>NC_063332.1:164030693-164049806 GCF_021869965.1 Rhincodon typus
AAAGGTGAGTGTAGGTAGGGAGTTAGGAAGGGGATAGGTCAGTCCAGGGAGGACGGACAGGTCAAGGGGGCGGGATGAGGTTGGTCGGTAGGAGATGGAGGTGCGGCTTGAGGTGGGAGGAGGGGATAGGTGGGAGGAAGAACAGGTTAGGGAGGCAGGGACGAGCTGGACTGGTTTTGGGATGCGGTGGGGGGAGGGGAGATTTTGAAACTTGTGAAATCCACATTGATACCATTGGGCTGCAGGGTTCCCAAGCGGAATATGAGTTGCTGTTCCTGCAACCTTCGGGTGGCATCGTTGTGGCACTGCAGGAGGCCCAGGATGGACATGTCGTCTGAGGAATGGGAGGGGGAGTTGAAATGGTTCGCGACTGGGAGGTGCAGTTGTTTGTTGCGAACCGAGCGTAAGTGTTCTGCAAAGCGGTCCCCGAGTCTCCGCTTGGTTTCCCCGATGTAGAGGAAGCCACACCGGGTACAGCGGATGCAGTATACCACATTGGCAGATGTGCAGGTGAACATCTGCTTGATGTGGAAAGTCTTCTTGGGGCCTGGGATGGGGGTGAGGGAGGAGGTATGGGGGCAGGTGTAGCACTTCCTGCGGTTGCAGGGAAAAGTGCCGGGTGTGGTGGAGCTGGAGGGGAGTGTGGAGCGGACAAGGGAGTCACGGAGAGAGTGGTCCCTCCGGAAAGCAGATAAGGGTGGGGAGGGAAAGATGTCTTTGGTGGTGGGGTCGGATTGCAGATGGCGGAAGTGTCGGAGGATGATGCGTTGGATCCGGAGGTTGGTGGGGTGGTACGTGAGGACGAGGGGGATTCTTTTTTGGTTTTTATTGCGTGGACGGGGTGTGAGGGATGAGGTGCGGGAGATGTGGGAGACACGGTTGAGGGCGTTCTCGACCACCGAGGAGGGGAAGTTACGGTCCTTGAAAAACGAGGACAACTGAGATGTACGGGAGTGGAATGCCTCATCCTGGGAGCAGATGCGGCGGAGGCGAAGGAATTGGGAATAGGGGATAGCATTTTTGCAGGAAGGTGGGTGGGAGGAGGAGTATTCTAGGTAGCTGTGGGAGTCGGTGGGCTTGAAATGAATATCGGTTTCGAGGTGGTTGCCCGATATGGAGACAGAGAGGTCCAGGAAGGGGAGAGAGGTGTTAGAGATGGTCCAGGTAAATTTAAGGTTGGGGTGGAAGGTGTTAGTGAAGTGTATATCATTTCATCATAGAATCCCTACAGTGTGGAAATAGGCCCTTTGGCCCAACAAGTCCACACTGATCCTCAGAGCATCCCACTCAGACCCATCCCCCTATACCCCACATCCCTGAACACTGTGGGCAATTTAGCATGGCCAATCCACCTAGCCTGCACATCTTTGGACTGTGGGAGGAAACCAGAGAACCTGGAGGAAACCCACACAGACACTGGGAGAATGTGCAACTCCACAAAGACAGTCACCAGAGGGCAGAATTGAACCCAGGCCCCTGGCACTGTGAGGCAGCAGTGCTAACCTCTGAGCCACCATGTTGCTCCAATTGCCAAGCAACATCCAGAAGCTAATGGAAAGGATATACATGGAGGGGAAAGAATTTCAGCCATTTTAAGCTGATCTCTCTTTTCTTATCTTCGGTTCCCTTTTAAGTTCTGAAGAGCTTCTCTATCAATTCATCATAATTTCCGATTGATTAAGTCAGCATCTCCTGTTCAGACATGAAGAGAAAGGGAACCTACAGAGAGTACCAGAAGAGTGACACTCTGTAAACATCACGGTGTGTATACTCACATCTACTTCTCATTTGGTAGACAATTAGTTCTGTAAGATTCTGATCTTTTGACATTCTTGTCCTTGTTTTCAAATTCCTCCATCATCTCAACCTTACGAAACTCTATAGCCTGCTACAACCTTCCAAGATGTCTGTGCTCATCCACCTCTGGCCTCTTCAACATCCCCAATAATCATTATTCCGTCTATGGTCCTCATCTTTAGCTGTTTGGACCCAAACTAGGGAAATTTCTCTGGAGAGATTCTCTCTTTATATCTCTCCAACTCGATATTTCCTTTTCCTCCATTAAAATCTACTTCTGTCATCTGTCTTAATGTGCCTTGGTGGCAAGATTGAATCAAGTGAATCCAAACATTTTACTATATTAAAGTCATCACATAAATTGTTGTTGGCATCTCAAAAGATGTTGAGAAGGAAAAGCGGATGAATCAACACGTCTTAGAACTCCCTGACTAATCTTACCATTGGACAATTTGACAGCATACTGTGCCTCTGTGACACTGCATGAATGCCAGTGTGATTGAGAGGCTACAAAAACAAAGTTTCTGGAAAAGCTCAGCAGGACTGGCAGCATCTGTGAAGGAAAAAACAGAGTTAACGTTTCAGGTCCGGTTCTGAGGAAGAGTCACCAGACCCAGAACATTAAGTCTGTTTTTTCCTTCACAGACGCTGTCAGACTTGCTGAGTTTTTCCAGCAACTTTGTTTTTGCTCCTGATTTACAGCATCTGCAGTTGTTTCAGTTTTGATTGAGAGGCTACGTAACCTCATTGATTCTATCCATTGCATTTCTGCAGGTTCTGCCACATTTGCCTTCCAAAGACCAAGAAGAACCATCTTCTCAGAGCAGCGGATGTTAGGCTGTGTCATCTGGTGCAAGAAGACTTACCGCTACTGTGTGGTGAGAGCAGTGGCAAATCCAGTGTGAGTAATCATTGTCTGCCATATGAAACTGGGCTGGACTTCTGTGAGGGAATGCTGCATTGCCAACCAATGGGGATGGAACTGTGTAGCAGCATGGAGGGCACCTATTCTCGCAACCATCTCATGAAGCAGCAGCTTGCCTACTGGGCCTTCAGGACCCTGGAGCGATTTTGTGATGATGTCATGTAGCTGTACATCACTGAGTACGAATATCACAGTGTAGAAGGAGTTAGAACAAGGTGGAAGAATGCACCAGAGTCACTACCAATTACTGTACACTAAAAGACTCACATGAGCACACAGACATAACCATATGAGGAAGACGGATTAGCCCATATGTAATGTAATTCAGAGTTTGATTGCATCTATGAAAACTATGTATAATAGTATTTAATATTAATGTTTAATAAATGGCATTATTTTGAACTCTAAGCCCTAAGGCAGTTCTTGATTTTGTCTTTGCCGGACCAGTCTGTGATGAGGACAAATTCAAAGTGGGTCATCAAACGAGAAGTTAAAAGATCTACACTAGCCCCTAAACAGGGTGCTGTATATGTAACTGCATTGTTGCAGTTTCCCATTTGATGTTTTGCAGTTCCCTTCTTTTTTGCCCTATACTTCTTATTATTCTTCAGATTCAGCAGAGGGTTAGCATGAATTTTAAACCATTCCTGAGGCATATAGGAGTTCTGTCCCTCTACTCTGACATCTCTATTTAATTATTCTATTCCATCAAATTTCACTTAGACATTAAGTAACTGCTGTGATAGCTTTTAAAAGGCCTGTAACTGTTAGTTCAGGAAAGTAACAATGTCAAAGGGGTGCATAGACACAGAAACACAATTGTAAATAAACAACGTCAATAAGCGGTGAAAGTTGTCCTCCACTTTTCTAATGGAGCAGTGGAAATTTCTGTTAAGCAACTGCCGCAGAGGAGACTTGCCCTCTTGTCACATTGACCATCAGTTAGATGCCTGGGAAGAGGTGCCAATCCGAATCAATCCTAGGCATTGAATTGAGGGCCTGTGAGAACTTTCATGGTCTCATCAGGCATGCAAAGAAAGGAAACCTCAACACACAAAACATCATATTAAGAGATAGTAGGAACTGCAGATGCTGAAGAATCTGAGATAACAAGGTGTAGAGCTGGATGAACACAGCAGGCCAAGCAGCATCATAGGAGCGGGAAAGTTGACATTTCGGGTCTTTTTCTGAAGAAGGGTCTAGACCCGAAACGTCAGCTTTCCTGCTCCTCTGATGCTGCTTGGCCTGCTGCATTCATCCAGCTCTACACCTTGTTATCTCAAACATCATATTAAAGTAATTTTTTAATCTCTGATGGACACAATCCAAAGCAACATCCCGACACAGAACATGCCAGGATACAAAGCCATCTATATTTGCCCATTAAACAGCGGGGAAGAATTTACCATATGTCTATTTTGCACTTACAGATATTTCATTGACACATTTGGAATGATGTTCCCTTAACAGCTCCTTTATTGAAATAGAAACATAGAAATTAGGAGCAGGGGTAGGCCATTTGACCGTCTGAGTCTGGTCCAATTTCCAATATGATCATGTTCATGTCAGAATTTTATAGTTTTCTATGAGATTATCCCTCATTCTTCTAAACTCCTGTGAATATAGTTCGACTGATCCAGTCTCTCTTCATATGCCAGTTCTGCCATCCCAGGAATAAATCTGGAAGTATAAAACTTTGTAATCACTCGTCATGATTTACTATAATCAAGGCACTAGAGCAGCACCACCAACACTGCCTGCCAAAGATTCTGCAAATCTGCAAGGATGAAAGATGCACCAACACCAGCATCCTTGACCAGGCCAATATCCCCAGCATTGAGGCACCGACCACCCTTGATCGGCTACAATGGGCTGGGCACACCATCCTACATGACCGACACGAGACTCCCCAAGCAGGTGCTCTACTCCCAGCTTCGAAAACAGCAGGCGAGCCCCAGGTGGATGGAAGAGGCGCTTCAGTGATACCCTCAAGGTCTCACTGGTGAAGTGCAGCATTCCCACAGGTACCTGGGAATCACTGGCCCAAGACCACCCAAAGTGGAGGAGGAGCATCTGGGAAGGCGTCAAGCACCTTGAGACTTGCCGTTGGGATAAAGGCAGAAGCCAGGTGAAAACTGTGCAGGAGCACGCTGCTACCCATCCCTTCCCACAACCACCCTCTGCCTCAAGTGTTACACAGCCTTTGGTAGCTGCACCGGTCTGTACAGCCACCTATGGACTCACCCTGAGAATGGAAGAGAGCATTCCTCGTCTGCAAGGGAACACCAATGCTGACGATGATGATAATGATGACTGTAACTATTTTGAATGAGGAGAGTCAGTCTTTGTCCAGATCTTTTCCAGATCAGGAAGGAGACATCTGCACAGACTAGGGGGGAATCATGTGCAGAGAAGATCTCTGCAAGAAGTCTCTGGCACATTTGGTAAAGGCAGTGCAAGACAACTTGAGTAGGGAGACTGTGAAGGAAGAAAGAAGCCAGCTCCCAGCTCATGTCATGTGTCCATTGCTCCTTCTTTTTTCCAACCAAGTCATTTGTTCACTGCATCAGGGCAGGCAATGAAGACCATTAGTCATTACATGGAAAATGAATTGTGACCAAATAGCTTCTATTCTCCCTTTGTTCCCTTCCTCTTGGTTTGCTACATAAATTGCATCTGAACAAACCATAACAGTAACTCCAATCCTGCAAAGCACTAACAGAAACATATTCTAATTGGAATTTTGCAAATAAGTTTGAGGTGAGTAGTCTCAATGGTACAGAGAATAAGGTGTGGCTCAGGAAGAAAAGGAACCATTCAGCATTGTCTACCAAGGAGAACAAGAGGGCTCCATTGCTTTCCAAGATAACATTTTTTTTCTGAGCTGTAATAATAATTGCAACCATTGAGCAATGCACATCTGAGCTTTCAACAAGTGACCTCTAATGTGAAGGATTCAGCAACACACATTCGGAAATTCTGCGTCCTATCCTGGAGATGTATTTTTTTTTCTGAAGAAGGGTCTAGGCCCAAAATGTCAGCCTCCCTGCTCCTCTGATGCTACTTGGCCTGCTGTGTTCATCCAGCTCTACACCTTGTTATCTCATACTTCACAGCAGACATCCCTCCTACTTCCAGCAGAGAGGAATGTCCCAGAATCCTGCCCCGAGGTTGAAAAACTCAATCAGTCTCAAAAACTTTCATAGAAACCCAACAGCGAGCCACTTCCCAAAGGCAACACTGCAGAGACACAGAGAGAAACAATAGAATCAAAAATGAAGGACACACCATTTCCAAATTTGTAGAGGATTGCAAATTAGGGGAATTCATCAATACTGAGGAGGGTTTCAACAATTTACAGAAGGGCACTAATTAACTTATAGACTGGGCAAATAATTGGCAAATGAAGTTTGACACGGATTCATGTGAGGAAGTAAGTTTTGGTAGGAAGAATAGAGACATCACTTATTATTTGAAAGATGCAAATCCAGGTGGGCTTAAGAAACAGAGGGATCTTGGAGAACAAATGCGCAATAAATCTTTGTACCCAAGTTACTGTTGAAATTATTGATCTCTATCCCTGTGCCAGTCTTGAGACTCTTCCAAATACTTTTATACCAAATTGCATTGCAATTTTATCACATTAAATCTGCCTGCAGCATTCCCAGTCCTGTAGCCTCACTAAAATTAAAGCTATGGTCCTTGACTTTGCTACTGTGCATTTTAATGGGTGCTCATTGAGGCAGCAACACTCATTGAGAATGGAAAGTACTCCTTCTTTGTTCTCTATCCTTTGCAGTCTGGCCTTTTGCAACATCAATTTAGAGCTTCTCCTCTTGCTTACCAAGAATTTTTAGCTTGACTCATGGTGCTCTGAAAGGGTTACTTCACCATTAAACCTCAGATCAAGGTTGTCAACAGATCCATACAGAGGGTTATAAAATCATGTGGGGTATAGATAGCGTCAATGATAGGTGTCTTTTCCCTAGGGTAGGGGATTTCAAGACTAGGGAATACATTTTTAAGGTGAGAGAGAGATTTAAAAAAGACATGTCAGGCACATTTTTCATTTAGAGGATAGTTCGCGTGTGGAATGAACTTCCTAAGGAAGTGATGGATGCGGTCACAGTTACAATGTTTAAAAGACACTTAGATAGGTACATGAAAAGGACTGGTTTGGAGGGATATGGGCCAGGAGCAGGCAGGTTGGACTAGTTTAGTTTGGGAATATGTTTGGCATGGACTGGTAGGACCAAAGGGTCTGTTTCCATGCTGTATAAGTCTGACTCTGTAATTGCCAGGTGTGATTAGCTTTTTAAGCTTTTTAAGCTGCTTCTTTTGCACTTCTTATCTGGTCTGAAGTGAAGGTTAGCCGAGAGTGCTGTTAATGTCTTGTTCTTTTCTGTGACTGCTCGTTTTTTCAAGCATTTATAACTGCTGACTGAATGTGGTAAAGTATTAAAAGTGGTAAAGTATTAAACAAGGCAAACTCACTTGTCTTCTGTTTTCTTTCTCTCTCTTAGGTGCAGTGGATTTGTTCTACCATTATTACTTGTGATATTTAATAAGTAAGGCCCACCGCTGATCACCATGTTGCATCTCCTGCAGAACCAACCACTGCAAGCTAATGGTTGGGGGTAGAGTGCTGCCACTAATCTTCATATCTTAACTAAATAAATATTGAATAGTCCCTGGTGAGGATCCTTCCTTTCTAGATATTTTTGATCAACTTGTGAAGCCATGTCATACATACTTTAGGACTAGGTGGGACTTGATTCTTGTCTTTCTGGCCCAGAGTTACGGACACTACCACTGTACTGCAAGACCTTGTACAATTCATATCGAAGTCAGACACCTTAATCAAGAGACATTGCCGTAAGTGAATCCTCCTTTCTATCCTCAAACAAAAATTAAACAACTTAGACAGCCCTGGTAAGTATGAATCACCAATGCATCTTAATGAGAAGTGGCACTTGTCTTAACAAGATATAGTTTCTTGTATGATAGGAGAACGTACAGGTTATATTGGTAGCAAAGGTGGTGGAGTAATGATTGATACAGGTTCGTTTCTCAACAATCGCAGTTAAGACGGTTCTTGAGATACAGTGGCAGTGTCCCTGTCTCTTGGCCAGAAGGTCTGTGTTCAGGTCCCATCTACACTGGAGATGTGTCACAATATGTTTGAGTGGGTTGTTTAAAATAACTACAAACTACCTTGGCTGGTTAGACATAATAACTGAGACTATCAGAAGATTTTGATGTCACATCTTCCTCCTTCAGGATGCTGAATTCATCAAGACTGTATTAACATCATCAGATCAGGTGGAGCTTAATATAGCCTCCAATATTAACCTTTTCAGAAGTACTACCTTGTATAATAACCAAGATACTAAGCAATCTCGAGCATACAGTCCCATCTCTGGCACCAATCACCAAATCCTCAAAATGGTAGCATACCTATCCCCATTGCTAGCTGTTTCTGGCAAAGTAGATTTTAACAGCTCTCCAGTCTTGACTTTTATCTACTTCAGAACTTAACTACAGCAATCCACCAACAACCCTTCTCTCCACACCTCTTTTTCCCAAATAGTCATATTGGATTCACACCTAACAGGGTAGCACAGTGGCTCGGTGGTTAGCACTGCTGCCTCACTGCACCAGCAACCTGGGTTTGATCCCATCCTCAGGCAACTGTCTATCTGGAGTTTGCACATTCTGCCCAAGTCAGCGTGAGTTTCCTCCAGGTACCTCAGTTTCCCCCCACAGTCCAAAAACGTGCAGGTTAGATGGATAGCCTTGTTAAATGGTTCATAGTGTCCAGGGATGTGCAGGCTAGGTGGGTTAGCCTTGGGAAATGCAGTGTTACAGGGCTAAGGTAGGGAGTGGGTCTGGGTGGGATGCACTTTGGAGGGTCGGTGTGGACTCATTGGGCTGGATGGCCTGGTGCCACACTGTGGATTCTGTGATCTATCAATTCACCTTTACCTGTCCATCAATCAGTATGCCACGATCACCACGTAAAGCCATTCTACCAAGCACTCACCCCAATAACCAGGAGAAAGAAGGTTTCCTGTAGTCTCTCAGTGCTTAGTGCCTCTGAAGAAGAGTCATATTGGATTTGCAATGTTAACTCTGTTTCTCTTTCCACATATGCTGGCCCGTCTGCTGGGTTTCTCCAGCACTTTCTGTTTTCTTTATTATTACACCAGACCTCTGTTAGAGATTAACCAATTTCACATATTCAGCAGTCTGCAGTGTTGAGGAAAAGTTAGAATCAGTCTAAGTAAGCAGTGAATTCTCCATCAATTGTTTTGACAGCAGCATTGGGTTTTGTGTCCTTGCATCCACAATCTAACTGCACTGCAGGGGGTGAAAAAAAACTTAGGTTCCAGCAATAATTAAGTACATAATTATTTTCTGACCCAAATAGTTGGCAATCCCACCGCAAATCAATCAGCTCTCTGCCTGTTAAGATTCTGACTCTATCTTAGCTCAATCAAAAAAAAATCAATCAAGACTAATTATAGCCAATCTACTTAAAGTATGCAAATAGAAATCAACAGAAAACCAGCTCTGTGTCCTGTACAGCCCCAAGAAGTGTAAAAGTGTATCATTACTGGCCTCTAGCTGTCTGTGTGTAAAATGTGCATTACCCTCTGAATATAGCTGATTCTAATCAGTGCTATAGTCTTGGAAGACCTTCTTTACAAGAAGCAGGATCTGAGACCATTTGCCACAACCAATACCAGGCAGAGGTTAGGATGGAGTCAGAGCAATTAGACTTGTATTCTGATGGAATGCACTCTAAAGTCCTTAATAATTGCCCTAAAAATTGATAAATGTCCATATCACCGGTCACAGTGCAGAAGGAAAAATGAACTTTTAAAAGAAATATTGAAACATTTTGATATCTGCCTTACATTTTCAAAGTTTTTAGGCCTACAAAATAGTGTCACAAGTCTGATGGGAGGAGTGTGCTGGAAATCAAGCCCATTACACCATCAGCCATACCAAATTGTAGATGCCTTAGTTAATCATCAAAATTGTCAATTTCTTTCTCTTTATTGCTATTATCTATAACAAAACAGACTTCCATCAGGTTACCTCAATAAACTCAAATTATTAAAGGCAAATTGTATTCTTACAGAAAGGGAATGGAAAGGTTATCAATTAAGCTACTATACAGGATTAACCAATATCCTCCTTTATCCCAAACACACACAGATTCATGTATAAACATGACAAGTTAATACAGCTCTGCAGGTGTGTGGTGGGTGGGGCAAATTAGGCTAAAAGAATGCATTGCTCCTAGTTAAAATCCAGAAGATAGAATGGGTTGGATTCCCAAGTTCCTTGGATTTCCTACCCTGGACTGACCTATCCCCTCCCTAACTCCCCACCTACACTCACCTTTACTGGCTCCATCCCCTCCTCTTTGACCTGTCTGTCTCCTCTCCACCTATCTTCTCCTCTATCCATCTTCCATCCGCCTCCCCCTCTCTCCCTATTTATTTCAGAATCACCTTCCCCTCCCCCATTTTCTGAAGAAGGGTCCAGAACCGAAACGTCAGCTTTCCTGCTCCTCTGATGCTGCTCGGCCTGCTGTGGTCATCCAGCTCCACACCTTGTTATCTCAGGGTCCAATTGCTGTTAGTTGCAGAAACGATGGGAAGATCTTCAGACTTCATATTCAGTGGGAGAACAGCTAGTAACCCAGGTATTTGAAACTTCCAGGATTCACAAACACTTCACTGAGTGAGAGAAAGAGAGATGGTACTTCTTGCCTTGCAAACATTTCCAGTGACTGTCACACCTAAGTGTGTATTGAGAACAAACCGCACTGGACATCAATCCAGACTCTGTTGCTAGGCAATGAACAGGACACATTCTTAGGACTTTTCCAAGCATGTTTGTCCAACAACTGAAGGTAATAGACCTACCTCTTATGTCTCTTAAAAGCTTCCATTTGTTTTTGCTACAAAGTTAGTTGTGAAAAGCATTCAATTCCCAGTTCGCTTTGACCTTTTGACTTTTGAGTCAAATGGTAAACCCTTTGCAATGCAAGAATTGTCCAAATCTTTCATTTCACAATTCTCATAAATTATCATTATACATGTGTTTCAAACAACAGTTGCTAACAAGTCTAAAAGCAACTTCAGGAGAAATCTCTTTAACCAGAGAATGGAACTGATGAACCAAAAGAAGCAATTGAAGCAAAAAGCATAAATGCATTTTAGTGGAAGCTAGTTAAGGACTTGAGGAAGAAAGGAATATTATGCCATGTTGATAGGGACAGGTGAAGATGAGTAGGAGGAGGCTGTGGAGCATAACTTCTGGCACAGACCATTTGAATGATATAAATTCTGCATCTATAAATTTTATGCAAACTACACTGTCCAACCAAAACTGTTTCCTTTACACATTAGGGATCTGGGATGCATCAAAGCTGAATCTCAATTGATTGACAAAGGCTTTAGCCTTTATTGAGTTGGGTATCCCAACTTTGGGGACATCATAGGCATTGGCACACCTGAAGTGCAATGAGCTGACCTTGTTCTGAGAGAACTACCTTCAAAATAACATGGAACAGCAACAGTCCAGGAAGCCCAACGTAAACTTTAAGGACAATGTGACTTCCAATCAAACCTGATGCAAAGTCCATTTTTTTTATCCTTACCTAGCAGGGGAAGAACCGTGATCATGAAGGTGGCTCTCCAAGCAGTACTGTGTGGTCCCTTTTAGATTGACAACCTTGAGGAAATGTCAGCCACTAATAATTTCAAATTGATGGACTGCTTAACACCTGGACAACAAATGATTTTCGGGTTGATTGAATGGAGAGGGGCGAAAGATACACAACTTGCATTTTCTGTTTTAGTTTCAGTTTTCCAGTTTTTTATAATTTTTGCATTTAAATAGCAGTTTGGACACAGTGAAATACCTCAATGAGTTTAGAAGCAGTGCTGGCAAACAAATCTTGGCACTGAGCCAAGTCAGGACAACTTGATTGAAGCAGACAGGTTTTGAAATGTATCTTGGAGGAGAAGAGAGAGATGGAGAGATTAGGGAGGAAGTTTTCAGGGTTTAGGACGTAGGCAGCTGAAGTTGGGAAAATTGGGAATGAGAGGTCAGAATTGGATCTCAGTGATCTTAGAGATCTCAGTGGGGGGAGGGCAGGGATTGTTGGGCTGAAGCAGGAGAAAGAGATGGGAAGAGACACGGCTTTGGAGGGATTTGACACTGAGGTTGAGAATTTATAAATGATTTTGAAGTTGCACAGGAAATGAGCCTAAAGGAATTAAAGGGAGGCAAGGACTCAGTGCTCTGACTAGGATCCGCTCCATTTTCCATTGTGCTGGAACATTTCCAGACAGCATTATTTCTCAAGCCTCTCTTATTAGACATGCAGCTTTTAAACCTTAAGCCCCTGTCATGCTCTCATATACAAATTTGCAACTCTCATGCCAAACCACTAGTGTTGTGAATTTATTTGATCTTGCCAAGTAAAACAACCAGTGATGTGTGAAATGGTTTGTTACACTCTAAGGTTCCAAACAACCATTATCCTAACTAAGCGTGTGCCCAGCTTTCAGTCTGGGCCCTAGCTAGATTCACCTTTGTCCTACAGCACACAGTAAGATAGCACATCAGTTTATTTACATAACCTTATCAAGCTGCTGAAACAGGGTTGTTTTTAAAACAGATCATTCTCAGAGCTTGCGGGATTTTAATCAGTTTGAAGAATGATCCATTTTTACTAATAGTCATTACTGTATAGTGGGAGGTATAATATAGGTTATGAAATGGCAATCCCACTAAATGAATCCACTATGAGTTGACAGGGATAAATTGCTTAATGAGTGGCATAATAGATAGATGAATATCCTTCATACAGTGCTGTGAAAATGTCAACAAGACATCAAGAAATGACAGAGAAGCGGCCTTTTGCCAATACTAGTCACTACATATAACCTTAATGCAGTGAATATAGGAAGCTCATGGAAAGGGCATTTTGTGATACAAGTCTAATTTCATTAGTGAATGACAGAAGCCCAAATAAATATTTAGTGAAGAATTTTTACTAATATTTAAGACATGACAGAGTTTCTTCACAATTAAGCATTTTGTGCTTGCTTTTTGCTTTAATTTACTGCCAGAGTTTATTAGACATAATTAACGTGGTTAGAAAGACGGGTTGTAGGTTTGCTTTCAGTGTTCAATAAGACTGGTGATGTTTCATAGATTTTCCCATTTGCTTTTATGCATTCTCCATTATGCCCCATTATTTATGGGGAATTAAGGAGCCTGTATGAAATATTGTTCCTTAAACTATGCCATGTAGTCTCTTTGCAATGAAATATGATTTACTGTTGTACAGCTCATAATTATGAACAATGAATTCACCAACCATGTTTCGACTCCATTGAGTTTAATTTAAACAAAGCCTATACCAACTAAGAAGAACTGCATTGTTGGAGCTGTCATTGTTCAGTTCAGACAGTAAGTCGGGTCCTGTTTGATTATTTTAAAGGATGTAAAGGATTGCTTAGCATTGTTTGTTCTCCCTGCATCCCTCAACCAGAGACCACTGAAATATAAAGTAACTGTTCATTTGGCTGAGTGGTTTTTATGCTGTGCATTAAATATCTGTTGTGTTGACTCATCAGCAACTAGACTTTAATTAATTAATCACTGTGAATTGGGATATTTTCAAATCATAAAATGTATCATGTATGTAAAGGTTCTCTCATTTGCTTTGTGAAAACCCGTTGTGAAATTTGGCCAAAGTGTTTAGGTAATGATAGCAATCCAGCCGCTCAGTTGTTCAGATCATTGCTCAATTTGTGCTGTTACTTCTCAGGGTCAAGAAAGCAGAGAAACCGGATCAGCGAGAGCAACTGTTTGTCGTAACAACTTAGTGACCCCTGCTGGAAAGTGTGGATGTGCAGGTGCCCGGAATTGGCAAGATTTAACTCAGCGACTTCGGTCAAAAACACAGGTCGACATGACTGAGGAATTGAATCCCAGCGCAAATCAGCACTTTGGCATCATCAACATTATTATCATCCCAGGACCTCAGTCAGTCAGCACCTCATCTGTTGTTCAAGGACCCAGTGTAAGTTAGTACTCTGACATCAGTCTGTACCCCAGTGAGTCCGTGTAAGTTGCAGCCCCTCTGCATCACATTGAATCAGAGAGTGAGTAAGCTTGGGTCCCGGATTAAATTAATCTCCCCCAGCCCCACCACAGCGGGGGTCAGTATTTAGTCACTGGCCTGGCATCAACCAACATCTTCACTGATGAATTGAGTGTAAAAATGGAATGGGGCACTACTTAGAGAACTAGAAAACTCTGGAAGCCCTAATGTGCAGTCCATTCCAAAATCCAACACAGTCTATGCCTACCCAGCAGCAGGAGATTGAATCCTGTCTCGAACATATAAAAGAAGTACCTCGCTTCCATTCCACATCAAAGGTGAATTTCCAAAGCACAGAAGGTTTGTAGCTGTTCGTCAGTACTGTGTAAAGGCAAAATACTCTAGATGCTGAAATCTGAAACCAGCACAGAGAATGCTGGAGAAACTCTGCAGGTCTTGAGAAAGAGTCATATTGGACTTGAAACATTAAATCTGATTCTTTCTCCACAAATGCTGCCAGACCTGCTAAGCTTTCCCAGCATTCTCAGTGTTTGTGTCAATACCATGACTAGATTATTGAGGGAACAACATAAATTTATATCAGGTTTTGGGTCACTGAAATGATCCAAAAATGGGTTCTGTGGTCAAGACATCTCACTCTACCTAGCTTTGAAATGTACAAACACCATCCCCCATCTTCCAAAGGTCATGCGGAACTCAATCACCTTGGTGCAACAACTCAAATGTTATGACAATTATTTACTTGCGTCATCACTGCAATGGAGAGATTCTGGAAAATGTTCCCTTGATAACGCATTGCGGTATCTCTTATCTGCTACGAGCGTGATCTCTCTGGGTTACACATCCTTTTTGCAGCTGTATTATACTCTTTGTGCTACCTCATACCTGGGGTCTGAAATCAGAATGCATTTAATCTGGCACTGATGGACTGATTTCCTTAATTATATTACACAACAATCAGTATCATTGTTTCACTTTTTTTTGCAAAGTGTGCAGAAAGATACAGGTCAAGTTCACCAGCTGAATAGCAGTCAACTCAACACATTCTTGTGATTAAAGTCTTTGATTCAATGTCAAGAACAACATCAACTTTAAGTTGCAGTGACTTTGGTATAACTGAATTTACCGCTTTTCCTAAACTAAGAAAGTTGTTAAAAAGTGCATTCTTAAAAACAGTAGCCAACTCGCATTTATGAAGTACCTTCAAAATATCCAAATTTTTGTTCAGCAGGTGCTTTAAAGACACAAGTTGAGACTGACCAAAGATGGAGATTTTAAGAAAGGGGTGCTGAGTCAAAGAAGGAGGATTTAAGCAGCATCTGAGGGGACAAAAGTAAGGTAGAGAAGCAAGATAGTTGGGGAGTGAATGCCAGAATCTAGATCACTAAAGACATGGTAATCAATGGTGAGGCAATTGATTTGGAGGATGTACAAGAGGCCATGTTGGAGGACTGCAGCACTTCAGAATGGTTCTTGTCATTTGAAGGGTTAATGCTAATTATGTAAACAGCTCTTATAAATTATCAGGGATGTAAGAGATCACATGAGAACACACACAACCAACAGCTGATAAGAACATAAGAACTAGGAGCAGGAGTAGGCCATCCAGGCCCTCGAGCCTGCCCTGCCATTTAGTAAGATCATGGCTGATCTTTTTGAGACTCAGATCTACTTACCCACCCGCTCACCATAACCCTTAATTCCTTTACTGTTCAAAAATTTATCTAGCCTTGCCTTAAAAACATTCAGCAAGGTAGCTTCAACCGCTTCACTGGGCAGGGAGTTCCACAGATTCACAACCCTTTGGGTGAAGAAATTCCTCCTGACCTCAGTCCTACATCTGCATCCCTTTATTTTGAGGCTATGCCTCCTAGTCCTAGTTTCACCTGCTAGCAGAAACAACCTCCCTGCCTCCACCTTATCTATTCCCTTCATAATCTTATATGTTTCTATAAGATCTCCCCTCATTCTTCTGAATTCCAATGAGTATAATCCCAGCCTACTCAGTCGCTCCTCATAATCCAACCGTCTCAACTCTGGAATCAACCAAGTGAATCTCCTCTGCACCCCCTCCAGTGCTAGTACATCTCTTCTCAAGTAAGGAGACCAAAACTGCACACAGTACTCCAGGCGTGGCCTCACCAGGACCCTATACAGCTGCAGCATAGCCTCCCTGTTTTTAAACTCCATCCCTCGAGCAATGACAGACAAAATTCCATTTGCCTTTTTAATTACCTGCTGCACCTGCAATCCTACTTTTAGCGATTCATGCACAAGGACGCCCAAGTCGCTCTGCACAGCAGCGTGCTGCAATTTTTTACCATTTAAAACATAGTCCATTTTGCTGTTATTCCTGCCAAAATGGATGACCTCACACTTATCAACATTGTACTCCATCTGCCAGACCTTTGCCCACTCACTTAGACTATCTATATCCCTCTGCAGACTTTCAGTGTCTTCTGCACAATTTGCTCTACCACTCACCTTAGTGTCATCTGCAAATTTTGACACACCACACCTAGTCCCCAACTCCAAATCACCTATGTAAATTGTAAACAATTGTGGTCCCAACACTGATCCCTGAGGCACACCATTAGCCACTGACCGCCAACCAGAAAGACACCCTTGTGTTACTTCTTATTTTGTAAATAGAATGAAGAATGTCCAATAAAAGGTAAACTTAACAGCCTAGCTCTGTTGATCTCAACAAAGGATGCAACTTCCCCAGGCCTCCAGAGCTGGTAAATATTCTCCTTTCCTCTCTTAACTATGAGGCTTGCTACTAATGTAGCTGTGAACACTAATAACTAATTGATTAATAAATAAGGTTAGAGAGAGATGGCAGGGATGGTGTTGGGCTGTGATTGCAACGTGTGCGAATCAATGGAATGAATTCATGCCCAGACAACTTACCTGCCATGAGTGCCTGCAGCTTAAACAGCTTCGTCTCAGAGTTTCTGAGCTAGAGTCTGATTTGCAGATATTGAAGAGAATCAGGCAGAGGGACAATAACCTGAACGCTTTGTTCCAGGAGGCAGTCACACTCTCTAGGCTAGGTAGAATTCTAGAGTTAGTCGATGGTGAGGCACAGGAGAGTTGCGGGTCGGACTCAGACAAATTTAGGGATCCAGCAGAGAGGTGTTTCATTCTTTGACTTTGATCAGTTGGTATGATGGACCTGGAGAAGGAATCTAGGGTGGGTGATCAAATTGACCATCACAGATTGGCACAGGATCCCATTTAATTTGAGCAAGCTAACAGACATGTTGCAGTGCTAGTCTGGGGAACTGATACTATTATCTGAAGCCATGAACTAGAGCTTTGAAGGCTATTTTCCCTGGCCTATACTGGGGTTACAACCATCATCTCATGGTTGGAGTTGAACTTGAAGTGGGGAAGACAGTATCCAATTGTTGTGGTCCACATGGGAACCAATGACATAGGTACAACTAGGAATGGTGTTCTGCTGAGGGGTGTGAAGAGCTAGGATCCAAATTGTAATGCAGAACATCAAAGGTAATCATGCTGGATTGTTACCTGAGCAATGAGCCAATTAGTGCTGGATCATACAGATTAGAAAACTAAATTTGTGGTTTGAAGAGTGGGTCCAGTGAAGTGATGGTACATCACTATCTTAGAGACAGGGTCAAGGGGGATGATGGAAGGTTCAAGATTTATTAGAGGGAAGGCAGACACTGATATTCAGAAGATCAAGTGTGATAGGTTCAAACTGAAAGGTGATAGAGAAATGGTGGATGCTGGATGGTGATGGGTTCCAGGAGGATGGTGATTCAGTTTCTATCACTGGCAATTGCTCCAAAATTCTAGAACTTCATGTCCAAGTGGACAAGGACACTGAGTGATCCATAGAAGGATTTGAAAGCCCCATTGCCCAGCCGCAGTATGAATGAAAACCATGGACTCAGAAATGGTCATATCATTACCTGCCTTCTTTAATTTGGGATTGACTATGGATCTAATACCCGTACCAATGAGCCCACAACAGGGACCACAAGGACAGCATCAGACTAGGAGGCTGGCCAGAAAGGTGGCTATCCAGGGAAAGCATCATAGAAGATACAGGTGTATCACTGATGTCTTCTGACCAAAAGTTAAACACCGGCAAATATCAGGGTGTCAATGTCAGAAGCAGCTGAGGCTGTCCTAGGAAGCAGTTACAGAGTTGGGTGGGATCCCATAGCCGAACCTTCAATTGCATGGATTTGACAGAAACCCCTCAAGATGGCTGCAGCACCTAAGTTGATGCCAGTAGTTGTTTCCTGGACACCGTGGACGAGATGTGAGACATACCTCAGGTTACCAGACAGAGATGCACAAAGCAGGTGACCAATGCTCCTTCCACCATATTCATCAATTTCTCCATTGATGAGACCAGCCAGGCTGCAAAGTTTCAGGTATATCATTTGTTTCTCTAGAGTGTGAGGGGTCTTTGGCAGCAATCATTAGAGCTCCCTGGGACCAGCAAATGCAAATCACAAGGACTTTCACTCTTTCAGCATCCCCTCCTCTGAAGATGCATTGGCTGCCTCGTCTTTAAATATATTTAATTCTTATACATCCCCACTTTGCATAAAACACTTCCCAGCTACTTATGGCCAAATTGTGC
The DNA here is from genome assembly GCF_021869965.1 of Rhincodon typus. Classification (NCBI taxonomy): domain Eukaryota; kingdom Metazoa; phylum Chordata; class Chondrichthyes; order Orectolobiformes; family Rhincodontidae; genus Rhincodon; species Rhincodon typus. The sequence continues at coordinate 164,049,201 of NC_063332.1, forward strand.
ATATTGATTTTTTTAAAAATATTGCTTCTTCTTAAACCATAAAACCACGCCATTGTGATATTTTAGTCATGTGGCAACCTATTGTCTAACTGTATTCAAAAGCATAAAGACATCATTTCTTTTTCATACATTAATTAGGGGCAGTCAAAGGTGAAATAGTTCTTGCAATAGAATTATTTTAAACAGGAAGAGATGCCTTAAAAAGGAAAACACGGTAACTAGTATGTATAGAAATATATTTAAATTGTTTGATGTAAAACATATGGGTTTGAAATTTCCACCATTAGCCAATTTATTAACAACTTGCCTTTAACATAGCTCAGTATCTAGAAGCACTCCATAGGTAAGTTAACCCAGCCTCAAAATAACACCGATAAAATGAGAGTAAAAAGTTGTGGAATTCTGGTTAATGCTTCCCATTCAAATCACTAGGTGGCAGCTGCAGTTTGTTAGCAGAATGTCACGTGACCAAATCCTGATGATATTGTGACATTCGGTTTAAAAGGGTGCCATTTTTCAATGTGAATATCATGAAAAACCATCCTACAAGAAACTAAATAATGTTCATATTGAGCAACAGGATAAATAATCCATGCAAACAATTCA
>NC_063332.1:164050206-164085004 GCF_021869965.1 Rhincodon typus
CAGATTCTCCAGCATCTGCAGTTCGTACTATCTCTCAAACAATTCACCTTATTTCTTATGATATTTCACCAAACTGGTGTGTCTGCCACATCCAAATGTCTATTGCTATGCCCATGTCTGTTGCTACGTTTAAAAATAAACACATTTTGGAATTATAAGTTAAAATGTCTATAGTTCTTCAGGGCTTTGACCTATAGTGATGAGACAATGTGGTATCCCTCTGCAAATCTCTCCGTCCACCTTCCTTTTATGACACCGAGTGAAAACTGTTCTTCGATCAAGGATTTTCAGTTACTTCATTCATCTGATGTAATTGTAGCACAGAGCCCATTTTCATAAGATTTACACTCTGCGCACATTTTTGAATGTGTTACTATTGTCAGAAGGATAGGAAGCAATTTGTTGTATGTGTGTATATATGAATGAATGAGTGTGTGTGTGTGTGTGTGTCAGAGAGACAGAGAGAATCTACATACAATTACATTGTTGGTTAAATATCTCATGAAAAGTTATCATCCATCTGAAAGATGCCAGTGATGTCCGGGAATACAACAACGAAACCTGAATATGAAAAACATGGAGTCTGGATCAAAGTTTTTGACATCATCATCAGTTCTTTGATATATAAAAGAAAGCAAAAGGACTGCATAAATAGAAGAGTATTTCAAAGTATTGCAGAATTAAGATTTCATCGAGACAAGACAGAACATCAGTTGAACTGGCAGGAAATCCATACTATGATAAACCATACACTTAGCTGACCAACATTGCAATAAAGCCATAGCATATAATTTACTTTACAGACCCACGTTTTAACTAAGTTTTCTATTCAATGTCAAGCATAGCTTTAAACATTCATTGTAAGCCTTTCAGTTTATTCTAGTTACCAATCTGAGAAAAGCTACCATGCATATTTCCTTATGACTGCCTTCAGTGGAAGCTAAACTCAGCAGCACTTTAGTGGAATGTTCTATAAGCATAAGGTTCTGAGCTTTTATGGCAGAAATTATGAAACCATGAAGTTTTTACAAGTATATTTATGTCCTTTTTCCAATCTTTAACAATATTTAACCTTTCATCTCTGTTCAAAACCAAATTAACTATTGTAAAAGAAACATGGGGTGAATTTTCTTGGTTGTTTAGTGATGGCTTAAGAGGAGAGAGGGCTGGAAAGATTGCAAGGGAGGCATGGAGACAGGAGCCTGACATCTTCCTGCCAGTATGGCATATGGGTGGCATTGAAAAACTTGGCATTGCAGCCACCCACCAGGTACCAAATTCATCCACTTAAGTGTTCCATCCAGCGTCACACCCCATCTCCATAGCAAAACATTGTGGATGTTTTGAAATGTGAAAACTAAAAACAGAAGTGCTGGGAATGCTTGGCCAGGACCTGTGCAAAGAGAAAAACAAGTGGTGTAATGTTTCTGTTCTGAGGAAGGGTCACCGGACCCGAAAGGTTAACTCTGATTTTTTTCTTCACAGATGCTGCCAGACCTGCTGAGCTTTTCCAGCAACCTCTGTTTTTATTCCTGATTTACAGCATCCGCAGTTCTTTCGGTTTTTATTCGGTTAGTGTTTAAGACGGTCGACGTTTCATCAGAACTGACAGGAGATAGTGATGTGAAAGTTTCACAGCAAAGAGAGAGGCTGGGATAGAACAGAACAGAGGAAAGAACAAGAGGAAGGGTTGAGAGGGGGAGAGAAAAAGAAGAGATTAAAAGACAAAAACAGATGATAAAAATGGAAAAATGAATGAGCAAAAGATGGGTCCAAACAATCATTAAATGATAAGCGAGAAACCATTATCATCTCCTTGTGTCTGAGAAGGTAGGAGCAGTAATGTTCTATGATTCACAACACAAATGTCATCTGGCCTGTTCACTCCACAGACCCTGATAGCTCTGTCCTCCTGATTTGAGATGCCAGGCTGTTTCAGACTCGGCAGTTCTGCCCTGTATATTTGCTATCTATGGCTCATACTGTCTCTTTTGTTGTATGTGACCCCAATGGTTTCTCTCTTAACTATGAGTGACTGTTATCTGTTTCTAGTAAGTGTTGCAAACTCTTATTTGATCTGCTATACAAAAATATAGACTCTCTAGCGCACCTTTCAGGTACAAGTTGTTCCAATCTTTCATCATCTCTAGCGATATATCAATGTTACATCATCGCATTATCATATCCATTCTCATTATACTACACTGCTGAGTTTTTTACAACATTTATGTTTTCATTAACACGTTATTTTTGTAGAGAAAACAAGTTTGTTACCGATACTCCCGCCTAATCTGATAGTTCTGATTTCCATACAGCAATGGCCTGTTTCAATATTTCCTGTATTTGCAGTTTCCTCTAAATTCGAGATGCTGCAAGATCATCCAGATCAATATCCTGACAGGAACATTTATCAACAGCACCAGAATCTTTAGTTGTTTGAAAAACAGCTGAGGTCAACCACACAGTCTATGCCCTAGGAGTTTATAACGTCTAAATACTGGCTTGTCAAACAGCTTTATGTCAACCAGTTCAGATTATATTAAGAATTTCACCATCTGCCTTTTTCCCCATTCACAGAATGAGGGTGTTACTGACTAGGCCAGCATTTATTGCCCACCCCTAATTACCTAGAGGGCAGTTAAGAGTCAAACACATTGCTGTCAACATGGAGTCACATGGAAGCCAGGCCAGATAATGATGGCATGGCATTAGTGAACTAGATAGGTTTTCCTGACAATCAATTTATGGTCTTCATCAGACTCTTAATTTTGGATTTTAATTAAGTTCAAATTCCACCATCTACCTTGGCAGGATTCGAACTGGGTCCCCAGGACATTATCTGTATCTCTGAATTAACAGCCTAGCGATAATACTACGAGGCCATTGCCTCCAGATTGACACAAGCTACTGAGTCAATGAATAAGCGCTCTTGCCAACTATTTAAAAAGTCAATGAACTAACAATCATTTGTTAACCTTAGATATCAGTTGCCAACACTTAAACATAGTGTAAACAGTTAGATGATAGGGTTATATCTGACTAGTATAGCCACACAGTCTTCTGCAACCTTTCACTGTGCTACTTACATATGGCAAGGTGGTCATTTATACAGAAAACGATCCAGGTTAAAAAAGGGCATTGTTTTTTAAATCTAACTGCACACGAGCCTATGATCTCGATTTGTTCTTTTCCAGATATTTTCCAATCAACCTGTTCAGAGATGTTGTTACAAAGCTCCGAGACTTGAACACAGGCCTCCTAGCTCAGAGGTAAGGACACAACCATCACACCACAAGTGCCTGATATTTCTGCTGAGAATCCTAATGGCTTAATCAGCAGAAACCAATTCCTTTTGTAGGATTTCATCTGACTGCATTTTAAGTTGACAGTTCTTAATACTTCCCACCCACAGCCTTTATTCAGAAACTGCATCCAAACTTAAATAATAGTATAGGCTTTCTAGTTACTTTCTCTTTAGTACGCACTTGGGATGGAAGCAGAGGCCATCATCCTCTGATCAAGAAAAGTTGCATCTATTTCAACATGGATTAGGTAGAGAAACGAGAAAATAAAATAGTTGTCATAACTCTTGGCAGGGACAGATGATTTTCGTCTTGATATTATAGGAGAAAAGGCCAATTGTTCACAGGAGGCAGGAGACTTAGTGTTTGCAACTAAAACTAAGCTCTGATCCAAAGACAATCAAGTTTGTCTCATTAACTTCTTGCATTTTTGAAAGTTTTATACACACAAAATGCTGAATTCATAACAGTTGTTGGGAATAGTGTTAGATATGATCCAATGACAAATATTAGCTTGCTGTTTAGAAAAGCTTTAATGGATTTTGCATGCAAGTTAATCAATTAGAAATCATGTTGTACTACTGGTGATGGTTAATAGATGAGAAAAGAAAATCGTAGGTGATCTGGTAGTTGGGGAGAAAACTATTTAGTCGTATACAAAAGCACTTCTGGATATGAAAATATTGGGGAAAAGAAAAGGTTATTTGCAAGGACTCTTGCAGTGCCACAGTGGTGTCCCTACCTTCAAGGCAGGAAGCCTGGGTTCAAGTCTCATCTGCTCTGAGGTATGTAATAAAATCACTGAACAGGTTGATCCGAAAACATTATTTGCAACATCCTTGAGGCATTTAGAGAGGGGAAGCATTATTTCCCCTTCCAAATTGGAATTAGCCCAGCTATCTTTCCCTACCCTTCTGTTATAGTTGCAGTGCCCTTAGTGGGCAATGCTTGTAACTTGTAATTTTAATAAGTGAAATGGGTGGTTCGGTAGTGGGATATTTAAGAAAAGCATTTAAATGTACTAACTGCTGAGAAAGCATTCTTACATTTTGTTTTTTTTTGTTTGGATATCCCAGAACATCATACAAGAATATCTGAAAGTACTTCTCCTGACTCACTCCACACAGATACACCGGTCAGAAATCACACAACACCAGGTTATAGCCCAACAGGTTTATTTGAAAACACAAGCTTTCAGAGCATAGCCCCTTCATCAGGTGGGGAGGAAAAAGCATACAGAACACAGATTTATAGGTAAAAGATCAAAAAGTCACACAACTGATAAGGATGTATTAAACAAACCTAAAATGCTGTTAAATCTTTGATCATATTAATCAATCCATATTAATCATATAAAATTTTCTATGTAAATCCCTGGATTTCTTTCAAGTCACGGCCCTGAGAGAATTAAAGGTTTTATCAGTGTCACGAAGTGACATTTTAGGTCAGACAATGCATGTTAGGTGTGAGGCCTTGTTTAGAATCTGTTTGTGTTTTGGCTTGGAATCAAACTGGTTTTATTTCTAAAGTAGGAATTTATAAAATGCCACATTGACTGACTGACTATAAATTGTGTGCTTTTTGAACAAAATAGAACGTACCTGCAAATACAAATACACCCCTTTGATTTTTGTTTGAGTGGGTGTGTCGGGGGGGGGGGGGGGGGGTTGGGTGGAGGGAGGGGGGGGGAGATTATATGTGTGTGCTTAAGAGACTGTGTTTGTATGAGGGAGGATGTGTCAGAGTGTGTGCTTGTGTGAATGTGTGCGCTTGTGAGAGTGTGTGCGCTTGTGAGAGTGTGTGAGAGAGATGGTGTGTAGTGTGGTGGGGTCACGAAGCATTGTCTGACCTAATATGTCACCGCTTCTTTACACTGATAAAACGCTGAGTTCTCTCAGGACAGTGACTTGAAAGAAATTCGGTGATTTAGAGATACATATTAATCAATTAAAACCTTCTAAATGATTAAAGATTTAACAGCATCTTAGGTTTGTTTAATACATCCTCATCAGTTGTGTGACCCTTTGATCTTTTACATACAAATTCTGTGTTGTGTGCTTCTTTCTCACTTCACCTAACAAAGGGACTACACTCCGAAAGCTTGTGTTTTCAAATAAACCTGTTGGACTATAACCTGGTGTCGTGTGATTTCTGACCTTGTCCACTCCAGTCCAACAGCAACACCTCCAAGGCACAGTACACACAGCAACTGGGCACTGAGGAGTCTGCTATGTAAAAGTTCAGAGAGCTGGCTCAAATAATCACTGAATATCCAAGGCTTTTATATTACTTTAAAACCTATTTTGTATTGAACATGCAAAATAATGTACTACAATGGTGCTATTGAAAGTATTTAATTTGTAAAAAATGAATTATTAGCTTAGTCTGACAAGAATGAGAGAGAAACAGATATTTATGATTTTATTATATCAATTGAACATTCATCATGGAACATTTATGTTTTAAAATTATCCTTAGCATTTTATATATATTTAACATTAGAACTTGTTCTAAACGAGGAGAATCTATTGTTCTCTTCGTATTGTGGAAACTGTTTTTGGACTGGGAAAATCGTTGCAGGATTAGTTTCTTTTGTACAAAGGAGCTGCAGTTATGTATGATAGCCACAATGGCCATGCACATAACAGGGAACAAACTCCATCCCCACTTATCGCAAAGATGAAGAATGACTTGCAGCTATTATAGTTACAGAAATATTTATTTCAGAAGTAACCAAATCCCAGTCCATTGTTGTGGTTCTGTACACCATCCTGGCAGCAGAATCAGGCACCAAATGACTTATTAGAAGATCGACAGATTTCAGAATCTTTTAAGCTTTCCAGGACCAAACCCCTCCAAAAATCAAAATTAAACTCTCTCTTCAGAGGCCTGGAATGAACAGAAAACATTCGACAGCTAACATCCTGCATTGATATTGTGGCTTTAAATGTCTCAAAATGCTTCACAGAAGCATTAGCAATATTTAACACAACCTACATAGGGAAATATTAGGGTGGGTGATTAACAAACAGGATTTGATGACTTAAGTAGCACTGTTGAATTAGTTCAGGCTCATGCAAGGTGAACAGTGAGATGTCAGTCATAAGAGCACTGGAATAATGCTAGCTCAGCAACAACACCCACTTCCCATAAATAAGTTTTAAAAATGTCAAGGAGGTAGGAAAGGCACAGCTTAAAAGTTTCAACAGCAGCAAAGCTGATCCCTGGGCAGAGTCACTGAGGTGGAAGTTGGTTGCCTTGGTGATGATGTAGCTACGTATTCGGGCCTGCTCCCACTCCTAATTCATGTCACTAATCCATGTGGCAACAGAGTTGTGAATCGCCAACCTCAGGCAGTAGTTAGGGAAAGAAACAGAGTTGGTGATGAATACTTAGTTTCAGTGAAGTTCTGCTCATTCAGCACTGGATGTCATACAAGCAGTGAGAAATCAGAGTGTGTGAAGAGTGTTTTGAGAGAGTAGCTGGTGAGGTAGAAGCTAGATGTCAGTTGCGTATATATGGAAACTGACATTTCTTCAGACGATATCATTTGGGAGCAGCATGCAGGAGAAACTAGGTGGGTCAATTTTAGATCATTTAGCGGATTTCAAAAGTCAAGAGCTCAGCTACAGAAAGAAAAGCCCTGGAAGCAAAATTCAAAAACCGCATGCTTTTTCTGTCACACTTCCCTTCTCTAATAGTATTAATGGTCAGTCTACTGACCAAGAGCGCAGGTTTTGCAGCATTTCCAACACATGCAACAAAACACATCAAATTACTCTCTGGGATCAGAGCATCCACAAGACTTCTCATTGTTTTCTGAGCTGCACAGAAAAGAACTGGAAGCTGAGACAAAGCAGGTTAGTACCTCACAGTTTCAGAAATCCATTAAAGATGAAGATTTTGTCTTAGGCCTGTCATCCCATCCATTTATTAAACAGGAACATTGCTCGAAAGGACACAGACCAACTAAGACAAATCCACTAATCACCTACCAACGAAGCAAAGTTTTGTCACTAAGCCAAACAAAACGAACACATTTTAATCTTTATCATTTATGGATATTGTTCTTTTATGGAACTCAATGCATAAATGTGCTCAGTTTACAAAAATAAAAGAAGACATTCATTGAAAACTCAAGTGGCATAAAGACGTAAACAATGACGTAAATAAGGACTGAGGGACCGACATCTCATTTCTCTTCAGCTGCTTTCATTCCCAAAGATCATCTTGCTGTAGTATTTCTGCTGCTGTTCTTTCATACTGGTTTTGACTTTGGCTCTTTTCAGAGCCCCGTCCCTGGAGCAGAAATAAAAATTAATCTCATTTTCTGAGATTTATCAATTTATAAAGACAGGGCTTGGATTTACTGGAAACCTCTAGAGAATACACAAAATCAACAGTAACACTGGTGCCAGATATTCACCCTTGGATGAATTTTGATAATATCCAAACACATTCAAAACAGTAATCTTTTGTTAGCTTTAAGATTACAGGATTGCGTTTCCCATGTTTGGCAGAATTGTTAGGGAACTATTAATTGTGTCAGAGTGATCAGTAGGTTATTTAGTGTAGTACATTCATCTGTGTATTTTTTTTAACGTCCCTTGCTTCCACTGTAATTCTCTTCATCTTCCTCAACCTCTCAACCCTGCATTCCCATCCTCTCAATCTCTCCATCCCAGAGAGTGGCGGAAGCTCATTATTGTGCAAAAGTAATACACTCTGATACTGGAAATAAAAATATAAATAAAAAACTTTTAAAAACAAATAAAATAAAGTAACACTCAGCAGACCAAGTTGCACCTCTGGAGGGGAAAAAAAGGTCAATATTTCAGGTCAATAATGTGGAGGTGCCAATGTTGGACTGGGGTGGACAAGGTCAGAAATCACACGACACCAGGTTACAGTCCAACAGGTTTATTTGAAATCACAAGCGTTTGGAGCAGCATAAACCTGTTGGATTATAACCTGGTGTCGTGTGACATCTGACCATTTCAGGTGAATGGCCTGGCATTGAAGAAGTGAAACATTAGAAATGTAAGAGGTTTTGAGCAAATGGAAGAATTATTTTTTTTTGGGGGGGGGGGGGGAGGGACGGGGGTGGAGAAAGAGAGTTGGCAGTGAAAGATGAAAAAGGAAAGATCTATGATAACATTAGACTGCAAAGGTAATGGGAAAGTAAAGAGATGAAAAATGCTGTTGTTATGATGATTGTGGAGGAAATACTCAAGGTTTTCATAGACTAAAAACACTTTTAAAAAGGACACTGCTCACCTAAAATGGCTGCTCTGATCACCTGACAAGCTCAGACAACCTAAATGGAATACATGAAATGAGCTGCCTCAGAATTATCATGGGGCACGGAAACTCTAAGTTGTTATATCTCCCTTTCCAGTGACTTGATTGTCTTAAAATCAATCAGCCCCCAATTCTTAAAAGAGAAGTCTCCAAACAATCACTCCATTGCATTATCCATTTAAAATGATGACACAGATTAGTTACCAGGCAAGATCCATCAAGCCTCCCTGCTGAGCTATAGCAGCTTTGACTCGATTGGCAAACTGCACAGCATCTTCACCTTCCTGTAGAGTAAAGGGAGAGGCAAATGGTCACTCAGTCATCACTCAGTCCCTGAAGGGCAGATTGTGCAAGAGTCAGCCCTTCATGAAAAAATACATTGTCTCAACCAACACAATTCTACAAAAGGATTTTTAAAGCATTCATTTTCAGAATCTCAAGTTCACTATAGCACACACAGACCTCCTTTGGCATCGCTCACGCAATAACAATTGCAGCAACAGTTCTTCATAAGCCTTGTCCCTGACCCACAGGAATCAAAAGACCAGTTTGACACCAAGTTGCTGAATCTCCTCGTGAATGTCCAGACATCACCAAGGGATGTTCAGGATCTGTGCAGAACTGACATACTGACACTGCAATGCTGCACTGGTAAAGGGGCTAATCTGTCAGAGGAGATCAAAGACTTCTCTGTCTTTGTCAGTGATCTTAAAAAGGCAACAATCCATTACTATATGCTAGAATGTGTTATTTCTCCATAATTCTTCACCCCTTGCCAATCTTTATTCCTCAACAAACAAGTTATCGTCTGATCATGATCATCTTGCTGTTCTGAAACTTTGCTGGGAATACATTGGCTACTGTTTATCTCAGATTTCAGCAACGGCTACACTGCAGGAGGAACATCATTAGCTGAGGGGCTTTGGGATATCCCGAGGTGGGAAAAGATTCTATGCAAATACAAGTCTTTCTTTCTTTCTTCTTACATTGCCTCTTGGTTGTTTATGGATGGTCAATCCAGCGTGGACTTAAGAGACATGGCGTCATAGAGTCATACAGCACGGAAACAGACCCTTCGGTACAACCAGTTCATGCCAAACATAATCCCAAACCAAACTAGTCCCACTGCCTGCTCCTGGCCCACAATCCGTCAAACCTTTCCTATTCAATGTACTTATCCAAATGTCTTTTAGGTGAGGCCTCTTCTGGAATACTGTATCCAGTTCTGGTCACCCAGTTGTAGGAAAGATATTATTAAGCTGGTGAGGGTTCAGAAGCAATTTACCAGGATGTTGCCAGGTATGAAAGGTTTGATGTATAAAGGTTGGATAGGCTGGGATTTCTTTCTCTGGAGCATGGGAGATTGAGAGGCGGCTCCATTTGACAAGCACAACTTCTGCCTAAAGTTCACATTAAACCCACTAATACCTCTGCGCCTTCTTGAAAAACCACAAAATGCTCAACCATGACTATCCTTTATATTTCAGTATTTTTGGTTTTGACATTGGCAATGATCTCTGTTGAATTTATGCCCTTCCTGTTTGTTGAAACTTCCTCCATACAGCTGTTTCCTCTTTTGTAAGTTTAATTTCCCAGCAATGAACAATTCTTAATGCCCTCTCAGAACAGTCCATATTTCCCAGATCTGGGGAGGTGCTGCACAAACGCTTCCTGACTACATTTATAAAACTTACCTGTCTCCAACTTATTCTTATACAGCTCTCTGTGGAATTCTTCAATACCTTTGGTCATTTTCAATCTTTTAAAACCTAAATTTGGTGTCATCAACTACTTTTTCCTTCCATGGCTTCTTTTCTTTTAGTCTCTCTATTTTGGTGTCATCTGCAGTCCAAACCCAGATTATTTAATTCATAATCTTAATTTTCCAATTAAATTTGGTGCAAAATTTGGCAAAACTGAAGTCAAAAGTAACTCCGTTCAAACTGAAGTGAGTGCTTCAGCAGCTGGCACTGGAGTGAATGCCTTCAGAGTGCAAGTTGCTCCAGGGACAGGGATAAAGGGAAATGAATCCCACAAAACTACAATACTGCCGTTTCAGTGGACTGAAATCACTACTGTGATGAAATCAGACTTAAAAAGAGAAATCAATGACCTGTTCATCAATTATCCAGTTACTGCAATTTAAAATGAGTTGGTAATTTTGAGATTCTGAGAAATCACACATGCGGTGGGCAGATGGGCTTGTTCGAATGTTGAGAATAGAGACATGATTAGGGGTTCATTATTGAGAAATTTGTTCTGCTGCACTTGCTTTGGGATTCTTCATTAGGGATAATGTAAAGGGAACTTTATTGAGAATCTATCCCATCCTGTATTTGTCTTGGAGTGTTCCTTCTGTAAAAGGGAACTTCATTCTATATATAGCCCATGCCCATCCTAAGGATGGTTTGTTGGACTATCTTGTCAAAAAACTTTCACGAATGTGCAAAGGAAAACTCAATTCCTTACAATATGGACCCTTGCTGTGCCATAAAGAATGAGGGCTGCATTAGGAATACTCCATATTACTTGGCACTGGAGTCACATGGGAGTCAACAAAATCAAACAAGCTGCTTTCCTCCCCAAAAAGGGCATAATAGAACAATTTGAGTTTTTATGATGATCCAGCAGCTGTTGAGGTCAGATTTCATCAAGCCACAAATTACTAGAATTTTTCAGTTCACTTTGACCATTTGTCCTGAGGAAATTTGACCTCTTTGCCTCAGGCTGTTAATCAGTATCACTGCAATTGGCTTATGAGGGGGCTGCAGCACTGGGAGCCTAAACGTTACAAGAACATTGCAAACACCATTTGTGATTTTCATACAGCAGCTCATGTTTGGGCTCCTCTAAAATTATATTGGAACAAGCGTGAACAGTGTTTGACATACTGAGCATTCAGGGTAATGGTAGAGATTACTACATTGTTACATCCATCCCACACAAGCAAAAGTAGGTCCATACTGTTTTTGCTGTAAACATGGTCTGCTGCTGATGGAACACCATTTCAAGGTTACGTTCTTAATACATAAACATCTACAATATATTTGCAAGTCATGCATTCCCTTTACTTTCATGCTTCTATCAAATATTCCTAAATCCACAAGCACAAAGGAACTGGCCTGTATAAATATGCCACACTGCAAGTTGATCCTCCGACCAAGAGTGGCATTGTTGCTCCGCAGGTTGATTTTCTCAGCTGGTACTGCACAGAAACTTTTACCCTCTACATCACAGCCTGCTCTATTTCACAACTTCCCAAGTTACGAGTTTTCCTACCGAACTGAAAACAATAGTCTTCCATAAACGAGCCCAGGATGTGAATACCTAATAGAAAGTGAATTACCCCTGAATCAATTACTTCCTGCCCTCTAGCCTTGTAGAACTCGAAGGTCCACTTAGCCTCAACTGCCCAACGATAAAGTCACATGAATTCAGTTCACAACAAATAAATCAGTTACCTGTCTGGTCATTGGGGGCAAGTACCAAACGTTGCAGACTATGGCCCAGCTGGTCATCATCTGAAGCAGGTAGGACACCATTCCATATTTACTGCTGTTCCAAAATGCATCACCAAACTGAGGATCATACTGCAACAAAAACAATAATGTAAGCTCACTAAATGTCTGTTACTCTAGTCACCACGCTAAGGGAGCAACTGCTGCAAGTAAAAATATTAGCTTTTTTAAGAAACCAAAATCTTACAACTAGCCTGTTTTCACAAAAGCAGCCTTATTTTTTCTTCAGGCAAAAAGGTACTGAATTCTTACACTGAAACCCAAGAGGAAGCAAAATTAACTGTATCCAAATGCCTTGGAAACAGAACACACAATTCTGTCAATATCAATAACTGCAACTTTGAGAAAGCAACATTCCCTCATGAAGGATCTTCACATGGTAAAAGAGGAGAAACTGCTTCCACTGGGAGAGGTGTCTGTAACTTTTTTCTTTACACAGAGTGTGGTTGGTGTGTGGAATGAACTTCCAGAGGAAGTAGTGGATGAGGGTACAATTACAATATTTAAAAGATATTTGAATAAGTACATGAATAAGAAATGTATGGACGGATATGGGTCACGTGCAGGCAGGTGGGACTAGTTTAGTTTGGGATTATGGTCAGCGTGAACTGGTTAGACCGAAGGGGGAGTTTCCGTGCTGCATGAGTCTATGACTCTATAATTAGAAGACACAGACTAAAGGTAGTACAAAAAGAGCTGAGATGAGATGAGGAGAATTATTTTTCTTAAATGCAAAGAGTTATTATCATCTGAAAACAGAACTTCTAAAAAGGAATAGGACTTGAAGGGAGCCAAAGCAGTTTCCTGCAACTGATTCTTGTGCCCGAAGGAATTGCAGGGCTGAGACTTTCTACAGGTACTCTTTGATCAATTTGAACCTGTGACATAATTAGACAGCTGAACATCGAGAAGAAAAAGCTATTTTCTTAAAAATTGGAAACATGATAACAGTCAAACTCAAGATGATCTTCAATCATTTACCTTGATTGCAACAGGATATATTGTTCCTCCTATTTCAAAACTTCCCTTCTTAAACATCATAACAGAGGTATTATTTATGCAGGTACCTGGAAAGCAAGTTTCATAGTCAAGAGTCAGTTTGCAAATGTATACCCAAAGGGAAATCTAGTTTGTAAGAGATTCCACTGCCAAATCAACCAAGATAACATCTATAGTAACATGAAGCTCAGGTCAACATCCAGTGTTATTATTTTAGGTTTTACTCCATTTGCTACAGTATGAACATTACCCATGAAAAGGAACGAAAGGTAATATTTGAATGTAAAACACCTCTATTACTTAAGAATCTTTATTTGTAAAATTAGTGTCACACGACCTTAGGCAAAAGTGTAAATCAACTGACATGAACTGTTGGCTATGTAAAGACCAAATGACCAGGAACATTTCTAGAGGCCAGATGTCAATCAAGTCTCAGAAGAAAATCATTGAATCCTGGAGAGCATTTTAATTTCTAAAATGTACACGCACCTTTACTCTGGAAAATACAGTACCAAAATATGCGTACAGACATATGAATTGAGAGCAAGAATAGGCCATTCAGCCTCACGAGACTGCTCTGCTATTCACTAAGACCTCGGTTGATATAACTGTGGATTCTCGCCTCCTCCAACAACCTTTGACCCTTGTCAGTCAAGTATCTATCTACCTCTCCTCAAAAATATTCAAAATCCCTGCTTCCCCACTCTCAGGAAGATAGTTCCAAGGACTCTCAACTTGTGGAAAAATATTCCCCCGATTTTCACCTTTAAGTAGGAGGCTCTTTACTTTAATACTCTGTCCCCTAGTCACACAAGGGGAGACATCCTTGACACCCTGTCAGGTTCCCTCAGGATCTTATGTGTTTCAATAAAATCAGCTTTCACTCTTCTAAGCTTCAATGGATATAGACTCAGATTGCCCAACCATTCCATATCAGGTATCAGTCACACAAATTTTCTCCAAACTGCTTCTAATGCATTTACATCATTTCTAAAATAAGGAGACCAAATAGTACACAGAGTGCCCCAGAATTTCAATAACGATATACAGGGGAGGGAGAAAAGATTACACTTAGAGCTTGGGCTAAATTATGGGGCAGTTTTAATATGACAGTTCATTCAAAGTGATTTCTTTTGCCCTCTTATAGGCTTTCAAGTAACACAAGAATGAAATTTACTGCTCCTTACATTGTTCTTACCTTCAGGAAATATTAAAATTGGTAATTTTGTCTTGTCTGCAATATGATCACTTAGTCTGTGAACAGAAGAGGAGACTAATCACAGGGGAGAAGGCACAATATTCCTTTTCCTTTGACAGCTATAATGGTTCTGTAATCTTTGTTCTATTCATTAAACAACTGGCCAGTTATTTATACATGTTAAAAACCTGAAACCTCAAACCGTAGGCTACTCCAACTCACCATGCTCATCCACTATCCTCACCATGAAGGCTCTCCCCCCAAAGATTTTTTTGAGGGTGGTAACATCAAATTGTGATTCATTGATTTTTGACATGCAAGGGTATTGGAGAACACATAACCAAGGCAAGTAGATGGGAGTTAAATTGGAGGTTCCACAATAACGTAAGGAATGGCAGAACAGATTCGAAGAGCTGAATCGCATACTCGTGCAGCGATGTTCCACTCTTCCAAGTGAATGTCTGTTATGCAAGACAGTTAGGTTCTGAATCTGTGTTAATTACCATGTCTGGAAAACAAACATTCAGTTTTATCTCCAACAAGCATCAATGTGGCTAAATGAGGATTAGCAAAACAGTTTTGATCAGAAGTTGACTATTTGCTTCCGACAGAAAGAAAAGCAGACATTTTAAAATGTCTCATCGACAGTTTGCCTTTCCATCAGACAGCACAGAAACAATGTTTGTTCACATTATACACGTTGCCAGCCATGCACTTTCCAACTTCACAGCAACCACTCCCATCGTCCTATCCGATCGAAAGGTCATCATGCAACTTCCCACTCATTGAGTCTCTGAGAAAGGGGCAACAACACCCACATTACTATCTTGGAGCACACATCAAAGAAAGATGTTTTTCCTGTATCGGACAAATCTAAGGTACTGTGGACATTGGCAAACCGAAATTAAAGCCAAAAATACTGGAAATACTCAGCAGGTCAGTCAGCATCTGTTTGCAGATAGAGTTAACATTTCAGTTCTGATAAAAAGGTCATCAACCTGAAAACTTAACTCAGATTTTCTCTTCAGAGATGCTGCTGACATACTGAGCATCTCCTGCATTTTCTGTCTTTTATAGATAGCATCGCCCAGGAGGCCAAAGCAGTTTGCAGCCTGGGTAATATTTCTGAAGTGCATCATATTATTACTCAGCAAGCTCCTACAAATGCCACAGTCCAGTAAATAACAAGGTGAGAATGACTGTTTAAGTGATGTTGTTTGAGGGACTCTTTGGCTAGCATTGGAATGGCTCAGCAGAAAATATTTACAAGGACGTTACCAGGGTTGGAGGGATTGAGCTATAGGGAGAGGCTGAATAGGATGGGGCTATTTTCCCTGCAGCATCGGAGGCTGAGGGGTGACCTTATAGACGTTTATAAAATCATGAGGGGAATGGATACGGTGAATTGCCAAAGTCTTTTTCCCAGGATAGGGGAGTTCAAAACTAGAGGGCATAGGTTTAAGGTGAAAGACGAATGATTTAAAAGGGATCCAAGGGGCAACATTTTCATACAAAGTGATGCAAGTACGGAATGAGCTGCAGAGGAAGTGGTGGAGGTAGGAACCATTACAACATTTAAAAGGAATCTGGATGAGTACATGAATAGGAAGGGTTTTGAGGGATATGGGCCAAATGGTACTAGATTCATTTAGGAGATCTGGTCGGCACGGAAGAGTTGGACCAAAAAGGTCTTTTTCCATGCTGCACAATTCTATGACTCTCTCTCTCTCAGTATTACAGTAGGATTATCGGCCTCAATGATCCCAGCCCTGGATTGGGCAGTGAAGCACAATCTTTCACCTCAGAGGTGAGAGTGCTCCCACTGAACTGCAGCTGTCAATCCAAATGACAAACTTACTAAAGTAGTGGAGAAGAAACAACATTGTGGTTGCAGCCTCTATTTTTGAGCAGTGCATTCAAAACTTTGTTGGGACAATGAAAAAGTAAGCACAATGATAAGTTGACAATTACCAGACTGATAACCATTGGTAGCCCAATCTTCCTCCACTTTAACTCCTGCAATCAGGGACAGGAAAATCTGAACGAATGCAAGTTCACGATTGCCGCATGTAACAGTCACTGTGTCTAACCTTTTTATAACGAGGTGGCGATCTTTCATTTCAGATCGTTCAAACCAGACATGTGGACAAGCCTTCACCATTGACCTCTGAATGATTCCCATCAGCCCACCTTGGACCTGTCCAATCTGTTCAGAAATGGACCAATTAATTTTATTGCAGCTGATTTCTTTCCCCTCCCCCACATCACCACATTAATTATTTTCTTTCAATGTATTAATGAAGCACATTTTTGTTTTAAATCAATACCTACCACAGGTTTTGCCTACGCTTTCAAACTCTTGGACATTTCATTAAAATTGCCAACACGTCATCAGACTAGTGCTCACTAATTAACAAAACTCATAGCAATTCTAAAGCAAGAATACAAATATTGAAGAAGTATTATGCCAAGCTTTTTCTTGGCATAATATTTTGACAGGGTTGGATTGAATGGCCAAGCCATGTCTGCAAGGAGGAAACAGCAACAGGTAACTGTGGTTATTATGTGAGCTGCAAAACATTTGTTTTCAATGTTTCTCAGTGTATGTGGCATTCTCAGATTGAAAGGTTCAAACTAAACAAAAAAATCTAGAAGCAGATGACTCATT
Organism: Rhincodon typus; assembly: GCF_021869965.1. Lineage (NCBI taxonomy): Eukaryota > Metazoa > Chordata > Chondrichthyes > Orectolobiformes > Rhincodontidae > Rhincodon > Rhincodon typus. Next base: position 164,067,193 of record NC_063332.1, read on the forward strand.
GACTAGCATGCCCATATTTTCTCAAATAAATTTGCAGGATATACATCAGTATGGATAGTGGTGGAAGGGTGTAGAAGTTTAAATTAGTTGGCCAGCACAGTCTATCCAACTGGTTGAAAACAAATAATCATCAATCCACTCTACTAACTGGAACTCAGAGTATCATACAGCCCCTTCCACTGTACTGAACAATCACAGATGATCAGGATCACATGGCTTCTGACACAAACACAGTTATTAATAATAAAACGGGACGGTCTCCACCTGAACTGATCTGGAACCAGTGTTCTAGTGAAAAGGATAAATAGGGTGGTCACTAGGACTTTAAACTAGTGAGTTGGGGGGGGGGAAGGGAAAGGGAAAACGACAGGGAGTATGATGGTAAATAAAAAGGTAAGCAGCAGGTTAGCATGTGTGCAGGAGGGTTTAAGTTCAAGGCAGACTATGAAAGAAGCAAAAAGGAAGGATAACTCAGGAGATATTATTAGAGATGTTGGAAATCATGAGAGTAAGAAAGCTAGCATAAAGGCACTTTACCTGAATGCTCGTAGCATTCGTAACAAGGTTGATGAGTTAATGGCACAAATCATCGCGAACGAATATGATTTGGTAGCCATTACGGAGACATGGTTACAGGATGGTCACGACTGGGAGTTAAATATCCAAGGGTACCAGACTATTCGGAAGGACAGACAGGAAGGTAAGGGAGGTAGTGTAGCTCTGATATTCAAGGATGACATCAGGGCGGTGCTGAGAGATGATATAGGTTCTATGGAGAATGAGGTTGAATCCATTTGGATGGAAATTAGAAATTCTAAGAGGAAAAAGTCACTGATAAGTGTAGTCTATAGGTCACCAAATAATAACATCACATTGGGGCGAGCAATAGACAAAGAAATAACTAATGTCTGCAAAAATGGTATGGCAATTATCATTGGGGATTTTAATCTACATGTAGATTGGTCGAACCAGCTCGGTCAGGGTAGCCTTGAGGAGGAGTTCGTTGAGTGTATCCGTGATAGTTTTCTTGAACAGTATGTAATGGAACCGACGAGGGAGCAAGCTATCCGAGATCTGGTCCTGTGTAACGAGACAGGAATAATTAATGACCTCATAGTTAGGGATCCTCTTGGAAGGAGTGATCACAGTATGGTTGAATTTAGAATACAGATGGAGAGTGTGAAGATAAAATCCAATACCAGTGTCCTGTGCTTGAACAAGGGGAACTACAATAGAATGAAGGAGGACTTGGCTGGAAACAAAGATTTTATGGTGGGACAGTTGACGAGCAGTGGAAGACTTTCAAAGCAATTTTTCAAAGTGCTCAGCAAAAGTATATTCCAGTGAAAAGGACGGACTGTAAGAAAAGGGGTAATCTGCCATGGGTGTCTAAAGAAATAAGGGAGGCTATCAAATTGAAAGAGAAGGCATACAAAGTGGCCAAAAACAGCATGAAACTAGAAGATTGGGAAAACTTTAAAGGTCAACAGAAAGCCACAAAAAGAACTATAAAGAAAAGTAAGATAGAACATGAGAAAAAACTAGCACAGAATATTAAGACAGATAGCAAAAGTTTCTATAAATATATATAAACGAAAAAGAGTGGCTCAAGTAAACGTTGGCCCTTTAGAGCATGAGAAGGGGAATTTAGTTATGGGGTATGATGAAATGGCTGAGGCATTGAACAGGTATTTTGTATCGGTCTTCACAGTGGAGGACACTAATAACATGCCAGTAATTAACAAAGAGATGAAGGTAGGTGAAGACCTGGAAACAATCATAATTACGGAAGAGATAGTGTTGGGCAAGCTAATGGAACTAAGGATTGATAAGTCTCCTGGCCCTGATGGAATGCATCTCAGGGTACTAAAAGAGATGGCGGGAGAAATAGCAGGTGCACTGGCAGTAATTTTCCAAAATTCGCTGGACTCTGGGGCAGTCCCAGCAGATTGGAAAACAGCAAATGTGACGCCACTGTTTAAAAAGGGAAGTAGACAAAAGATGGGGAATTATAGACCGGTTAGCTTAACCTCTGTAATGGGGAAGATGCTCGAGTCTATTATCAAGGAAGAAATAGCAAGGCATCTTGATAGAAATTGTCCCGTTGGGCAGACGCAGCATGGGTTCGTGAAGGGCAGGTCATGCTTGACAAATCTTTTGGAATTCTATGAAGACATTACGAGCGAGGTGGACAACGGGGACCCAGTGGATGTGGTGTACCTAGATTTCCAAAAGGCCTTCGACAAGGTGCCGCACAAGAGGCTTCTGCATAAGATAAGGATGCATGGCGTTAAGGGTAAAGTATTAGCATGGACAGAGGATTGGTTGACTAACAGGAAGCAAAGAGTGGGGATAAATGAGTGCTATTCTAGCTGGCAGTCAGTGACTAGTGGTGTGCCTCAGGGATCGGTGTTGGGACCGCAATTATTTACAATTTATATAGATGATTTGGAGTTGGGGACCATGTGTAGGGTGTCAAAGTTTGCAGATGACACTAAGATGAGTGGCAGAGCAAAGTGTGCAGAGGACTGTGAAACTTTGCAGAGGAACATACATACATTGAGTGAGTGGGCAAAGGTCTGGCAGATGGAATACAATGTAAATAAATGTGAAGTCATACATTTTGGTAGGATTAATAGTAAAAAGGATTATTACTTGAATGGTAAAACGTTGCAGCATGCTGCTATGCAGAGGGACCTGGGTGTCCTTGTGCATGAATCACAGAAGGTAGGTCTGCAGGTACAACAAGTAATTAGGAAGGTAAATGGAATTTTGTCCTTCATTGCTAAAGGGATTGAGATTAAAAGCAGAGAGGTTATGTTGCAGCTCTACAAGGTGCTGGTGAGGCCACACCTGGAGTACTGTGTGCAGTTTTGGTCTCCTTACTTGAGAAAGGATGTACTGGCACTGGAGGGGGTGCAGAGGAGGTTCACTAGGTTGATTCCAGAGTCAAGGGGGTTGGCTTATGAGGAGAGACTGAGTAGATTGGAATTATATTCATTGGAATTCAGAAGATTGAGGGGGGATCTTATAGAAACATATAAAATTATGAAGGGAATAGATAAGATAGAAGTAGAGAGGATGTTTCCACTGGCAGGTGAAGCTAGGACAAGAGGGCATAGCCTCAAGATTAGAGGGAGCAGCTTTAGGACTGAATTGAGAAGGAACTTCTTCACCCAGAGGGTTATTAATCTATGGAATTCCTTGCCCAGTGTAGTAGTTGACGCTACTTCAGTAAACGTTTTTAAAAAAAGGTAGATAATTTTTTGAACAATAAAGGAATTAAGGGATACAGTGAGAATGCAGGTAAGCGGATCTGAGTCCACAAAAAGATCAGCCATGATCTTACTGAATGGCGGAGCAGGCTCGAAGGGCCGGACGGCCTACTCCTGCTCCTAGTTCTTATGTTCTAACCAAAAATACTGCAGTTGCTGTAAATAAAACCAGTTCTGAAGAAGTCACATTGGACTTGAAATGTATTTTGTACTGGGTAGTTACTAGGCTCCAGTCAGAACTAAAGAACATATGAAATCAATACTTGCTGCAACCCAACAGAGACGCTGTATTCCGAGGTTGTGCACTCTAAGAACCCTATACAAGTTTAAACAAACCCACAAACTTGGCTGATGACCCACCAATGTTCCTGTGACTCATTGTTTAAAAGGGATGCTGTTTAAACACAAAATACACCAACTAGAATACATAGCAAAATGTTAACACTGTTTCTCTCTCCAGAGACGCTGGCATAGCTGCCGAGTTTCTCCAGCACTTTGTTTTATTCCATGCAATCATTAAACGGAGCATATAATCGAGGACATGTTCCTGAAGCAGGGGTATTATTTGCTCTGGATTGTTGCCAAGACAAGGACAATATGTTGACTCCATCATTAACTCCGTATGCTCCTCTTTACTTAAACTTACTTTGTTCAAATCTGTTATTGCACATTTTTGAGCTAGAAATATGTAGCATTTCTGCTTCAGGGCCAGTTGGCTAGACAACTGGTTTGTGACGCAGAGTGATGCCTACAGCATGGGTTCAATTCCTGCACCAGCTGAGGTTACCATGAAGGACTCTCCTTTGCAAATGTTTGCTTCGCCTGAGGCCTGGTAACCCTCAGGTTAAACCACCATCAGTTGTCTGTTTCTAACAAGAGTGCAGCTCAATGGTCCCATAAGATTATGGTGATTGCAGATGTTAATTGGAGATTCTAGAACTAGGGAACATAGCCTGAGAATTAGGGCCAGAGATATTAGAAAGCCCCTCTACACACAAAGGGTCGTAGATGTTTTGAACTGTCTTCCACAAACGGCATTGGATGCTGGATCAGTCGTTAATTTTAAATCTGAGACAGATAAATTTTTGTTCAGCAAAAGGTATTAAGGGATATGGGCCAAACGCAGGGATATGGAGTTAAGCCACAGATCAGCCAAGATTTCATTGAATGATAGAACAGACTTGAGGGGCTGAATAGTCTAATCCTGTTCCTATGTTTTATTGAAATTGCTTCACTCAAATTATTGCATAAATCTAATTTTGGGAGAAAATCAACCCTTAATTAACTGGAGAAGATTTCAGGACCTCCCTTTCTTTTGTATGAGGAATAATAGTTGTTAATGAAGAAGATCAAAGCTATCTAGAGAAAAGACCAGATAATAGCCATGGGAGGAGAGGGAGAGAAGAGGGTTGGAAAGAGGAGAAAAAGATAAAAATAGATATAAGAAAGAGAGTAGAAAGGAGTAAACAAGAAAACCTGCAACAGAGAAATGGGGACAAATCCATTACCATTAAAAGGTAAGTTGTCTTAGTAGCCCATAGCAGGGAACTAAAATAGTTCAAACACTTGTTCATCAGTGTAAGGCTTCCTAATATGCATATTTCCTTGTTATTTGTATATAGAAATAGACATTGTAAAACAGTTTAACATGACATTCCTCTCACCATTGCGTAGCCTCCATCATTGGCTAATATGACGACATCTATTGGTGACGTGTGGTTTGCTACACAAATGCCTCCTCGCTTTGGTTTGTTTTCCCTGCAATTTCAAAGTATTAGTCAAAAGTTGCCCAATATCAAGAGTCAACAATCCCTTTAACCTTTATTACCTTAATTTATTCTACATCAATGTGAAAGGTACCCATGCCCTATATTAAACCAAAACACAAAGACTACATTGTTATCACTTGTGATTCTGGCCCAATCTAGACAATACCAATCTTTGAAGACCATCTCCAATCAGGAGAATTAGATTAAACTTTGTTTAGAGCCAGCCCCATCCAGACTGAGACTGCCCTTTGTGCTGCAGTCCAATTCTTTCCTCATGAAGGGAGGTAAACAACCTGCCAGCCATATACCATCCAGGGAGAGAGCGGCACCTAGTTATAGCTGGTGCAAATAAGCACCCGCCTGTGGTGTTCATGCATACTCTCATTAACATTTACATAGGACGTACACCACAGAAACAAGTCACCAAGACCAACCGGCTCATGTCCGCATTTATGCCCCACTCAAATCTCCGTCCATCTTTGCTATCTAACTCAATCAGCATATCCCTCTATTCCCTTCTCCCACATATGCTTATCTAGCCTCCCCCTAAATGTACCTATGCATCTGTGATGCTGGGAATCTCAAGAGGCAGCCAAGATGAATTATTCACTCAGCATTTCTGGCTGAAGATTGTGGAAAATGTTTTTGCACTGCCCATTATCGAGGATGGGGATATTTGTGGAGTTTGCTCCTCCATTGAGTTGTCAGTCACCATTCATGGCTGAAATGTGGCAGGACTGCAGGTCTTGGATTCTGATCCAATGACCCACGGAATTGTTTAACTCTATAATGTGCTGCTTCAGCATGCATGTGGTCCTGTGTTGCAGTTTCACCAGGTTAACACTTCATTTTTAGGTATGCTTGGTGCTGCTCCGGTCATGCCTTCCTGCACTTTTTATTGAAGCTGGGTTGGATCATCTAGTTTGACAACAGTGGTAGAGTTAGGGATATGCTGGGCTTTGAGGTTGTAGATGATGTTACAGTATAATTCTGCTGTTGCTAAGGCTTACGATCTCTCATTGATCCTAGTCTTGATCTGAAAGATCTGTTTGAAAATCTATCCTATTTCGTACGTTAGTGCCACCATACAACACAACAGAACGTATCTCAGCGTGAAGACATGACTTTGTTTGTTGCTTAACTAGTCTGAGGTAGCTCTCCCAATTTTGTCACCAGCCTCTCCAGTAAGGAGGGCTTTGCACAGCCAACAGGTTTGAGTTTGCCATTCTTGTTTCCTGTATCTAGATCGATGTCAGGTGGTCCACCAGGCCTCATTCCTTTTTTGAAACTTGTTAGTGGTGCTAGACCACTGCAGAGGGCATATAAGAGTTATTCACATTACTGTGGGTGTGGGGTCACATGTAGGCTGGACCAGCCTAAAGATGGCAGATTTCAGCCCTTAAAAGGACATTAGTGAACCAGATTAGTTTTTATGACGATGATTACATGGTCATCATTAGACTACAATTCCAGATTTAGTTGAATGCAAATTTCACTAACAGCCATGGTGGGATTTTAATCCGTTCCCCAGAACATTACTTCGATTTCTGGATTTCTAATCCAATGGTAACACTATTCTACTGCCTCCCTGGTCTGTCCCAAGTTGCAAAGTAAATCAAATTAAACCATGAGAGTTAAACAATGGGGCATAGCATTAACTCGGAGCTGATTTCTGAAGAGCTGCAGACAGATACACAAAAGTATACAGACTATTGTTCACAGTGAGCAATGGAGGAAAGAAACTTGAATCATTCTAAGGAGCTGCTGGATTTGGTGATGGGGGGTGGGGATGGTGGTTGCTGGGAGAAAATGTGTTGATGTGACTGATGGTTCAAATCACGTGAATGAGCAGAGATTGGGCAAGATTTTCTCTCCAATCCTTGCTCATCAGGTGGTGACAGTTTGCAAAAGAATATCGTAAACCAAAACCATACCAAAATTGTCACAGAACGGCTAGCTCCATCCAGTAAACTTGACCATCCTGCACTCCAGACGTCACTGATCTTTTTTTTGGGAGGCAATGCAGTGCTGTATGAATATAGTCACCTCCACACATGCCACAGACAGAAGTAGTGCTCTAAACACAGACTTGAATCTAAGTACCATTTAAAGAGCAGACATGTTCTCCATGGACCAGTGCAGCGTACTTCATGCCAAGTTCAATTCAACTTCTCCCACCTTTTTTCTAGTTGAATTGGGAGTTTGGGCAAATTGGCTCAAGTGGAAGAGCCAGTCACAGTTGGAATGAAATTTTGACCTTCAAAGATCCACCAACTCTTCAAAATAATTAAAATGGAATGAAGGCCAGAGAAAGCCCACACATTTCAGAATGTACAGCACTTGCTTCGGAGCAGGCTTGAACAGTTTAATCAGGATAAAATAAAATGGGCTGTTGTTTCTTGTGAGATTAAATTAAAGAAAGGCTCACTAAGAATTTAGCGGACTGTCTAGGAAAACAAAGAAACTATTCAGAATCTGTTAAATTGAAATGAGCCGATCTGAAGCCGAGCCAACTGACAAAGGAGCAAGACACATGCACGCTAAGGTGAGGGAATGAAGGGGTGGGGGAAGAGGTGGAGGCGAGCACGAGAGAGCGCGCGAGAGAGAGAGAGCGCGCGCGAGCGAAGAGGGTGGAGAGAGAGAGAGAGAGAATGAAGGGAGGAGAGAGAGAAGCGTGGGGGGGCGGGGGGGGGGAGGGAAGAAGGGGGGGGGGGGGAGAAGCGAAGAGGCGGGGGGGTGGAGAAGCGAAGAGGCAGGGGGTAAAAGAGAGAGACACACCTGTACAGTGCAACTTGCACACACAGCCCCATCTTTGGAATGTTTAGCAATGCAACTGAATTCGTGTTCCCCTAAAGCAACTTGCTGGTATTAACAGACTTTGGCAATTTCTGTTCCAATTCCACTCTCAGCTCTCTTCAAAAGAAATGTATTTTTTAAGTGAAGTCCATTCATTCAATATTTATAGCAGCAGTTAGATCGGTTTCCCTACACAGTCAGGCAGTGAAAATACAAGAAGAAATTATAGAGAAATGAAACTTCGTTCAGACCCTGCACACCAGGATGAGTACTTATCAGTTTAGGAAATAGGTTAAAAATACAAATAAATGTTTCAATCAGCTCATTTCCCAAAATCAAATCAATTATAATGGGGATAAAAAAAGCTTTCTAAATCCTAAAGGAAAATGGTATTGCAGTCTAAAATAGTACCAGGTTCACATCATTACCTTCTACTGGTATTGATACCAGTGCTTCTGCTCCCAGTTCTGATGTGTCAAAAATAGGGTGACTAAACAGGGGGAAAATCAGGACACCCTGAACTAATTAATGCTTCTTCACACACATACAAACGTATCTTTTCAGCTCCTCAGGTGCAGCATTTCTTCCGTCTGTACCCTTGTACAAACTGAAACAAGTCAACTGTGTCCATCAACTGGTGATTTTTCTTCTTTGCAAAGTTGATTCCCCACTTTGTCTTGCAGATATTTGGCCAATCAGACACACAGTCTTCCTGCCACATACTTTCTCCCCACCTTACCTCAAAGTTACCCAGAAATGCAAATGTCATGGTACGGGGCAAAATGACAGACCAAGGATGCAAGCAGGAAGTTAAATTCAGTTCAAACTCATTACAGTCCTGCAGAACAACAGGAAAGCTGAATCAAAGGACATTTGAACAATTTTGGGAAAAATTGTCAGGACCCAATGAGATGCAATCATAATTCAGGACTGTCTTAGCAAAACAAGGATATCTAATCGACCTAGTCTGAGATCATTTTGTTATATACTGGCACAGACACAGGTAATATATACTGGCACAGACTCGATTGGCCAACTGGTCTTTTCCAATGCTGTAGACCTTTATGACTCTATTTCACAGGTATGTTTCACCCACAAGTATGCACAGAAAGACCAGAAGGTCAGCAAGCCAAAAACTTAACGCTACATTAAAGATAAGCGCCAGGGGCCATGAGTCAGTTTATTGATTGGCAGCCAAGTTAAATGTCACATTGTGTTCCTCAGAGTAATTTTTCCTCAACGTTTGCTCCCCAAGATTGTCTGGAGCCTGGTAGTGACGGGGGATGCTGGAAAAGAAGTACAAGATTTAAGGTCAAGTTTTCAAATTAGAAAATGGCAGAGAAGGTAGATCACTCGAGATGAAAAGTAGTATTTAAAAATGTGAACAAGTCAAAAATGGGGCAGAAGTGAAAGGAAAGAATAATTTAAAAGCAAAGTTACCAGTGTCCTCACAGACTGCTCTCTCATTAGAGAGAAATGACTGGTGGTGGTTTAACTTGAGGATCACTGCGCCTCAAGCAAAAGGAGAGGTTGAGAAGTAGAATCGTTCATGGTAACCTCAGGTAGTGTGAAAACTGAATTCCTGATGCTGGTGTTACTCTTCATTGCAAACTAATGTCTTTTAAGGAAGGAAATCTGCCATCCTTACCTGGTCTGGCCTACACGTGACTCCAGACCCAGCATGATGTGGTTGATTTTTCACTGCCTTTTATGCAAAGAGGGATGGGAAATAAACACTGGCCTAGTTAATGCTGCCAACATCTTCCCATGAAGAAATCAACAAAAAAAAGTCAGTATATATTAACTGCATTAATTTATGGAAAAGTCAGCACCTTCCCAAATTCAGACTGAAATGTTTATATCTTTTGTTTTGCGGAGATGAGAACTGTTCACAGTATTCTAAGAATAATCTAAGTACTTCTCCATAGGAACAGGAATAGGTCATTCAGCTCCCCAAAACCAGTCCACCATTAAATTACATCATGGCTGATCTGTGACCTAACTCCATATAACTTGGCCACACATCCTTCAATACTTTTGCTTCGCAAAAATTTATCTTATATTTAAAATTAACAACTGAGTTTAACATCACTGCTTCTCAATTTGACCCCTCTAGAAATAAGCCTCAGTGTTTGTTTGCTTCTTTAAAGGCTATATGAATCTGTGCCGCTAGTTTTCATAATCTCTGCCTCCTAAGGAACTCATTTTCTTAAGTGTATGTAGCTTCCTGTACTTTCTATCATAGTGAACCTCACATGTACTTGTACATGCACACAGCCAGTGACAGTACATTCACTCCCCAGATGTTCATTGTGAGTGCTTTCTTGAAATATACTTCAAATGATCACTGTCAGCTTGTTACACCACAATCTCTGGTCATCCCACGTTGCAGTTCAACACAACGTCACTCTGAAGTACATACATAACTATTATTTATCAATTAATCCAATGCACATTTGTCAATATTATGCTGTGAGTAACACATCACTGCTAGTGATCTGAACACTTCCATCCCACAGGATGGAACAATTCCTGATGGTCAAAGTGCAAATTAGGAAATCCTACTTCAGCGCTTGCTGAATTTTCTGATAAAATTATGTGGGCATTTTAGATCAATGTAACAATCAAGCATTCTCAGATCTGATAGTTTCCTAACATCTAATGTACGAACTGTCTCCTACAGTATGGCAGAAACCCAAAGCATCCTTTCCTATGTCAAAAAAAGCGAAGAGACTTGCATTTATATAGTGCTCTTCATAACCACCTGGCTTCTCAATGGGCTTCACAGCCAATAAAGTACGTTTTTGAAGTGTAGGCACTGTTGCAATAATCAGGAGGACAGCCAATTTGTTATTCATTTGAATTTGCTGTGTGTGCAATGTGTTAATGACCACATAAACTTTAAAATGTTAATTGAGGGATAAATATCAAAATACCAGGAAAAACTCACTTATTCTTCTTCCAAGTAGGATAGTGGAATTTTAGAGCCATCTAAACTGATAAATGGGTCCTCAGTTTCATACCTCTTCTAAACAAATGCACCACATTGACCACCTGCCACTTTGATGCCAAATGTTTTGAAATAGGGGTGTTTCAGAGCTCTGGTGTTATGTCCTTCAGGGACTCACATGGCCAAAATCATGTCCATGTGAGTCCATTATGCTACTGGAGGGAAACCATTCTTCCACATGTGAATGGCAGGTCCCAAAGGCTAAAAGAACAGCAAATCAAAAAAGAGCGAAGGACTGCAGGTGCTGGAAATCAGAAACACAAACAGAAATTGCTGAAAAAAACCTCAGTGGATCTGGCAGTATCTGTGGAGAGAAAGCAGAGTTAATGCTTCAGGTCCAGTGAGCCTTCTTCAGAAGTCAGCCTGCCAGACCAGCTGAGGTTTTCCAGCAATTTCTATTTGTGTTAAAAGAACATTGTGTGCTAACTCATTGCATCACCCATCCCAAACAAACAAGCAGTCTATTTGCAACAGGAGGAGTCCATGACTTTACTCTCTGTAAAGCAAAACAATCTTAAATAGAATTACTCCTACGGTCCTCACATTAATTAAATAGGACATCACACCTTTGCATTTTGCCAGTTGGCCCTTTTTCACTCAAATGAAACTGCCATGTTTTTCTAAATGAGCCTTTTTAAAAATAAACATTTACATGAACTTTTGATTATTGCGGACTTACTTGTTGTGATAATGGATCGTTGCAGACAGTCCTCTTGCACATATTCTATAGCACATCAAGTGTACAAGCTCACTGAGCCACATCTTCACACTGAGGAGAAAAGATATAGAGTCTTCAAGTGACCTACAATCTCTCATATCGGTGAAGCTTGTCACCTGAGCAAAGGAGTTGCAATAGTTCAAGAACAGTAACCACTACATCTTCATGGCTCGACCAGTGTAGCTGGTGGCATGGTGATAATGTCACCTACCTAATGATCCAGAACCTTAGGTCAACATTCTGGGGACATGGGTTTCGATCCCACTATAGCAGATGGTGGAATTTGAATTCAATAATAAAAAAAAAAATCTGGATTTAAAAACAAAAAGGGAGTAATAACAACCATGTAACCATGACCGATTGACATACAAATCCATCTGAGATGAGGAGAAATTTCTTCAGCCAGACGGTGGTGAATCTGTGGAACTCATTATCACAGAAGGCTGTGGAGGCTAAGTCATTGAGTGTAGACAGAGATAGATAAGTTAGTGATAGGCAGGAGAATGGGGTTGAGACATAGCTCTGCCATGATTGTAAGGCAGATCAGACCTGATGGGCTGAATGGCCCAATTCAGCTCCTATATCTTATGGTCTACTAATACACTTTAGGAAAGGAATTTTGCCATCCTTACCTTGTTTAGCTTCTATGTGATTCCAGACCTACAGCAATGTGATTCACTCTTTGCTGCAATGTAACTTGTATGCTTCTAAGGCTTTTTGATCTGTACATCCTTTCCTTGCTGAGATCTGCCTGTACCACTCGTAAACATAGCTTTTCAATGTATTTTGGTACGTGTGACAATAAAATCAATCGATCATAGATGATAAAGGTAGCCTAAATAGCACGGGTGATTTGGTGATAGGGAGAAAAGTAATGCTCAGTTACGCTTAAGAGCATTTTGGATATAAAAAGAATAAATTGCGGCCTAGCTAGTGCAACCCACATCTCGTTACCTAATTTTTTAGAAATCTCTTACAAGAATGACTCAGATCAGAGATTACCAATCACTGACAATATATATGATGCTATTTGTTTCAAAGGCACAATGGATCAGGTGCAACAAACAGTTATCATAAAGGTTCCAAATAAACACAAATAACTTCCCAGAAGTGCTTGGGAAGTAAGGGTCTATGGGAAGGAGAAATTAAAGATGATTAGAATTGGGGTAAAAAAGTAGTGCTGGGGAATTAATGGGACTGAAAGCAGGTAAATTCCAGGGCCTGATAATCTACATCCCAGAATACTAATGCATTAGTTGTCATCTCCCAAAATTCCATAGATTCTGAAACAGTCATGGCAGATTGGAGAGTAGCAAATCTAACCCCATTATATAAAAAAAGGAGGTAGAGAAAAGCAAGGAAGTACAAATTGCCTAACATCAGTAGTAGGGAAAATACTGGAGTTTATTATGGATGATCTGATGCCAGGACACTTAGAAAACACAAATGGTATTGTAACATGGATGAAAGGTAAATCATGCTTGACAAATCTACTGGAGTTTATTTTGAGGATGTAACTAACAGAACAGATGAGGGAGAACCAGTGGATGTAACAGATTTGGATTTTGAGAAAGCTTTGGTAAAATCCCACATAAGAGGTTATTGTGCAACATGAAATCATGTGAGATATTGGTAAGACTGAGAACTGGTTGGCAGACAGGAAACAGATTAGGAATAAATGAGTGTTTTTCACAGTGGAAGGTGGTGACAAATGGGGTGTTGTAGGCCCTAGCTATCACAATACATATAACAATTTGAATGAGGAATGAAATGTAGTATTTCCAAGTTTGCTGACAGCACAAAACTAGGTTAAAAAAGTGACAGAGATGAGGAAGATGCAAAGAGCCTTCAGGGCAATTTAGACAAGTCGAGCAGGCAAATGCATTGCATATGCAGGATAATGTCAATAAATGTGAAGTTGACCACATCAGTAGGAAGAACAGATTGGTAAGACATTATCTAAATGGTGGAAGATCATACATCAACATTTCTCAAAGGAATCTAACAGTCCTTGCGCGACAGTCACTGAAAGCATGCATGCAGATCCAGTAAGACATTAGGAAGGCAAAATGGTACATTGGTCTTCATTGCAATCAGGTTTGAGTACAAGGGCAAAGAAGTCATACTGCAATTGTACAGGGCTTTGTGAGCTGGAGAATTCTGTTCAGTTTTCATTTCCTTACCTAAAAGGAAACTTGCATACACGGAATGCTATGAAGCTTTATCAGAGTGATTCCTAGGATGACAGGATTGTCATGAGGAGATATTGGGTTAAAAGGACCTGTATTTACTGGAATTTGGAAGAATGAGAGGGGATCTCATTGAAATATTCAAAATGCTGACAGGGCTGAGCAGACTGAATTCAGGTGGCTCCTCTTTCTTTTAACTGTCTCTGTCTCTCAGACTGAGGAATTTTAATGCGCTTCCTCCAACCCAAAAACTTAAAAAAAAAACACAGGAGATTGTGACTAAGGTATGGAGAACGCTTCATTAAAACCCACAGCGCAGGCTCCACCAAGACTATGATGCGTTTAATCATTAGCAGTTGGACCAAACTTGCTGCAAGGCTTCCATCTACAATAGGTTTTTGTTGAATTAAAACAATGGCGGTATAGATAATATCTAACCCATCCCTGTATTCCAAGATAGATGGGAAGGTAAAGCAGAGGGATGAGCATAAAGGATGAGTGGGAGATTTCTCTTCCCTGATCATGATCAGTGATCCCTGCTGAAGTGCCACAAGTGGACTACACTCCTCCTTACCTGCTGTTTGGAAGCTGTCCTACTAAGGTGGTCCCAATCACCAGCCAGCTAATGCCAATCAGACCCAAAGTTATCCTGCGAGAGAGAACAGGTTAGGAGGTCTTGTTAAAATGTGTCACAGAACAGAAACCACCTGTAATATACAGGACTGAATTCACTCATTGCATGACAGAGTAAAAAAAATCACAACAAAAGTATTGAAAAATAGACTAATACTTCTTGCTAATGATCAGTGGATAAATATGTTCCTTGCAGAGGTCTGGATTTCAACACTTTTTGACTACAGCTACACGTAGGTTGAGGGCAGTGTCTGTTTGGCAAGTGGCGTGAATTGGCAGGACCAGGACATACGGCCTGCTCTGCACTGCTTTGAAACAGCAAAACTCATAAGCAGTGTTTAACCTGCGTAAAGCATCACTGATACTAAAAGCACAAAGGATTAGTTTCACTGAGTACGGTTAAACATGAAGGCTGTGAGAAGCCCACTTGTTGCAATGCTACTTTAGATTGTACAGTTTCAGTGGTTTAAATGATGCTGGTGACAGCCCTGCATCTCTTACAATGCTGGTTTATGCAACACAATGCTGGGCATTATCTGGCGAAGCTCAGGAGCCCCAGTCTGGCCTGGCACACTCTGCCACATTTGCTGCAGAGGAAGAAAGTGGGCTTAGAAAGGGTAGGATTCACTGGCCACTGTGCTCTCTCTGGGCCCACTTCTCATTCGCTCAGCTTTTCATTTGCCCACACTACTTCCAACACCTTTCCAAATAGTCAGCCTCTAGAGGTCACAGCCAACAATGAGCGAGGAGTCAGTGTCAATGTCCGCCACCTTCATATCACATTTACAGGTGTCCTTGTAGTGGAGGGATTGATGGCAGGAGGTTATGACCCAGTAGTCAGTTCACCATACAGAAGGACTTTGGATATATGACCGCATTCAAATGATGAGTTTGACTGTGCCAGGACAGATATTGTTGGCTTAGTAATGAGTGTATGCTGGTGAAATTAGCACACAAAGTTGTCTAGGATTTGGTAAGTTTGTCCTGACAAGAGTTGCCAAAGATATGTTGGAGACAGTCAAGATAAAACAGTTCAATCTTTTCTCCTGCTGTGTCCAGAATTCCCAAATGTAAACAAAAACAAAGTTGCTGGAAAAGCTCAGCAGGTCTGGCAGCATCTATGATGTAAAAAAAAAAAGAGTTAACGTTTCGGGTCCAGTGACCCTTCCTCAGAATGTAAAGCAGTGCAGGGGACAAATGCTTCATAGATTCTTAGTTTGATATTCTTAATCGTGTTCTTCAATGCTCTCTTACTTTTTTAATTCATTCATGGGATAATGGCATCGCTGATGAGACCAGCATTTATTGCCCATCCCCAATTGCCCAGAGGGAAGTTAAGAGTTAGCTACATTGCTGTGGATCTGGAGTCACTTGTAGGCCAGATCAGGTAAGGGTGGCAGTTTCCTTCCCTAAAGGACATTCGATAGGTTTTTCCTGACAATCGGCAACGGTTTCATGGTCATTTTGGTGACTGCCCAAAACCTGATGAACTTTACCATGTTGCTGTATTTCTAGATCACAAACGTTTACATTCAAATCCTGTTCTCTCTGGAGAATGATGTAAAATATTATCATACAAAAATCTTGGAATACCCCACCATCAAAGGGCATTTTTTGTTGTTGAATTGTATGCAGAAACTGCCAAAGTACAAAACCTGTGGAGTCGTGTTTAAGTTGTGTACTCACCGCAGGGGCAGAAGGACTCCATATCGAATCCCAACTCCCAAAGCCCAAAGGATAGTCAGACGAACACTGATGTGCTGAAAGTTCCTGTTTGTCCTTGTTAACAGATTCCACAAGACCAACTCCTCAGAGCTAAATCGAGTGGTCACTTCATCTTCAACAACAGCTTCAAATCCCTTTTTTGAGAAGTAGATCACATCAGACAGGTTAAAGTCACCTTCACAAAGAAGCCTGTTTCTATTCGAATAGCATCTCAATTCGGTCATCTCTTCTTCCAGTGACACTTTATCACGCTTCTCGATAATTTCTGTAATTCAACAATAAACTTGTTTTATTCCAATTTGAAATGGTAACCAGGGAAAGTGACAGTCAAGATTAAGTGTGCACACATACAATTTGGTTGGGGAGGGAAAGACACATGGTGGAGTCTCTCAGAGTCAGAGAGACACAGCACGAAAACAGACCCTTTGGTCCAACTTGTCCATGCCGACCAGACATCTTAAATTAATCTAGTCCCATTTGCCAGCATTTGGTCCATATCCCTCCAAACCTTTCCTTGATTTACCCATCCAGATGCCTTTTAAAGACTGTAATTGGACCAGCTTCCACTACTTCCTCTGGAGTTTATTCTATACACACACTACTCTCTGTATGAAAAAGTTGCCCTTAGGTCCCTCTTAAATCTTTCCCATCTCACCTTAAACCTATGTCCTCTAGTTTTGGACCTACCCTGGGGAAAAGACCTTGACTATTCACCCTATTCACGCCCCTCGTGATGTCCCACTCCTAAAAAAAAAACTGGGACATCACCACAAACTGTTTCTATTACATATTCAACCAGTTCAGTGAAGAAACAGTAAACCTAGCTGCATTACGTAATGGGCAGAAATGTGTGTGTTGTGTATGGGGTGTGTGTGTTGTCATATCTATACATGCAGTGTGTGTCATTGTTTCCATTTGTCACTGTGATAACAATCTCAAACAAATGGACATTCTACAATAGGTTCAGACAAAAAGGACCCACTTGAGGTCAAGCAGAATGCTGCACTCCCTTGAACAATACCCTCAAGCAAGCTATTGCGGCACGGTGTGGGGAGGCACCAGGCTAGCACAATGAAGGTCATTCACCCGATGCTTTACATAAATACAGGTAGAGATCATATAGAGCTTATTTGGAGTTGCAAATGTCTCGGGAGTCCATTAACATAATTCATCACATAGTGCAATCCAACCTTGCTGCAAACTCTGGGATTCTGGTCCTGCCAGTAACAGGTCAAAAGAGGAGAAAAGAAAATCCTAGGAAACTGCTGAGCTCCATCAACCTGATTTACTTCAGTAGTTTGCCGGAGCTCACCTTTAATGGAAACTGGACTACTTAAATGAGCTGCAAGACATTTCCGCAGATATACCTTCAAAGCAGGGGCAAATGTTCCAGAAAACCCATGCTCAATGCAAAACGGAATAAAAACACAAATTCATTCATGGGATGTGAGTTTCACTGTCGGGGCCAGCACTTATTGCCCAGGAGCAAAAACTTAGCTGCGGCAAAAGCTCAGCAGGTCTGGCAGCATCTTTGAAGGAAAAAACAGAGAACATTTCGGATCCGGTGACCCTTCCTTCATTGCCCAGCCTTAGTTGCCCTTGAGAAAGTAGAGGTGAGTTACTCATTGCAGGACTCTTATGACTCTTGAAGACATAATATTTATATGGATATTTTAATTCAATTTTCACTCACAGTA
>NC_063332.1:164085504-164096686 GCF_021869965.1 Rhincodon typus
AGAAAAACGTCAGCTTTCCTGCTCCTCTGATGCTGCTTGGCCTGCTGTGTTCATCCAGCTCTACACCTTGTTATCACAGATTCTCCAGCATCGGCAGTTCCTACTATCACATAAATTAAAATTTTACTTGTTTATAGCTGAAGCTGAGGTGAATTCTCCAGAGTACTGTTGTTTCTAAGTAACTTAAGATTGTTATATCTCATTAGAAAAATTGTCGGGAGGTAAGGAATAAATCTGAGTCCATAACATATGTAGTCAGCAACTTCTTTCGTAAGTTAATTATGCTTGTTTTACAAATTTATAGAGTCATACAGCACAGAAACAGGCCCTTCAGGCCAATCATCTGCACTGACTGGACATCCCAAACTGGTCTATTCCCATTTGCCAGCATTTGTTCCATATCGTTGTAAACCCTTCCTATTCATGTACCCATCCAGATGCCTTTAAATGTTGCAATTGTACCAGTCTCCACCATTTCCTCTAGCAGCTGAGATAGATTGTTTAATTGTTTTATGTACAGTAAAGTTGGTGTTGAGGTTTTCACGAAATGAGATCTTGTGTAGTTCTAATGGTTAACACAAAGTATTCAAATTTCTCACTAAATGTTTATAGTACCTCGCTGGATAGAAACACTCTCTGCAAACCATTGATCTAATTTACATTGGAAATACAGTTTACAGTATAGAGATGGGCTTTTGTTTACATCCAATTAGCCGTGTAGCCCAGGTTTCTGGTTTATTGGTCCAGTAATGGTTCTACTATAATACCCCTGGGACCAGGGCTGCCCCATTTCCAAAATTTACTTTTTGTCATGCTTTTTATTCAGCAAGTTAGATAAATGATTTTTATTGTCATGTGTATTATGCAATGAAAAGTGCAGTAAAATACAGTGAAAAGCTTCCACTTTACCACAATCTGGCACCATGTTGAATAGTTTAAGAATGATAATAAAAACAAAAGAAATAGTTTTAAAAGAGTCCATAACCCTTCCACCACAGACCCCACCAGCGCTGGGCCCAACCAACATTGAAGTCAGGACTCCTCAGGCGCCATCTTTCACTGCTGGGCCTACCTCACCAACATCATCTCTGCCAATGTAACAGTCGATGCCAAGTCCTGCCTCCTCATCACCACCTGCCAAAGTCCCAGTCCAGGCTCGCCAGCTGCTGCCACGCTCTGGACCCCAATGTTGCCGTCCTCCTATGGCCTTCCATCTTCCTTGTCGATGCCATCTGCTGCCATGACTAAGCTCCCCCTGGAAGGTAAATAGAAGCAAAGCCTTAATAAAAAACAAGAAAAACAAAGAAAAAAAGAAAAGCAGATTGAATGGACGAACCCTGGGCTCAGGAGCCTGGATGCTGCTTACTCTGCTGCCACAATCTTGAAGTCAAAATATTTTTTTGATTGATGCTGCTGGTTAGAGGGAGATTTTTGAAACATAAACTATGAATTGTAATTCCTTGGCAGACCAAGATGATTCACCTGAAGGTCAATAGAAGATCAGCTGAGAATTATCATAATTTCCTCCATATCCAGCCTTCACAACCATCTGTTTCAGTCAAAAGTCAACTGGGTGCAATCCAGCATTACAGAAATTCAATTCATCTTATTAAAGAGCGAACCTTCCAAATATTATCCTTCTCATTTTTTTGTTTTCTTGTGACATCTTTAACTTTACACTTTTCACATACTTTAAACATGAATGAATGACCTGAATTAATGATTTCCTCAAATGTTTCCAAATTCAAACTTTTGATCTTTGCTGCAGGAGACTGTATGCAGCACATTTTGTGTTTCATTCTAACAAAGTGCTGGTATTCAACATTGCCAAGTCATGACAATTTCTTTTCAGTAGGTCAATAACATCAGCAACTGAGATTCAACCCTCAGTACTTCATATTGTTTGTCAGTTGGAGAAATAGTTACATAGCTGCCTTTACAGAAGTTATGATCCTGGACCAGACTGCCAAATTTAAGTTAGCATCTGGCAAGGAATGAGTAAGACATTTTTTTTAAAGTTGACAGAGTGTGAGATTCTAGTCACTTACTAAGAGTCACAAGATTCCAAGGTTTTCCATAATAGTGAACTTACTATACAAAGCTAGAACAATAATACAATCTACAACATATATACAACTTATTTTCAATCAGAATTAACTTGAAGTAAAGCTTGACCACCTCACAGAATATATCAAATAGCAAATATGACTAAGTGATCCGATAGATTTCTCAGCAATACTCCTAACTTTAGTCCACTGTGGGTCATCGAATCTAATCAATCTTTAGAATGGATTACAAATGCCTAACCTAAACCAGGAATATTATGAAGCATACAAAAAACAAATGGGGCCACTAGTTCTCCCAGCCTGTCCCATCGAGTATAAATGGCTTATACTGACCTACACATTCCCCATCATTTGACCACAGTGCTCCTGAAGGGAAAGATGAGCCAGAATTCAGCTTTTTTTTTTACCACACTAATTAATGTAGCTAGATTTATGAAACAACAACAGAAATTGCTGGAAAAATACTCAGCAGGTCTGGTAGCATCTGTGGAGGGAGAGACAGAGCTAACATTTCAGCACAAGAGACCCTTCTTCAGAATGGACCAGTGGCCCATCCTTCTTACTCAGTTTTCATATGCTCCGTAGCATGTTTAGGTTAGCCAATTGTAATCCCTTGTAAAGTTTAATTATATTCGATGACCCTTCTTCTGAAGAAGGCCCTCCGGACCCGAAACGTCAATTCTGTATCTTTCTCCACAGATGCTGCCGGACCGGCTGAGTTTCTCCAGTAATTTCTGTTTCTGTTTCAGATTTGCAGCATCTGCAGTCCTTTGCTTTCTATTTGCTGGATGTATGCTTGTATAGACTGCAGGTGAGGATTGGACTGGATTGTACTCGGATAATGTAGCACAATACCAATATCGTAAAGCCACTTTGCAGAACAAATAGCAATTTCAACAGAATCCTGACACTGGAACATTGTTGAACTTTAGTAGAGATCAGATTGAAGTGGGCGGGGTTTGGGGTGTGTGTGATGAATGCCATTGAAAGCTTCAAAGGAATAATGCCAGTGATCTCAACTATATGATAAAATAGGGACAATTTTTAAAAATACACTAATTTGTTGGTCAAGTTCATGAACATGACCTTCTTAGACTATTTCTTGGCTCCTTAGCTTGGTACCAAACCTGCATTCCTTTAGTCCCTCTGCTTTTGAACACTTTAGCCATGTATACACTCATCACCAGCTACTTGCTGGCCATTCCTTCTGAGTGACAAAGGAAGCAATTTTGAGAATTAAATTTGTTGGAAACAAACATGGAAGTGAAGCGAGTTCAGCCTTGAATTTAAAAAAACACACAATGTGTAGAAGATACCGAAGTTTCCACAGAAGGTGGTGAATAAAAAGGTGTGGAGGACAGTCACAAGAAGCCTGGTGATAGTTAACTGATTATGTCATTAGGAGTCAGTTCCATGAGTTTACTGCTCTGAGGGTGAAACCGATACCTAATCTTATTTAGCCTCTGTGGAGTTGATTTTTGACTCATATAAATATCCAATAACCATCCATTCTCTCTTCAGAAATGTGAGACAAATGGATATTTAGTTTTATGACCTATTGCAAAAGTACAGATCTTTAGAATGAGACTTATTGTGGATGTGACTTTGTTGCCATCAGCACAAATCTGCAGCAATAATCTTTAATATTTCCCAAAACCGCCACAAACAACAGCAAGAACATCAATTAGAAAGCACCTCCAAGATAGCGAAATATCTCAAGATGCTTCACAGCATGTTAGCAAACAAAGTATGGCACCAAGCCACACAAAGAGATCTTAGAGCAGATGATCACCCATCAAGCTTGGTCAAAGAAGTAGGTTTTAAAAAACATTGTACAAATGAAAAAGAGCTGGAGAGTTCCAGGGAGTGACTTCCAGAGCTTAGGGCCCAGGCAGCTGAAGGCACAGCCATCATTGCTGGAACAAAATGAAACTGGAGATTCTCCAGATTCTGGAATTGGAGGTGTGCAGACATCTCAGAGGCTTATAGGGCTGGAGGAAATTACCGAGATAGGGAAGGTTGAGGCCATGAGGGAAATTTAAAAACAAGGATGAAACTTTTAAAATGAAGGCATTGTTTAAATGTGAGAAAATATAAATCATCAGAACATGGCTGATAGGAGAAAGAAACTTGAAGAGTGAGGATGTGTGGTTACGGTGGGAAGAAGTTTGTTTAGGAGAATGTTGAAATAAGGCAGCTTCATGGATGCCTCTTTGTACCAAATCAGGATGTTAAGATGGGATCAAGGAAACCCTGCCACTCTCTGCAACGCCCTCTGTCAAGCTCCAAAACCACCACCACACCCCCAACCACCACCTCCACTCTTGACTGATTAGTATATCCCTGCTGAGCTTTGTTGTGCTGCCTAGGTTCAGCTCTTGCTGCCTCTCCCTTTATCCTGGAGAATATCTCAGCAATCTTAAGGACAGAGTAGTGCAACTTCATTAAAGGCAATGCTGAAACTTTGAGTGCTGTTTCTCCAGAAGGTTTGTGGGAAAGTAACTCACCATTGACAATCTCTTAAAAAATAGCTGCTAAAGCATTGGGATATATTAAACTCTACTCTATAAGGAAATGCACTCAATACGTGAAATGGCGAAGAACTCCACTGACCCAGCACTAACATGCCTTGCTTTGATGAGTACAAACACTGTTTAAGAAAAAAAGATTACATACTTCCATTTCTGTTTAACCTTTAGTTCATTAGTGTTGCTAATCCAAGATTTCTTAAATATTTCTTCATTGTCAACCAATGTCACTACAGTTTGCATATTGAGATGCAATACTGTTGTGTCTGAATCTGAATAGTTACAATGAAAATCTAATATCAGATTATAACTTTTTTAGCTTTTTTTCTACAACAGACACATCCTTTAATTAAGTGCCAGTATTTATAGCTACTCAAATACTTTTATCAAACAGCCAAAATTGCACACAATTGTAGCCTCAGATGTTCTTGATACATGTTGACATTAATATTTGGAATTCAGTTCTAATTATTTTCCAATGAATTTTTTATGAGAAAATCTGAGCTATTCAAATGAAGTGACCTTTAAAAAAAATTGTTCAGCGTAGACCCAGCAATATTACCCATCCCTAATTGACCACAAACTGAGTGCTGGTTCAGAGGGCATTTATGAGTCCAAATACTGCTGTGGATCTGGTATCACATGCAGCCAGACCAAGTAAGGATGGCAGATTTCCTTCCAAAACAGACACTAGTGAAACGGTGTTTATTAATCCCATGTATTTATTGAATTTGAATTTCACCATCTGCCATGGTGGGATTTAAACCCATATCTCCAGAATATTAGACTGGAACTGTTGCTCTACTAGTCCAGTAACGTTACCATGCCGCAGACTTTCCCAGATATCAATATTTTATTATAATCATAACACAAATTAAGTACTTTTAATGATGAATTGCCAGTGATT
The DNA here is from genome assembly GCF_021869965.1 of Rhincodon typus. Lineage (NCBI taxonomy): Eukaryota > Metazoa > Chordata > Chondrichthyes > Orectolobiformes > Rhincodontidae > Rhincodon > Rhincodon typus. The sequence goes on from NC_063332.1 coordinate 164,091,006, forward strand.
AGTAGCTTTATGTAAAACATGAATACAATAGACTGAAGGAGGGCCTCTTGTGGCACAATGATAATTTCACTACCTTTGAGCTTAGTTTCAAGTCCCATCTGTTCCAGAGTTATGTCATTGTACAGTTGAATAGGTTATTTTTTTAAATCTAGAAACAGAAGGAGGCCAGTTGTTTCTGTTCAGAAAATATGAGCCCCACTACCAAACTTACCACAATGGAGGGCATTAAATTTTACCCATTCTTCACCATGCCATCAGTCCTCTTGTCAGAAATGATCCTGCTCTATGTGAACCATCTGCGCAGATCCCTGTTTTGTAAAGTCTTGTACTCCCTTCTGCATCAATTACATATCTTGTTCTGTGATAGAACAGGTCAATTCACAGAAGCATGATTTAATTCTCCATGCAAACTTACATAACTGAAAGCATATCATTGGAAGAAGTGAGGTAAGGATGTAAAATTTGGTAAACTTATTTCCAGGACAAGAAACATTGTCTAATTTTCTCCAGTTTGTTAAATACAAGTTACCACAATCACTAGGTTCACTAGGATGATCCCTGGTAATGGATGGATTGTCTTATGAGCAAAGGCTAAACAGATTGGGACTCTACTCACTGGAGTTTAGAAGAATGAGAGGTAATCTCATTGAATCACATAAGATTGTTAAGGGGTTTGACAGGTAAGTGCTGAGAGGATGTTTCCCCTCGTGGGAGAGTCTGGGACCAGAAGGTACAGTCTCGGAATAAAGGTACGCCAATTTAACACTGAGCTGAGGAAGAATTTCTTTCTTCAGTGGGTTGTGAGTCTTTGGAACTTCTTGCCACAGAGAGCTGTGGGAGCAGTGTCCTCATGTATATTTAAGGCTGAGATAGATTCTTGATCAGTAGGGGAATTAAGAGTTATAGGGAAAGGGTAGGAAAGTGAATGTGAGGAATGATGGATCAGCTGCCATCCTATGGAATGGTGGAGCAAGATTGAGGGGCTGACTGGCCTACTCCTGTTCCTATTCCTTATGGTTTTATGGGATTAATTTTACACAAGGGAGTGGTGTGTAATCCATTAGAAAAGTCAGTCACAATGTGACCAACTTTAAAACAAGTTCCTTCCCCCTCACAACAAAATAAACTTCCATGTAGAACGTGGAACTTGCGCCTGTTAGTGGGAATAAGTCCCAACCTCGAGAATCCCTCCAAGACTCAGTGATGGCTGCTGCTGGGACTGCAGCCCTCTTTGTGAAGAAGATCAATGGCGACCAAACTGAGGGAAGTCCTGAGCTTTTAATGGGTATCCTAGTGAAGGGCTCGGGATGGTAGGGGGGACTGTGGGTGCACAGTTGGAGGCTGGTTTTGGAAATCAGGGGAGGTGGCACTGGGACTGCATACAACCTCAGGTGGGAAGAACACAATGTGCAAAGTGCAATTCTCCCAATCAAAATAGATATCCTCCATCCTGCCTTCTCACCAATTCTGTCGAAAGGCAGCCTTTCCACTTGCTTCTTCTGTTCGCTGTAGATATTTCTAATTGGTTGAATCAGACATTTTATGACACACCCTGGAGTAGGTGGGACTTGAATCTGGATTTCCTTCCCAGCAGTAGGGATGCTATACTGCACCACAGGAGCCTGCCTTGCCCAGGGTATATTCGCAGTGGAGATGGGTTGAGGCTGTAATTGACAAGTATTTGGGGAGTTAAGGGTCTCAACAGGCCTAAGGATGGGCCAGTTAGTGAGCGTATATCCACTCCCTGGTACTAGGGGGTCTGAGTCGATTGGGTGAGAAATACCTCATGATATTTTACGTGCCTTCCTGTTGATCAGATATCCATTTAGTGGGGGAGGGGAGCAGTGTAGCTATAAAATTCAACCTGTTATTTTAAAAATAAATGGCAAAACTATCACTAATAGGAGTCTGATAATATTCTCTGCAAGATCACACCAAGTATTCAAAACGTATAGCTACCTGTCAACCACTAATGCAGACTTAGTGACGAGATCTATCAGGCACCAGATTTTTGACCTAACAATAGCCAGATGTCACCTGAGATGGACAGCACTACATCAATGAATGTAGCTTACCTCTTATAACTACTCAATTAAGAGTATTGGGCAAAGATTAAAGACTGAATTTATTACACTCCTCTATATTGTACAGGATGGGATCAGATAGTGACACATGTTGGCACTGCAAGGAAACAGCATGCGTAGAGGTCAAGTGCGAGGTCAGTGAAGTGCACAAACTGAATGAAAGCTTATGTTTATTTCCTGGATTTGGAGGTGCTCGGAGAGCATCACTCTACGATAGAGTATAACAATTAGCAGCTTGTTTGGATGTCTGAAAGACAAAGCTTCCCGTCACTGCAGAAGATCAACCAACTGAGGTTCCAGCACATATGAAAGTTGGAAAAAGTCACACAAGCTGACTCCTGCCTGCTGCTCTAATGTGCTTTGGGACACCCTGAAGCCATTAAAGGATCTGTATAGATGTGTCTCTTTCACCAACAACTAGGAAGGGTTCATAAAATTATTTAGAACATTTTACATTTTTTATTAATGGTGCGGGATGCATTTATGATGGTAACACCCTGGGTAAGGGCATTTAACATTTACTCCTCTTTGCCACTAGCAAATTTGCTTTTATGGTCATAACAATGTTCCATCCAGAATTAGGAGCTGGGTGCAATGCATCCTCTTCCAGGAAGATTGGATGCCAACATTGTTTAATATGATCCACACAATATACAAAAGCAACAGAAACATGCACATCATAAAATGGGCAGTTAATTACAACTTCTCTTAAGGTAGCATTTATTTGAATTCACGTAACCTGACTATCCATATAGGGTCCACTAGGTACTGGTGCTTCTTGAAAAGATGCCTGAATATTACAGAAGTCGTGCCCTCATTTATTGTATTGTGAAAATGATAGTTATGAATTTATTTTGCTTTCATTGGCCATGAGACACATGCATCAGTTGGATGCCAGAACAATAGCTACCAGCTTTTCTCAAATGAAACATTAATGTCAAAGGTCACACTGCAAGTTTGTTTTTACTTCTCAAAAATGCACTGTAAGTAGCCTTTGTCAAACCTATTTTGCATCGATACAGATGACCGTAATCCATAAGACACGAGTTGACGCAAACACAATTTGAGATTTTCTAAGTTTTTAGTGTGTGGAAGATTAAGAATGCTGAAGCCCATCCAACAGACTTACCTCATACTGATTCTTCAAATAATCTTTGAGAATGCTGTGATATGGGAACTTGCTTTGAACTGGGTTGTGAACGGATGAACTGTCCTTTTTTTTATTCCTATGCAAATAAACTGAAGCTTTTCTGTTACTGTGTAAGCAGTTAAAGCCTTCTAATGCTCTGGGTATAAAATTATGTTGTGTAAACTTTTCAAGGAGATGGGGTTCCTTCTGTTGGTCGGTAGGTTAGATTTCAAAACATTTAAAGAACAAAACTCAAACCATACAATGTTCTCATTTATGTAATGTTAGCCAAAAACAGAGCAAAATAAAACATTTGGTTTGGTAACAAATGGACTATCTTAACAAGAGCTTGGCAATCCTGTCTCTGTTTTGTTAGAAGCTGTACTGTAGGTATTTTCAGAAAACATTTGATTATTTCAGTTTTTACAACACCATAGTTAATATGAAAGGAAAAGTACCATTACTATTGTTGCTGTATGTGTCACTTGCACATTTATATCATCTTTCACATTGTTGGCTTGCTAATATATTTAGGAAATATTCTTCACCCCGGTTGTCAAATGCCTCTATTGTTTCAACCTTCTTTATCCCTGTGATATCCCTCATCAGTCTGACAGCTCCCTGCTCCTTGAGATCTCTGCAGGATTCCTGCCTCCCCATTCCTGATTTGAATCTTTCCATCATTGGCGATCAAGCCATCAATAGCCAACGCCCTATAAGATCAGTAGAGTTGCCCCTGAACCTCAGCATTTTGCTTTCCTCCTCTAAGATTCTCCTTAAAATCTACCTCTTTGCTTAAGCTTTTGGTCACTTGATCTAATAGCTCGCTATGTGGCTCAATGTTCAACCTTGATCTGTTTATAAATATTCTTATTATGTTAAAGGCAGTATATAAAAGCATTTTGTTTTTGTTGTTGATAATTCATGCTAAGTGTTCTTCCTGATGGATGATTGTCTTCTTTGAGCTAATCTTTTAAGCTATACATCGAACAGGAATTGTTAGCTGCCACTGATGAAAGTTTATAAAACTTTGTCATCTAATTGTTTGTTGAACTACTCAAGTATATCAGGTTGCAGTTCTATCTGTCCCCACTACTATTTCCTATTATCTCATGATTTTGTAGTTCCAACCTCACTCCAGTCCATTCATTACATTGAGATTTTCACTTTTCTGGCCAACATTACAGCACCCGTCCTACCAGTCCTCCATTCACTGCCCAACCATCCTGCCTGGCCTGACCCTGCCCTCTATGTTGGCACATTCTATCATCGGTCATCAGTATGAAGAATTTAATCATGGTGGAATTATGACAGCGTGGAAATTCCCAATTCATTTCACTTATTTTCTACCACAGCAGTTCCAAGTCTCAATTCTAGTGGAACAGGAAACAAAGTTACTTTAGAGGCCAACAGTTCAGGCACTCGTCACCTTCTGTATCTCACAACATTTTTTAAAAATCAGTTTTGAACCCCGTAGCCCTCTTCTTCCAATGTAATTAATCCCTGTAGTAAACAGAGATCCCCTTCCTTTAGAAAACCCAATGACTGGTACAAATATTATATAATAAATATATAGCAGGAAGCATATTGGATACAGTTACATATCAATATTATGGCACTTTGGCACTTCACTGACTGATATGTACATATATTGTAAGTAGCTGACTGAAACTGTGAGAATTTTGGGCGGTCTACAACAACCGGAACTCAATTTAAAACATTTACCCTGAGCTCCAAATCAGATGCTGAAAGAGCAAATGAAGTAGAAAACAGATAACAGCTAATTGTTTTTAGATTAGAATGTCATTGCATGGCATCTTTTATGGTACAATTGGATGCTTTGAAGCCAAGGACAGTGTAATGCAATAGAATTAGACTTGGATTGCTCTCACCAAGATCCAGCACAAGCATGGTGAGTCTGATGTGCTGTAAAAGTCAATGGTTTTAGTTCTTTTAACATAGAGTCATACATCATGGGAACAGACACTTCAGTCCAACCAGTCCCCATCAGCCATGTTCCCAAACTAAACTAGTCCCACCTGGCTGCACTTCACCCATTTCCCTCAAAACCATTCTATTCATAAACTTATCCAAATGTCTTTTAAACATTGTAACTCTACCTGCATCCACCACTTTCTCTGGCAGTTCATTCCACACATTGTCTGTCTAAAAACATTGTCCCTCATGTCCTTTATAAATCTTTTTCCTCTCACCTTAAAAATATGCCCCCTAGTCTTGAACTCCCCCATCTTAGGGAAAAGACCCTGTCATGCACCTTATCTATACCCCTCATGATTTCATAATCCTCAATAAGGTCAATCCCTCAACCTACTACGCTCCAGTGAAAAATTGCCAACCTTTCCAGTCTATGTTTATATCTCAAACCCTTTATTCCCGGCAAAACCTTGGTAACTCTTTTCTGAGACAACAAGGTGCAGGGCTGGATGAACACAGCAGGCCAAGCAGCA
>NC_063332.1:164097186-164102135 GCF_021869965.1 Rhincodon typus
CTTTCCTGCTTCTCTGATGCTGCCTGACCTGCCGTGTTCCTCCAGCTCCACACTGCGTTATCTCTGACTCCAGCATCGGCAGTTCTTACTATCTCTTCTGGAATAATGACCTTTATTTCAAGGGAGCTGGGAGTGAAGTTTCAATTGTACAGAGCCTTGGTTAAACCCCTATCAACAGTCCAGCATTCTGTTGTGGTGACCACACTTCGGGAAGGTTTAGTGCTCTTGGAAGGCACACTGCATAGATTCATCAAAATAATATCAAAACTTAAAGCATTAATTTATGAGGATAGTGAGCGTGAACTTGGGTTTGTACTCCCCTGTGGTCGAAGGATTATTCAGCTTAAAATGTTCAATGTACATAGGTATAGAAAAATTACCCAGAACTGGAGAGAGGATTGCTTTAAAATTAAGAGGTCATCAAGATGTGAAATCAGAAAGTGTTTTCTCACAGAAAAACCCTGAGGTTACCATTAGTTTGTTCTGTCAGGCAGCTTGCTCTACAACCCAATTTCCTTTAGATGGAGCTCCATTGTGCCTATGAACGTAATAAAGTAAAGGTTCCCCAAATAGTGGAATGTCTCATAAATCAGAATAAGCTGAACAGATAAAATATCAAATAAAAAAAGAGATATTTTAGAGAGGAGGCTTGATGGAAAGTGGTCATTGTAAACTACTATAAAAGCAGATTCCACTTGCAGATTGGAGTGAGAGCAGAAGTTGAAAGCTGGGAAATAGAGCTCAAGGAGATGGGGATAATTTTTCAACACAAGTCTTGCCAAGTACGAGTAAGAAACATAAGTGTGCACTGTCTACAATTTTCCAGGAGTGAAGAAAATTATTCTCAGGATGTAAAGCCTGCAGCTTAGAAGCACCTGTGAGCAATTTTAGAGAACAGAGTGTTCTTGTGACATGGATGATAAAATGGTAATGTTTGCTCACTTATTTTACAGTGGCTCACCCATCCTACAAAAGTGGATACAAAGGAGCATAACAGAAGTGTCTCCTGCTATTGCATAATTATTTCTGAGATAGACCCTGAGATTTTTCATACCTCTACGGGGACAGAGTATAAAAGTTGTGAAGTTTTGCTACATCTGTATAGACCACCCTGAAGTACTGTGTACACTTTTGTTCTCCTTATGTAAGGAGGGAACTACTTGCTTTGGGAGGCAGCTCAGGTTCACTGGAATGATTCTTGGGTTGAAGAGATTGTCTTATGAGGAAAGGATGTACTGGTTGAACCCCTGCTAGTTGGAGTTCAAAAAAATGAGAGGTGATCTTATTGAGGAATGTAAGATTCTGAGCGGGTTTGACAGGGTGAACACTGGGAGGATGGGTCCCCTTAGAGCTCTGTACAGATCTGGAACTGGGGTCATCGTTTTAGAATAAGGGGAGGTTCATTTAAGAGGGACATCCAAAGGAATTTCTTCACCTAGACAGTCGTCAATCTTTAAATTTCTATTAATCTCTACCCCAGAGTGTGATGGTGCTGGGTCTTTGAATATTTTCAAGACAAGTTTGTGATGACAGGGGAGGTGAAGGCTATGAAGGGTAAGTAGAAAATCAGCCATGATTTTATATAATTGTGGAACAGGCCCAAGAGATGGTTACCCCTGCTCCTTTCTGTTATGCTGTTGGAATCTACCTTTTAGCTCTCTGGGTGTCTTTATTCAGTCAATAAAGCCTCATGTGATGCTTTAAGTTAGAATTACTTCAGAATAAACAAACATAAAGTCTAGATGAATACAGAGCAGGCTCAAATTCCTATCAGGTGAAATAACATGCTGTCCATTACTGCCCATCTCAGGAACATAACTGTTTTTAAATCTCTTACCTCGTTGTTATTGACGTCCATGTCATTTTTAATGCAATTTCCTGGCTGGATGGAAGATATCAATTATCAAAGAAAACCCTGCATGATAAATGTAATGGAATGGTATGGGTGATGGATTCTATACAAAATATTGAATATTCTTCTCATTTTTCTCCAGCTTTTAGAAACTAAGGTGAAGCTACTTCACAAGGAGGAGGTGACACAGAAGGGACTTAAACTGGATGAAGCTGAAAGAGAGAGAGAATTCCAGGACAGGTAAATGGGTGGAAAATTGTACCTCAGTACATTTGCAATCAAAGTTTCACACTGCGGTTTATGTTTGGGTTTTTTCTTACAGCTGAATATGGGATCATGGTGACTAACTTAAAAAGATGTTCCACAAATCCTATGTATTCAGAAGAAAGGCATAAACTGCAATGTTCCTCCATCATTTTGTTCCTGGTCCTGAATGTCCTGGCTGCTTTTGATAGGGAGGTGTATTATCAATTTTCCTACAATTTTTCTTGCCTTCCCCATCCTTGCCTACATGACTGCACTCCACAGCTGGAATAGGTTAGAAGGAAAGGGGCAAGGTATAAAGAGGGGGCACATGGTATTAGGATAGTACTCATGTTGGAAGTTAAATATCAACATGGGTTGGGCCAAAGGGCCTCTTTCCATGTTGTTGTGGATGTGGAAATTGGTACCACCAATGGACATGGATAGAACTCAGTTGACTGGAGTGTGGTGTAACATAACAGTTCCAGTGTGCTTTTGGTCACCTGGCAGCTGAGGTAGTTATTGGGGCATTCCTCCTTGCCTTGCTTCATAGTGAACCCTGATTAATTGTCCTTGGATAGCAAGGAAGCTATGACAGATTATGGTGGGAGTGTACACTGAATTATGTTTCCCATTAGCTCATTCTGGAGGAGGGTGGGTGCAATATTTTGAATCAAACTGTTCAGAGAGCTCTGGAGTAGGTGGGACTTGAACCTAGGTCTTGTGGCTCACAGGTAAGTACACTACCACTGTGCCACATGAACCTTATCAAAGAGAGCTATGTTCTCATTTTAACCACATTGTGGTTAATGTAATGCAAAGGATATATTTTTAAATCAACCTGTTCAGAAGTGTTAAGTCACATCTCTGGAGCAGGTGGGTCTTGAACCTGGGTCTCCTGGCTCAGGGGCAGGGACACTACCACTGCAACACAAGAGCCCCCCCGATGTGATGGAGTCACTGGCTTGTTATAGAATTCAGCTGATTCCTAACTCATTGATTTCATTGGAATGGAATTTCAATGGACTCTGTAACAAGTAATTGAAGCACATGTGATGTTTTCTTCAGTCTCAATACACTGTCCATTTTACGTTAGAAGTTAGTTATTGACGGTGGGAATACTGCTGTGCTTACTCCCTTGCCTCAGTGCAACATGAGAGAACTTTAGCTTCTGCTTGCTTTTTCACCTGATATTTCCTCATATTTGTCAGGACCCTACTCTCAGGCAGTGCAGCTCCCCCTGTAATGCCAACACATACTGCAGCAAAGGAGATCATTTGGTGCCTGAAAATGCAAATGCTGGTACATGCAGCGCATTCCTGGTCATAAAATCTAGTGCGACAGGCACCCAGGTTTCTAAGAAGCTGCCCATCCACACAACGCTACTTAGCATGAATGTAAGGATGGAAAATTACCCCATAGTCAGTCATTTGAACAAATCTGTGTCAGATGCTGAGAAGCCATCTGAGGCCATCTAATGCTATTGACTAACGTGGCTGTCATTAATTATTGACAGGATCTGGTGCTTAGAAGAGGAAATTGAAAATATGAATCTCAAACTGGAACAAATGGCTCTGAAGAAAAGAACTACTACTTTGTCTCCGGTTTCCTGCTACCTGGGGGATGGAAGAAATGAGGTGGCTATGCTTTTAACATTTTGAATAAACTAGTGATTTATTTCATTCCATTAAGAGGAGAGGGACGGATTTGTATTTTCATAGCCCCCTTCACGAAGTCAGGATGTCTCAAAGGTTTTTACAGCTGTTGAAATACTACCTTCAATGTAGCTGCCAGCTTGTATCATGCGATAAAGACCGAGTTTTCTCTTTTAGAACCTGTTGAGGGTTTTACCAGGATGCCAAGGATCCTGGCTGTCCTTCAATATAGTGTTGCTTTTTAGTTTGCTCTAAGAGGGCCTCAGTGCAATAGACAGTACCGCATTGGACAACAAGGTGCAGGGCTGGATGAACACAGCAGGCCAAGCAGCATCATATGATGCTGCTTGGCCTGCTGTGTTCATCCAGTCCTGCACCTTGTTGTCTCGGATTCTCCAGCATCTGCAGTTCCTACTATCTCTACCGCATTGGACTGTCAGCTTTAATTACATCTGCGAGTCTCTGGACTGGGACTTGAACTGACAATCTTCTGATTCAGTTAAGAACACTACCTGCTGAACAATGAATAACAGCACAGTGGAGGGAGTTCAGCTGTCAGAGAAAGTGAGCTTCGTTTAAGGAGCACAAATTGCGATTAGATCCCTTAACATTGTCAAACTGATTCTGTGATTCATAATCCCAAAGACCCAACTTTGCAACAAGCCCATAGCATTGTTAAATTTATCAGCATGTATATAGAAACCATTCTTTAGTTTTAGCAAACATCATTGTGAAATAAATGTTCTGGGGTTACTATGCGCCACACAAAGTACTGGCTGTAATTTCTTTTACATTTCAATGCAACTTTCCAAATCTACTTTCCAATAATCTTACAGAAGGCATATATCACAGTGTTCCATACCGCCCATTGTTTGAACGTGGAGACATGTGTTTAATATATATTACAAAGCATGTTTACTTAAAACATTTTTATTATCCTGCAGACAAAAATGGTTGTTCATTTTCACTCCTTTAACAAATAATTATAAATGTTTATTGCCAGAAATTTGGTGACAATGTATGCTGGCAAAATGGCCACACGAATGGGCAAAACTTTGGGTGCAACTTCTCAGTTATGCTAGCCATCCACCCCACAGCAAAGTATGTCCAGTTTACGAGAATAACAATTTATGAAGGGATAGTAGGAACTGCAGATGCTGGAGAATCCGAGATAACAAGGTGTAGAGCTGGATGAACAC
>NC_063332.1:164102235-164114175 GCF_021869965.1 Rhincodon typus
GATGAGGGTGTCAGTGGAGGGGGACTGGTCGGGCCTGCGGGACAGGAAGAAGCGGAGGGCCTTAAGGTCATCTGCATGGGGAATGCAGGTGTAGAGGGACTGGACATCCATGGTAAAGATGAGGTGTTGGGGACCGGGGAATTGGAAGTTCTGGAGGAGGTGGAGGACGTGGGTGGTGTCACGGACATAGGTAGGGAGTTCCTGGACCAAGGGGGAGAAAATGGATTTGTTTATTTATACTTAAACCAATCTGAATAAAACAATAAACTACACTCTGACTTTCATGCATATGTGCCAGACATGCGCACACACACTTGATGCTCACATACCCACAAATACAGATCATATTGTGGGGCAGGTTAGGTTGGCAAAATTAAAACCAATAAAAATTCGGAATATGTAGCCTGCAGTTTGGTGACTCAGTTTTTTTATTCGTTCATGGGATGAGGGCATTGCTGACTAGGCAGCGTTTATTACCCATCGGGCAGTTAAAAGTCAACCGTGTTGCTGTGGGTCTGGAGTCACATGTAGCCAGACCAGGTAAGGACAGCAGTTTCCTTCCCTGAAGGACATTAGGGAACCAGAGGGATTTTTCCCCAACAGTTGACAATAGATTCTCAGTCATCATTAGACTCTTTATTCCAGATATTTATTGAATTCAAATTCCAACATCTGCTGTGGCAGGATTCAAACCCAGGTGCCCGGGATGTTGTCTGGGTCTCTGGATTAACAGCCTAGTGATAATACCATTAGATCATCACCTTCCCTTAGCTTCAGGCTGAGTTCATTTTGGTTTTGCAACTATCCTTCAGCAATCCTGATACTTTTGATTTCAAGACCTAGATGGCTAATTTTGTTGTTCTTCAGGGGAAGATGATATTGGGTTGAATTCTTTTCAGAAGTCACTGTCTGTAACAGTGGTGTCCCTGGATGACCATAGTCAGCCAATGGAACTCGAAGCTTCCCAGGTGGGTAGGATAGAGAGAGAGGGAGACAGGAGGGACTCAACTCTCTATCTCAGCTGCCTGTCTTAAGTTCTGCAAGAATACAGTTGCGTAACATACAAAGGTTGACTTGCCAGTTGACCTTCCCTCTCCAACTACCCAGGAGGATCCAAATAAGGCTCTTGTCAGTGTGTTCTAAGGCTAACGTAATTAGATGGTACTTGGGAAGCTCTTAGCCAGGGTCCCATTAGGCCAACCATTAGGCTTCATGATACATCTCCAACAGTTCAATACCTCTGGTAATTGTCTTCATGCCTTGTTAGTGGGTCAGGAGATGAGAGTTCATCGCATTTCCCAGGAAATCATTTTCTTTGGTTGGTTTTGTGTCTCCAGTCCAATGGGTTGGAATGTAGAATGCACAGCAATGCAAGTTAAAGTAACAGTCTTTGGCTGTGATCTCAACTCTCTTCTGTATCTGCATTCCTAAATAGTTTCTGCATTCCTAAATAGTTTCTGCTTTTAAAATTCATGTTTCCAAACCATTGGATTAAAAAACATAAAACATGTCTTCATGACACTAGGATTAAGAAACCATAAAATTGACTCTTAGGAAATTAAAAGTCACAATTCTTACTCAGCCATAACATTTTTTTAATGAATATTAGGCTGAAGAACAGCCACCAAACTGCCTGCAGATCCTGAATGGCTCACTGAATCACTATCAAGGGAGAGACTGGAATCCCCAGGGAGAGAATGAAGGAGCAAATCCGGGCAGTTGTGTCTACGTAAGTATGAAAATACGTCACTCACGAAGCCTTTCCTTTAATGTAGTGGGCTACAAACACACTAGCAAACAGAATGGGGAGGAAGATAAGCCCCAGGGAATATAAGGTTCTATTTTCCAAGGGAAAAGACAAGTTTCCTGAATATATGCAGGGGTTCCCCTGATACCTTGCCATAAATTCGGCTGTGTGCAGTTTTTCTCTGAAGGGTCCACTAATCATTTGCAAAATTTACAGCAGGACCGAAATTGTGAACAGGGTCCAGGTTATGTCAGGGCCAAAGGAATGACAAGGGCCAAATTATGACAGGAGATCAGGTTCACTCCCAGCAAACCTCAGACAACAATCAGGAATTATTGGAAACCTCCCACTTATGTGTGTACATTTTCCAATAGTGTGGTTTGTGTCATCACAATAGAATGGGTAATCAAGAGCTGGGAAAATCCAGGCAGAAATCATTTATTCTGGTTTTCTCCTGGTCTGTGAAATTCATGAATGAATTTTAATCCTAAAATGCACTTTGGTTAATTTAAACATTATGTATCAAAATGGTTTTAAATTCAGTGGGACCAAGCATAGACTCTGAGACCGTTTTGTAGAGCTTCTGCGCTCTGTATGCAACAAATGGCTTTACGGTCGCCAACCATTTCAACTCCCTCTCCCTCGGTGACATGTCCATCCTGGGCCTCCTCCAGTGTCACAATGACACCACATGCAAACTGGAGGAATAGCAGCTCATATTCCGCCTCGGGAGCCTACAGCCCGATGGCCTAAACATGGAATTCACCAGTTTTAAAATCTGCCCACCCCCAGCCTCATCCCATGTCCAACCCTCTCTCTCATCCCCGCCTCCTTGACCTGACAAAACCTGTCCATATTCTCTCCCACCTATCTGCCTCTCCCACTTCAGTGAGCAATCCCCACCACTCCCTCCCTCCACTCACCTATCACTATCCCACATACCTTTCCCCGCCCCACCCCTCCTCTCTCTATTTATTTCCTAGCTCCCTGCCCCCTCCCCATTTTTGAAGAAGGGTCCCGACCCGAAACGTCAACTTTCCTGCTCCCCTGATGCTGCCTGGCCTGCTGTGTTCCTCCAGCTCCACACTGTGTTGTCTCTGACTCCACCATCTGCAGTTCTTGCTGTCTCTTAAATTTGGACCGGCTGAGCTTCCCACTTGGAATTCTATTGCATGTTTCCATTTACTGTGTGTGGAAGAAGTTTCACATGTAATATAGATTATTTTTACATCCGTTGTCCACATTTTGTGGACATTTGTGAAATTCTGTTTGTTTTTCCTTCATAAATCATGGAAATAGTAAATGTTTACGACAAGACAAATATGCAGCCAACAGAAGAACTAACAAGACTTAAACACAGCTTAAAACAATCCATTACTAAATTCATTTTTATTTCCAATTATTGTAGGAAGGAGATCTCCAAGAGCTCCCCTCTTGCCTTGTCAGTGCTGAAACAGGAAAAGCAGCAATTGAGACCCAAATGGCTGACCTCCACTCTGAACTATTCCAAACTAAATGTGAGAGCTTTGGATTGAAAAAGCAATACCTCGAGTCTGAATCACAGCTAACTGCTAATAGAAATGTAAGACCAAGTAGAGATATTTGTATTACCATATCCATTCAAGAAATTAGTTACCATGAATCTAGCTCAACACTTAGAATCATTGAGCTGTACAGCATGGAAACAGATTCTTTGTTACAACTTGTCCATGCCGACTAGATATCCTAAATTAGTCCCATTTGCCAGCATTTGGCCCATATCCCTCAAAACCCCTCCTATTCATATACCCATCCAGATGCCTTTTAAATGTTGTAATTGTGCCAGCCTCCACCACTTCCTCTGGCAGCTTGTTCCACACACGCACCACCTCTGTTTGAAAAAGTTGCCCCTTAGGCTCCTTTTAAATCTTTTCCCTGTCACCTTAAACCTATGCCCTCTAGTTTTGAATCCCACCCTGGGGAAAAGACCTTGGCTATTCACCCTATCCATGCCCCCCGTGATTCTATAAACCTCTATAAGGTCACCTGTCGGCCTCCGACACTCCAGGGAAAATAGCCCCAATCTATTCCGCCTCTCCCTGTAGCTCAAACCCTCCAAACCTGGCAACATCCTTGCAAATCTTTTCTGAACCCTCCCAAGTTTTGCAATATCCTTCCAATATCAGGGAGACCAGATTTGAACACAGTATTCCAAAAATGGTCTTACCAATGTCCTGTACAGCCACAACATGACCTCCCAACTCCTATACTCAATGTACTGACCAATTAGGCAAGCGTACCAAATGACTTCTTCACTATCCTGTCTGCCTGGGATTCCACTTTCAAGAAACTATGAACCTGCACTCCAAGGTCTCTTTGTTTAGCAACATACCCAGGACCTTACCATTAAGTGTATAAGTTCTGCCCTGATTTGCCTTTCCAAAATACAGCACCTCACATTTATCTACTAACTCCACCCATCCAAGTGAATGTAGGCAAGGTGTAATGGAGCACCAATGGGAGCAGAAATCAGCTCAGCCAAGTTTCACACTATTTTTGGCCTCAATCCATTTCTAGCCAAGATCTGGGTGGATGGTGGCAGTTCCATTTGTATTACTTTCTAGCTGCATTGGAAGCTTTACTAGACAGTTAACAGGAATAAAGGGGTGGCCTTGGCAGGATGCAATGAGTAGATTAGGTCAATACTCAATGATGCTTGACAAACAAGAAGTGATCTTATTGAAACATGTGAGAATCTGAGGGGGCCTGACAAAGTTAATGCTGTGAGGATGTGGGAGGATCTAGAATGAGGTAGCACAAAATAAGGAATCTCCCATGGAAGATTGAGATGTGGAGGAACCTCTTCTCCCAGGGGAAATTTCTAACCCAGACAACATAGATTGTAAGAGCAGGGTGGTTATGCTAGAACTGTACAAAATGTTAACTAGGTCGCAGCTCAAGCACTACAGTTATGGCCATGGTATTACAAGAAGATATGATTGTGCTAGAGACTGTAAGGAGTGGGCATACGAGAATGTTACAAAGTCTGGGAACCTTTGGGCTATGAGGAAAGCCGACGGGGTCATAAAATTGAGATGTATTAAATAACTAGCATCCTGGATGGAGTAGTTAGGAAGGGGCCTGTTTTTGTTAACTCTTCTGGTCAGCAAACACAGAATGGGCTGAGTGGCCTCCTTCTCTGCAAAAACAGTCTTTGATTTAGTATAATTTGGAGAAGGCGTGGTGAGGGAGCAGTGATACAGAGCAAAGAATGTAATTGAGATGAACAATGATTTAAATGTTGGGGGGATTGGTGGTCAGGGTCAAGCAACTAAATAGTGTAGTATTACTGTTTGTTTATTTGTGCACATCTTGCTGGCTGTGGTGGGGAGATGGTCACTGAAATTCATTGGTCTTCATTCTTCATTGGAAGGGGTGTTGCTGCTCATTGCCTTCTCATTCCATTTGAGATGGTGATAGCCCTGGAGGCTTGATGACACACACATACAAATGTTTGTTCTAGTCCTTTAAGTTTATTCTGATTTTGGTACTTTCTGATAGCTCTGCCAGCTGAGGACTAGATCATGATTTTTAGTCCACTATAAGCACCTATGTGTGGATACCTTTTTGATTGTTTCTGTAGTCATTGCTCCTTTGACTGTACCTAATGGGTTTGAGATGCTTGCTCCCTGTGCGGTTGAGAGTCGGGGCTGTAGGGAGGATGAGCAAACTGACCGTAGCACCATGGTACAGGGACCATTCAATAGGGAGCGTCAAAAAGAGTTCTAATCAGGGATGATATTGTCAGGGGAATAGACACTGTTCTCTGTGGCCAGGATCGAGAATCTCAAGGGCTGTGTGTGCCTACCTGGTGCCTGGGTTCAGGACATCACATCTGGCCTGCAGAGAAACTTGGAGTGGGAGGAGAAATATCAAGTTGTCATGATCCACGTAGGTACCAACAGTATAGGTAGAAAGTGGAAAGAGTTTCTGCTGAGGGAATATGAACAGCTAGGGGCTAAATTGAAAAGCCGAGCCAGAAAGATAATAATCTCTGGATTATTACCTGAGACATGAGCAAATTGGCACAAGGTCAACACGATTAAAGAGGTAAATGCTCAAAGATTGATGTTGGAGAAAAGGGTTTGAATTCATGGGACATTGGCATCAGTACAGGGATGGAGGGAGCTGTTCCGATGGGATGGGCTCTACCTGAATCATGGTAGGACCAGAGTCCTAGCAAGTCTCATAACTCGGGCTATGGATAGTGGGTTCAGTTGCGGGGAAAACTATGGAAAAAGCTAAAGGGGGGGAGACATTATTTAGTTTCCAGAACAGTAATGGGACAGACAATATGGAAAGGGTCTGGAATCTAAGTTCAGGCACAGCAGCTGAGGGACAACCATGAGAAAGGGATGGGGCAGGAAGTCAATGCAAGACTGCAGGTGTTGTAGTTAAATGTATGCAGTGTACAAAGCAAGATAAATGAGCTTATACCTCAGGTATGATGTTGTGGGTATCACAGAGACGTGGTTGCAAGGGGATGAGGGCTGGACACTAAGGATACACGCCCTATCAAAAGGACGGGCAAATGGGTGGAGGGGACAGGATTGCCTTGTTAGTAAGAAATGAAATTAAATCGATAGCAAGAAGCGATACAGGGTTGTCAAGTGTAGAATCTGTGTTGGTAGAATTGAGGAACCACAAAGGATAAAAAGACCCTGATAGGAGTTATGTACAGGCCTCCTATCAGTAGTCAGGGTGGAGACAGAAAATACATCTGGAGGTAGAAAGGGCATGTAAGAAAGGCACTACCAAAATAATCATGGGGGACTTCAGTATGCAGGTGAACTGGGAAAATCAGATTGTTTACAGATCCCAAGAAAAGGAATTTGTGGAATATCTAGGAGATGGATTTATTGGAGGAGCTTGTTGTAGAGCCTACTAGGGAATAGCCAGTTCTGGATTTGGTGATGTATAATGAGGCATTCTTGATTAGAGAGCTTAAGGTGAAGGAACCCTGTGGGGCAGTGACCATGATATGACAGATTTCACTCTGCACTTAAGAAGGATAAGCTAGAATCAGATGTAACGGTATTGCAATTGAGGAAAGGCAACTACAAAGACATGAGGGAGGAGCTGACCAGAGTTAATTGGAAGTGGAGCCTAGCAGGGAAGACAGTGGAACTGCGAATGGCAATTCTGGGAATAATTCAGGAGGCACAGCAGAAATTCATCCCCAAGAAAGAAGAAACATACTAAGTGGAGGACGGTACAACCATGGCTGATAAGGGAAGTCAGAGACAGCATAAAAGCAGAAGAAATGTGGCGAGCATCAGTGGGAACTCAGAGGATTAGGAAGCATTGAAAAACCAGCAAAGGACAACTAAAAAAACAATAAGCAAGGAGAAGATGAAATGTGAGGGTAAGTTAGCTAGTAATATAAAAGAAGATTACAGGAGTGTTTTAAGATATATATCTATAGATGTATAGATATATATATATTATATATATATATAAGAGAGAGAAAGAGGGCATATTAATCCACTAGAAAATGAGACCGGAGAAGTAGAAATGGGGAGTGAAGAAATGGCAAAGGAACTGAATAGGTACTTTGCATCAGTCTTCATGGTGGAAAACACCAGTAGCCTACCTGAACTTCAAGAGAGTCAGGGGGCAGAGATGATTGTAGTAGCCATCAGTCAGGAGAAGGTGCTGGGGAAGCTGAAAGGTTTGAAGGTGGATAAATCACCTGGACCAGATGGACTTACCACCAGAATTCTGAAGGACATAGCTGAGGAGATTGAAGAGGCATTAGTGGTGATCTTTGAGGAATCACTGGAGTCAGGGAGGCATCACAGAGGACTGGAAAATGGCTAATGTAACACCACTGTTTAAGAAGGGTTTGAGGCAGAAGATGGGAAATTATAGCCAATTACCCTGACCTTGGTTGTTGGTAATATTTTATTCAGGATGAGATTGCAGAGTGTTTTGAAGGTAAAATAGGGCTGAGTCAGCCCTATTTCGTTTGGCAGGTCATGCCTGACAAATCTGTTAGAATTCTTTGAAAAATAACAAACAAGTTAGGCAAAGGAGAGCCACTGGATGTGATCTATTTGGATTTCCAGAAGGCCTTTGACAAGATGCTGCCCAACAGGCCGCTAAATAAGTTAAGAGCTCATGGTATTGGGGCAAGGTACTGGCATGGAAAGAGGATTGGCTGATTGGCAGAAGACAGATAGTGGAGATAAAGGGGTCTTTTTCAGGATGGCAGCCAGTGATTAGTGGAGTTCCAGAGGGGTTTGTGTTGGGACCACAACTATTCACTTTATACATTGATGATCTGGACAAAGGAACTGAGGACATTGTTACCTTTGTTAAATTTTCAGATGACACAACGATAGATGGATGGGCAGGTAGTCATTGAGGAAGTGGAGAGGCTGCAGAGGGACTTGGACAAGCTTGGAGAGTGGGAAAAGAAGTGACAGATGGAGTACAATGTAGGAAAGTGTGAAGTTATGCACTTGGTAGGCAGAATAGAGGCAAAGACTAATTTCTAAATGGGGAAAGGCTTCAGAAATTTGAAGCACGAAGTTACTTGGGAATTGTAGTTCAGGATTCTCTAAGATCAGGGTTCAGTTGGTAGTTAGGAAGACAACTACAATGTTAACATTCATTTTGAGTATGCTAGAATACAAGAGCAGGGATATACTGCTAAGGCTGTATAAAGCTCTGGTTAGACCGCATTTGGAATAGTACGAGCTGTTTGGGTTTTGTGTCTATCGCCATGCTGATATTGGAGGAATCCAGGGGAGGTTTGAAAGAATAATTCCCAAGATGAAAAGCTTGTCATATGAAGAGTAGTTGAAAACTCTGGGTCTGTACTTGAGGTTAGAAGGATGAGGGGAGATCTCATTGGAAGTTACAGAATACTGAGAGGCCTGGATGGAGTGGACATGGAGAAGGTGTTTCCACTAGTAGTGGAGACTAACACCCAAGGATACAGCCTCAGAGTTAAGGCTAGATCCTTGAGAACTGAAACAAGGAGGAATTTCTTCAGCCAGAGTGTGGTGAATCTATGGAACTCATTGCTGCAGAAGGCTGTGGAGGCAACGTCATTGAGTGTATTTAAGACAGAGATAAAGTAGGCTCTTGATTAGTAAGGGGGTCAAAGGTTACATGGAGAAGGCGGGAGAATGGGGTTAATAAACCAACAGCCATGATCAGTGGCAGAGCAGACTCGATGAGCCGATTGGCCTAATTCTCCTATATCTTATGGTCTTATGGAAACTGTGTATAACATGGTGTGAATTAGAGACTTGAGAAATATGTAGAGTCTCTTCATATAAATGTGCAGAAACATCTTTCCATTAGACAGCAGCCTGTTCCATAGAGTATAATTATGTATGCTTTTGTTTGCAGACGGCTGTGGGAATAGGCACCTGAGCTTATTCTACATTTTTAGAAAAACTTTGTGCATAAAATGCCTGTTAAGCATTGCTTATCCCACTTACTTCAAATTGGGAAAGAAGTAAAGCAAGAGTGGTGTTAATTTACTATCACCCAAAGGGTAGCACGGGTCTGGAACTCACTGCCTGAAAGAGTGACAGAGGAAGATACTCCTGTCACATTTAAAAAGCTCTTGGATATGGACTTGAAATGCTACAATATACATTGTGGATCAAGAGCTGCAAACTGTCTCTTTTTTGGCTAGCAAAAATGAAATGGGCCAAATGGCCCCTATCTCTGCTGTAAATGTTCAATGCTTTTACATTTGCAATTTACATTTCCACACACAGGTAAAATTTACCCCAGTCTGAATTTCAATCAGTCTGAAGGCTTTAGTCATAGTAGCTTATCCTACTGATTCCTGATTGGCTTGTACCTTACTAGCTAATTGAATTGGCAAGACTGCAATGAAATCTAAATATTGCAGCAATAGTGAAATTAAGTCAAACTTCAAGACTCTCATCCAATGGAGAACAAATGGGTACTTCAGCAACATCGAGGGTAACATCTCTTCACTGTATTTCTACTACACTGTAACAATGTGATAACAATGGTAAGAAGGAGCTATTAATTTAGTGTCATCTCCAAAATGCACACGCAAACATCAATTTCTCTGTATGACAGATAAACGAAAGCCTTTTGTTGGAAATAACAAGATTGAAACAAAGCTTGCAGGCTTCAGAACAACAAATCCTGAAACTGCAGAGCGAAAAGACAATTTTAACTTCACGTCTGAAGACCCTAGAATGTGAACGGCAACAGATATTCAATCAAAAAGAACTTTTGCTGAAAACATTGAAAAGATTGAAATGTCACAAGCATGAAGATTCTTTGTTCCAAATTAATTCTGATGACAGGTAATGTTACTCACGTTGGTCATTGAGTGGGGAACAAAGAGTTATAGTCTCAGGCTTCTCATTGAAAGGGAATGTCAGTAGGATTTTTTTCATGTAGAGGCTTCTTAGACAAAAGAACATTTTAACATAGTGACTACTGAAGCAGAGTCTATAACATCACTTCAAAGGGAATTGGCTCAAGCAGAAAAGAAAAGGACACAGGGAAATGGGATTTGAGTGGGTAACTCTGACACAGTCAATGAGGCAAATAATCTCTTTCTGTTCTGCTGTTTGAATTCTGCACTTATTCAGCCTTTTTCTCATGAATGTAAAGCTATTTTGAAACCTCTGGTTTCCATCCTGAAAATGATTGAGTAATTATGCAGCACATATTAAACTCATATCATTTAAGGAAGTAACAATTAATTCTAACATTCTGTAGTGTTTATGCTATACAGCTTGCTGTGCATCAAATTGTACTTCCTCATCCTAAGCAAATCCAAAGTCAGGAGGAGACAAGTGCATTGTGTGCAATCTCTAAATGCTGGATAATATTCCCTTGCATTGAAAAGGGCAGCAGAATGTTGTTATTGTTGATCTTAAGCTTCCACAGTTCATGATGTCCAAATCCAGATTCTAATTGATTAATACCAACTGCCTATGTGTTCTCATGATGTGGATGACAGTGGGGAACATTTTTTTTGATGCCCATCTAAATAATGGAATGGTGCCATCTTGAGAACCAGTCATTTCTACACCCAAATAATTAATGCAACCACAGCAAAGGATTTTAAGGGGTGCTCCTCCCTCTGTTAATTTTTGAATTAATAACAAAGGTATAAATGCCAAGGATGGGGCTGAGGCTTTTGAAAATCACCGTCAGTTCACTTATATCTGTCCACCTGTGCTTGCTGTGGGGAAGGGGTACGGACTTGAGGCTGTTGTTCTCAACTTAGCAACGTTATGCTCTTTTCATCAAAGCAAAGGGATTGGGGAGGGAAAGAGGGGATAAGGTGCACATTGTGGCTAAGTCCCAGCCTGCAAGAGTAAATTTAAAAATATAGTAAAATTAATTACATTAAAATAATTAAACTTCATTTCAGAAAGTGCTAGTTCAATTGAAAGTACACAAAACTGTAAAAAACTAAAATGAAGTAAAACCAACTTTAAGTAACAGCATTATGTAGGTTACTTAACTGATCCCAAGCTGTACAGCAGGCCAAGCAGCATCAGAGTAGCAGGAAGGCTGACGTTTCGGGCCTAGACCGTTCTTCAGAAATGGGGGAGGGGAAGGGGATTCTGAAATAAATAGGGAGAGAGGGGGAGGCGGATAGAAGATGGATAGATGAGAAGATAGGTGGAGAGGAGATAGACAGGTCAAAGAGGTGGGGATGGAGCCAGTAAAGGTGAGTGTGGGTGGGGAGGTAGGGAGGAGATAGGTCAGTCCAGGGAGGACGGACAGGTCAAGGGGGCAGGATGAGGTTAGTAGGTAGGAGCTGGGGGTGGGGCTTGAGGTGGGAGGAGGGGATAGGTGGGAGGAAGGACAGGTTAGGGAGGCAGGGACGAGCTGGGCTGGTTTTGGGATGCGGTAGGGGGAGGGGAGATTTTGATGCTTGTGAAGTCCACATTGATACCATTGGGCTGCAGGGTTCCCAAGCAGAATATGAGTTGCTGTTCCTGCAACCTTCGGGTGGCATCATTGTGGCACTGCAGGAGGCCCAGGATGGACATGTCGTCTGCGGAATGGGAGGGGGAATTGAAATGGTTTGCGACTGGGAGGTGCAGTTGTTTAGTGCGAACCGAGCGTAGGTGTTCTGCAAAGCGGTCCCCAAGCCTCCGCTTGGTTTCCCCGATGTAGAGGAGGCCACA
>NC_063332.1:164114675-164127337 GCF_021869965.1 Rhincodon typus
GCCCGAAACGTCAGCCTTCCTGCTCCTCTGATGCTGCTTGGCCTGCTGTGTTCATCCAGCTCTACACCTTGTTATCTCAGATTCTCCAGCATCTGCAGTTCCTACTATCTCTGAACCTGGTATAGCTTCTGGTTCCTCTAGCTGACTACCATCGATAAACCTCTGTGGCTGAAATTGCTTAGTGAGGAGGAGATAGCAGGCACAGTAAAAAGTGAGAAAATTGTCAAGTGATTAGACTAAAGAGATCAACCGGAATAGATTTGAATGTGTGGATAAATATTTGAAGCAGAAGATGCGTAGTTATGGGTAGAGAACTGGACAATAGGATTATGTTTTTATTGTGTTAGCAAAGATATTATCACAGATATAATGGGCCACATGCCCCACTCCCCCCAGCCCTATTAGTAGTACAGAGGTCAGGGAGTTTTCAGAGGCAAAAAGTTATAACACAGAAAGAAAGAAGGAGGATTCAAACATTGATAGTCAGAGGTAACAGAGCGAATAGCAAGTGACCGGTTAGAGGGATCAGTCTTGGAGAAAAAAAGAAAATGAACAGGTTCAACAGGAAGGATCAGAAAAATTAAACAAGGGTCATCTGGAAAGATTAGCAGTCACAACAGGGACAAGTATTCATCCTGTATTAAACTGCAAGGTTAGCTGCTCACACACCCTTCATGAGCTCAATCATACTTTGAAAAGTGCACAGTTGACTTAACTCCTGTGAAAAAAAACAAAAGTCTCAGGCAATGGCATATGTGGATCAGCTGTGTGTATTTTGGAGGGTACAAAAATCTGTTTTTCCCAAGCCCACAGCAAAATCTACCACTACATTTGCAATCAGTGTTACAGGTATGATCTCAACAAAAGTCTGTCCAATTGGAACATGATTGCTTTAGTCTTACATAGAACCCCTACAGTGTGGAAACAGGCTCTTTGGCCTAACAAGTCCACATCAATCCTCAGAGCATCCCACCCAGACCCTTTCCCAAACCCACCTAATCTACTCATCCCTGAACACCATGGGCAATTTAGCATGGCCAATCCACCTAGCCTACATATCTTTGGATGGAAATCAGAACACCCAGAGGAAACCCACACAGACACATAGAGAATGTGCAAACTCCACACAGATGGTTGCCCAAGGGGGCATTGAACCTGGGTTCCTGGTGCTGTGAGGCAGCAGCGCTAACCACTGAGCCACCATGCCACCCCAGTCTTGTACTCTAATCCCTTTGCAGTAAAGGCCACATCCTACTTAACTTCCTAATTGCTTACTATATCTGCACATCAAACTTTCATATTGAACCTCTCTCAAAATTAACATTTACAAGCTTCTTGGCTTTCAAAAAAATCTGCTTTTCTATTCTTATGATCAAAATAAATAACCTCACACTTGCCTTGGCATCCACAACAGGCATGTCCACCAAGCAGTCCATGAGCTGTGAATTTGCACAGCTGATTTAACACTTAGTTCTTAAGTTTTCTAATTTAAGAATAATTTGTAGGAAAGTTTTAATCTTAAAAAGATAAAAGTCGGCTAATTATGCCATTATTGCTGAAATTACTGTTTAAAGCTACAGATACAATGATTAAATGTATGTAAGGATTACAGAAACTTACAATGATGAAAATGATATCAGACAGTTACCGTTGCAAGCCTGTGACTTGCTTGAGAATTCTCTTTCCAAGTTGGAGGGGGTGAAAATTTGAAGTCGGAATATTTCAGCTGTGATGGCTTTTGTATTTCAATGGCTGACAGCTTCTCCCACAGATCGACTGAGCAGGCAGGTTCTGAGAGGCAGTGAAGGCTACTTCAATTCACTTTTATGGCATTAAATGTTCATTAAATGTTGGTAGATGGTTCAATATAACAGTCCTTTAGTTGGTTTGCCTTTCTCTATCTCCATGTTGAAAAAGGTGTCTCTGATGGTGACACCTCCGCTAGTGCATTTCAGGCTGATTCTTTGAGTACTACCAAAATAGTGTCTCATGGAGTCTTATACGGACCCACACTTGTGATGGCTTACATTTTAACTTTGGTGAGCCATCATTCCATAAGGCTAAGTCAAGTATGCTGGAATTTCTTATGGTGTCCTTTCAGTCTTTGTTTTTTTCTAAGGAGATTTTAATTCTCACACCTTTTGTCAGTTGATAAAGGGAGTTTGGATCATTTTAGATTAGTTAACTTTGGTTTATCTCATCTAAGTAAAACTCTCCAGTTAGCCCCTTCAAACTATTTAGTTCAAATGCTTTCGTTTTGATGGAGATGTGTTGTCTAGAGGTTAGTTGAATTCTAAGAGTCTCCTTTTGTGGTTGATGAATTATCACACAGATCTCAGAAAGGCACAATACCTTTAAAATGAATAGATGACACTACAACATGTGATGGTCAGTTTTCTTCCATTAGTTCTTGAATGTGACGCCTTGTACAAAAGGTCTCCCTCTCCGTACAGTCAGTGTGCTGATCTATGACAATCAGTTAGGCAGTCAATCAGTTGTGTATATAATGTAACAGTAAAATAAATAAGAGTAGAACCCAAACTATGTGTAAGTATAAGGTACCATTCCTGTATACATAGTGCTATATATAAATTTCAAAATGTGTGTCTCACCAAGTGATTAAGGTATATCTTACATGGACTAACATATAGGGAAGCACTTAGACTATATCGTCCTGGCAGTTCTATTTTACCATAAGGAAACCATAACAGTTGATGCTGAGAATCAGTTTAGTCTATCTCTCCTTTTGGGCTGTGGTGAATCAACATCTCATGACTTCTGAGAGACACTTGGTAGAGTTCAATTTCTATTTTTTAAAGACAAATTAACCTTCTATACAACATAAAGTTATAATTATACAGTCATGATCATTCCCTTCTTTATTCTCCATCTTCTATCTTGTTGCCTGCTCACCTGCCTAAATCTCTTTACAGCTGGTCTGTGTCATCAATGGGTATATTTTGAAACTGAATTTTCCACTTAGCAAAGTCATGTAAACAGCAGAAGCAAATGACCAGATCATCTGATTTTTAAAGTGGTAATCATTGCACAATAAGTAATGGTAGGGTCATCAAGTGAACTCATCTGTTTTAATTCAAAATTGTGTTTTTTTTAACATCCATCTGGGAGGGCAGTCTCCACCAAGTTTCAGTCTTGGAGGTGTGGCTTGAACCCACACCATTCTGAGTCACAAACAAGAGGGCTGGCAAATGAGGCAAGGCTGACTCCTGAATCTTGTAGAGTTAGCCATTGGCCACAACCTGGTCCAAAATTTGCCTTCATTTCTACTTGTAAAGCTAACAATGAGAAAACAATATGTAACTGGACATGCTTGCTTTAAATGTTGCAAATGGACCACAGATGGGAAATCTAAGGGAAAAACAGCCCTTTGTAACAATTTCAATTTCACAGACATTACTGGCAGCAATTGATTGAAATCATGGCTGCATATATGTGGATTTGGCGACAGTTTAAAATGGATTTGTTGTCAATTTATTTTGCCAAAGAATCTTACTATCCCAGGGTAAGCAGCTGAAAGACTAAATGTAGCTGCTAATTCCTGTTGTCCACCATGGATTTCTTTTCATGCTAATTGTCTACACATCTACTCATAGCTGGCATTTAGTCTGAGATGGAACCGAAGGAACAAATAATGTCAGTGTATGAAAAGCCAGATTCTTCATTTTGGAGAATCCCTAAAAGTCAAGATGGTGAAATAGAAAGGCCACTAATTTTTAAAGTTGCTACTAGTTAGTGGCATATCTCCTCCGAATATTTGCAACTAAATGTGAGAAAATGTTCTCACTACAAATCAACTCATAGGGAAATTCAGTGAAGGCCTGTTTTCTTTTATTGGTTCTTGGGATGTGAGGTTTTCTGGCTAGACCAGTATTTATTGCCCATCCCTACTTGTCCTTAAAAGCATGGTGGTGAACTGCTTTGTTGAAGTGCTGTAATCCATGTTGTGTAGACATACAGTGCTGTAAGGAGGCTGCTCCAAATGTTTGACCCAGCAGCACTGAAGGAATGGCAACATAGTTCCCAGGGTGGTAAGTGTCTTGGAGGACAATTTGTGGATGGTAGTGTTCCCATCATTTGTTCTTCCACATGGTAGAGGACACAAGTTGAGAAAATGCTGTTGAAACAAAGTTGGCAAGTTGCTACTGTATGTCCTGATGATACTACACCCTGCTGCCTCTGTGCACCACTGGTGGAGGGAGTGAATGTTGAAGGTGGTGATGTGATGCCAGTCAAGTAGGTAGTTTTGTTCTGGATGGTGTTGAGATATTTTAGTGTTGTTGGAGCAGGCACTCATCCAAGCAACAGGGGAGTATTCCATCACATGCGTTATCTGCACCTTGCAAATGTAGGACAAGCATTGGGATAAATGGCTAAATTTTCCAGTTCCATCAGGTGGACTTTGAGTTTTCTTTGTTCTAATGTGTATGGTCCTATTTCCAGTAATCCCACCCCAAAAGTAAGATCTGTGATGCCAAGACACTTACTGGGTCTAACTTACTTCGACCCAGTAAGTGAACATAAACTGAAAGGTGAGTGATTAGGATTGGTTTTGTTGGAAATGGATGATAGTCATGTTAAGAAGTGAAATTCTCAAAAGTAGAGTAAAAATAAATTGCCATAATCCCAAAGGACTATAGGGCTGCTCTCTCATTAGAGAGTGGTGGTGGTGAGTTTAACCTCAGGGTTACTATACCTCAGGCAAGAGGGCAGGACCTTCATGGTGAACTCAACCAATGCAGGAAAAATAATTATAATGCTTGTAAAATATAATAGAGTCATAGAGCTCTACAGCATGGATACAGATCCTTCAATCCAACTCATCCATGCTGACCAGATATCTTAAATCAATCTAGTCCCATTTGCCAGCATTTGGCCCATATCCCTCTAAACTCTTCCCATTCATATACCCATTCAGATGCCTTTTAAATGTTGTACCAGCTTCCACCACTTCCTCTGGCAGCTCATTGCATACATGCAAAATAGAATTAAACAGCAGGATCACAATAATTACAACACAGAAAGAGACTATTTGCCCCACTGTTCCAATTTGAGTGTTTACAACCAGAACAGTCTACTCCCATTCAATTTCTTTCTCCTAACCATTTTATGATTTCCTTTTTCAAGCAGTTAGCCAAGTACCTTTTAAAGTGATGTTGTAGCCTCTGCCTCAATAACCATGTTTGAATTACCCTCCAGCTCCCTCTATTATCTGACAATCCTCAATTTATTCCCATTGTTCCTAACTTACACAAGCCAGTGAAATAAATCATTTACCCTCTCAAAATTTCCAGTGCATTTCTCTGATTAGCAGTAAAACCAAAATTGTAACATCTTTTTTTAACAGCCTCTCAATCTCATTATAGTGAACACTTACTACAGATTTAATGCCTTTCCTGTTATGCAGTGTCCAAAATTCTACTGTGGCCTCATCTATTTGTTCTGTATAAATTCAACAAATTTGTTGGTTTATATTTTCTTAAAGTAATTCATGGGCTGTAGGCATTGCTGACTAGGGTAGCATTTAGTGCCCACTTCTAATTGCTTAGTCTTCTGGCCATTCCAACACCCACAATGGGAAAGAAAAATGGGCAGATTGTAAAACAAGCTGCCAGTTTTATTTATATTCTTACACAGGATGCGAATGTTGTTGCACATCCCTAATATTGCATGTTTTATGCAATTGCCAAAAAAAATCATAATGGAACTCTGCTACCACTTTTCTTCCTGTCACCTTGCATTCCCTGCACACCAAAGAGTAACTTCCTACCTGCTGTTTCATTGGTTCTCTTTTCCTGGAGTGCATGGAAAATGTCTTCCAGAAAATTGTTTTTTCATGCTTATTCATAGAATCATTGAATCCTTGAGCACAGACGAAGGCCAGTAGAACATGTGCTAACTCTTTGAAAGAGTCAGTTGTGATTCCTCTCCCTTACTTCCAGTTTCCGAATATTCTCTCCTTCAGTTTGACACTTCATACATCCATGTGATCCCTGTGAGATCTATGCTGAACACATGGTTGGCCTTCATTCTAACCATGCTACTCCTAATAAGGAGGAAAGAAAAGAACTTGCATTTATATAGCACCTTTCATCTTATGGGTTGTCCCAACTGGTTCACAGCCATTTTGTTATATTTACAATGTATTCCCAGTTGGAGTGGAGGGACATACAGCAGGCAATTTGCATTCAGCAAAGTCTCAGAAAAAATAATGCGATAAGTGACCAATTAAAATGTGTCGATTAGGAGGATGTTTTGAACTAAGAGCTGAAAAACCTCCTGCTTGCAGGATGGTCCCATGTGGTCTTGTGGGTCCAACTTAGAGGGCATTCAGTTTAACAGTTCAGCTGAAGGATGGCACCTCTGCCAGTGCAGCACTCGCACAGCATTGCACTGATGTGTGCAAGTCTTTGGAGAGGGGCTTGAATGAAACTTCTGTACTAACCTAGGTTTAATAAATTACAGCTAAGTTTTAATTAGCAGACTGCTTTATATTATCCGAGGGAATCTACATGTCTGTAAAGGTTTTTTTTTATTTAGCGTTTAAATGGAATGATCAGTATTCTTACTCCATATGAAATTTATTTTGTTGTAATCGAAGATGTTCAGGATTAAAGTACAATTTCCTCCAGTACAATGTTGCTAGCACTGGATATAGTTTCACGTAGTAATGTTGGTGCCTAGCACTGGATATTTAGCCAGAAAAATTATTTAGTGTAATGGTGCTATCAATACAAGTGTAGGTTCAGTTTGCAATGTGTTAAATCGGAGATCCAGCGCACTTTTATGACTTGGCAATAAAAAGCCTGTAGTCACTGAACAATGGGCTTTTGGGAAATATTACTGTATTCTCCAGGGGAGTTATGAAATAACCATTAAATATGTTAGCCTGGAGATTCTGCTGGATTATATTGTTTTGTTCAGTGGAATTTGCCTAAAATTGGACAAACCTGAACAAAAATCAGTGGAAATCAATTGCAAATTACACTCAGCACAAATTAAGTTTCCGTTATTTTTTGCACTTGTTTCAAAAAGAATTAGTTGAGAATCTGGTCCTACCCACTACTGAAAAGTAGGGCCTCTGGGATGCAATTTTTTTTAACTCATTCACAGTATGTAGGCAACTCTGTCTGGGCTAGCATTTATTGCCCATCCTTAATTGCCCAGAGGGCAATTAAGAGCCAGCCATTTTGCTGTGGGCTTGGAGTCACATGTTGGCTAGACCAGGTCAGGATGGCAGATTGCCTTCCCTCAGAGGCAATAGTGAACTAGATGCATTTTCATAACATTTGACATGGTCACCATTGACCTCTTCATTCAGATTTTATTGAATTCACATTTTGATATCTGCCATGGTGTGATTGGAACTCATGTCCCTCGATCTTAGCCTGGGGTTCTGCGTTGCTAGTCCAAAGATATTCTCACTACCCCACTGCCTCTCCCCTAGTTGTTAATACAGCCAAAGTGGAACCTCATGGCTGTTTGTATTGCCGTGTACAATGGGGTGTGGTGATGAGGTAGAAAGAGTCCTGAGTCCACATGGTAACTTTGATCAGTCTTTCCAAAGGGAATAGTCAACATTCAGCCTTGCTGTCTCTAGAGCCATCAGTGAGTCAGAATATTCGTGGGAAGTAACACAATGCGTACCAGCATCCCTTTTTGCCACACTGCCTAATTTTCTTTACATTTAACACCATTGGAAAAATTGTACAACCATGTGTCATTATGCTATCTATCACCTCCTTTGTATTGTTGTTTTAAGGAGTGTTAGGAAATGGATAAACTTTAGTCAAAGCCTATGGATATGATTTTCCAAAACATCATCTGAGCATGGAGGGCAGTGAGCGTGTTAGATAGCAGCTAACATGCTGCATCCACCACCATGAATCACCAATCACCCAGCAACCAGCTCATTTAGAGCTAACAGACAAGTAAGAGTGAGTATGTTGCCCTAGCACAGACTTCAGTACTGGCAGATTGGGTCACCAAAAGCTGATGACCTTTAGCTCCTAAAGTCTGGCAGTTGAAGCTAACTCATTAGTGGCATTGAAGTAAGATTTTTCTTTCTTCCTCTCATTGAGTGTTGGCCGAGAGGGTTTCAGTGGGGGGATTGGATGCAATGGGTAAGGAGTTGGCTTTCAGAGGTCATTCTCTTGCTTGCTGTGCGTGACTCCAACTGCCTGCAGATTGGGGAAATTGAAGGTCCCCCCACAACTCGGAAGGCAATCAGCTGTGATTTTCCAGTCAGGCTCATCCACTGGCAAACACTTGTTTGTGGAGATGGAGAATTGAGGCCCTTCAGTGGCCATTAATTAACTCCTCAAGGGCCTTATTTGCTGGAGAGTAGAGGAAGTCACCCAGGGACGTTCCTGCCCTGCACTTGTTTGCAGAGGTGTTGAGAAGCGATTGTGTTTCTGTCCATTGCCAACTCACCCAATTATGACCCCTTCTTGCAACCTTGAAAAAATTCCATAGTGTGTAAAATAAATTAGGTTACTTGTCTTGTCTTCTTGTCTTCCAAGAATATTTTTCAGTCACCACCCCCATCTAGTAAAATCAGACAGCGAGTATAATAGTCTGTGTGGTGTAATATTTGCTTCACAATATGAGGTCTATCACTATTACAATTTCTTTAATAATGGCAAAATACTGCTGGAAGTCTGAAACAAACACAGAGAATTGCTGGAGAAACACTTGCGGAGAGAGAAACAGAGTGAACATCTCGAACTTGGAAATACTTCAACAGAATATGATTCCTTCGTCAGGCTATTATCTAACTAGACATTGATTAGTTAGGCCTAAAAATAAGTGTGACGTTGAATTCAAAGGAAAGTCTGCTAAAGGCTGCAAATTGATAACATTGATTAGAATGAATACTGTACACAAGTAATAAGAATCAGTTAGTTTCCAGTGAGCCCAGAGAGCTTTATTTTACCAATTTCACAAGTCAAGCAATTCTTACAGTATGGAAGCAAGCCTTTCGACTCATCGAGTTTAAAGAGCATCCTACCCAGACCCACCCCTCCCACCCTATCCCTGTAACCCTGCATTTCCCATGTCCAACCCACCTAGCCTGCACTTGTTTGGACTGTGGGAGGAAACCGGAGCACCTGGAGGAAACCCATGCATACGCAGGGAGAATGTGCAAACTCCACACAGACATGGCCAGTGATTTTCCAACTGTGCAATATTAGACTGTAGCAATATCAAGGAACGGACCCCAGTGTGGAAGTAAGGTCAAGTTATACCGTGCCATTATACAAACAGAAAATACACCAGAGATTCAACTGGGTCATTCCTATTAAGCCCGTTCTACTGCAGCCTCCCTACGGTTACCTTTACAGGGAAACAATTAAATCCAGGTCGGCATGTTGGTGAATGCATGAAACAATTTTAATCCAAAACACTGATTTACTGAATATCTGGTTCTGGTTTTGTTCAGTCACTTCTTATTAATTTCAGTTAAAAGACCTGTTGTATTAAAACTCTTAACTGTGGGTTTAATGTTGGGATTGCAAAATCATGGGGTGGTGCAGCATGAAATTTGGCCCATTGAGTCTGCATCAGCTTTTGCAAAGAGCAATCCAGTTCGTCCCACTCCCCAACCCATTCACCGTACCCCTCCAACTTTTCCTCCTTCAAGTAACTATCCAGTTCCTTTCTGGGGGTTCCTGTTGAAGCTGTATCCCCCACACCAATTAAGGAAAACATCCCAGAAGCAAAGTCAACCCATGGCTGGAACAGACCCAACATGACTGGAACAAGCTCTGAAGCCATAATGTGTAGTGGAGGGAAAGGGGTGTGCTAAGTAAGTTGAGAGTGGGATTTCCACCCTGGAGCAGAGATAGAATTCACAGGCTCCAGTGTTGTACTGGTTTCATGCCCACTGTCCAAGCATAGCGAGCCCTTTAGAACCCCAGGCCCCAGTTATTGGTGGTCCTGGGCCCCAATTCCACCCTCGGTGGGAAGGAATTTCCTATCTCGGCAGCTGCTGGCCAATCTGATAAGCCAGCAGATCCCCCAGGCCCCACAGCTCAATAAAGAGCTGAGCGAGGACACAGGAAGGAGCACTAAGTGGATCATGGCTTCCCTAGGAAGGTTAATCCCAGGCTTATAGGCAGGATGATTGGAGCTAGAGAGAGGGGTGAGGGGGTGGGGTCAGGATTTGAAGGCAGGTGCCGTGGGAGGAAGCATGTGGCGACATAATAGGGGTGGCAGAATGGTTGCCCCCAATGAATGCAAGACCCCAAATGAGGAGACACCATCCCTTTTACAAAGGGCCCATAAAAAATGGCCACATCCATCATGTTATATTGTGGGCAGTATATTATCCATTTGAATTGGCTTGCTAACAAGCCTAATTGACTATAGGTTATTTAATTGCAGATAGCAGGGAAGTATAACCTCCAGCCAATTGATTTTTTTCTCTCAGATCACATTTGATTGGTATGCAAATTTAAACTCTTCCTTCTGGTCATCAACTTCCCAACCATGGGATTTGAAACATCCTCTTTGTCTCCTTTGCTCCTCAGTATTACACCACTGTAAGGTCTCAGACTCTGCCTCTAGATAGTGTTTAGTATTTTAAAGTCCTCTTTAAAAGTCTAATGTTTTGAAAAAACATTCCTTCTTTTCTGAACCACAGAATCAAAATCTTCAGCACAGGTTAAACCAATTGGGACTAAGTTCTGTTGCCTGATCATCAACGCAAAACAGTCACATACCCAGTGACAAAGATCTGTGGAATGGCCTAAGTTCGTCCTTGGGCCCTATTGAAGTAAATTCAGCCCACTGCAGGCAATAGTTCACTGTACTATCACACCTTGTCATTAGGCCTTTGAAATCTTATTTGACTAGGATACTAAACCAGTCAACTGACTCAGGGGATGGGGGTAGAGAAAAATAGGAAGGGAAGGGAGCAGGAGATGGAAGTGGAGTGTAATATTAACGTAGAGGCTGGGAAATTCTTCAAGGTGAGTTGAGAGAACATTTTTTACTGGATTCTTCAGTGGACTCTAAAGACCTCTTTAGGAATGTTGGCTTTGAGCTGCAGCAGAACTTGAGAACTTGTCATAGTTTGTATTACGTGTCTGAACTCATATTAACAAAAAACGAATGAAAGGTGAACACTTCAATATCGGAGATAGTAAGAACTGCCAATGCTGGAGTATCTGAGATAACAAGGTGTAGAGCTGGAGGAACACAGCAGGCCAAGCAGCATCAGAGGAGAAGGAAAGCCTACCTTTCGGGTCTGGACCCTTCTTCAGAAATATCGAAGTTGGGTTTACACTCACTTCGGGCAGGTCCAGTGGTTATTTAAAATAAAATCTGCGAATCAGGCACAGGTTCTCACTCTGGTAAATTTGTCATGATTGCAATTGCTCTACCTCTGTGAGAAAGACAAACAAAATGCCACATTTAGACTGTGCTGAGATAACGAGCTGCAGATGCTGGAGTCAGAGATAACACAGTGTGGAGCTGGAGGAACACAGCAGGTCAGGCAGCATCACAGGGGCAGGAAAGAAGGATCCCAACCCGAAATGTCAGCTTTCCTGCTCCTCTGATGCTGCCTGGCCAGCTGTGTTCCTCCAGCTCCACACTGTGTTATTTAGACTGTGCTAATTTCTTTGCCAACACAAATCCATCCGTGCAGCTTTCCCCCCATACCCCTATATATTCCCCACTTTAAGGCTGTGATAGGGCGAGATGCATACCCTCACTGTGCCTATCACCTCTAAATAGGCTGATTGGCAGGCAACTGGGTAAGTTATCTTGGCAATGGGGATAGTGTGATTGTCATCATCCGCAAGTGGCTGAAAACAGATCAAAATGTAAGAAATTTATTTTATGTTAACAACTACAAAGCTGCTAATGTTAATTGAGTTTGATTTGGGGTTGTGGAGAGATACAGAGGACATCTAAAATGGCATCTAAAATTTTTTAAAATGGCAATAAAGTACATTCCTCCCCCCCCATCTCCCGCAAGAAATTCACTTTCTGATACACACGTTGCTCAATAGATCATGTTAGTTTATTCACGGTGTGTTATGGTGCATTTAATTGCTAGGATAATTTCAAATGTGACATGTCAGTGATGATAATCTTGTAATTAGCAGAGAACTAAACAGTGAATTATTACCCACAATTTTCCCACTGTCTATCAAAGGTTGTGCATATTTATCAGTTTGCTTCTTCTAGCTTTTGAGAATCAATATATAGAACTATTTTCAACATATTAAATGAGATTATTATAGCTGGAGCTTACTTTGATGTAAAAGAAAATGAATACGCTTTTAAATCTTTCTGGATAATTCCATTATTCACAAATGCTTTTATTATTTATTAACATGTGGTTTTCTACTTGTGTCTGCAATTTTTCCAAAAATGGGAATGTTTGACATATTGCAGATGTGTGAATTCACAGCTTGATGTTTTATTGAAACATTTTGTGCTGCAAAAGTTATTCTTCCAGAGTCCTGGTTTTAATATTTGGCTCCTCTTTTTTCGCTTAGCTACTGTGTGAATGAGCTATCCGAGGCTATTGTTGAGCCTTTGCTTGCTCCTTTGTTCTTGGGCTTGACTTGGACTTTGACATCAATGAAATATCAGGCGCTCCAAATGCCCTGGAATTCATCAAGCACACA
>NC_063332.1:164127837-164160141 GCF_021869965.1 Rhincodon typus
ACAGCCCAATGTTCACACTCACAATGGAAGATCCACAATATCATTCAATGTTCACACTCACAACGGAACATCCACAATATCATTGTGTTCACACTCACAACGGAACATCCACAATATCATTGTGTTCACACTCACAATGGAACATCCATATCATACAGTGTTCACACTCACAAGTGAACAACTGCCATCACTTGCGGTAATCACACTCACATCCCGATATTCACACGCACAAAGGAGCAGCCGCTGTAACATTGGTACAGCAACACGTTCCCGCTAAACTAACAGTTTAAATTCAAACGTCAGCGGCAGTTAGGTATAAATCTGGGCCCACCGATGACGCATTCCCTGGCGGATTGGCAGCGCACGTCATCGAGACCAATGCGCACGCACCTGTCGGTGTACTGGCGTTCCCATGAAGTCTTGTTTGCGCGTGCGCATATCTTGCTGGTTCCAGCAGGATGTTGCGGGCGTTGAGGAAATGGCGTCCAGGTAAAGAGGGGAGTTGGACTCGAAATCGCACTGAAAGAGAAAGTGGTCTCGGTGTTTTTACATTTCTTACAATACTGAAGAAGTGATAAACGTCTGTCAGTCGCTAGCTAGGCCGCATTTCTTTCCTTAAATTTTCATATATAAAAACATGACTGTTTAGGCCCAGAGATAGTAAGAACTGCCGATGCTGGAGTCAGAGATAACACAGTGTAGGACTGGAGGAACACAGCAGGCCAGGCAGCATCAGAGGAGCAGGAAAGTTGACGTTTCTGGTCGGGACCCTTCTTCGGAAAATAGGCCCAGCTGAGACGTTGTGTCCTGCTCTAGGCGCCAGATTTTAGGAACGTAGACAAGGCTTTTGTTTTGCAGAGGATTCACTTAGTTTCGTACTAGGTCTGAGGGACTTCATTCGTCCATGGAATCTGGCACTGCTGACTTGAAGCAAAGAAAGCAAAGGGGAGATTTCAATAGGTGTGTTCAAAATCATGCCGGATTGTCATCAAAGTAGAGAAATTATGTTTCAGCTGGCAGAAGAACTGATGGCGGAGAACATACATATGAGGTCATTGTCTAAAGAACCAGGGGCGAGGTGAGATTTCTTTTCAACATAGTGTGATAAGACGCAGACTGAAAGGCTGCTGGAAGCGGATTTAGTAGTTACACTCAAAAAAAAAAGGTTTGGCTGAATAGTTGAAACTGGTACATTTGCAGGGCTGTGAGGATAAAGTGGAGTAGTGATATCAAATGGGGCCAACTTTGAAACAGTAGACACGGTACAATTATAAGCAAGAATTGAAGCGTGAAGACCCAGTACAGAACGCAGTGTAGTGTCAGACCTCTCAAATACTGATGTCTCTCCTTCTCTCTCTGGATCTTCTCTGTGGCTGTAACACTGTATTCCGCACTCTGTTCTGCTATCTGATGCACTTTGTATGGTGCGATCTGCCTGTAGAGCATGAAAGACAACACTTTTAACTGTACCTTACCACGTGTGACAACAATAAATCAAACAAAACAATTATTCTCCGAATTTCCATTTGTGATCTGACTATTGAGAGTGTGCAAGAACTGCATCAGGATGGTGCTAGGAATGGGAAACCAGTTGTGAACAGATGCTGGGACTTTTCCCACTGGGCCACAGAATATTTAATCAAAAGTTTTAAGTTTGCTAAGATTGGATGACTTGTTTCTAGGCCAAATATTGGGAGGTTGGGGTATGGTGGTGATAGAAGAGAGAATCAATTTAAAATGATCATTGCAAGTGAAGAAAATGTTTAGGAGGACTTGCATTATATGGGGAGTTGTTGGGGCATGGAGTGCCCAATTGTAGAGAGTGGTCAAGGCAGAAAGTATACATTATTTACAGGCAAAACTCTGTTCAGAATTTTAGTTAATGGAGATATAGGACATGGTGAGAGAGCAGAACATTTGAGTTTACTTTTGGTTTGTTATAAGACTGAGAGTGTGGGGCCATGGATTAGTTTTGATTGACACAGTAAAGGGTCACCACACATATAGTGTGCTGAATTCCCTGCTGTAATTGTAAACTTATGTAGTTTAAGTAATTGAGAGGAACATAATAGAAATCTAAAAATTGGAAAATTCTGAAACCACAGGCAGTACATACAGGATCTGTGACAAGAACAGATGTTTGGATGTAACCCTTCATAAATTCTGAACTAATTTTGATATTTAATTGTTTAATTCAAGGAATACAGCAGAACTGTTGGCTCTTCTCCCTGTAGATGCTCATTGATTTGGGATTCTCTGAGGTTCGGTGTGGACTTGTTGGGCTGAAGGGCCTATTTCCACCCTGTAGGGATTCTATGATTTCTGCACTTTAGCATTTTCTGCTTTTGTTTTAGATTTATCAATATTTATGGGCTTTTGATCATTATTTCTAAATTTGCCTTGAATCTTCAAAGTATTGTGAACCAAGAATAATACTTCAAGGTTATCCATAAGCAATTCTAAGGTTGTCTCTGGTCCCCTACATTATTAATGTGTGGCAAGGATTGTAACTAAGAATCAGTACTCATTCCACCTTAAAATTCATACATAATTTGGAGTTGGGTTAAAAACAGTTCTTGAGCTTGGTGTTAAAGCCCAGAATTTTCATAACCTTTTGGTCCTGGATGTATGTGCATTATATTTGAGATGTTCATCAACACTTTATGCGCAGCACACTACGTGTCAAAATGCTGTGTTATATATGATCAGGTCACAGTAATGCATTTCAGTGGCAAACTTAGTGGGGAATTGAGATGAGTTGAGTTTTGACAATAATTGTTTTCTTGCTATGTCGCCACTAAAAGGTGCTGAGGCAATGGTTTTTGGACTGTGGGGAATAGAATCCTCTGCACAAGACAGGGCATTGATGGCTTTCAAAAGGGCATTGTGTAATTATGTGAACAGAAAAGTTTTTTTGCAGGACTACGAGGAAAAGGCCAGAGTATGAGTTTAGCCGAGTTGCTGTTACAGAGTTCTAGCACAGACTAATTGCTGAAATGTCGCCATCTGTCATGATGGGATTTTAACCTGTATTACAAATTACTAGTCCAGTAACATTACAACTGCACAACATATCCCCATTTAGCCTGTTGAACCTGCTCCACGGTTTGTGACTTCACTCCACATTCTTGCCTACGCCCCTAAGAAAATCACTCCCTTACTTATCAAGAATCTATGTATCCTTTTCTTAATAAAATTCAAAGACTCTGCTTCCACCATCTATTGAGGAAGAAAGTTCCAAAGGCATGCAAACCTTTGAGAGAATTTTTCCTTGTCTATTTTTTTTAAATGGGTGACCCCTAAGTCTAGATTCAGCCATTAGAGGAAACATCCTCTTCACATCCACCCGGTTAAGCTGCCTCAGGATCTTGTATGTTTCAACCAAGTGGTCTCTTCTGAATTCCAGCAGGTACAAATCTGGGCTAGCTAACTTTTCCACGTAAGGCATCCCTCTCGTTCCAGATATTAGTTTAGTAAACCTTCTCTCAACTGCTTCTAACACCTTACATCCTGAACTAAATTAGGACAAAACTCCAGATTTGCTCTTACCAAAGCCCTGCTATTTATCTTGAGTATGAATTGAGTCCTTTTTTTGAACATCCAGTAGTCCAAATAAAACCTGATTTGTTTTTTTTTCACCTCCCCTGCATTTTAGGATTCAGATCTTATGACATGGCCAAATCTGCTCATTTCTCCACCATTGTCTTAAATTCCAACACCATCCCCCCACACCTCCAACCAGTTTCACCATGTCCTTCCATATCCCTCAGTTCATCAATAAACTCATCACTAGTTCGGAGCAACCTGACTTTGGATAGACTGCTTTGGGGGATTGGGTTGGACACGCATTAAGTTGAACTCGGGTATTCTACTGCCTCAAATAGCTACTGTGACCTGTAACTTGCATCGTGTAGTAACTGAGAATTGGACAGGAAATTTCTCAGTGCTTGTTCAACTGTATGAAAATTTTGGTATGGCATGCTCAGGAACTGTCAGATATTAACCTTGTGGATAGTAAGATGATGTTCACCTTTCACAAGAGTCTGGACCTAATACAGTAATTACTTTAACAGTTTCTAATTTTGAAATGTCTGATGTATTTAGGTACCAAGCATGTTAAATTGACTGCAGTAATTTGAAATGTCTTCACTAATGAAACCCTGGTTTAAAATCTAAAATTGAACTCCTGCTGCGGAGGGTAATGATTTTGAGTTACAGCATTATAGCAACCACATACAACAGAAAGCTGGTCTACAGTTATTACGATACTATTAGAGGAGTATGCTAGAAATCAAGCTGTGCCAAAAATGCAAATGTCTCGGGTATTCTCAAACCAATCAATCTTTCTCTGTTTTGTTATAGATAATAGTCTTTCACCAGCTATTTTCAAAATAGCATATTTCTTAAAGGCAGCATGTTTTCTTACAATAAGTTGGAAAAACCAGTTAAGTACAATCTCGGATTAACTATGGAGGATTAAAATGTATCCCCCTTTAATCCAAATACACAGTTGCGCGCACACAGTGTTAGAGAGTGATGGCACTTTGCAAACCTATCCTGTAA
Organism: Rhincodon typus; assembly: GCF_021869965.1. Lineage (NCBI taxonomy): Eukaryota > Metazoa > Chordata > Chondrichthyes > Orectolobiformes > Rhincodontidae > Rhincodon > Rhincodon typus. The sequence continues at coordinate 164,132,401 of NC_063332.1, forward strand.
CTGCCACATTTCAGCGAGTACTGAAAAAAGAACAGCACCTCAGTGGAGAAGCTATTGCTAGGTGACAAACAGCAGATCCTTAACGATTTTCCAAAACTGTTGGTCCAACTATTAATATAATGAAACCCATCTTTCATCTCTCCCTTAAAACTTTGGCTTGTATTTGCCACGAGGTCAGTTGATTTCTATAATCGGAAGGCAGTCTTGAATTCTGTTTGAGCTTTTAACTTTTGAGTTCCAAGAAGTCACATGGTGAGCTCTTTGCAACTTAGGTGTTATCCAAATCTTCCATTTTCCAATTCTCGCTATCCAGAACAATATGTGTATGTCTAACAATTCATATATTTCTTATTTGCTGGCTTTGTAGTGTACTGGCAAAAGGGGATCAGCACTCAACATATTCCATCGATCAGTAACACTTCTGATATGGTAAGAAAGCATTATTTGTGAATGCCATCAACTGATTTATAGATTCTAACTGTTCATCAAAACATATCTGGGTGCAATCATCAAACAAAGCTGAGTGAACTATGTACTGTACCAGCTAATCTGTTTCTGTCGATCATGAAGAATATGTGATTATGTTCTAATGTTTCCACTACTCTTCTGCATTGAAATTTGGTGATATTGTATTGGGGTTAACGGAAGACGATGTATTTTCTTTACCTCTATACTTGTGAATGTATATATTTTTGACTTTCCCAGTGATTGCTGAGTAAATGCACTCAATAGTCTTATTATCTGTTGCACTTGATGAAAAATTCTTGGGTCCACTTATTACTCACATCAACATGTCTTCTGACTATTAAAGTATTTTGTACCTGAAAGCCCAAGTCCATTCAAACCAAAATGATTAAAACAGATAAATGAAATCATCTGTCCCATTATTGAATGAGGAACTAAATTGTATGATTTACCTATACTGGAAGAAAGAGTTCACTACAAAGTTAAATCATTGTTTGAGAACAGCTTTGAAATGTCTGAGAATGCAAACAACATTATTTTAGTTATGCCCTTTACTTTTTTTCTCTTTTTTTATCAACTTTCTTCTGAAAGTGATTTTCATATTTTTCCATATTGAGTATCTTCTTCCATCTATCTCCCAACTAACTGACTAATGTGTGTCTCCCTAAAATTGTTAGCAGTCTCCCCACAGTTTGCTGTTTTCTTTATCATCTTTTGTTTCAGTGCTTTCTAATACTGTCCTGGCAAGCTTACTATTCTTCACTCTGTAAACTTTGGATCATTTAGAATTCTGTTCTCAACATTGTATTCCACATCAAATCCTATTTTCTCATCACGGCTAGCTACTCTTGTTGACTTGCAATGGTACGCAAAGTTGTCATCCATGTGTTCAAATTCCTCATGATTTGGGTTCTCCTGGTCTCTCACCCTTTCTAGCCCTATAAATTCTCTATCTAAACTACTTGTCATCTATATGACTGTGGACTCTTCTACACCCCCTCCTCAATTTTCTCCAATATTATTGAGAGTAATTAGACAACTAAGCCCCACAGAATGGAATGTCTTCACTAAACCCATCTGACTCATAAATTTTCTCATCTTGTTAAAACCCTCTCTTTGACAACTTTTGGCCACACACACACCCCCCCCCCCCCCCCCCCCCCCGTGCACCTGAAAATAATAGTCAATATTCTCTTTGTATCTACAATTTATCTAATAATTTGTTGAAAATTGAATATGGTAATTGTCCTAATGGGGAGGAAATAGTAAGGGATAAAGTGCAAAATTTTCTAGTACATCTTCTGTCTTTGTTACTGATGCTACGTTGTGAATAACTCAAATTTTCTGTTGTATCTATGAATTAGGAGGGAAAAATGGTTAACACAGTTTCAAATGTCTACTTTCTTATAGCCAATAAAGTTAGAAAATCCTTACAAAGAACCTCCCAGGAAGTGCATTCTGTGTGGTGTTCCAGTAGACTACAAGAACGTACAGGTTTGTCCATATTATTCACTGGATATTGAGAAGAGATGTAAATAAGATTTTCTAAAAAAAAAACTAAGCATAGGTAGTCTGTGTTAAGCCATTAAAGGCATACAATATTACTAAGTGTAAGTATTAAAATACCTGCAACACTGTTTTACTGTGCTTGAATGCATCAGTGACTCTGTACAGTAGCAGTTTATGATCATTCTCCTTCCAGTTAATCCTTCATTCATATTCCCATTTATCCTATTCTTGACACAAGAATGAAAGACCTCAAGTGTGAGGCTGATGAAAGAATATTCTCTCTAAATATGTGGGGCAAATATCTCTTCTGTCTTTAAATTTTGATCGTAAAACCAAAATCCTAATGATGATGAATGCAAAATATAAAATATCCATGCTGTTCTTCTGGACTTCCAGCTGGAAATGAATGAATATGAATAGCCTTGATTTTATAATCAGTGGCAAAGCAATGACGTTTAAAATTTAGAAAAACCAGAGTGCTTTTGACCTGTCATTATTCAGAGTCAGTTTTGGGCGTGGAAAGAGGTCCTTTGGACCATGGTGTCCATGTTAGTTACTAATCACCTACCTACTTGAGTCCCATCTACTAGCATGTGGCCTGTCACCTTGTATGCTATGGCATTTCAAGTGTTCATTTAAATCCTACATGTTGTGATGCCTCCTGCCTCTGCCACCCTTTCAGGCAATGACTTCCAGTAAAAAGCAACATACTACAGATTCTGGAATTACTAAGCAGCTCTGGCAGCATGTATTGGGAGAGGCATAGTTAATATTTCGGGCTGATGACCTTTCAGTAGAACTGACAACAGTGAGTTAGCCATAGGTATAAAGTTTTACAGCAAAAAAAGAGGCCCTTTGGGCCATTGTGTCTGCATTGGTTATTAAAAACCTTTCTGGTCTGTAGTCTTGTATATGATGGCACTTCAAGTGATCATCTAAATATTTCTTAAATGTTGTGACTGATCCTGCCTGTGCCATCCTTTTAGAAGTGGGCTCGAGACACAGCTGCTGATAAAACTCAACCCCACTTCAGAGACCATGCATTAAATGAGCAACAGGTTAGGATTTATTTCTACTGTCTTGTACTCATTGATGTGAAGGATTGGATAGTTTTTCCAATCTGGTTACCTGTCATACTTCCAAGTTAGGTGCAATGGTATCCAACCGAAAGTTGAAACTTCATCAACTCCACCATGATTAAATGTCTTAGTTCTGGTTTCATTTTCAGACGATCATCTGTTTTCACTCCTTATGAATTGTCTGAATGACATAGCATAAATTATCTGTAAGTGGGCAATGGGTCCATGCCCACCAACTATCAGTTTGACTGCAAAGCTCATTGCTCAACAAATGCCCAAAGCAGATGAAAGTTTTAAAACTCACTTCCAATTGAAAACTAAATCTTCTCTTAAAGAAAGAAATTTGGGGATTGGCAGGATTGTAAATGGCTGGCTAAACCAAATAGAAAAAGATGTCAACTTTAGAGTTTAAAAGTATGTAAGATCCTGACAAGGTGAACTTGTAAAGGCTGGTTCCTTTCGTAGATGAGTCCAGAACTAGGGAGGGTTATATAAAAATTAGGCGTTGCTGTTTTAGGACAGATTATGATTTTTTTTTTTTCTGAGCATTGTGTGACTTTGGAACTCTGTTTCAGAAGGCAGTGGAGGTGGTGCTATTGAATATTTTAAGGCAGAAGTAGATTCTTGTTAAGCAAGAAAAGTTAGCAAGCAGATGGCAATATAGAATTCAAAACACAAACAAATTGTCCACGATTTTATTGAATGGCTGAGCAGGTTCATTGGGCTGAATGGCAGCGTGGTGGCTCAGTGGTTAGCACTGCTGCCTCACAGCGCCAGGGACTCTGGTTTGATTCCATCCTCGGATGACTGTCTGTGTGGAATTTGCACGTTCTCCCAGTGTAAGTGTGGATTTCTGCTGGGTGCTCCGGTTTCCTCCTGCAGTCCAAAGATGTGCAGGTTAGATGATTGGCCATGCTAAATTGCCCATAGTGTTCAGGGATGTGCAGGGTTACAAGGTTATGGTAGGGGGATGAGTCTAGGTGGGATGCTCTTTGGAGTCTTGGTGGTATGGACCTGTTGGGCCGAATGGCCTATTTCCACACTGTAGGGATTCTATGGTTCTACTAATTTTATGTTCAACCATTCCTTTTTTAAAACAGCTTTTGTCCCAGTTTATATCTCCATATACAGGTCGTATCTTTGGGAGACACATAACAGGTAAGATACTATATACTTTTGAGTCTTCAGAGTTCCAAAGGGGAGAGTTTGTTTTCTTTCATGTTGGCAAGGACTTGGATCCACTCCGTTGTGTGTCTTTAAGGATACAGTTTACATTAGTGATTGGGGATTCCAGCTAAATTCAGACACAGATAGCTAGAACTGCAGATGCTGGAGTCAGAGATAACACTTCGTGGAGCTAAAGGAACACAGCAGGCCAGGCAGCATCAGAGGAGCAGGAAAGTTGACATTTCAGGTCGCGACCCTTCTTCAGAAATGGGGAGGGGGAGGGTAGCTTGGAAATAAATAGAGAGGAGGGGTGGGGCTGGGGAAGGTAGGTGGGATGGTGATAAGTATCCAGTGTCACAATGATGTCACCCGCAAGTTGGAGGAGCAGCACCTCATATTCCACCTCGGCAGCCTACATCTCGATGGCCTAAACGTGGATTTTACTAGTTTCAAAATCTCCCCACCCCCAGCCTCCTCTCATGACGAACCAGCCCTCTCATCCCCGCCTCCTCGACCTGACAGAACCTGTGCATATTCTCTCCCATCTATCCGCCACTCCCACCTCACTGACCAATCCTGACCACTGCATGCACACACCTATCATGAGAATGTGGAGTAGTTAAAATCAGGTCAGCCATGATGTTAATAACTGGTCAAGTGGGCCTCTCAAGGCTTGCTTTTGCCCCTTGTTTGTATGTTCAACATGTTGCTTAAAAACACCAATCCAAGGTAGAAGACGCTTCTGATCCTGATATTTGTTCATGCTTAAATAAGTAAATATTACCTGTTACTTGATACATACATTGAACAAATGTGTGAAATTTCCTGAATGAAGATCTACACTTGTCAGCTGTGGAAAAACTAAAAGATGTATCATGCAGCAGTCCTACAGTTGTAAGTACGTAAATCCATTGTTTTAATTGTGATCTCTTTCTAGGTTTATGTGGAAAGAAACAAAAACAAATTTCCAAGGCCATCAAGAAAGCCCAGCAAATGGGTATGTGATTTAAAACTAATTTAAATTCTAAAACTAACATTGAATACCTTTGCTTAACTGCAATTCTTTTTCTGGATTTTGCTTTGGGAATTGTATTGTCCCAAAGGGATAGGGCGGGGTTGGGGGGGAAGGTTTGGGGACAAAAGTTATCTTGTATTACCCACACCATACCTAGGGCCATTCCTTTATCTCCATTTAAAGATGCTGCATTATTGCAATTTGTTTTAAGACTTTAGTGCGAATCTGATTCCACATAATTGCTTTGATATCAATCCTAAAAATACAATTTACTAGTTTGAAAATGGTCATTTTGACCTATTCTTGTAATTGAGTATAATACTCTGGATTTTTTTTTTTCCCACTTCCTTAGCTATTATATGCTTCTATAAGATCACCTCTGACCTTCCTTGGCAAGACCTAAATATGTCATTCCTCTTAACTCTGATCTCCTGCAAATCAGTCTCTTGGTTCTTTGGTATAGTATCCACAGCTTGAATATCTCCCTTGTGTCTCAGTAACCAGAACTGGATGTACTACTAGCACAGTAGTGTGACCCTAGAGACCCATACAGTTTAAACTTCTTTTAACTGTAGTATTGTTTGGCTATTACATTTAATATTCATTATTGATTGAACATGTTGATTAAACTCCTGAATCTTGTTGATCATCCTCCTTAGTTATTTCAACATAATTTATATGCATTTGTGGCATGTTACCCTTCCCATAATCATTACTTTCCACTAGTCTGTAATTAGAATTTCTGTTGTCATTGTGCCACTTTGAGATATGCAGTTCATTCAGCAACTGGAGATACTTCATTTCGTTATAGTGAAATAATTGTGATCTCAGCATTGAGCCCTGGTTACTCCCCACCATAACTCAATTTATTCCAATTTTTTGGAGACCCTTTGATATGCCGAAGTTAAAGACTATTTTGTCCCAATTGAAATATTTGTGTCATTCACCTGTTGAGATTTTTTCTTGTTCTATTAATGATTTTCTTTTCCTTTGTAGGATTTATGTCAGTCACATTTAAAGATCCTGCTTTCCTAAAAGATCCAAACATTTGTGATTTCAAACTTCGAGAATGATCCTCAACCTCAGCGACTATTTACGATGCAGTGCTCTGAAGTTTTTCCATTGTGTTTCTAGAATCAATAAAACGTATTAAATGATGACGCGTGGAAAGATTTGTTCTACACAAAAATTTTCAATGCAAAAGAGAATCTGTTTGAGATCTTCTCTTCTTGGACTGTCGCTTGGGCCTGAAGATAACCACTCTGGTGTGTGGGTCCTTGGGTAATAAAGTAGTCAAATACTGGATTTACTAGGCCTAACACATGGTGTTTGGTCTAAGGATGATTGGGATTTTGGGTTTCCACATGCTGCCTCCATATTGGGCTTGTCAGAGATGTTGTAACAGGTGGCACCTTTTGTGGATATATCTCCAGTTCAGGTAGTCGTGGGCTAGAGATTCTTGCAAATCAATCATATTTATTGCATTGTTTTTGAACAGTTTTGTCTGCCCTCCTTGTAGCTGCTTATTGTAATGAAGCTTGAAATAGGAGAGTTTGTTTGGATATCCATATGCTTGACACAAGACAATGTGTTTTGGCCAATGCAGCTGATTAATGAAAATCATACGAACAACGGGCAAAGAGTAGGCCACTTGGCCCTTCAAGCCTGCTCCTCCATGCAATAAAATAATACCCAACTTGATTTTAACCTCAATTCTACTTTCCTATTCATCCCCAATAATCTTTGATCCCCTTGGTAATTAAGAATCTGTCTACCTCCACCTTAAAATATTTAAAGATTCTGCATCTACTGCCTTGCAATGAAGGGAATTCTAAAGACTCAATCTTTGGAGAACAAAAAGGTATCCTTCTCTTTTAATTGAAATCCCCTTTATCTTTAAGCTATGACCCATAGTTTTAAATATCCCCCAAGAGGAAATATCCTTTCAACAACCACTGGACAAGTCCCCTTAGAATCTTGGATGTTTTAGTTAAGTCAACTGACTCTTCTAAACTCCAGAAGATACAGGCCAAGCTTATCTAGCCTTTTCTCATAAGGTAATCCACTAATCACAGGTATTAGTAGAGTAAAACTTTTCTGAACTGCTTCCAACAAGTTAACATCACCTTGAAGTATAGTGACCAATATCATGTTTAACTAAGGCATAACTCCCTATTCTTGCACTCAATTCACAATAAACTAAAACATTTGTTGTAAATTACCAGAGGCTGCCTTAATTCGTATACTTAAGAAATACTCAACTTTATTGTATATACACAACCAAAATAAGACCCCTCAAGTAAGCAAGCTAAGTCTCATAACTGAACTTAGATTAATAATGGAATTAAGTTGTCCAACCACCAGTGTCTGTCTGTGGATGTCCAGATTTCCGTCCTTATGCAGTGTGGTTCTTCAAAATTCTGCTGCGGAAGAATTCTGAGGTTGAATTATTACAGGATTTTGTCTATGAAGTTTCTGATGTGACATTATTGATGAACCTTTAGGTCCCATTCTTCTACAACATGCATTGCTCTTCTGCAGTCGTCAAATCTATAGCTTCACTTCTTATCAGGAGTAGCTTCTCTGTTCCTTGTTACATTTGGTGCTAGCTGTCTATTCAAAACATACTGCCATTAACCCCTTCACCTCAGAACATTACTTATGCAGGCAGTCTTAGTTGCCCTTTGGTTACAGGCAGTAAGTTATCAAGCAATCGTTACCTTCTTTCTCCCAGGAAACAACTTGTGTTGCTTTGACTCATCAGGGATGGTTAATTGGCACATTGCTTTTAAATCCTTTTTAACAGCTTCTTGTTCATTTCAGGAAACAGTTTATTCCAGAAAGTTAGAAGTTGCACGACACCAAGTTATAGTCCAACAGGTTTATTTGAAATCACCAGCTTTCAGAGTGCTGCTGCTTCATCAATCAATCAGACCATGCTGGGCTTATTGGTCTGAAAGAGAACACTGATATTGGAACGCGTATTCTGTGAATTTGCAGTATTTTGCAGATACATCACTGGTGCCATCTCTTCAGGATTGAAGATGTTGGCTGTTCATTAACGCACACAGAAGTGTTAGTGACACTGCTGCTGCTGTGTAGACCACCAGCTTGAGGTCTTTGATGACAAAGTGGTTTTGGACAATCACCCAATTTATCAATTTCTTAAAATGAGTACCTCATTTACCTACAAACAGCCCTTGTTAAATGAGCTTCAAAACCTTGTTCTGTATGGAGATATATAGAGCTACTAACAACAAATAATTATGACTAACAGATTACAGTCTTATTATCGCATAAGTTTTATACTTAATTTCCTTGAATGAATGTTATATCTAACACAAGAACATGTTTTTCATGTAAATTATTTTTCCAAAAGCACATGACTTGCTACCGCCACTTCGATGTAATTTAAAGGTACTCAAGTAGAAATGTGAACTACTTATGAGTAGTGGATGACATGAATTGTCTAAGTGCTGGAACATTGAAGGAACAGAGTTGTTTGTAAACAACAAAGACTAGTGATAGGTGCTACAAATCTGTGTATTACCACAATAGAGTTTGCAGCCTACGAGAGACTATCACTCTAGACAGGCTATCGGATTCGTAAATATGTCTTGAACAGAGTGTAGTAACATGCAAAAGGCTATTTGAAAGATCAGTTCTTGCAAATGAACATGCCATTACAATTAAACAGACTACAGAATGACAGGAAAAAAGAATGTAACATCTAAAGTATAAATGTTTATTTTTTTGTAAAGGGGAAAAATTACACACTGGCTTTACTTGATACAGTGGTACATTTTCAACAGTATTACACAAGGGAATATTGATGACATGGTTATGTACACTTGCAGCTCCACACTTCAGGATCGGGGTAACTATGGAGATGGGGCTGGGGTTGATATTAACCTGGCATGAAGAAAATACACAAAAATACAGGTGGGCTTAACTTTTCTGCAGTTGGGGATCAATTATGGTATATTCCTATCATCTGGTAACAACCAGACCTTCAGGAATTTTGGTGAGGGAATTTGTTTAGGATTCCACCAACACAACAATGCTCAGTAGTGGTAATACGAACATCTTTTGAAGGTTTCTGCACAAACTTAGTGACCAAATTAGAATTTAAAAGACCATTGATGCTAGTTACAACAGTCAACAGCACAGGCTGTTTCCCAAAGTGGTTGTATTCAGGGCATGCACAGATAGTGTACATGAACGTGCTATGCTGGTCACATCATCATTCATTTGATAGAATAGTGACATGAATTTGATTTGCGGCCACATTTTATGTGATTGACTTCTTCTGGCACTTAATTCACTGGGATGGCACATGATGTTGCCCAGGGACGTGTAGACAGTCCTTAATTTTCACCACAAACATGAGTGACTTGAATAAAGGAATACTGAGCTATACAAACAGGTTTGTTGATAACACAGTCAGCCAACACAGGTATTGTGTAGATGGGAGGAGGAAGGGGAAAAAACTTTGGAAGCTGTCGATCAAATGGAAATTGTAAGGCCATCCACCTAGGATCAAGGATGATAAATTGTCATGTTTTTGAAACAGTGCAAAAAGGTGCAAAGGAATTTAGAAGTCTACATACACAATACTTTTTGTACTTGTGCGCTACTTTTTAATTAAAAGTGGCAGTGGGATTTTAATTTCAATCATTGATCTCAAGGGTTTGAATTCCAAAGTGAAGTGATGCTGCAGCCTTGCAGGGCTAGTACATTTGAAAATCAGGCTGACAAAATTTGGAATTCTCTCCCACACAAAAGACTGGATGCTCAGTCAACAATGCCAAAACTGAGAAAGAGAGATCATTAAGTATGGGTGTTAAATGTTAAATCACAGGCACACAAATTGAGTATGGACCAGCATGATCTAATAGAATGCAGAACAAAACTTAAGTGGCTCAATTTTCTGTAATTAAGTGCCCCTCATATCTAGAAAATGGGTGATAAAGCACTATCTATCTGTCTAGGATGAACCATAACTTCTTTTGCTCAAGCCTCACTGATGCTAGCACATTGCGCTGGAGAGTCCCTCCAGCTGATACTCAGTTATCTAAATAAATACAGAAGTGACCATCTCTGACCTCTCAGAACTTGCCGACAAAACTTCTCCATTGAGGCAATCATCTATGACTGCATCTTAACATTTGTATCTTTCAGCTTTTAAAGCAGCAATGGGTGCAGTCATAAGAGATGTCCTCACTCTGTCAATGGTCTGTGGAACTGAGATCTGCTATTGTTGCTGGGACATTGATGGAGTACTGAAGCTGCTATTATTACATGTATTGTCGAGAGCAGTTTGTCCAACCTATATCATGTTCTAATACACTGTTCCATTTTATTACTACAGTTTGAAATTAGGCCATTAAAGTCTATGACCACACACAATTTTAAAGATATAGCCAGCTCTACAGCAATACCACCATTGCTTCCTTAATAAATGTCAGTCCTTTATTTGTTCTTTTCTATTCTTTCTCCGTAACTGTTAAGCAGGACAGTAACAGTCTGTAGTCAGATGATTAGTGCTCTACATACCTTAATAACATCAAAAACATGTCATACTGCACATATATACTGGGAGTAACCAGCACTACCTCACCAGCTTTCAATGCGCCACTCTGTGCTGACAACCAATCCTGATTAGCCAAATTTCCTCAAATTGAAGACTGAAGTCATAACTTTTGGTCATTGTAAGAAAATGTGCTCTCTACCTATTGATTTCTTCCCAGCTTTTGCGAATGCTTCAGGCTGAACCAAACTGTTCATAACCTCTCCATTCTATCTGAACCTGAACTTCTGACCCCAAATGCTCTCCATCAAAAATACAACTCCATAATCGTGCACCTGATGTGCAGTGACTCTTGGCCCAGCAAAGCATTTGTTAAATTCTCACCCACCCAATCTCCTCCAACACTACAATCCTGAAACCGGTCTTCCTCCAATTCTACACCTTCTTAAACCCACTTTATTTCCAAAATACAGCGAGATATATCTAATCTAGGCCTAGCTCGGGAATCCTCTTCCTATATATCTTTACCATTGTCTTACTCTTTTAAAAGTTACTTCTTTCATTCAGCTTATGGTCAGCTGTCTGACCATGTTCTTTGGCTGATAAGTTTTGTCCGATTACCCTCATGAAGCACTTTGGGATTCATCAGCAGTGAGCTTCACTTGTATCCGCAATATCTAAACCTCAATTTTGAACATCGGTTTCCAACAGCAGCCATTGCTATAGGCTTCAACAGAGTTGTCAAGTCAGCATCAAATCTGTTTTACACTTGAAAATTAGCCTGAGCTTGGGTTGTTTGTAGATGTGCATGAGATAGTAATTTTTTTTCTAAAGTATGACTTTGCATATCTGACCCTACAAACTTAAAAAAACCTAGGTTTGCATTTATTTACCTTACAATCTGTAGTTTAGTTTTGACTCGTGCTTACTTACTATTTAACAGAACAATGGTTTCACCCTTGCTGCATCTCCCCCAACCAATGTTTCAAACTTGAAGAAACTACCTACTCGTCTTAGATGACCACTCGATAAGAGGCTCCATTTTAGGCATTTATTGAGAGAAGTTTATCGAGTGACCTGGAGTGCACAGTATGAAAGCTGGATGTCAAAGTCGAGGAAAGAGTTTAAAAAAAAAGCAGAAAACAACTGCTTTTCAAAGTCTAAGGGCAGAAGAGAAGAGAAATTTAATTCCAGGCACAAAAAGTGAAACAACGGTATTCTAAACCATGTTTTAACCTCACCATAGGTGCATTGATTCTGCAAAAATATTAAAATCATTTAGGCCTTCAGTATAGCTATCGGATGTCTCAAACAAGGTTAAATCACCACGATTTTTAAAAAAAGCAAAATACTTTCCTCCTCTCTAAGTTGCAACATGCTTTCCATCTGAAGAAACGCGAACATCCTTTTCAGTATATGTACGGAAAAAGATTTGGCACTTTGCATTTCACAAGTGGGAATTGCTTTATTGCATTTCAGGTCCAAGTGTCTGGAAAGTTCAGAATGTTGGTGAAGCTGAAGGCGCTAAATCATTGCTGTACTGATCCAGCACATCCCCTTCATTCTCTGATCCAGTCAGTCTGTTCACCAAATCATTTTCACTGTCCTCACTGTCTTTACTTGCTGATCTCCTGAGCTTTGGCCAGACTGTCCTCCGTTTCTTACCCCGACTTAGGCGATTAAGACAGTTTTTTGCCTTCCGTTTACACGTAATCCCAGAAGCATTAGCCCTTTCTGAGGATGACGTATGGATACTTTTGGCTGAGACCCGAGTGAAAGTGTCCTTTACGTTCACCCTATTATCTTCATTGTGACACTGGACCGGCACTACTTGACCATCTCTGGTAATTGACACAGACTGTAAAAGTTTTGAGTTTGGGAAAGCTTTCTTCAAAGCCTGACACAAGTGTATGTTCTTTTCTACCAAGTCATGATTCTGTCTCTCTCCTGTAGTTAAAACATAGAAAAATGTAAATACATTTGCATTAATGCCAATATAAACTATTGAAAAAAATAGTTGTAAATCCATTAAAGATGCAATTTTATATTTCTTCCTTTCACTACCTTCCCCTGAAGTCCCAAATCAGGTCATAGTGTGCGTCATACAGGAGAGAAAGAGGCCCTTCAGCCCACCATGTCTATCCCGACCAGTAAACACCAAACTATACCAATCCCATTTACTTGCACTCGGTCCATAGCCTTTTAAGTGCTCATCCTGATGCTTCTTAAATGTTGCCAAGCAGCATTCTGGGAATCTGCACAAGTGGCCTTTCTTTATACGCAATTGTTGGCAGGCTAATCAATCATCTCAACCCATTAGAACCAAGTCTAACATTGTCTCCATCTAAGGTTACAAGCTTCATAAGTAGAAGTTATTGAATAGCAATCCACAGTATTGTCTAATTATTCAGCTTCCCGAACTTGGGGTTGCTGGAATTAGCAGTAGTAGCCCCAATTTTACCCTGGCTTAGAGCAGTTAAAATACCAAAACCCAAATGGTAAGTTAATTCTAATACTTTTTCTACTTCAGTACAAATGAGAGGTAAATGCATCATGTATGACCATGACCATTCATAATATCCTACAGTATTCTAATAGGCAGCACACATGAAGCTCATTAGTGTGTGAAAAGTGCATTATTTATCCTCATGAGCTTTCAAATTTTATTTAACACTGCATGAAAAAAATTCCCTTATGGTCTACTCATCTGTGTCAATAAACAGCTGTAAAGGAGCGAACATAAATTTCTAGTGCTCGAGCTATAATATGGATACATAGCCTTACTCTATTCTAGGAAGACAACACTCTGCACTGTCTTGGATTTAACTTTAGTTTCTGTTTCAGGTTTCTTATCATAAACTTAACTTCTTTTTGAAAGCTCCAACCTCTGTTATTAACTTCTAATACTTTTAAAAATGATACATTGTGCGAGAAGAGACTGTTAGTTGTGAGGTCCATGACAATGTTGGCCATGGAACTCAGACGGAATTTTGACAGTATACACCCCTTTAAATATTGATGCTTTTATGTTGGTAGGAACAACATTATAGTTGTTCGGAGGCTCAACTGCGGCCACAACCAGACTGTGGAAATATTGGTCTTGTCACATGAAGCCTGACACATTAAAATGGGGTGACAATGAGAAAAAATTCAGGAAGCTGTATGCTAGAATATGTGGACCAGTACTGACCAGTTCTTAGTTCCTACCTGGAATCAGTGTGCACAGCCTTTTCTTCTCAGATACCATTTTCCTGAGTCGTTGCACATCACTTAGCAAACATTCCACTGAGCGTTCACTTTCTTCTACCTTTAAACAAGTGGTCTATGACAAGGTGGGATTTAAGTAACGAAAATGTGGAATTTATTATCCATACAAGTTGAAAGTTCTTGAACAAAAATGCATACCTAAAGCAAAAATAGCATTTCAAATGTCTTGCATGGTCAATCGCACGGACAAATATATATAGTTATATTTCGTGAATTTGAGGATTTGTCTTTTTTTTATTGATCTTGATTATTATATCACTATCTCTTTTATTCCACTTTGTCATCAACTCGCTCTGCTAAAGATTATGTATCTTTCTGCTGTTTTCATACGAAGGAGTAAGTAGCATTTGTACCCAAGTCTGGGAAGGAGAGAGATTCAGCTGGAGTGACAGGCCAGCTGAGTTTGGGAGCAAAAAATGACAGCCATGTGTGAAAAACAATGCATTATGGTCATGTGATTAGCAAAAACTAGTCAGATCCGAGACACAATCTATACAGGCAAATAAGCAAAAAGATGAAATTTTAAATGTTCTGTAAAAAATAATTACTGACAATACTCAAGCAGGTGGTTTGGCAAACACAAAGATGAACCAAGAGATTTTAAGACGAAAAACAGCTTTGTGAAATCGGCTGATGAGCAGAATATGCAATTGAATAAGGGTAAGGTGAGAGAAAAACATGAAAACACATTCAATGGAAAGACTATACACAGTGAGAACCAGAGGTTCAAATGCAAAATTTCCTAGCGGTACAGTAGAAATATCCAGATGAGTAAAGTAATTAAAAAGAACAAGAGCATAGAGTATAATAGTAAACTATACATTTGAGCAAAATGCATATTTGGCTGCAACTGGAGCACAGCTAGAGTTATGTGCAGTTTTGGTCGCCCGTTATGAATTAAAACCATACATTTAAGTTCATAGGCTTAATGGCTCAATATCCAATCTAAGTAATTGCTTTTCATTCCTACACATCAATACAACTGACATAGAATCACAATTTTGCAGAATAGGAGACCATTTGGTCCATTTGTGCTTGTGCAGACTCTTTGATATAATTAGTCTTTTATTTTGTTTCCTCCTATAATTTGTTTTCTTTTCAAGTATATATTCAATTTCCTTTTGCAAATGAATACTGAATTTGCTTCTCTCCCTTCCCCTGCTTTCAGAAAGTGCATTCTTGATCACATTGTGCCTCACAAAAGATTCTCCCCAACTTCCTCCTGGTTCTTGTTTAAGATTACCCACAATGTAGCTAATGAACCTGACCCAAGACTAATGACTGACAAATCTACTCCCAATCTTTCAATCCCAATTTATGAACCGCAGATACTGGCAATCTGAAATTAAAAAAAAGTGTTGAAGAAACTCAGCAGGTCTGGCAGCATCTGTGGACAGAGAAACAGTTAATGTTTCAAGTCTAATATAACCATTCTTTAGAATCAAAGAGGGCTGGAAAAGTGATAGATTGTATGCTGTGGAGAAAGGGGGACGAGCAACAAGTTGACTGGATGACAAAGATGCTGCAGATCAATAGGCAAAGGGAGTGCTAATGGTAGTAGAGAGTGATGGGAGAATAGATAAGAAATAGTGAACAGGTAATAGGTCACTACCAAGAATGAATCCATGATTTTTAGATGCAAGGAGATGATGGTACTCAAAATGGAGGACAGAATTCATGCTCTGAATTTATGAACTCAGTGTGGAGTCCTGAAGGTTGTAATATGCCTAATCAGATAATATGGTGCTGTTACTCTTGCTTTCGTTGGGCTTCGTTGGACCACTGCCGCAGGTCTAGGACAGAACTATGAGCATTAAAGCAAAATGTTTTATTTAAATATCAAGTGATTGTAAGGTCAGGATCATTTTTGCAGGGAGAGCAGAGGTGTTCTATAAAGTGGCCACTGATCTGTGTTTGGTCCTGCCAATATAGAGGAGTCTGCATTGTGAACAGTGAACACAATAGACTTGATTTTAAAAAGTACAAGTACTGCTTTACCTTCCTATGTCATCTATCTTCCTCCCTCACCCACTTTCTGCCTTGATGTTTATTCCCATACGTGTTGGCCAATCCCATGTTGTTGGAGAGGACAGGGAAAGACACCTCAGAACTGGAAACAAAACTAGGATTTTAAATTAAAGGCACGATAGCTGGAACTGGATGACATGTTGGAAAAGCAGTATTGCCAGCGTGTTGCTGGCATGAATGTGTGCCTGCTTCCTTCCGCAAAACGCTTCTTCAGGCCACTACCGTATTTTCTTAAAGAAGACTAAGCTGAGTTGCTGTGCTGGTGCATGCTTGCTTCTTTCTTGTGCCCGGCACATCTCATCTGCAAACAAGTGTCAAACAATATTTCAGCCAAGTCAGTAGGAACTTCCAATGCCAGCAGTCCCTCTACGCTGGTTTTGGTAGAGCAAACAGAGGCTTAGCTCGATTGAAATAGGAGTTTCTGGCTGTGCCCCAGGATATATGGTGGGAGTCCATTGGAGTGATTAATTCAGTGATACATTTCAATGTTTTCTTTTCATGGTGCATCAAATTTATTCATTTCAGCTTCAACTACTCGGCGGGGGGGGGGGGGGGGGAGAGAAGAAGGTCCTCCCACGCTTCCTGCTTTTAGCTACCTGACAGAAAATGTTAAAATCAATGTTCCTGATTTTCCCTATGGTCTATAGTTTTATAATGTCATGTTCTTTGACATTTTAGGTGGTAGTCGGTTAGGCAGAGCAGGACAGGAAGATCCATTATGTTAGATCCTTGACCACTTTTGCCAACCCGTTTCCTGCCATGACGTCCAGTGAAAAGCAGAAGCGTTACCCTAAAACGGGAAGTCAGAATCAATAGGAATGATTTTGTGAAACTTGAAAGGGTTCAGAAAAGATTTACACGGATGTTGCTGGGGTTGGAGGGTTTGAGCTCTATTGAGAGGTCGAATAGGCTGGGGGGGGGTCCTCAAAGTGGTTTACAAAATCATGATGGACATGAATAGGGTGAACGGCAATGTCTTTTCCCCAGGGTAGGGGAGTTCAAAACTAGGAGGTATAGGTTTAAGGTGACAGGGGAAAGATTTAAAAGGGACTTAAGGCGAAACATTTTCATGTAGAAGGGAGTGCCTATATGGAATGAGCTGCCAGAGGTGGTGGTGAAGGCTGGTACAATAACAACATTTAAAGGGCATCTGGATGGGTATATGAATAGGAAGGGTTTAGAGATATATGGGCCAAATGCCAGCAAATGGGACTACAGCTGTTTAGGATATCTGGTCGGCATGGGCGAGTTGGACTGAAGGGTCTGTTTCTGTGCTGTATGTTCCTATGATTCTAAATAAAGTGGCACTGAATTGGTGAACTTGTGTGTTCTGCTTTCTGTCTTCCCATGCCTGGATATCCAAAATTGCTCAGGCCTATAGAAAAGCTGGAAATGCTTTTGAAGAACACAGCAAATCTGTGAAAGGGACTTGCAGAAAACTAATTTCTCTGCTGAACCAGATGGCCATTTTTCCCCCCCACAGTGCTGTTGAGAATTGCTTTACTACCTACTTTTGTGGTTTTTGTTAGCGTGAAGTTACTTATTTCTCCTTCCATACTACCCAAACCAATTCTTTCTTCCTGCAAACAATAAGGTCAAGGGTAGCACTTTAAGCACTGACCTAGCTGAAATTAGCTAACTTACCATGGCCTGGTAATTGGAAATATCCTTATCTGTGGGGCTGGTGACAAGTCTGGAGACATATTGCTAAATTTGGGGCCAGGATATTCAGAAAAGGAGTTAGGAAACACGATATGAAGAATGCTAAAGACAAACAGATATGGAACCAGGTGCATGGAATTAAAACAGAAATCAGCCGTTATCACATGGGTGGTGGATGGCAGGAGGAGGAGGATGAGGAGAACAGACTCGAAGGATTGAATAGCCCACATTCCTATTAAAAAAGTTGAGCCATCAAAGGGCTATTCTTTGCATCTTTATCACTAATTGTTTTTGGTGTATACTGATATGTCTGAATCATAAAAGTCATAACTGTCTCTGAGGAATGTGATTGATGTCATTCTTATCCTACATTCTTAAACTAGACTGGGTACAGAAAAGATGTCATATGTCATAAGACAGTAGCCCTGGAGTGGAAAGTCCACTTCAGAAGACTGTAAAAGACAGAGACTGAATATCTCAGTTTAACATTGAACAAAATTAATTCCAATCGCCATATACTTCATACTGAATGGTGAATGCAAAGAGGGTATTAACAGTTGGACAACCCTGGATATATTTTAAATTATACTGCATATTGTAAATGGAACAATAGAATTTCATACGAATTACCAGTTAACAGTGAAACAACATTAGACAACAAAAGCATCAGTATTTACAGCCAGCCCTAGAACTGCAACTGATGGAACAGTACAGTACAATAAGTCTATGATTAATGTTCCAGTTACCTTCAATTCTTCCTGCAGTGTACCATATATTCCTTTAATTCTCTGAACCTCTTTTAAAGAGCCTTCTTGATCAAAAAACACAAGTCTGTAAGGAGAAGAAAAATATCACTCACATTCATTCCAATTTATCTTATCCGTCTTTCAAGTCCATCCTTCAAAAATCTTTGATTTTATGACTGTGTCACTACTATACTAGGACAAGTGATAGTTTATTGATAAAAGGAGAACAAATAATGGAGCCAACATGGGATTCCACCCCCAACCCCCTCAACAACTAGGGGAAATGTTTTGATCAATCTAAACACCCAACTGTGATATATTTCAGCTCTACACTAGATGTTGGCTCTGGCTCAGCATCAGTGATCGCTCCCACAAGTGGAAATTAAGTTTGACACAGCCTTGATGCCTAACACGACGTTAAATGTTCCTCTGGACTTGAATAATTGCTATTTCTCCATGCCTTCTGCACTGCGTCATATTTGTTCCAAGACACTTCAAATGCACATCACGTCATGCTGAATTCTGCTCAGAATGTCACAGAGTTGCCACTATGTTTTGATTATATGTACCAATTACAATCCATTTGCAGGTTTCTTTCCACCATATACTTCTTTACACTGTCATTTACATAACTACATATACAATTAAGTAATGCATAAATTCTGACAATATTCAGATTTCCACAACACCTTTGAAAATTGTTGGGAAGAAACACAATTCAATGACTACCTAATTCATCTCAGTTACTTGTCATTTTGGTGACATACTTAAACTGCTCATCAGAGATGGCTTTTGAGCAGATAGAACAATGCATAACTTTTTTTGAATTTTCAAATGGCGAGATATCCGTCAAGACTTCCAAGTTTTTAAAACTTAAACTCTGTCAATCCGATCAATGCTTTCTAATTTAAGTCTCCTTTTATTCTTCTCAATCATGGGATGTCCTGTTTCATGGACCTAAATCCTTCATCTGTGTTTATTGATTAAAAAAGGATAAAGCATAAAATAGTCAAGAGTTCCAACTTGGGCAAATAGGCCAGAAATGAAGACTTGCTAAACCATAAAAATTTCATGTTGCTCAATTAGTTTTGAAAATGTTTCTTTTCAAAAAAATATTTTCAACACAATTTGATTTAAATTTGGAGCAGCTATCATATTTCAAGCTTATCAAATAAAGTTATCCAGTAAATCAAAATTTAAAAATGATCAAACTGGCTGCATCCAGATGATGGCAGCAACACAGTTTCTGGTTCACCAATACACAGCAGACCAAACAGTACAGACTCAGAAGAATTGCATGTACTATTGGAGATTCCGGAGATCGTATGTGGTGACAGAAGATTCATTCCACAATTTGCAAGCACATTTTTTAAAAACAGAATTTCAGAAATTCTGTCTGCTCAGTGCATTCTGAATGTAACTATAACTATGAAACTATAACAAAAAATGCAGCTCTGTGTCAGTCTTAATATTTGATCCAAATTATGAAGGAAAAATGGTGTTATTTAGATTGGTCACTTGACAGTTGCCAACATAATGTTAATATTTACTTCACTTTCACATCTCCCCACCCTCTAACAAATACCTGAAGTGGTAGGGTCATATTCCACAGTATCTTTGTTAGTTACCACAGTAGACAGTACAAGATCAGTTGTGTTTTCTACCTGTGTTTCTTCATTGCGCGACTATAGCCTCCTGCACTACTTGGTCCAGAAAACGTTTTATAGTCTTGTTGTTCAGACATTCCTAGATTGGTAACGGATACAGGTATTCGCTCAATAAAACTAAATTTGAAAAGAACAAAATAAATATTAGACTTCAAAGTTATTTTAAAAATGGCCTGTAAAATGTTTTACATTTGCTACGTTTCCCAAACTTGTACCAGCTCATAACACTGTTTGGCGGCATGGTGGCTCAGTCGTTAGCACTGCTGTTTCACAACGCCAGGGACCTGGGTTCAATTCCACCCTCGGGCAACTGTCTGTGTGGAGTCTGTACATTCTCCCCGTGTCTACTTGGGTTTTCTTCAGGTACTCCAGTTTCCACCCACAGTGCAATGATGTGCAGATTAGGTGGATTGACCATGCTAAATTGCTTATAGTGTCCAGGGATGTGCAGGCTAGGTGGGTTAGACATGAGAAATGCTGGATTACAGGGATAGGATAGGGTGGGCAGTAGGTCTGGATGGGATGCTCTTCGCAGGGTCAGTGTGGACTCGACGGGATGAATGGCCTGCTTCCATACTGCAGGCATTCTATGAAAAAAATACTCTGGGTACTGCTTACCTTCCCTGGGGTTTATACAGTGTATATTCCAGACTGTGTGTGGAGCCATTCTCTCTGCTTAACTTGCTAGTAAAGAGAAAGAACACCAGCTGTTGGTTTTTCAGATGCTTCTGAAGGGTCCTGTGAAGGAGACGTTCTCGGAATGTCATGGTCTGATTTGTGTTACGTCTGAATTTATACCAACCAATTACATTCTAAGGGGGGAAAAAGTACAAGTAAAATTTAGATCTAGACCCAGGTTAAAAAATGGGTAAGTGTGGAACAACAATCACTTTTGAAATTTAAGTCTTTTACCAAAGAAGCTGTTATTATGACGATTGACTCAATAACAAAACATGGTCCTCAGCAGCTAACTACTTTCACCCTTATCAACCAGTTAACTAAACATATGTAAGTCACCTGACAGTTAACTACCTGCACCTATGTCAATCTTTAATTACCACTACACATGCCACCTAGCTATTAACTACCTGCATGCATGGGGTACACAGCAATTAACCAAGCCACTGCACATATCACAGTATAATTCAACAAATCTCAATTAAAACTTCAATAGCATTTACTTATGGATCTAAGATTCCCTGAAACAAACAGTGCAGGAAAATTTGGTTATAATTAAATGTCTCAAAAATTTTGAGCATTATTTTTGATTCATTTCACATCAAAGCTTCAAAAGGTAACACTATCTACTTTAGGCTTCATATTGCAAAACTAGGCACTCTCACATGGGATACAGTGTCTGATGTGAACTACAGCTCATTTGGTACAATTACAACAACTGCTTTAACTGCATCCTGAGAATGTCATAGGTTTACTCCCAAGTAGTGCCACATTATGGGCAACATGGTCTTGTGCTCTGACCCCATGCCACTAAAAGCTGTTTCGAAACAAAAGGTCCTCAACGTTAATAAATTGAAGAATTTTATCCATCAGCATAGGCAGGATTCAAACTAAATTTGAAATTCTTGCCCTTTTCATAGATGTTGTGGGTCTGTAATGTATCCTCAACTGATCTAAAAACTGGTTCTCTTGGTCAACTGCAAAAGTGCGCTATCAGATCTTGGCTGGAAATGAGATGAATGGGAATTAAAAATGGAAGGAAATTTAGGAGAGAAAATATCTTCAAAACTGCCAATGAAGTCTAGGTTTGTCATAGAAACCAAAATATACAATTGGGAACCTTTCTCTAACATTAACGGTTGGACAGGATATTGGATACTCAGGAGACATGAACCTTTCAGTCATATGCATAATTCAAAAATTTGGAGCAGTGGTAGTCCAATTTTCATCAGGTAATCTAAACAATGATTTTAGTACAACACCTGGGCCCTGTAAAACTACAATTTAAGAATTAAAATATTTCAAAACATAAAGTGTAGCCTAAAGTTAAATTGAATCAGGCAACACAAGTTAGCATTCCAGTCACCAACTGGTGTTGAATCAAATCCTCTCTTCCATATCTGTTTCATATTGGTTGATGTGACCTTCCACAAATTTTCCCAAAAAAAAAACTGCCAAGGGTTATCCAAAGGCAGTTCAATTAGTTTAAGGGAAGTTGCTGTTTTCAGAGAAATACATGCCCCATCACTGGAGACAAAGACTTTCCCGCAGACCCAAATCACATATTACACCGTGTGTTGTATGAGGGTGTCAAATTGATATTGTACAGCAAGATCACATGGCACATCCTGATTAACTTAAAGCTGTTATTAATAGCTCTTAACCGTTTCAGGAAAAACAAACTATATATTCGTAACAAACTGGCCTAAATTTATTAAAGATACAACATACCAGGTGAAAGCTAAAGAATTCCATTCATTGCATATCACCAAGAACAAGATTGTGAAGCCACACTAATTCCTGACTGCAAATAAAACTGTTATACTCAGCCAATTAGGTGAGAATTTTAGCAACACACTCAACAAGTCATCAAGACCGAAATCAAAGGCGACATTCCTTAATAGCCACTACAACTATCAAAGTCCAGCATTGCTAACATTATTCTGCTTGAATTGTAATATGTAATTTGCTGTGACTGTGGCACTATTTGTAGACAAGCAGATGCCATAAAATAGCACACATCAAAATGAAACTTTAAACTGACTGTCAGTCAAGAACATCAGATAACTTTCAACCCGGATGACTGCATTGACATTTGGCTCAAAATACAAATGAATTATAAAATGAGTTAATGGCAGGATAATTTCTACAACATCTGTAAACCAATCTCAATGTGGAATAGTGTGCCAGTCTCTTATGCAAACTGCTATTTTAGAAACTACCCATTATTGATGCCACAGCAAATACTGAGGATTGTCGATGTTATTGAGCTAGACAGCCAATCATTACAGAATTTGTAGCTCCTCACCCAGAGACATGGAATTCTTACAGTAATTCCATCTAAGCTTAAATCAGTTAAAAGTTTGGTGCTTACTTAAGATATTTTCCAAATTTCACCACACGTGGTTTGTTTATCAAAATAATTACTAGACAGCTTTTTAAAATCATAAAATGTACAACCAGATGTTAAATTAAAACATGAATATTTGTTAAATGCCAAACAAACAAAAAATCTTCATGTTGATCATTTTGCATCAACTGCTCTTGACAATACCTTTTCCTGATTTAATAGTATTTTCTGCAATGCTCTTTCATCCACTTCACCAGCAGAATTATAAAAACTGTAAAAGACAGATAGAGCATTCGTAACATCACTTCAATTCAAAAAGCACCGTGTATCTTCGTTTCCAGTCTAACTGTATGAATTTCAGTTTTAGTTTTGGCACAATGCCCATACTTACAAAACTTGGTACTGCTTACGTAATAACTCAGCTAGTTTCAGTAATGTGGACAAGACAATAACACATATTGATGACCCATTTGACATTTCTATGACCCATTTCTATGTTTTAAAATGCTATCAAGGTGAAAATGTGTCATTATACCCGTAGGCTAAAGTAATTTATTACAAAGGTTAACTGTAGTATCAATTAAGAATTGGTCATATTCCAAACATTTTGCAACATAGTCTGTCGTTCATAGTTCTGTTGTCAACATTTAATACCATTCTTGTGATATGATAGCCAAAAGTGTCTTTTTGGAAAGCTGAACTGATGTCCATTGTATAAACCTCTTAATACTGGCACTGTGGCTCATGCTGCCTGTAGCCAATCTCAATCCCATTGTAACAAATTTGATATGGCAAGCCCAATTCCCATTTTAAGTTTGATGTATGAATTAACATCAGCCTCATTGTACAAGTGAGACAGTGCAAAAGAGAAAACTGGTGTTGCTCCAAAACTCTCCTTCATCCTTTAACAGCATTGATCTAGACACCAGGGAATGCCAGTACGATGACTAATATAGATATACCAGCTATTTCCTTTTACTCAGGTTTTCCCATCAAAGCACACTAAAGTACTAAAACAAAGGGATTTTGTTTCAAAATTACCAACTTCATTTCATTTAACAGCATTTCCACACATGAAGTCTGCACTTACTAATAACCTCAACAGAAGATCTTGAGGGAGTACTGGTTCCATTAACCTTTCATACATGAATCAAGTGAAAAGTGACTGAGCAATTCCCACTGGAAGCAAGAGTCGCAAAATTCTTAGGACTGAGAGTAGCTATCAACTGAGCTCACGTACCTGAATAGCCAGTAACATGGAATATGTTTCTGTATATCTAGAGGGGAAAAATACACATTAAAGTTCAGAGGGGAGTAATAATTTCCACATGTAATACTAGCTTCCAGGAGGGAAACTGTACATACTAACAATCAGAGGGAATTAAAGTTTTCCATATGTAATATTCCTTCCTTTCCCCTTAAAGGCCATTCACAATTACATTGAGGGAGCTCAATTAATATCAGCAAGAAACATTAGATGAGTTACTGGTTGTTTTGCATTCTTTTGGTTGTTGGGTTTTGTATCAAGTCTTTCCTTCTGAAAATGTCAACACTGCTCACAAATGTCTAACCACACACAAAATTAAAAAGTAGATATGAAATACATATGTTTAATTTTTAGAAAGATACTTTTATGAGACCTGCTGTTTAACCATGATCTATAAGTCCAAGTTAAAACAACAAACTACAGGAATAACAAGAACTGGCAGAAAGGTGGATATAAGAAGTTTGAGACTTGATGGGCAACTTGTTTGGTTATTTTACATCAAAATCACAACCATTACACCCACTTCAAATAAAAAAACTTGGAGTGTAGCTGTTGCTAAAAACTCTGATTTGCTTTTAGCAAATTTAATGGAGCAATTTGAAAACTGGGGTGAAAATTTTAAAATTGAGCCATTGCTGGGCTTAAGCCAATCTAGGTGTAGGTCAGTGAATCTAATTTGCTCTGATTTGCTTTAAGCAAATTTTGAAAATGTATGAATTCTCTAAAATCATGCAATTTAGGAATGCAACTGGTAGATGAAACAAATTACAATTCAAAGTCATAAACAGGACTGCTGCTCTCCACTATTAAAGTTACACTTCATTAGAGCCATGATATGGTCTTATGATTGAATTTAGACATGATGCTACTAGGAAGATAAAATATCATCTATATCACTGCAAAGCAGAGCTACAGTACTCTTTCTAGTCTCCTAAAGTGCCAGCTTATTAAGGTCAAAATCACAATCTGTCTTTCAATCTTCAATGATGTTAATCTTGCTTAGCTGTTGTAACTCAACAATGACTGGTGGATTGACTCTCCCCAAAAGCTTTCTTCCTGTCTCCACTGGCTCCATTACAACATGACTAGCAACTTTCTACAGGGCCATAAGTGGGAATGTTAGAGATATTTTGCACCTCAACATAGTCCTCCCTCGCTCTAATATTCCATATACTCCATGAAGACTCACTGACTTACGCCTAGATTGGCTTCAGTCCAGCAATGGCTCAATTTTAAAATTTTCACCCCAATTTTCAAATTGTTCCATTCCTCAGACATCGGCATCTAGTACATTCCTGATATCTGTAGTCCTCGGCTCCTCAATTCCTTCCCTAATTTCCCCATCTTTCTTCTGTTAAGAGAATCTTTAAAACCTACCTCTTACTCGCCTGTCCTAATAACTCATATAAATTGGTGGTAGGTTTTATTTGGTAACATACCTTTGAAGTGGTTTGGGTTGATTTGCTGACAATAGTATTTTATAAATGGAAGTTGCTGTTGTTGTCTCACATTGGGACATGACTCCACAGATATTCTGCTATATCTGGGGCTGTTCTTCATGCCTGAGCCTAGACTGTTAGGACAATATGTGATTTAACTATGAGGCACACACATCAAAGCTTGATCCTGACATCAGGAGACACCTTTCTTTCTCCGATGCACCTGTACAAACATTACCATTTGTAGTACGAAAGCAACTGCTCAGCTGAGATCAACAAAGAGCACAATCAAAACTGGAACTTGCTAATCTCTTTAGTTATCAACATAAAAGTGTGCACTAACTGACTAAGCCTGGAGAAGACAACAATAAATTTATTTTGGAAAAGTCACAGCCATAGATAAAGATTTTATTTTGAAAGCTTTTTAAAAAAAATCTCTTGAATTGACTTGTCAAGGCTGCAGTCACATGTAACATATTTTGATTCCAGATGCCTGTAGTAGTTTTCACCATAGTCCCAGAGGACCATAGAGCTGCTGTCTCATTAGAGACAGCTGACTGGTGGTGAGTTTAACCTGAGAGTCACCACGCCACAGTCGAGAGCTAAGATTAAGAAGGTGAGAACTTCATGGGATGCACTAGCCTGTATTAATAAAAGCTGAAATTAAGAACATAGGACAGTACAGCACAGTACAGGCCCTTCGGCCCACGATGTTGTGCCGACGTATTATCCTACTAAGATCAAACTACCCTGCATACCCTACATTTTACTATCCTCTATGTGCCTATCCAAGAGTCGCTTTAAAGTCTCTAAAGTATCTGACTCCACTACCACTGCCGGCAGCGCATTCCACACGCCCACCACTCTCTGTGTAAAGAACCTACCTCTGACATCTCCCCTATACTTTCCTCCAATCACCTTAAAATTATGCCCCCTCGTAATAGTCATTTCCGCCCTGGGAAAAAGTCTCTGACTATCCACTCTATCTATGCCTCTCATCATCTTGTACACCTCAAAATTAATATACATTGCTACAAAAAGCTGAATTATGACTAATCCTAGTTGAAGATATGACACTTAACTGCAACAAAGTTGCCTACTTTTACCATGAAAATACAATGGAAAGCAGACTGCAAATCAAATAGCTCACCTATGGTGTGCACCACCTCAATATCATCCAATTGGGAATCAGTTATACTGTTTTTTGCTTCAGCTTTGATTTCCCCGAGGAGAAATCCCTCCTGTGAAGAAAAGAAAATGATTTATAAATTCTCTGTTACAGCATACAATTGATAGATGTTACTAAAAACTGGGCCTTTAAACCTAGAGAACTAGCTACAAAATGCCTTCAACTGCTGCTGCATATTTGAGGGATCTTGCACTGCCAGTGATTTCTGAACCAGTCCAATTGCGACAATTATTAAAGTTTTATGCATTCTTTAGTACAATCTCATTAAGGTTAGGTAAAATAAGGAGGAATTGCCATAGTCTCAGAGGACCATAAGGCTTCTCTCTCATAGAGAAACGACTGGTGGTGATCACCACACCTCAGGCAAGCAGCAAGGTTGAGAAAGTGGGACCTTTGTGGTAACCTCAGCTGGTGCAGGAATTGATCTGCTGTTGGCATCACACTGCATTGCAAATCAGCCATCCAGCCAACTGAGCTGACACCCATACTGTGGGCTGGTATACTGAGGACATGTTATCCATTTAAAAAGTAGTTTGGCAACTTCTTACAGGTAATATTTGCAACCTAATACCTTAAAAGCCCTCAAACTGAAGTATACCCTGCTCCATTACGTCTGTGGTTTAAGTTGTGGTTATTGCAATTTTCACAAATTTCTTCAAGGCTCTCTATCATGCAAGCTGAAA
>NC_063332.1:164160641-164196620 GCF_021869965.1 Rhincodon typus
TCCCAAGCACCTGTCTCAATTTGCCCTGCCACTTTCAACACGTCCCAAGTCCCTCTCATTGCGCATCTCCTTTAGAAAATGCAACCTTTATTTTGAATTGCCTTTCCACATTTCTCCTACAAACAGCTATCAATTTTCACTTTGTTTTGAATGAAAGGACCAGTAGTTCTAACTGTAATTGTAATATGGTGTGAAGTGACTGTGCAACAACCCTAAAATTTACTAGTGCTACCACATTAGAGGACACAGCAACTGAAAGAGGGTGCCAGAGAATGTAGATGAGTTCACAGAGTAGAGAAAGGTCTATGCAGAGCAATGTAAAGTTGCATATATGAGGAGAAGGAAAGCCCACTGTCTGATGTCCTCCTGCTGAAGTTAAATGGGGGTCTGTTCAGTTATCAGGCCCTCCTAGTGGCTCAAATACATGTAAATGTAGCCTCGTTCAAGTAAGAGATCCTTTAGTTTGTTTGGATAGAGTCAAGCTCTATTGTTTGTTTCTTTGAAATGCTACCCTACAGAAGCAAACTGCATTTGTGACTATGTATATATATAAAGATTTTTAATGAATAAAGTATATTTTGAAATTTGAAAAAAAAACATATAGGGAGAAGGAATGCTGAAAGAAAGCCTACCTGAATCTAAAGATGCTTTGGGGTGGAGGTTGTGCCAAACTTTGTCACTTCTCTAAACTGTGAATATTAAAAACAGCTCAAAATCAAGTTTTAGTCTTCTTTTGGGCGTCCTGCGCCTAAAATAAGTGGGTGTATTTTTTTACCTCTACAAACCATAATTTAGTACCACGAATAACTGACATTTACAAATTCAAAATTACAGGACATTCAGCCACTATAATCTGCTGCTATGAGTGGAGTAACAACCCAATTTGAAACTCGACATAACATCTAAATTATTGTTTGAGCTGTATTGTCTCCCTATCTGTCTCGTTTTATTTTTGTGTTCCTCATCTTTGTTGACATATCGAGATTGTGCAGTGGTTTTCTAGTGCTTTTCACAAAAAGTGCCAATAGTTTTAGATGTCCTTACCCTAGAACTATGCAAGGATTCCAAAAGATGAACCTGAGTGTTTGATGTAAATTCCAATATTTACTTACAATGACATGTTTGATAGTGGCTACAGATCAATTGAGGAGGCTCTTTTTCTGATGGTCCTAATGGTCATAACTTTTTTTTTTCAAAAAAGCATGCAATCCAATTCTGCTACTGAGCTGTGTCACCAGCACGTCCGAGCAGGCGAGTGTAAATTGAGCAAATCGGCAGTGAATCACATGCTGAGTCATCATTTCCACTCTTTCCTCAGCAGTTGCCTGGAAGGGACTTGTGGTGACAATAAATCCAAGTGACTTTGACATTTCCCCACTGCTGTTGCGACATTGTTTGAGCTGTTTCGTTGATCATTTCGTTACATATTGCTCTTCGGTGAAATTGCTATCTCGAACAGCTGACAACCGGTCGGAACTGGTGGTACATGCACTTACTCTTTTGCAAGGAGATGCCAATGTGAACCGACAGTTCAACCACTCTGTAAATTCTCCTGCTTTGTTCCTTTGTTACATCACTGTCTTATGACCCATTGCACTCTCAATACCAAATTGATGGGTTGGGAGCCATTAACGTGTAGAAAGCTCCGTGAAGCACCTGGCAATATTCACATTCACCTTCAACTGGAGTTTAACAACACTGTCCTTCCACCCCACCCCAACCCTTAGAAAATAAACTAACACAATGGGTGGAATTTTTAACTTCCCCAAAATCCATCCAATTTGACAGAGTTAAAGTCAAGCCCAGGGTCAATGTGTTACTATATATTAAAAAATTCTACTCTGGGGAGTGGTTCTGGGCAAAATAATGCGCTAACAATCCATTAGGGGCTATAATGAATTAAAATGCAGTGACTGTTTGGGCCAACCATTGAAGCATTTCGTGATTGCAGCCCCAGAAGTGAGTTTCCAGCCTCAGTCCAGTTGGCTGGTGGGTTTGCTGAAGTTGCTCCTCTACATACATCACTTGAAGAAGAGTTCAGATACTACTACAGAAGGGACATCTGGCTGAGCAGTGAGAGATAGCAAGAACTGCCGATGCTGGAGTCTGAGACAACACTGTGTAGAGCTGGATGAACACAGCAGGCCAGGCAGCATCAAGAGGAGCAGGAAAGCTGACGTTTCCCCGTAAAGTGAAAGACCGGACCCCCGGGGTTGGGAAAGAGAGTGCGGTGGTGAGCACCGACCCTCTCTCCTAACCTTCATCCGCCACAAAGAAAAGCCCTCCGGGCAAGTAAATGACAGGAATTTGTATAGGAACTTCAAAGCTGCAGAATGAACATTGTAAACAGACACTGCGTTGAGTATTTACTGGAAAAGTCACGTAAAGAAGACTCCGCCTTGTTTTTCTTTGACATGAGGAGTTAGAGGATTAAAGTTCAAATCCGTCAGCATTCACTCCCTCTTCCAACACAATGGCAGTAGTGTGTACAAAATACAAGGTGCACCGTGGCAACTCGGGATCTTAGAGCGCACCTTCCCAACCTACGATTTCTACGACATAGAATGACATGGGCAGCAGGAAAATGGGAACGCCACCAGCTGCAAGTTCCCCTCAAAGCCACTCGCTACCATATATTGCTACTTCTTTAACGTCACTTGGTCAAAATCCTGAAATTCTCTTCCCAACAGTGCTGTTGGTGTAACACAGTGTGGAACTGGAGGAACACAGCAGGCGAGGCAGCATCAGAGGAGCAGGAAAGCTGACGTTTCGGGTCGGGACCCTTCTTCAGAAAAAGAGTCTGAAGAAGGGTCCCTACCCGAAATGTCAACTTTCCTATTCCTCTGATGTTGCCTGGCCTGCTGTGTTCATCCAGCTTCAAAACATATTATCTCTGACTCCAGCATCGGCAGCTCTTACTATCTCTGAGGATTGTTGGTGTATCTCCTTTCCTCACCCTGGATCTGTATGCACTTGATAGTGCAATCGTTTTTAATTTTGTGACAATTTTGCATTCAGTTGTCAGCTTCTCTTCCCAAACTTTATCAGGATGATATGATGTTATGTTTGGAATACCATCGACAGGAGCAGACTGGTCACTGGTTTTGCCATAAAAACTAGACAAGATGCTGAAACACGCGGTGGTGCATTGAAGCTTGGATAATAAAATAGATTTTGTTTATTCGTTACTAAATTAAAGAAGTGGATGTTTTTATTTCACTCTCCTGTTTTTTTCACAATCTCAGCTATGGGCTCCCTATGTGCAATTAGGCACTGACTGATCTTTATTAATACTTCTGTTGCAAAGGTCAGGGCATTCGATTATTTTTTTTAAAAATGCTTTAAAATGGCCATTTCCTTTCTCAAAGGAAATAATATTATGTTCATATCCCTTCCGGGAGTTAAGTTTTGTGCCTCTTCTAAGAAAAACTGAGGCTCGCTTCTGTTCTCAATTGCTGCACTATGCAGGCTTAATGAACCTTCTGTGTTATTTGCATGAAATGTCTCACCAGCTATACTTTTGTTGAAATAATCGGTTTATGTCTGCAGCGTAGCTGTCTGGAACAGGCTAATCTCAGTATTTTCTGTGTAATCTCCACTCTGAACAGTGTTTTAATTTTAAATGTTGTTCCACGCCTGTTCCATTAAGATGCTCCAGACAGGACGGAGGGGTCTGTGTTGGTTTGTGTGGGATGTGGGAGGAGAGTATGAGGAAGATTAACATCAAGAAATACAAACACATGAACATGATGCTAGGCAAAAGGAAGAGCAAAAAAAACACGCGTTTAGTAAATATTGATCTTAGGCCATGAGTCTGTTTGTGTATACGACAAGGAAGTACCTGCCTGCAATGTCTGGAGAAGGGTCCCGACCCGTAACGACAGCTTTCCTGCTCCTCTGATACTGCCTGGCCTGCTGTGTTCCTCCAGCTCCACATTGTGTTATCTCTTACTGCAGCATCGGCAGGTCTTGCTATCTCGGCCTGCAAGTGTGCTGTGTCTTCCTACTGAAAACTGAACCTTCAAACCGGTCCAGATAGTGGGCACATTGATTTCACTGAAAAAAACCCAAAAGAACTGCGGATGCTGTAAATCAGGAACAAAAACAAAGTTGCTGGAAAAGTTCAGCAGGTCTGGCAGCATCTGTGAAGGAGAAATCAGAGTTAACGTTTCGGGTCCGGTGACCCTCCCTCAGAACTGATAGTGGCTGGGAAAACGTCAGTTTATATGCAGAAAATAGGGAGGTGGGTGGGGTAGGGAGTAAACGATAGGATAGAGCCCAAAGAGAGAGAAAGACAGTTGGGCAGACAAAGGAGTTGTTAACGACCAGGCTGGGAGGGTGAGTAGTTGTTAATGGGGACTGTTAGTGACTAACAACAGGGGGTGTGTAATGGCAGACTATGTGGTAACAAAGCCTGGTGTGTGGGGTGGGGGGCTGGGACAGGGGAGAGTTTAGGCCCTAAAATTATTGGACTCAATATTGAGTCCGGAGGGCTGTAGAGTCCCCAAGCAGAAAATGAGGTGTTGTTCCTTCAGCTTGCATTGGGCTTCACTGGAACACTGTAGCAAGCCAGAGACGGAGATGTTGGCCAAGGAACAGGGTGGTGCATTGAAGTGGCAGGCAATGGGTAGTTCAGGGTCTTTTTTGCAAGTAGAACGTAGATGTTCTGCAAAGCGGTCGCCAAGTCTCTGCTTCGTTTCCCCAATGTAGAGGAGACCACATTGTGAGCAGCGAATGCAGTAGATTAGATTCTGGGAAGTGCAGGTGAAGTGTTGCTTCACCTGGAAGGTACGTTTGGGCCCTTGGATACTGGGGAGGGAGGAGGTAAATGGGCAGGTGTTGCACCTTCGCCGGTTACAGGGGAAGGTGCCGTAGGGCTGTGGGGAGGTGTTGGGGGTGAAGTGTCCCGGAGGGAACAGTCTCTGCGGAAGGCGGACAAGGGAGGGGAGGGGAATATGTGTCTGGTGGTGGCATCTTGCTGGAGGTGGTGGAAATGGCGTCTGATGATCTTCTGGATGTGAATGCTGGTGGGATGGTAGGTAAGAATAAGGGAAACCCTATCACCGTTGTGGAAGGGAAGAGAAGGAGTGAGGGCGGAAGTGCGGGAGATGGGTCGGACCTGGTTGAAGGCCCTGTTGACAACGGAGCTGTTGGGTCCTGGGAGGGAAATATGGGGAAGGGTTAAGAGGATAAATGAATGAAATGCTTTGTTGATTGTGGTTTTCTAAGCTTCTCCCAGCTCTGTATTGTTATGGATAATTTCAATAGATTTCAATGTTTTGTTTTTCTGCATTTTTTTTGTGAAGTGCCATATGTTAGTGTTGAGGACGCCCCCATACGTCCTTTACTTCTATTGCAGGTTTGAACTTATTTGAGTCAATGAACTCAGATTTTAAGGAGGAAGGATCTGAGCCAGGGTCAACAGACTTTGATTTCTCTTCACAGATGCTGCCAGACCTGCTGAGCTGTTCCAGCAACTTCTGTTTTTGTTTCTGATTTACAGCTTCCGCAGTTGTTTCAGTTTCAGATTTGAAATTATCTGCATTTTGATCAAATAATGTATTTTGTCACTGCCAGTTTTTCTCACTGTAACACTTAGTTGTGCATTATGTTTGAGATCATGTGATATTAGTATTTATTTTCTAATACAATTGCATGATATGCCTGTGTGCATTAATCTGTTTGCTGTTAACAGTTGTGTCTTCATTCTAACTGCAAAGAGAATGGGGTGGAGCTTGTGTGATAGTAAAACTGAGATTAAAGTCTGAACTAGACCGTGGTGACCAATTTTAAAAATAATTTTTCCCCCCGCCGTGAGCTTCAAATTGGTCTTCCATTTGTAATCTGGGATCCCAATTTTAAATATGCTTTTTAAAAAATCCAAACCACCTCCAGCTGTCCATGTGAGAACACAGTGACATCTTGTTATCTGAGACAATAAAAATGTCAAAGGAATGTGAGACTGTGTCCTGGGTTTTCATATGTTAACCTTGACCTACCCACCAGTCTTTGGGGTTAGCATGTTTATATCATGGTTAATATAGTCCATGAAATCCACTGATCATTTCTGATTAATTAAAATATTATCCATCTGCACTTGATACCTGCAATATATTTTAACTGCATTCCATTAACCTGCCAGCTTCTGAGTAGTTGCCTTATGAACATCTACCATGCTTTTTAAAAGTATTCATTCAGGGGATGTGGCCTTCACTGGCTAGGCCAGCCTTTATTCCTCATCTCATTGCTCATCCCCTCATCTAAGTTATTGGAGGTGCAAACTTTTAAGGGACCAATAACTCCTTTAAAACAGCAGAGGAATTTGTTTAATAAAATGCCAACACAAGATAAATTGTTGGAAGGTAGGCAGTAAAGAATTGGTGGATTGGCGGGGTGGGGGGAGGGCGGGAGCAGGGGGCAGGTCTGCTGTGCTGGAGGTTTCATTTGATTCCCAATTTCTTATACCTCTATAGAAGTTGCAAAATCTCAGATATTTTCTTTAAATGGTGAGGAGGAACTGGTGATGGAAATGCAAATTTGTGTGCATGTTTTAATAAGGACCCTGTCCAGTGTTGGGACTGACCGTTTCTTTGCTTAATCTCCTGGTAGGTGATTGTCTAAATACAGTTCCCTATGACGTGGAGAAGTATCTGACACATCTCTTGGCCTTGCAAGCCCCTGTCATCCTGAAAGAGCAATTCCAGCAAGACTTTAAAAACATTACAATTTCAGGTAATTTTAGTATTTTCAATTGTTTTTATGCAAAATCTGCAAGGTGCTGTCAACGTTGCGAAAAGACTGGTTTTTCTCACCATTTTCAAACTTGGTGTTGGGACCTTCTTTCTCCAAAGATTGAGTAGAACTTTTGCAATCTCAGTAACTGCATGCAGTGAGTAAAATTGATTGCAATGCTGAACAATGCACCATTATCATGAAATGGAGTGTGTGGCACAAGTGATCACAATGTGATCTGAAGTTGATGTTTTTTTAACTTGCAGAAAGATCTGTGGACATCTTGTACAGTTTTGCAAACTGCTCTGGGCTTCATTTAATCTTTGGTCTCAATGCCTTATTGAGGAAAAACCAAGCATGGGATAGCTCAAACGCCCAAAAGCTTCTGCAGTACTGTGCATTGAGAAAATATGACATGTCCTGGGAACTTGGCAATGGTAAGTTAATATTGATTTTTGTAAGAGAAAGGGAGTTGTAAATTATTAAAAATATTCACTTTGAAAAAGCTATAAAAAGTGTTTAGAAAGTCCATGTTCCAATGTATATTAGTTGCTTAGATAAAGAGATTAGGGTAATCTAACTATGATCGTAAAACTTTAGGTGGGATGTAAGCTGTGAGGAGGACACAATAAGAAGCTGCAACGAGCTAGAGACAGGTTAAGCACATGGACAACAAATTGGCAGATAGAGTGTAATGTGACTAAGTATGAATTTATTCACTTGGGTAACAAGACCAGGAAAGCAAAGGATTTTTCAAAAGATATGAAACTTCTAAATTTTGATGTTCAGAAGGTCTTAAGGTGTGAATGAGGAACACAGAGAGTTAGCATGCAAGAACCACAAACAATTAGAAAGTCAAATGACATGTTGGCCTTTAATACAAATGTTATAAAGTCTTGCTTAAATTTGGGAGGTGATAGCCATGTTGCTAGTAATAGTCACTAGACTATTAATCCAGAGGTTAGACCCTAGAACCATTGCTAAAGATTGGAGGGTAGCTAATGTAACTGCTGTACTTTAAAAATGGAAGTAGAGAGAAATCAGGGAATTATAAACCAGTGAGTCTGACATTGACAGCGGGGAGTGATGCTATAGTCCATTATCAAGGATTTTACAGCAGACCACTTAGAAAACAGTGGTAGAATCCGGCACAGTCAGTATGGATTTACAAAAGTGAAATCATGCTTCACAAATCTGTTGGAATTCTTCAAGGACATAACTAGTACAGTTGGTCAGGGGGAGCCAGTGGATGTGGTTTAGACGGTAGACCATAAGATATAGGAACAGAATTAAATCATTTGGCCCATCAAGCCTGCTCCACCGTTCACTCATAGCTGACATGTTTTCAACCCCATTTTGCTGCCTTCTCTCCAATCTCCTTACTAATCAAGAAACATCTATCTCTGTCTTAAATGCACTCAATGATTTGGCCTCCACAGCCCGTTGTGGTTGTGAGTTCCACAGATTCACCACCCTCTGGCTGAAGAAATTCCTTCTCATCTCAGTTCTAACAGGTTGTCCCTTCACTCTGAGGCTGTGCCCTCTGCTCCTAGTTTCTGCTACTAGTGGAAATATCTTCTCCAAGTCCACTCTACCCAGGTGTCTCAGTATTCTGAGAGTTTCAATGGGAATCACCCCTCATCCTTATAAATTGTAATGAGTACAGAACTAGCGTCCTCAAATGCTTCTCAAATGATAAGTGCTTCACCCCCCCGATCATTCTTGTAAAACTCCTCTAAACTCCCTCCAACTCCCTCCTCCATATCCTTCCTTAGATATGGAGCCCAAAAGTGCTCACAATATTCCTAGTGCAGTCCTACCAGTGCCTTATGCTGTCTCAGCAGTACATGTCTGCTCTCGGACTTTCAGAAGGCTTTTGCCAAAGTCCCACATAAAAGATTAATGTGTAAGATTAATGCAGGTGAGATTGGGAGTAATGTATTGAGATGGATAGAAAATTAGTTAGCAGATGAGAAACAAGAAGTAGGTCTTTTTCTGAATGGCAAGCTGCAATTAGTGGGTTACCACAGGGATCACAATATATGTTAATGATTTAGACGAGGGAACAAAACGTAATATCCCAAAATTTGCAGGTGATACAAACCTGGGTGGAAGGATGATCTGTGAAGAGGATGCAGAGATTTTGCAGTGTGATTTGGACAGGCTGAGTGAACCAGATGCAATATACTGTGGAAAATGTGAGGTTATCCACTTAGGTCGCCAAAGTAGGAAGGCAGATTATTATTTGAATAGCTGTAAATTGAGAGGAGAATGATCAACCAGACCTGGGTGTCATCATAAACCAATTGTGAAAGTAGACATACAGGTTCAGCAGGCAGTAAAGAAAACAAACTATATGTTGGCCTTCATTGCCAGAGGTTGTAAACAAGGATAACTTGTTTTTTTTCTGAAGAAGGGTCTAGGCCTGAAACATCAGCCTTCCTGCTCCTCTGATGCTGCTTGGCCTGCTGTGTTCATCCAGCTCTACACCCTGTTATCTCAGGTTCTCCAGCATCTGCAGTTCCTACTATTTCTGCAACAAAGGTTTACCAAGTTGATTCCTGAAATAGCAGAATTGACATATGAAGAGGGATTGAGTTGGTTAGGGTTGTAATCACTGGAGTTTAGAAGAATGGGGAGGGAATTCATTGAAACCTATAAAATTCTAACAGGTCTAGATAGGTTTGGTGCAGGATGTTCCGAATGATGGGGGAGTCCAGACCAGAGGCCATAGGTTAAGGATAAAGAGGAAATCTTTTAAGAAGGAGATATGGAGAAATTTCTTCACAGAGAGACTGGTGAGCCTGTGGAATTCCATACCACAGAAAGTGGTTTTAGACCAAAACAATATGTGTCTCCAACAAGATAGATATAGCTCTTGTGATTAAAGAGATCAAGGGATATGGAGGGAGGTCAGGATTTGGGTATAGATCTCGATGATCAATCATGATCATATTGAATGGTGAAGCAGGTTCGAATGGTCAAATGCTCCACTCCTGCTTCTATCTTCTACGTTTCTATGTCATGTTCTGGGGACCCAGGTTCAAATCCCACCATAGCAGATGGTGGAATCTGAGTGCAATAAATATATGGAATTTAGAGTCTAATGATGACCTTGAAACCATTGTCAGTTGTTGGGGGAAAACCCATGTGGTTCACTAATGTACTTTAGGAAAGGAAACTGTCATCCTTGTGTAGCCTGGCCTATGTGTGACTTCAGACCCACAGCAATGTACCCTCTGGGCAATTAGGGATGGTAAATAAATGTCAGCCTAGCCAGTAACACCCACATCCTGTGAATGAATAAAAAAGAATTGTCCAGGACTTGGTGAGATCACACCTATAATGAAACACAAAAAGTTAGCACTCAGGTACAGCAAGTAATTAGGAAGTCCTACTCCTAGTTATACGCATTTGCACAGTTTTTGTCTTCTTGTTTAACAAAGTTTAGAAGTTCAGAAAAATAGGAGATGATCTCATTAAAGCTTACAGGATTCTGAAGGGCAAACACTGAGAAGTTGTTTCCACTAAGTTTGTGGTCTAGAATATGTGGACATGATCTCAGAATAAAGGGTCAACTTACAATTTGGAATTCTCTAACCCAGAGGGTTGTTGAAGAAAATGACTAATACTCAAGCAGTAAAAAGTATGAATATCCAACCCAAATGTTTGATTCAACCCAGTTCTCACTTATGCTCTAGATTAGAGATGCTCCTGCTCCAATTGTTACCATTTCACATCAGCATGAGCTTCCTATGTACCACATAAACATTGACAAAAGTTGGAAATGGTCAGTAACTGGGGCCCTTTAGCTGAAACCTTGAATCTAATTCGTTCCGTGGAAATGGCCATATGACCAGGCTACATAAAAGGATGCAGAAGTCGAGGTGAACAATGTGCAACTTTGTCACTCTGTTCTTTCTTTATCTTGTTTTCACAGAGCCCAACAGTTTTAGAAAGAAAGCTCACATAAAAATTCACGGCTCTCAGCTTGGACAAGACTTTGAGCATTTGTATAATTTGCTGCACACCTTCAAGGTCTTCAACCACTCTGGACTCTATGGACCTGACATTGGACAGCCTGGAAAACGAGCGATAATCACCTTGCTGAAAGGGTGAGTTCTCAATCACTTTGGCAAATGTCTGTTCCAGAAGCAATGCCACCATGTCTCTAACCCATTAGTTACCAGAGGTTTTACGCACTAATAGTAAACTCCTCCTCCAATCAGTTGGTATGTCGAAAAGGAACCCCCATGGTAGGATCTCAAGATTTTTGCCTATTTGACTAATTTAGGGACCTTGGGATAAAGAATAGAAATAATTTACCCATGTACAATTTCACATTGTTGGAACGTACCAATGTTGATCATAGCAAAACAAATACTGATGTAGTGTTGTCACTGTTGTAATGTAGAGAAATGCAGAAATACGTCAGGTACAGCAGCAATATAA
Source organism: Rhincodon typus (assembly GCF_021869965.1). Lineage (NCBI taxonomy): Eukaryota > Metazoa > Chordata > Chondrichthyes > Orectolobiformes > Rhincodontidae > Rhincodon > Rhincodon typus. The sequence continues at coordinate 164,171,826 of NC_063332.1, forward strand.
CTAACCAAATAGCCTGAGTGATAAGTGTTTACAAATTCATTGAGAGAACTCCTCGGCTCTTCTTCAGATAGTACCTTGTGATCTTTTACATCCACCTGAGAGAGCAGATAGTTCTACCTGAAAATGAAGTTTAGGCCTATAAATTGACATAGGCAAAATGACTAATATGATTTTTTTTTCACATCATACCTGTTTGAGACTGGGTCTATTAATATAAGAATATAAGAAATAAGAGCAGGAGTTGGACAACTGGCCCCACAAGCCTTCTTCACCTTTCACTAAGATCATGGCTGATCTTTTCATGGACTCAGCTCCACTTACCCGCCCACTCACCACAACCCTCAATTCATTTACTGTTCAAAAATCTATCTTTGCCTTAAAAACATTCAACAAAGTAGTCTCAACTGCTTCACTGGGCAGGGAATTCCACAGATTCACAACCCTTTGGGTGAAGAAGTTCCTCCTCAACTCAGTCCTAAATCTGCTCCTCCTTATTTTGAGGCTTTGCCCCCTAGTTCTAGTTTCATCCACCAGTGGAAACAAAGTTCCTGCTCTATCTTATCTATTCCCTTCGTAATTTTATATGTTTCTATATGATCCCCCCTCATTCTTCTAAATTCCAATGAGTATAGTCCAGTCTACTCAATCTCTCCTCATAAGCCAACCCTTTTAATTCAGAATCAACCTAGTGAACCTCCTGTGCACCCCTCCAGTTCCAGTACATCCTTTCTTAAGTAAGGAAACCAAAATTGTACACAGTACTAATATACTTTAGAAATATTTGCAGCTGTAATGTTAGAACAGTTTCCACTAATGCAACAAAATAATTTACATTGTCTGATAACAAATCTCTATAACTCAAAAGGAGGCTGCAGTGTCAGTTTAGATTAATAATGCAATAATCCAAACCTCAGTGCCAAGCTGGGGAAAGGGTTAATTTATGTGTTCTTTCCTTGGCCCAGCAGTTTGAGTTTGAAATGGCCAGAAATTCTGAGCTTTTTTTTGTTATAAAGAGATCTTTTAATTAACAATATTTTCTATTATTTTACCCTTAGGTTTCTTAAAACTGGAGGGAATGTCCTCAGTGCAATCACCTGGCACCAGTAGGTAACCCTTTTATTTTGTACTGATGATGATAGGTTCTGTTGTATAAGGCAGTGGTTTTGCAAAAGTTAACTTTGAGCTGTATTGAACTCTGCCCTCCATCTGATATGTCACAGTCTTTGCATGGAGACAGTTTAGGTCTGCATGAGTAGTCTTAAGAACAAATGTGTTCTGTACAGCTTCCAGCAGTGTTTTAGTAATTTTGCCTGGCAAGTTAGTTTAGCCTTTATCTTCTTAAGTAAGGCAAGTGCCTCTTATACAGCACGGAAACAGAACTTTTGGTCTAACTCGTCTGCAATGACCAGATATCCCAAATTGATCTTGTCCCATTTGCCAGCATTTAGCCCATATCCCTCTAAGCCCTTTCTAATTATGTACCCGTTCAGAAGCCTTTTAAATGTTATAATTGTACCCACCTCCTCTGGCAGCTTGTTCCGTACATGCACCACCCTCTGCATGAAAATGTTGAACCTCAGGTTCTTTTCAAATCTTTCCCCGCTCTCCTTAAAACTATTCCCTCTAGTTTTGGACACCCCTACCCTGGGGAAAAAAAAACCTTGACTTTTCACCCTATCCATACCCCTCATGATTATATAAACTTGTAAATGGTCATCCTTCAGCCTTCGACATTCCAGGGAACATAGCCCCAGCCTATTCATCCTCTTCCTATAGCTCAAACCCTCAAATCACAGCAACATCCTTGTCAATCTTTTCTGAAGCCTTTCAAGTTTAACAACACCTTTCCTATAGCAGGGAGACCAAAATTGAACACAAAATTCTAAAAGTCCTATACAGCTGCAACGTGATATCCTAACTCTTATACTCTATGCACTGACCAATGAAGGCAAGCATGCAGCTGCATTCCCTCTGGGTTAAGTATGTCCTTCGTTGGGCAAGGGGACCAGAACTGCACACCATACTCCAGGCACAGTTTCAGCAGTGTTCTATACAATTTAAGTAGGACTTCTTTGCTGTTGTATTGTTCTCCTCTTGTGGTAAAGTTAAACATACCATTTGCCTTTCAAATTGCTTGCTGTGTCTGCGTGCTAGGTTTCAGAGATTTATGAACTAGGAGAACTAAGAGACTTATTATCATCTAGGTCCCTTTGGAAATCAACTCTTTGCAATTTCTCACCGTGTTAAAAAAACACTGCACTTTTATTCCTAATAACATCAGTGATGTTAGTGCATGTGAATGTTAGTACATTCGCCCTGAAAACTGTATGAAGTTTTGGATACTGATCTAAATGGCCCTGCAGTATGGATTGGCCTTTAGTACTTTGAGGCAAGATCGTGGATGTTTGAAATAAATACACAACATTGAGATGATGTTACTGAGATATTTAAGATCTTGATCCTTGATGAATTCCTCTGCAATCTGATTTTAATTCATTTTAATGCAAGCCCGGTACCAGAGGACACATCTCAAAGGTTAAATGAGAAGGTGATTATGGGGGCTCCCTGATTTGTGAACGTCCAACTGAGCTTGTACCTACAAGTATAATCTCATACAAGGTGTAATTTTAAAGATCTGACCTACAAACATTTCCTGTAGTCATGAACAGCTCCTTTATATTTTCATGCGTACAAAACTTGTGTACAAATCGACTTGCAAACAAACTCAAGATGAAACCTATTCGCTACTTGGGGACTGCCTGTGCACACTTACAAAGCTGTAACATTCTACACAGAAACTTGATGAATATGTGTCATAGCTGAGAGAACGGATGCAGCTGTAACTTTTGGAAATGATGGATACATTTTTTTGGCTAATAGGAATATTGAAGAACATGAGATAATAAGTGGGACTTAAAAATTTGTAAACATTTGTGACCATCCTGATGAATGGAAAGAGGTTCTTCAGTCTTCCAAAGGATAAAGGGGATAGAATTTGGGGAAGGGAAAAGGATGTTGTTTAAGTACTTTTGTTCTAGTTACCAGAACAGAAGCTCTGAAATGAAGCAGCTCATACCTAGATCCTCATTTCAATTTAATTTAATCACAGCAATTAAACCCTGCTCATGAAAAGGTCTAAATAAGCAACTTTATGTAATTATGTTCAAGCATTCACTGGTTTGCACAAATAAAGTTCTTTGAAATATATGCAGTATCAATAATATGCTCCATTGTTTGCCAGTTATTATGTGAATGGGCGGACTGCATCGCTGAAGGACTTCCTGAACCCTCAGGTGTTGGACAGCCTTGGGCTTAAAATTAATCAAATTTTTGAGGTAAGCAGACTTTTGTGTCATAAGGAACGTGTGTTTTTATTTTTCTCTGTTTTTGATTGTGGTCTTAAATGGGGAAGAGAATCAATTTTAAAACCAAGGACTCTGGAAGGAATTGCCACATGTTTATATAGTTTTTTTTAATCGAACCAATGGGGGAAGTTTACTTGCAGACAGGCTGGAACCACGGATTGAGATTTAGTCGGCAACAAATAACTGATTGGTCGGTATACTGATGCCCAGTTGCTGATGCCAAAGGCCTTCTGCCTGCCAATAACTACACGATTGGCTCCCAGGTAGCTGAAGAGCTTGTGGTTATGAATGATTTAGCAGAAATCATTGGAAATCTAAAAAGGAAAGTGCTGCCCTTCTGTCTGCAGCAAAACAAAGCACCTGAAGCTTGAAGAAAACCAGATTATTTTCCCCCAACAATTGCTGCAAGCTGTTACTTTTAACTAATAAGTCAGAAGTATCGTAAGTTGTGAACCAGTACCACCCCACCAACCTCCGAATACAGCACATCATCCTCCAACACTACCACCACCTACAATCGGACCCCACCACCAAAAAGATATTTCCCTCCCCACCCCTGACTGCTTTCCGCAGGGACTGTTCACTCTGCAACTCCCCAGTCAGTTCCACACTCCCCACAAACCCCTCCACCACACCCAGTACCTTTCTTTACAACCTCAGGAGGTGCTACACTTGCCTCCACATCTCCCCTCTCACCTCCATCCGAGGCCCCAAACAATCCTTCCAAATCTGACAGAGATTCACCTGCACTTCATCTAACCTTATCCACGGTACCCGTTGCTCCCGATGTGGTCTCCTCTACATCAGGGAGACCAAACGCAGACTCGGGGACCGGGTCGTGGAGCACCTGCGCTCTGCAAGCACTAACCTTCCGGTTGCCATCCACTTTAACTCCCCCTCCCACTAGCCTGGTGACATGTCCATCCTTGGCCTCCTCCACAGTCAGAGTGAGACCAAACACAAACTGGAGGAACAACACCTCATATTTCACCTTGGGAGCTTACAGCCCAATGATCTGAATATTGATTTCACCAGCTTTAAAATCTCTCCATTCCCAACCTGTCCATCTTCAGACTCACCTATCCACTCCACCCTTCCCACTGACCAACGACAATTACCCCCTACCTCCATCCATCTATCTCCGTCTCACCTACCCTCCTCCCAACCCCACTCCCCTTGTATTTATTTCTGGGCTTCTCTCTCCCTCCCCAGTCCTGAAGAAGGGTTCCAACCTGAGATATTGACTTTCCTGCTCCTTGGATGCTGTCTGACCTGCTGTATTTTTCCAGCTCCACATTTTTTTTTCTCTGGCCATCTGCTTGCAAGTGAAAATACCTTGAGAAAATAGAGATCACCGAACAAGTCCTGACGAGCCAAAAAAGATCATTTCAGTCAACCCTATGGTCAAGGACGATTTGAACAGCCAGTTTAGTTTTCCTCTCCATCCCTAGCACTCTTATTTTTTGTCTGTGTCTGTATGCATGTGTGTGTAGGGTGAGTTTTATAAGGGGGTTAGAGTTTTAACTAGTAGAGTTAAATGTCAAGGGTTCATAGTTATTTACCTGTGGCTAGAATCTATTTATTTGAAATAAAAGCATCTCCTGTTAAATACTTAAGCTTTCTGTCAACCTGGGATTAAAAGACAGGTAAATTGGGGAGTTTTGTGTACTTATATAAAATCTTTAACTTTTGTGATGCCTCATGAATAGGAGGGCTTGATTTCCAGCATACTATTCTGTGAAGTGGTACAGTGTTCAGCAGTTAGCCAATGTCATGACGCCAGTTTAAAAATTAACTCTGCCCTCCCCGCTCTCTGCCAAATATTTGAAAATGATGGAAACTTATCACTAAAGATTATAAAATCTGCTCCAAAAGACAAATAATGCGAGAATTCATTTGTTTCTCTTCCAATTGTCGCTACTAGCTAGCCTCATCTATCAAGTGTACATGAGCTGTACAATCTACAGAATGGCACAGAGAGTTTCCCTATTAAACTTAAAATTAAACAAAATCTTTTTGCTCAGATCATGGATGGAGTTACCGAACAACCTATCCTTAAGTGGTTCTCTCATTTTGAAATGAATCCTTTTCACAGCTTCTTCTTGCGTCTTGAAATGTCAGCTGCATTTAAAATGGATGACAACGTTCACTCTTCCCCAAGTGCCTGTATTTCCTACACACTTTACAGGTTGTTTACAAATGTCAGACCAAGGTAATCAACATCTCTTTTGGACTTTCTGACATGTTGGGTCGTGGAACAATTAACACACTTTCAATGATGCACAATTACTGTACAATGTCTTTAAATGGAAACAAAAAAAAACACTAGAAATATTCAGCAGATGAGGTAGCATCTGTGGGCAGAAGTAGGGCTAACGTTTGAGATTGAGATGTTGTTTTATGAGAAAGGAGTAACAGTTGCTATTCTGCTGCTCCACTGATGATAGTCATCTTGACTTGAAATGTTAACAATCCTGAAGCTCCTTGATCAGCTGAGTATATCCAACACTGTTTTGTTTTATCTCAGACTTCCGGAATCCACAGTAGTTTGCTTCCATCTCAAAATATATCATTAATCTTGCTTTGATGATTCAATCACTAATAATATTGATCTTCACAATAACATTAAGCTCTTATACTTCTCTTACCACAGGTTGCTTCTAAAATTGCCCCTGAGAAGAAGGTATGGTTAGGGGAGACCAGTTCAGCTTTTGGAGGAGGTGCTCCTGATCTATCAGACAAATTTGTAGCTGGCTTTATGTGAGTAGGAAACATTCATTATCCTGTAAGCCACTTGTAAGGGCTAATTCCTCAGTTATTTTTCGCACAGTGGTCAGCACATTTGTATCATTCAGGATGAAACCAGATGTGTAATAGAATCGATGCAGAATACAATTCTCCCTTGTCTGCTTCAAAACATGGGCTAAGCCCACCATCCGAAGGCCACCTAATTGTACCTATGCTAATGTTTCTTCTTCAGCAGTGCCTTTTCCACATGTTCGCAATTTTTGTTCTGTGACACTCATTCCACCCTGACATTGGATTCAGGCATCCTAAACTCATTTGGTGTAAGACATCGATAGGTCTAAGAAATTTTCATCCCATTCATCTGTCTGGATTGTGCTGATTTGACCAGAGGGGGATGGTCCAATGTCTAATACACTGACAGACACTGAATGGGTTATATCCAAGAGAAAAACAATTTATAAAAAATTATAAAAGTTCTAAAGCTATTCAGAGTATTTACATTTTTTTGCTCCTCCTCCAGTTTGTGGAACATTGGCAAGAATCCTATTTTGGAAGCTGCTCAGAAATAATTCAAACGACAAAGTGGATGGAATGGTGTCCCCAGTGTGTCATTGCAATTTCCATCCCTCTGTCAAGGTGAACAAGTGTAATAAAATTACCATGATGTACATCAAGGGTCTTTGGAATCTGTTCTTGTCCTTGTCTTCTTGCTGAGTGAAGTTCAGAATCACCCTTCAGTACCTTCACCAAATGACCATTAATCATAAGTGTGCTCTGACTGACTTGGATAACTATTTGACTGAATCACAGCCAATTTCATAGAATCCTTCCAGTGCAGAAAGGCGCCATTCAGACCATCGAGTCTGCACCAACATTCCAAAGAGCATCCAACCATCCTTCCACCCCATCTCCATAATCCGGCATGTTTTTTTTTAACCACCTAACATGCACATTTTTGGACACGACAGGGCTATTTTTAGCATGGCCAATCCACTTAACCACATCTTTCGACTGTGGGAGGAAACGCATGTATACACGGGGAGAACATGTAAACTCCACACAGTCACCCAAGGCTGGAATCGAACCTGGGTACTTGGTGTTGTGAGGCAGCAGAGCTGACCACTGTACCACCCTAAGTCTTTTCTTTGTCCCAAAATTTGAATCACTTGTCCAAATAATTTCCAGGATTATGATTAGTAATGAGAATACTGACTATTTATATCCCTGTCCCTCTTTCCTTGATTTGAGGTGGTTGGAATGGTGCTGCTGAGTTGGTTTGTTAGGCACCTACTGTGACCACAACTTAGAACTGCTAGTTAGAATGGTAAATGGAAAGTTTTGATAACTGGTCATTCTGTTCTGTTAATGATGCCATCAAGCTTAAAGAATATTGTATCATACTGTGGAGTCCTGGAATTTAAATGCATTGTAGACTGCTTCTCACGTCACTTCGTGTTTTAATCCAGAAATCCAGTAAGCGAAGGATAGAACTGGAGCCAAATTTTACGTAACTTTTATATTTATTTACAAGTTACACAGTACACGCGTACATGTTACAACCCAACAATCACAGTCTTAGTCTGTGTCTATTTGTAAAGTTCCAAGTGAATCTCCAGTTTATACTCACAACCTGCAAACATTTCAGAAATAAATGCTGCATTTTTGGGACAGTTTTTTAAAAATCTATTGAGCAGATGTGAGCAGCATTTCATCAGCCCAGGTCCTCATCAACTCTGCATTATCTTACAGGTGGTTGGACAAACTTGGACTGTCGGCTAAATTGGGCATTGATGTTGTTATCAGACAGGCTTTGTTTGGCGCAGGGTTTTACCAGCTGGTGGATAGGGATCTTGAACCATTACCCGTATGTATGATTCAGTTTCTAATTTAAGTAAGAATTTTAAGAAACACTGAAACTAACGTTCACTTGGCATCTTTTTTAATTCTTTCACGGGATGAGAGCATCACTAGGTGGACCAGCATTTATTGCCCATCTCTAATTGCCCAGAGGACAGTTAAGAATCAACCGTATTGCTGTGGGTCTGGGGTCATGTGTAGGCCAGACCAGGTAGGAATGTGGCAGTTTCTTTACATAAAGGATATTAGTGAACCAGATGGGTTCTTTCTGACAATCGACAATGGATTCATGGTCATCAGTCGACGCTTAATTCCAGATTTATTTTTATTTCATTCACATTACACCGTCTGTCGTGGCGGGATTCAAACCCTCATCCCCAGAACGTTGTTTGGGTCTCTGGATTAACAGTCCAGCGATAATACCACAAGGCCATCACCTCCCTGTGAGTTAACCAGCACCTAACTTAAAGAATCTTGGGTTGTTAGAGGTGTTAATTAAAGCAAACCCAATAAGTGTATATTGGTTTCTTTAACAGTTACCCCTGCACTAAAACCCAGTTGAGACCCAATTTTAAAATCTAAGACCAAACTTGTATGTAGTTATCCTTGAAAGTCACAGCTCTGTTACTTACTAAATAGAGAAAGACTGGGCCACAGGACATGCTGTGCCATTTAGTCCAACTGTGTCTACTGGTACAGCAACCAAGGCATGGCCTGTAAACTAAGAACTGTTTCTTGATCTGCGGAAGACTTGAACTGGCCACTGTTCCGTCACTAGTTGCCACCTGATAGCAAATGGGTCCACCTTAAATTCTTTGGTTGGACTATAATAATCGTGACTCAATCTTTTCTGTATGCTTGTTGGCACTGTTAAAGATTCCTGCCTCTGGGTTTAAACACAAATGATAATAAGGAAAAGATTTGAGATGAAAGTGTCTTCCTCCTTTTCTGAGACCTTGCTCCCTCTCGTATGACTGTAAAATCATAAACAGAATATGTTTCCATCATGAAATAAATAGATTCAGGTAATTTCATCCTTGTTCAATAGCCATTTTGTGGGTTGTAAAGACAGGTGGGAATTTGAACAATACTGGGAGGATTATATGTGCTTCAGGCTGACTGTTGGGGGCATTAGAAACACTCACAATTTTCATTGGGGTCAGGAGAAATGCCCACACTCCATCTGACTTGGGAATGTTCAGTGCTACCACATGCAGCAAACCAAATAGCATTTTATGGGTAGGTGGGTAGTTGGGGTGTGTGTGTATCATTTACAATTTACCCTACTGCCGTTGAGGGCAAAAATATTCTGCTGCAGTTGGGCAACTTGCAAGAAGATCAGGATTGCTGAACTTACCTCTTGCACTCCAACGCAGAATGCCACTTTAGCCCTTTCAGTGACAAGGTAGGCTGTGGACCTAAGTGGAAGGTAGTGAAAGCAGGGTTGCCAACTCTCTAGAATTTCTCTGGAAGCTTCAGGAACTAATGAAACTCCTGGATACTGCAAAATAGCAACAATTCACAATTATGCAGGAAACATCGCAGCATAGGTGCACCATTTAGAAAGATGAAGAGGTGCTGCTGGCACCTCAATCATCATTAAGAAGGTAGGAAGCTTTATTTGACTCCAAGTAAATTGTTTGTTGATATGGTACTTAGATGGGAGCTATTCCATTGAAGTAGAGAGACAACTGATCTGATCCCACTAAATGCTTAAAATTATCATTGTGGGTGGCTCTGCATTGATTTATACAGAGACTGAAAGATAGTAAGAGCTGTTTATCAAGTTGCAAGTACATTCTATATTAAATTAAATGTTTTAACCTGACAGTGTGAGTAAAATTTATGATTGGGGTGGGAGATTAAATGAGGGAATACAACATTGTCTCTTAGGATTTGGTGCCTATTTGTCTTAAATATAGTGAGTTTCTTTGGCGAAAAAAGGCACTGGATTATCAAAATTTTGTATTAGTGGCGAGAATCATTGTACTTCACTCGCAATTTTAACCTTTTAAATATTCATTCTTGGGATATTGACGTCCCTAACAAGACTAATACTTATTGCTCACCTGCTGGTAAGAGTTTAATGTATAATTAAGTGGCTTGATAGGCTGCTGTAGAAGACAGTTGAGTCAACTTAATTGATGTGGGACAGGAGTTACATAGGGCCAGATTAGATTAAAAACAGCAGGTTTTCTTTCTAAAGATTATAGGTGAACCAGTTAGCAATTTTTTGTGGTTATTTTACTGAAACCAAATTTTTATTTCCATTTTTTTAATTACATTAAATTCTCAAACTACAAAGGTGGGATTTGAAGCTGTTTTTGTGTAACGAGATGGGGAGATGTGGCACCATAGTGGATATGCTGGTAACCCAGAGGCTTGAATGAATGCTCTAGAGACAGAAGGTCAAATCCCACCACATTGCCTGTGGAACTTAAATTTAGTTAATCAAATGTGGGATAAAAATCTAACATCCACGTGACTATGTAACTATTGGATTTTTTTAAAAGAAAAAGCATGTTGTTCATCAATACCTTTCAGTGAGTGAAATCTGATGCCCTTATCTGATCTGAAATTATGCCATTTCTGATACTTGGCCCACTCTCAGCTGTCTATTGATTTGGCTGAGTGAACCATTCAGTTTTATTTAAGATGGTGAATCATCAGGCAATTGGGAAAAGGCAATAAATACTGGTCTTACACGTAACACCAAAGTCCTCTGAATAAATTCTTAAAAAGTCTTGTAGCATAGGAACTATACAAGTATATAGCCAAATCTACTCGATTCGGGTTCTGGAATTGATTGCAGGCTCTCTCAGCATATTGCAGTTTTAGTACCTGTCTCCCCGTGTTTAGGAATTCCTGGTTGAAACATGTATATTTATATATATATATTATGTATAAACCCTTATGTTTGTTCTTTGCAGGACTATTGGCTTTCTCTGATTTATAAAAAACTTGTAGGTACCAGGGTACTGAATGTATCTGCTATGCACAGAGACACGGCCAACAATGGAACCTTGCGTGTGTACATGCACTGTACCAACCCCAAGAGGTAAAGGACCTTCCTGAATACCTTTCTTACCTGATGCTGGTCTAGAACATTTTGTGTGTTTTGTTCAGAAGCTTATTAATTGCACTAAGTGATTGCTGCTGTTGCTATGGACTCATGAAAGAAGGCCTAGATGACAAATTCAGATTTTCACTTCAGTCTGTTTACTGAGCAGAAATTATACCTTATCCTATGCCCGTAAGGAACAGAGAACTTGAATCCCTACAGAAAATTTCACAACCTTGAGGTGTCCCAAGTGCTTTCTAAACAATTAAATGACACAGCAGTGTAATCACTATTGTAATGTAGGAAACAACAGCCAGTCTGCACACAAACTGCAAAATGATAATGACTACATAAACTCTTGTTTGGTAACAGCAAATTACTGCAGATGCAGGAACCTGTACCGAAAACAACAAATGCTGGAGATCACAGTGGGTCAGACAGCATCCACAGAGAGAGAGCAAGCTAACATTTCGAGTCTAGATGACTCTTCATCGGAGCCAACTTGCTCTCTCTCCATGGATGCTGTCTGACCCACTGTGATCTCCAGCATTTGTTGTTTTTAGTCTTGTCTGGTAAGACTGTTTTATGAATAAAGATTGGCCAGGACCTTGAAGAGATTTTCCATTGTCCTTCTTTAAATAGTGTCATTGGATTTTTTTACACCACCTGAAATGGAAATGAAGTGAACTGGACATGAAAACGTAATTTACAAATGGTGCAATGACTTCTTTCCTTGTTTTATTTTCCAAAGTGACTTCTTTTTGTACTTTTAATCCATTATTAATGCACTGTTTTCATAAAGAATTCAATGAAGCGTTAAGTGGAAGATGAGAGATTTAGCAAACGTTCAACTTAAGGCCCCAGTGATTTTGAAATGAAGTCATAGAAGTTTTATTAAAACAAAACATTCAATAAATGCTAAGGAGCAGAAAGGAAGTCTTGCCATACATACCTCATTGGAGAGCTTGCAAATTGACAATATTTGGCTGCTAAATAGGATGTTTTTCAGCTATTCCACTTCAAAAATATTTTTGATGATGAAGACAAGAGATTGGATTTAGAAATCATGTTATCCTGCATGACCCATTTCAGAATATTTCAATGTCAAGTAAATTCTTTGCGGCAGCTATTTTGTACATAACACTGCCCCACAAAAAACAAGAAGAAACAACTAATCTATTCTTGGTGATGGGGATGGGTTTGAAGGGAGAATATTCAATTTAACATCCTCCTGAATCCAAAAGATAGATTTGTATTTTATATAGCAGCTTTCATTATCTCATGACAGCCCAAAGCACTTAACAATCAATGAGTTACTCTTAAAAAATGTAGTCACTATTGTAAAGTAGGAGAAAGGTGCAGTCCAATGAAAAACAGTAATTCAAACACAAATCCGTTCAATTTGAAATTCAATTGTTTAAAAAAGTAAAAGTTTTCTTGTAAAACATTGAAAGCAAAGGACAGACCAAAAATTTAGCTGTCTAGAATTCTTGTGTGTTGGAAGTAACTGTGGTTAGTTGGAAGTAACATTTGACCACATTTGGAATACTGCGTACGGTTCTGCTCGCCACTTTACCAAAAGGATGTGGATGCTTTGGAGAGGGTGCAGAGGAGGTTCACCAGGATATTGCCTGGTATGGAGGGCGCTAACTATGAAGAGAGGTTGAGTAGATTAGGATTATTTACATTAGAAAGACGGAGGTTGAGGGGGGACCTGATTGAGGTCTACAAAATCATGAGAGGTATAGACAGGGTGGATAGCAAGAAGCTTTTTCCCAGAGTGGGGGACTCACTTACTAGGGGTCACGATTTCAAGGTGAGAGGGGAAAAGTTTAAGGGAGATATGCATGGAAAATTCTTTACGCAGAGGGTGGTGGGTGCCTGGAATGCGTTGCCTGCAGAGGTGGTAGAGGCGGGCACGATAGCGTAATTTAAGATGTATCTAGACAGATACATGAATGGGTAGGGAGCAGAGGGATACAGATCCTTGGAAAATAGGCGACAGGTTTAGATAGAGGATCTGGATCGGCGCAGGCTTGGAGGGCCGAAGGGCCTGTTCCTGTGCTGTAATTTTCTTTGTTCTTTGTTAACATAGGAATGTAAAAAATAGGAACTTTACATTGTTTAACGATGTTGCAACAATTTCGATATTTACTTTTAGGTTTTAAGATAAAATGAGGATTATAATAATTCTGATAAAGGTCAGAAAGAAATTTCACACTATTACTTGGACGATTTATCTGTAATTATCTAAAGCATTGTGGCCTGAAGTGAACTAGTAGGGGGAGAAGAAATTATAGATAAGCCTTTGAAGTCAACATAGCATGAATGTTTTTTCCTGACAGTTTTCTGGGATATATATGAACTGTTACATTTCAAAATTAGTAGCAATTGTGGTCCTATATATTATATTTGAAGGGCACCCCATTCAATATTTCTTCTTTCCTGCTAGAAATCCTCTAACAATTCCTTTTTCTCCAACCCTTCTGATAGGCTCTATCAATGCCCAAGACTTGCTCTGAACTGCCACAAATTTGTTAAATGACATGTCCAAACAAGTTTATTATTTAGATCATGTGCAATTTAGAGGACATGAATAATTAAGCCACAACATGCAGATGTAATTCCATGTGAACATTATGTTTTTTTACTACGCTTCAATTTTATATTCTGGTTTCGTATAGAGTTAACCAGCAATACTTAAGGGCACCTCTCGATAATCTTAGCAGAGTTGGTGGAAGATACAGAAGTGAGATATTATGGCAGGAAGGTGTAATTGCAATGGGCAATAATATACATTATAAATATATGCATATGAAATTATGGTTGCAGACAGAACGAACATGTACATGCATTGCATGTGTTTCAACTTAACAAGATAGTTGACAGTCAGTCTATAGTTCATTTGCAGAGCAGTAATTTGGCCAATCCGAGTGAATCTATCTGGTTTAAATTTAAATAAAGTGTGCTAGTTAAATGTCAGTCATCATCTAACTGGTGCATTCTCTTTGGCAACACCTCTACCAATCAGACTTCATTTGCAAACCAATCAGCAGTCTTTGCTCATACGGTTATAAAATTTTGTTCTCCTTTTACATTTATATTCTTGTTGAACACTCTGATGAGCAGAAGATGAAATGCTTGACAAAATGTGACCTTTTTCAGCAATACTCAATGTTTGCACTACTGAACAACTGTTTATAAACATAATTCATTAAATTGTTCTTTGAATTTAAAGGTTAAGTGTATAAAATGAATGTAGTAGTACTTCCATTAATGTCTAAAGAACCATACAAAATATTTCTACAATAACATCATTCAGCCTTTGCCAAGCTTCATACCATGTACCGCTGTTATTTGTGTGATAAGAAAGCAGCGCAATAGACACTTATATTTCCAATTTAATTTTAATGGCATAAATCTGGGCAGATGTCCATCCAATAATTATTTGTTTTGTGCTTTTCTTTCATTCTAAAGGGTGAGATTGAATTGTCTCATTCTGAACTGCATTTGGGTTAAGCTGGAACTCAAGTCACAGCAGTGTGATGTTTTGCTACTTTCTTGTTTTCTAAATGGGCTGCAAATAAAATTCTTCAATGGAAATGTGCAATCATTTTGCTGTGGGAGCATGGGTGGAATTTACTGCCACTGCTGTGGTGAGCTTGGTGATGGATGGGGCCTCTGCTGCCATTCAACCTCTGCACTGATTCAGTGCATCGTAGATTGGCCATCTGACTTTCCCACTGTTGACAATTGAGACCCTCAATGCACACATATAGTCCCCATCGCATAATTCAGCAGACAGTGGACTCACTGCCAGCAATGCTCATGGGCTTCTGAGGTTCCTTCTTTTATACGCACTCAGTGCCTGATCAAGGAAACCTGCATTGGGGCAGAGAGTCATTTCCTCTTGTCACCACTCACCTGTGCCTGGGTTCATCAGTGACCCTGTACCTCGCATCGTTGCATTACTAGCAGTAGCCACTCATCCCCAGCGGAGCTGCTGGCCTCTGTCAGGAGGTAGTCTTGGCACCAGGACTTCTGCCCACAGGTGCTTGATCCCGGAGGAAGCCTAGCACTGCTCAGCTGGTACTTAACACAGCAGATACCTACAATAAAATGCAACACAGAATTCTAACAAGCAATCAGTTTGGGGAGGTGGTGGTCTAGTGTACTAGTAATCCAGAGACTCAAGTAATGTTCTAGGAGACCTAGGTTCAAGTCCCACCATGGCAGATAGTGGAATTTGAATTCAATAGAAATTTGGAATTAAGATGACCATGAATCCATTGTTGATTGTCAGAAAAGCCCATCCAGTTCACTCATGTCCTTTAGGGAAGGAAGTCTGCCATCCTTACCTGAGCTGGCCTACGTTTAACTCCAGACCCACAGCGATGTGGTTGACTCTCAACTAGGCAATTAGGGATGGGCACTAAATGTTGGTCTAGCCAGCCATGCCCTCATTCTGTGAATAAAAAATAGGTCCTCCATCACCTTCATTAAATAAAGTTGCCGTAGTCCCGTAGGGCTCCTCTCTTATTGAAGAAAGAGATGACTAGTGGTGAGTTTAAAATGAAGGTCACCATGCCCCAGGCAAGGGGAAAGATTGAGAAGGTGGGACCTTCATGGTGACCTCAGGTGATCTGGGAATTAAACCAGCAGCATTAGCATCAGTCTGCATTGCAAACCAGCTGTCCAGCCAACTGAGCTAACTGACCTCTCCCTCCATGAAATATCTGCCTGTTTTGTATACGTGTGTGTGTGTGTGTGTGTGTGTGTATGTGAGTTTTTCATTGACTAGTACCAATTGAACTTCACCTAACAAAGGAGCAGCACTGTGAAAGCTTGTGTTTTCAAATAAACCTGTTGGACTATAACCTGGTGTGTGTGACTTCTGAACTTGTCCATCCCAGTCCAACACTGGCGCCTCCACATCATGTACTAGTGCTTAGTATGGAATTTGGGTGTACACTTAATGTTGGGAGGATCAGGAGAAGAACTTGTTTAATGATTATTGACAATAATACGAATTCATCTTTCTCCACTTCCAGCCACATCTATCGAAAGGGATCAGTTACAATGTTTGCTTTAAACCTGAGTGATCAAGACAAACACATTCTCCTTTGCTGCTCTTCGTTCAACAAAACTATTCAGTTCTTGCTCCAACCTGGTGACAGTGAGAAAGGATTATATTCACAGTAAGCACACTTTGGCTTTTAACAAATTCAATGACTAGATTGTCCAGAAGTATTTACCTTGATGTTCTGCATTGAGCCAACATTCCTCTTTTTATTTCACTTCCCCAAATTGCTTGAACCAGGGTTGAAGAGGCCAAGCCAAGAGGCCATTTCTACAGAAAGCATTTCCGTAACCTGTCCCATTACCTCTGCACCCATATAATCATCCTCCCCTCACCCTTCAATCCCCACCATCACCATGTAATCCTGTTTCAACCAGATTTGAGTCCAGCCACCATTGTTCGGTAGGTACTTGCATACTTGCATGTATTCAGTATCTATCGCACCCCCTGGTCGTCAACCAGTGAAGTACTTTTGAAGTTTAAGTGGGGTAATGCAACAAGTGAATTTGCATATTACAAGAGATGATAAACAGTGATGACCATTGTTAGAAGGATAAAAATGATCAGGACACAGAGAGAATATCCCTCCTCTTCTTTAAATAGTGGAATTGGAAATTTTTCACAACATCTGAAGTAAGTGTGCAGCACTCCCTCTGCACAATATTCTTCACATAGATTATCTACTGAAATCCAGCACTGGGGCTTATACCCATTAATTTCATTCAGAGGCATGAATATGGCTGACAGAACCAAGTAGATATTCTAGCTCCTGAGACCATATCTGATGCATTGAAAGGATGTTATTGTAATTTATAAAATTGATAGTTCCTATGTTCTTCCTCTACTTTTTGGGGGGTGTGGGAGGAACTAATTATAATTCAGTTAATGAGAAAGCAAGTAAATATGGGTCCCCAGAACACTCTGGATGGGCATACTTGCAACAGTTTATTTTTAAACCAGCCACAAAACAGCCCCTTTGAAAGTCAATACATTCATAAAATCAGTCACATCAAGGTATTAATGACTCTTGTTTAAGGTTGCAAGTGTCTGATCTTTGCTGTGATGTCAATAGACAGTTCTTCCTCAGGCTCCTATTTGGAGGCCAATGTCCGGTCTGGAATCTTGAGGGAAGCACCCACACTTTTTCCAGGGCAGATAATGCCAGAATCTGGGAAAGTGAGGGACCTAGTGGGTGAGACTGGCAGGCAAAAGAGGAAACTGCAAGCTGATTGTCCAGGGAGATCTATCAAGAGGCTGGAATATAATTGAGATGCCTGAAATGATTCAAGGAGAGGGGGTCTGGCTACTACATAGCTGTGTTCGGGCAGCTGACAATGGACTGTATTCTGGTGTCCCTTTTATGATGTTGGTTCTGGATTGGAAGGAAGGGTGACACTTTATACCAAGTGGATTGGTCCATGTGTATGTGTCACCATTTCCTAGTTAACTGAGGAACCTTTGAGAATAATTTAGTGTCATTGTGCATGTGCGTGTAATTACCACAGATTTTACGACATGGTGAAATCCAGTCCAATTTGTTAGAAGGAGGAAAGTGCAATGGACAAGTTGTGGACTGCATGAGTAATCAGAACTTCTGTCTGTTTCTTAGGTCTGTTCAACTCAATGGTGAGCTTCTCAAAATGGTGGACCGGAAGACCTTGCCAATTATCACTGGGAAAGTGCTTCAACCAGGAAGTCCAATTGTTCTCCCTGCACTTTCCTATGCATTCTATGTGGTTCAAGATGCTAAGGCTCCTGCTTGTCAATGAAACAACATCAAGGCAATGGTACAACTAGCAGTGGCTTGAGCTTGATCTTGCACTGAGCTAAAATATTTACTGGAGAACATACTAAATTATACAAAACCTCATGGATTCTCCATGACTTTCTTTATCAAAAAGGAGCAAGATTTCTATCCACGAATATAAAATTGTCATTTGGTGTCTATTAGTTGGGCTGTATTTTTTTATATGAGAGTGAGTGAAGGTGAATTGAAATTTGCCTGCCGGAATACAATATTGGATTTTGACTATCCTTCCCAATTGCAAGTGAAGATTATCCAAAAGAAATAAATACCACCTTTCCGATGCTAGGGGTGGTAATCATTGAAAGAACCTGAATGGATCAGACCTGGCATCTGTTCCAGTCAACTTTTCCCTCTCTCTCTGAGTCATACCCAAACAAGTGTTGAACTTCTCACTTACATGTTAGAGTTACTAACATCCATTTTAGGCAGGTATCTGGGCATTGATGTAGGTCCAGTGCAACAATTGGCTCATAAGATTGAAACATGAGCCAATTCCTACTCCAAACTGAGTGGGTGCTTGTACTTTTTAACTATTTGTATCTTTATTTTTCTAGTGAATTCAACTCCCTTCAATATCTAGGTGGTAGTCAAAATGTATATTGTCTAAGTGTTTGACATAAGGTGCTACAATTTATCTGCTTTTTAAAAAATATTGTTTCCATTTCTGTGAATATTTAACTTATTGATTCAATTTTACATAAACATTAAAGGCAAATTTGCACGGCTTGGTCTCACTGAGCCAGACACATGCTGCCTCTGTGTATCTGGATGTGGGTGGCATGAAGGTCCTTTGGCATGGGTGAATGAATATCAAATGGTCCAATGTGGGCATCTGTGAGTTGTGAACTTCTTCTGCAGCCAAGCCTGCCAACTTTGCACATTGCTTCATCAGTATTTGTGCTATCAATGTAATTACAGAAAGGCCTAATTTAGATTTATCGTTGTACAATTAAACAGTGTTAGGTGTAGTAAAAGAACATATAGGGAAGAGTAACCATAATATATAAGAATTTTATAGGTAGTTAGAGTGATTTAGTGAAATCTAAAACTATTGTCAAAACAAAGCAAGCTATTTGGATTGACGCTCACATAAATTGGGAAGTTAATTAAAAGATATGACTGTCAATTAAAAAAAAGAACTAATTTACAATGAATGTAGATTCCCTTGAGAAATAAAAACTCCACAGGAAAAAAAGATTCATCCATAGCTAACAAAAGAAGCAAATGTAATATTAAAGGAAGACACTAATAATGTTGCAAAAAGTAGTTTGCAAATTCATTAAAGGATGATCAAAAACTGGTAAAAACAAGTAGGAAAGTTAACTAGCTGGAGATATGAAAATAGATTGTAAAAGATTCCATACGTATCCAAAAAGAGTGTTGCAAGAGTAAGTTAGGTTCCTTTGAGGTGGAAACAGGACAAATTAGAGGGAATAAGGAAATGGTACTGACATTGAAAAAATGCTTTTTATTTATCTTCACTGCGAAAGACCCAAAAATACTCCAGATGTAACAGAGAACCAAGGGTCTGGTGAGAGTGAGGAACATATGGTGACCAGTTTCAATCAAGAAAGGCTGCTGGAGAAATTTATGGAACTAAAAACAAGTGCACTGGACCCAATGGCCTCGATTAAAAAGAAGGCAATGGAAATGATGATGTTTAGGCTTTGAGCTCACAGAATTCCCCCTTATTGCAAAGTAGGAAATGTAACCCCGCTGCTCCAGAAAGCAACAAAAGAGAGAAAATGGGGAACAAACGCCAGATAGCTTTACTTTAGGTGTAGCAAGTGTTAAATTTATTATAAGGGACATGATAACAAAGCATTTAGGGAGTCAACACAGGTTTATGAAATTAAAATCCACTAATCAGTCAGTTTTTTTTGGTTCAGGTTGTAACTAATAGGATGAATAAGGAGGAACCAGTAGATATAGTGTATTTGGATTTTCACAAATATTTCAGATATTAGCCAAAACAGCAAATTAGGGCTTATTGAATGGAGTAATATTTGAGCATAATTGGCGATTGGTTACTATCAGAAAACAGACTGGTTAACAGACTGCAATTGCTGGTATACTGTACTCCAAGAATCAATGCTTATGCTTCAGATATCTATAATCTGTATCAATGATGGTTGAGTGTAATGTGCCTAAGTTTAGTGGCGATGGAAAATTTCCTAGGAAAGTAAGCATTGAGGAGGACACCAAGAAACTGTAAAAGGATTCAGGTTGGCTAAATGAGTGGGAAAGAACGTAGCAAATGGAAGGTAAAAAATAGAAATTTAGGAGCATAGCTGTTACTGGGAGAAGGGAAGACTAATTGTGCTGGCAGATGCACTATTGAAGACTTCTTGTGACATACCTTTATCAACAGTCCAGGTTTTAACAAATGGGGGTCAGTTAGCTCAGTTGGCCTGAATACTTGGTTTGTGATGCAGAATGACGCCAACAACATGGGTTCAATTTCCATTCTAGCTTAGGTCACTATGAAGATCCCACCTTCTCAACCTCAACCCTCACCTGAGGGGTGGTCACCCCCTGGTTAAACCACCACCAGTCATTTCTCTCTCACAAGAGCAGCTCTATAGTCCTGTGGAACTATGGATACTTTATTATTTTACAAATGGTAAGTAAATGTGAATCAAATAAGTTGATGTCCTTGAAATAGCAGACAGCAGGAAATTGATCATTCACACTGACATTACTGCATTGTCTTCTCCATTTTGAGAAGCAACGTGTTTAGCTCTGAGTTTAATTTCTAGATCAACTGGAGAATATATTTCCTATTGTTGGTGATTGCTTGGAGTGTCTCCTTTATAAGTATCATTCTTGTTGCCCACAAATTGTTCAAGATTAATTAAATAAAATTAATGCGATATAATCTCATTACATTAATGATTTGATGAGCAACATTCTTTTGCACTTGATCAATTTTAGTGCTGGAGTTTTAAATGAATATTTTATGTTTTGAAAAAAAACATTCTTACAATCTGACTTATTTTGAATATTATGTATGACTGTAACTGATTTTGAGCCTTTTCTTGAATAAAAGATAATTGGCCTGTGTGCTTGTAATTGTGTGCTTTTGTTCAAACTGTACCAAGAATAATTGAGCAGGCTAGGCCTCTTTTCCTGTAAGAAAGAAGACTGATGGGGAACAGAGATATAAGTCTTTAAAATTATGAAAGAATTTGATAGGATTGACATAAAAAAAATGTTTCCACTTATGGACGAGACCAGGGCCAGAAATTAAAAATATGTGGAAGTCAGAAATATATGGAAGTCACTAATACATCCTGTAAGGAAATCAGAGGAAGTTTCTTTCCCCAGAGAGTGGTTAGGATGTCGAACTCACTGCTACATGAATTATTTGAGGCAAATAGCATGGATGCATTTAATAAAGAAGCAAGATGAGCACAAAACAGAAAGGAATAGAAGGAATTTATGGAGTTGGATGAAGAGAGGTGGAAAGCGGCTCATAAATACTAGCATTGATCTGTTTCTGGGCGATAAACTTTATGCAAGTCTGTCTAACTCTGCACTGTGGCCTGCTTTTCTGCCAGTAATACTTCACGATAGCTTTGAAAGTAAGATTGGGTTTCATTCAATTTAATAAATGATAATACTGTTCAAATAAATTGATTTTAATGACTAATTCTTTACATCGCAGATTTATCATTTTATTTGTCAGATCTGAATGGGAAATTACTTCGATAAATTTATAATTTTTCACTATTTTAAATTTAAATCTCTGTCTACGAATACTTAATAGTATGGTACAGGGGAGTATTGCTGAATAAAGAGACCTTGGTGTGCAGATACATAGTTCCTTGAAAGTGGAGTTACAGGTAGACAGGAGAGTGAAGAAAGTGTTTGGTATGCATGCCTTTATTGTTCAGTACATTGAGAACAGGAGTTGGGAGATCATGTTGCGGCTGTACAGGACATCAGTTAGGCCACTATTGGAATACTGCGTACAATTCTGGTCTCCCTGCTACAGGAAGGATGTTGTGAAACTTGAAAGGGTTCAGAAAAGATTTACAAGGATGTTGCCAGGGTTGGACGATTTAAGCTATAGGGAGAGGCTGAATAATCTGTGGCTATTTTTCCCTGGAGCATCAGAGGCTGAGGGGTGACCTTATAGAGGTTAATCATGAGGAGCATGCATAGGGTGAATAGACAAGGTCTTTTCCATGGGGTGAGGGAGTCAAAACTGGAGGGCATAGATTTGAGAGAGGAAAGATTTAAAAGACACCTAAGGGGCAAAACTTTCACGCAGAGGGTGGTGTGTGAATGGAATAATTTGCCAAAGGAAGTGGTGGAGGCTGGTACAATTAATTTAACATTTAAAAGATGTCTGGATGGGTATATGAATAGGAAGGGTTTAAAGGGATGTGGGCCAAATGCTGGCAAATGGGACTAGATTAATTTAGAATAATTAGTCAGCATGGATGAGTTAGACCAAAGGGTCTGTTTCTGTGCTGTATAGCTCTATGACTCTATGGTCCAAGTCCTACAGGAGCAATTTCTCAATAGGAGACTGGACACCAAATTGAAAGCAGCTTAGTTGGGAATATTTGCACCAGGTTCATGTGAGTATCATTGGCCATTGAATATGGGACCAACAGGAGAGGAAAGAAAACATCCCAAGAATCCTGGCTATCTGTCTGAGATAGGGAATGATTCTTTTTCCGTTTCTAGATGTTAATTTATCTGTAGTTCCAGCATTTCCTGAATAACATGTTCTGAAAATACAGCTGTTTGTTGAACAACTTCATTTGATGATTTGACGATCCACTTCATAGGGCAGAGTAAGAGAAGGAAAAGAAATGCATTCTTAAAGACAGTGTCACCCCTCTTCTTCTCTATGTAACACCTGGTTCCGATTCCATAAACAAATATCAGTGCTTAAAATAAAACAGAACCACAGCAAAAATAGTGGGAACAGATGGTTCACAGGTAACAGTACAAAGACATGTAGATGGGGAAGATCAATTGATCAATGTGAATTATTAAGTTTTAAGTGTGCTAGTTCTGTTACTTACCAAAAGACATCTTGGATTAAAACCTACTGCAATTTTTTTTTATTGGGCTACTGCATCAGTGTTTTTTTTTCACTCTAGCCTCCATAATCAATGAAACATGATTAGGGGCTACTAATTGTATATGTTTATGATATCTTGGAGCATTCTGTGTCTCATTCTCTCATTAACTGCACTCAGCTCTTGTCTGTCATTGGTATAAGATAAAGTAGATGGACATAGGTTAATTTTCATCTGGTAGTTTCTATGCTGCAACAACATTCAACAATTAAGATCAGCTGCATTGTTGAGATTAAACAGCTCTTTAGTATGATTTAGCCCTGTTATTTAGCCCAATGTAAATGGAGGACAGGGAACTCTATATACAATGGAAATATCTGCGATTATAGGTCAGGTTGTAGATCCAAATCTCATGTAGATTCAGGTCCAAGAGTGGATACGGCTGTAGGCTGATCCATCAGCACATCTAATTCCAGCCACTGATCTTGATCAAGTTCTAGAACCAGAGACAAATCTAGCTCCTAATACCAATTATGATCCACATAGCTTGGATTCAGATTCAAATCTAAATCTAGATCCAGATGTAGATCCAGATGCAAGTCTAGCTCCAGATAATGAACTTGAGCCAGATTACCTGGATTCAGATCAAGACCTATGTGCAGGTGCAGATGGAGATGCAGATTGAACTCTAAATGCTGATCTTAACTCAGCTAGCTTGCATTCAGATCCAGATCTAAATTTAGATACAGGTCTAAGGGTAGATATAGATTCAGATGTAACCATAGCTTGTGGTACTGAATTTGAGCCAGATGGCCTGGATTTAGATTTACACTCAGATCTAGGTGCAGCTGTAGATTTAGATGCAGAAGCTTGAAGACGCACACCAACGGGTTCAAGAACAGCTTCCTCCCTGATGTTATTACACTGATGAATGGACTCTCTAACTTCAAAAAGTGTTGATCTTGCCCTGCACACATTCTGTGCGATGTAACCTATCTACCTCACTCTGTCCAAGTCTTTTTTTCACCCTATTATCTGTGGGTCCTTGATCTGCCTGTTCTGCTCAGGAAAAAGAAGCTTTTCACCGTACATAGGTACACGTGACAATAAATCAAATCAAAGTGTAGAACCAGATGCTGATCTTAATTTAGACAGCCTGGAGTCAGACCCAGATCTAGATTCAGATGCAAGTCTTGAGCCAGATAACCTGAAATCCATATTCAGATCTAGGTGCAGCTGTAGGTCCAGGACCAGGATTGCCTGGATTCAGATTTAGACCAATGTCTAAGTGCAGAGATAGTAGGAACGCAGATGTGTAGATCTAGGTATCGGACTGGATTCAGATCCAGATGCAATTTTAGATGCAGAAACTGAACTTGATCAACATAGTTTGCATCCAGATCCAGATGGAGTTGCAGTTGCAAACACAGTGTGTCTCAGTCCAGCTTACAGCGCCCGGACCCGGACCCAGACCCGGTCCCTGGTCCTGATCCCGATCCCGATCCCGGGCGGACGCTGTGCTCCCCCTGGCGGTGGGAAGTGACGTGTAGGCGGCTCCGGGCCCGAACGGGGATGGCGGCGACACCGGCACCGGCGGAGTCTCAGGCCGATCGGGAGGCTCAGAGCGGGGCCTTGGGAGACGGAGACGGAGAGGCTCCGGGAGTGGACTCAGAGCCGGAGACTGAGCCTGAGCCTCAGTTGCAGGGCCCGGCCTGGGAAGAGCTGAAGGCGGAGAGCGGGAGGAGGGCATCCGGGGACTCGGAGAGCGGGGCGTACGGCCGGAGGAACGACAGATACATCTTCTACAGGTGGGGGGTGAAGGGGGGAGTGTGGGGAAT
>NC_063332.1:164197020-164240160 GCF_021869965.1 Rhincodon typus
GTGGAATGGGGGGAGGGGGAGGGAAGAGGGAATGAGGAGGAGCGGGAAGGGAGGAGCGGCACGAAGGGAAAGGGGAATGGGGGGAGGGAGAGAGGAATGGGGGAGTGGGAGGTAGAGGGAAACGGGATGAGTGGGTTTGGAGGGAATGGGAGAGGGAGAGAGGGGGTATGGGGGAGAGTGGGATGGAGGGAAATAGGATGAGGGAGGAGAGTGGGAAGGAATGGGCTTGGGGATTGGGGATGTGGGGAATAGGGTTGGTGATTGGAGGGATGGGGGAGTGGGGTAAAAGAGGGAAGGGGCGATGGATAGAGATGGGATGAGGGAGGGAAAGTTGGGGGGGACACAGAGATGAAATAGTAAGAACTGCCGATGCTGGAGTCAGAGCTAACACAGTGTGGAGCTGGAGGAACACAGCAGGCCAGGCAGCATCAGAGGAGCTGGAAAGCTGACATTTCTGGTTGGGACAACCCTTTCTGAAAAAGGGTCCCGACTTGAAACGTCAACTTTCCTGCTCCTCGGAGACAGAGGTGAGGTTTGATGGGAGGGAGGGAGATGGGATTGGGAAGAAGATCTATTTGTGGGGGAGAAAATGGGGCTTGAGGTCAGGCTGAGTTCTAGAGGTGAATCAGTTGCGGGGGATGGGGTGTGGGGTGTTGCTTCAAAGGAAATGGAGTGCCCAAGACCATCTCTGCATGTCATGGGGCTCCATGGGCACCCGGGGGTAAAACCATTTTGAAAAAATTAAATACTTGGAAATGTACCTCCTGGCTGTGCTGAAGCTCCGTTCTGAAGCACACAAATTCATTTGATGATTGTGTCATTGATAAGTTTTACTAGTTCTTACTATTTTTGGGTTAAAATGTCAATACCCAAACTGCCTTGTTACAAATGCAGCAGATACAGCCATGTCTGAATGGGACTATTGAGCTGCACCATGTGATGTTCAGTGATCAACACGGAGCAAACCATATCTCATGCGATGAAAGGCTGCCAGTATATTAAAATTGTAGCACTATTTACACAAACTACATTACTGACTGTCCAAATCAACTAAAGGAAAATTTCTGTTCTAAGTTGAGATTTGTAATGATTTTCAAATTTGTACTCAGGATATCGTAATTACTCAGTAGCAGTGACTAGTCAGGCAATAAACTACCTCAGTGCTGTACAGTTTGTGATAAGGAGCTGTTCTTTATTTGTTGCTGTTACTGTAAATATGTGTAATTCTTTGTTTTATTCACTGTGAATTACAGGTAAATGTGATTTTCCTTCAGAATTTTAATTAGGACTGGTCTTTGGTGATTTCTGGCAAACCTTTATTAGTATTATTCTTCATTACCTAACTGCTTTGCAGTACCGTTCTAGCAGTGGTTTGTAAATTCCCTAGTCAATTTTTTCACAATTCATTGCCTGAGAGTGATATTGAATCTGAAGTTGGAAATGGTAAGCAAATTATTTTAAAATGTAAAGAATGCCTTTCACTCCTCTTCCACTCCCTGAATAATTAGTGCAGTTACTGGTTATGTGGGGTGGTATTGTCTAATAAAAAAAACTGCCTTAAACCTTTGAATATGATTTGGTTTGATTTGATTTGATTTATTTTTGTCACGTGTACGAAGGTACAATGAAAAATGTTGTCTTAAATGCTTTACAAGCAGATCGTACTATACAAGTGCGTCACGGTAACAGAACAGAGTGCAGGATACAATGTTACAGGTGCAGAGAAAGATCAACATTAAATTGGTCCATTCACAGCGGGGAAGAAACTGTTCTTGAATCTGTTCATATACGTATACAAACTTCTGCCTGACGAAAGAGGGTGGAAGAGAGTATAACAAGGGTGGGAGGGTGTTTGATTAAATTGGTTGCTTCCCCGTTAACAGTGGGAAGCATTGATGAAGTCAGTGGATGGGAGACAAGTTTGCATGATGGACTAGGCCGTGTACACAACACTCTGAAGTTTCTTTCAGTCTTGGGAAGTGCAGTTGCCTTATCAAGCTATGATGCATCCAGATAGGATGCTTTCTATGATGCATCGGTAAAAATTTGTCAGAGCATTTATGGACATGTGGAATTTCCTTAGTCCCTTGAGGGAGTACGGGTGTTGCTGTGCCCTCTTTGTCTGGTATGACATAACTGTAGTCTGACCAGCCTAGGTCAGCTATGCTCAGCATCCTTGGCTGTAGAAGGGGGAAATAACCAGTTGTTGGTGGATAGACAGTGACCTGTGGACAACAGCTAAGGGTTGAGACTCTCTGTGTATGCTGTGTAGCAAGCTCTAAAAGTGTCATTCTTTTTGTTTCAGAGACCGGAAGGAATGGGCTGATATTAAGCCAGTTCCACAGGATGATGGTCCCAATCCAGTTGTTCAGATCGCTTATTCTGAGAACTGTAAGTATCAAATTGAGGTTATAGAGTCATAGAATAATACAGCATGGAAATAGACCCTTCTGTCCAACTCATTCATGCCAACCAAGTTCCCCAAATTAAATTAGTCTCATTTGCCTGTGTTTGGCCCACAGCCCTCCAAATTTTTCCTATTCATGTACCTGTCCAAATGTCTTTTAAATGTTGTAACTGTACCTGCATTTACCACTTTCTCTGGCAGTTCATTCCACATATGAACTACCCTCTGTGAGAAAAGGTTGCCCCTCAGGTTCCTTTTAAATCTTTCTCCTCTGACCTTAAAATTTTACCTTCTAATTTTGAATTCCCCTACCATAGGGAAAAGACCTTTGCTATTCTATTTTGTGCATGAATTAATTCTGAGCCTGATAGCATCAAAAAGTTTTGTCTCTGTTACTGTGCTGTCAGTCTTATTTATAAATGATGGGTTTGAGTTCTTAAGGAAAAGCTGATTGCTAGCACCACCTACCTTAGCCACGTCCTAAATCTATCTGCTGCTGATACTCTTGAACATATCATTGGTACCTCCAGCTGAATTCTTTCTGTGTATCCTGGACTGCCCTCTCATTCTACACTTTCCATGAATTCCATAGTATCCATAATTCTGTTGCCTAACTGTCGTCAAGTTCCACTCATCTGTTATTCCTGTCCTTTGTGACCAATGTTAGTTCCTGGGCCCAAACATTGTATTTAAATTCATCTCCCCTTCCTATTGCTGTTAAGCTGTGCTTCTCCTCTGATTCTGACATCCGCCTCACTTTTCATTACGGTGGCCTCCATCACATTAGATTTACATTCCACCTTCCTCATTTCCGTTAAGACCTTCTGTTAAAGATCACCTGTTTGACTAAGCTTCAATCACCAGTCCTAATATCTACTCTTTGGTTTGTCATTCATTCGTTCTTCATACCTCTGAAAATTTTGAATCTCGTATTCAAACCAGATTTGTGTTATCTAAATTAATCAATTATCTGTGAAAGTAAATGTTCCATTGGTTTTAACTCTGCTCAGAATGCCCATTTGAAAAATATCATTTCAAAACGTATATCTTTTTTAAAAATTTCCAGATCTGTGAACTCTAGCTTTCTGAAGTTGTTCTTTTCTTCCAGTTAAAGATGTGTATGATTACTTCAGGGCTGTTCTAAAGCTTGATGAAAGGAGTGAGCGAGCACTCAGTCTGACAACAGATGCAATAGAACTGAATGCTGCAAATTACACAGTATGGTAAGGCAGTTTGAATCGGCAATCAGTTCTCTTTTGTTGGAAAAGCTGCAGACAAAGATTACAGTAATCCTTTACTTGTAATCATGTGCATTTTTGATTTTATCATTACATAACCAATGAACAACTTTTGTGCATGGTTGATTTCTTTCTGAAGTAGCATTGACAAGAAGAAAAACTCTGGATTAAAATTTCCTCTGTAATTCAGGCTTTTAATCTACTGTAGTTTTGATGTTCAATTATAAACATTTAAAAAAAATTATTTTGAGTGTAGTGTAAGTGCAGTAGGTAATCTCATACAAATTTGATATTCTAAGGCCAGAGAGGATTTTATTGTGAATTGTGTGCAAATTGGGAATTTGTCCTTCCCAAGTGTCTCCTGCCTACCATTGATTTGTTTTAACATGGCAAATGAGAACAAAAAACAGTAAATGTGGTAACAGGATTGCCTGCCTTCTTGGTTTGGCTCAGTTGGTTTCATGCCCACCTTGTGAACAGAAAAAGGTAGAATCTAACCCAACTATAGTGTTTGAGTACAATCCAAAGTGACATTTCTCTACAGTATTGAGAGATCGATGTTTGTTGGAGGCGTTGATCTTGGACAAAGCCTGATCTGTTTGTTCTAGTAGCTCAGGTGCGTGTCAAAGATCTCATGTTATTGTAAAAAGAGAAGGGAGTTTCTCCACTGTCCTAATCCAATACTCGGCTCTCCAGTATTACTGGCAACAACAGATTAACAAGTCGTTCATCTGATTGTTGATGGATGTGACTCAGCTGTTAACATCATGACAGTGACTGTAGTCCAAAGGTTGTGAAATGCCCTGGAGTGTTCTTCAGTGCTGAGGCAGGAATTTTTTTTATTCATTCACTGGTTAGGCCAGCATTTATTGCTCACCCCTTATTCCCCACAGGACAGTCAACCACATTGCTGTGGGTCTGGAATCTCATTTAGGCCAGACCAGGTAAGGATGGCAGTTTCCTTCCCTAAAGGACATTAGTGAACTAGATGGGTTTTTCTGACAATTGAAAGGGATTCATGGTCATCATGAGACTTTTAATTTCAGTTTTTTTTAATTGAATTCAAATTATACCATCTGCCATGGCGAGATTCAAACCCTAGTCCCCAGGACATTAACTGGATCTCTGGATTAGCAGTCCAGCGAAAATACCACTAGACCATCAGCTACCCCAGGAACTCCTGTCCGTGGAAGGCTGTGGATCCTGAGACTTCTGGAGCTGTCAAGAATGAGAGGTTTTGTTTTTAGGTAAGGATATCCAGGGATTTGGAGCAAATGCAGCTAAATGAAGTTTAGTTCCACTTAAGCCTTGATCAGATGAATGGTGAAACAGGCTTGCGGGCTGAATGGCCGCCTCCTGGTCCTGTGTGAATGCAGATTTCTTTCCGTCAAAAACTGACTGCTTATTTGCAATTGCCTTTAATCTCCTCAGGCACTTCCGAAGAGTGGTGCTGCAGTCTTTGAACAAGGACCTCAATGAGGAACTAATGTACATCTCTGATATCATTGAGGACCAACCCAAGAACTATCAAGTTTGGTATGTGAAAGCATCGTTGTTCACCGTGTTTATAAAAACACAGGTGATTAATGATGGAACTGAAAAAAAAAAGACTTTATTCTCTTACTTTCTAGGTATCACAGACAGAAGATTGTAGAATGGTTAAAAGACCCTTCACAGGAACTGGGATTTATTTCTGGAATCCTCAAACAAGATGCAAAAAACTACCATGCCTGGCAGCACAGACAGTGGGTGATTAAGGTCCTCCACTTCTTATTCTCTTTCCATTCTGTTGAAGATTAACCCAGTCAAGAGGTCTTTTTTTCTTTATTGTAACAATGTAGATGAGAAAAGGGTGGAGGCAAATTTGGAAAGGTGAGTTGGGAGGAGATGGATGGGACATGTAGACACTAGGCTTGAGTTTTAAAATGAACTAGTTGCAGGGAAGGAGTAATCACATAGGATATGTGACAGAGAAGTAGATATTCAACCTAACCAATCCTTCCACTTCTTCAAATCTGCCATTACAACCATCTATATGCTTGTCTCCAAATCCTTGGTCAGCTTCCCCTTAAATGCATCCATAAGTATTTGCTTCAACTATTCTGTGATAGAGTTCCCCAATCTCACCATTCTTTGAGTAAGGAAGTCTCTTGAATTCTCTGTTGGATTTCTTGGTGATTATCTTATGTTTTTGGCCTCCATTATCCTCTTCCACACAAAAGGAATCATTCTGTATCATTTTGGATAATTTCATAATTTTTTTATAATTTTGTAATTTTAAAAACCTCTTTTAGGTCACCCTCAGCTTTTTTCAAGAGGAAACAGCTCCAGCCTTTAAATCCTTTCCTGATACCTGTATCAATTATTTGCTGCTACCATTTCGTAAATCATCTCTGGATACTGTCTGATAACCTTGCAACTTTTTATACCACATATAGCTTTAGTGCAGGCTTAGCACAACTTCTTTACGTTCAATTCAATCCTTCTAGAATTGAAGTCTATTGTTTGACTTCTTGCTGATCTTTTTAGCAATTGATTTATTTGCTTCCAAGATCTTTGTTGCTCCAACCCATCTACATTTGCACTTTCCAAGTAATAAATAGCCATCCTGTTATTCCTGAAAAAAACCCTAATTAATCTGTGATGGGCCACCTTATTGAAGGCCTTTTGAAATCTAGATAAATTGTGTCCACTGCATTATCAATGTCTACACTCTTTGTTACCTCTTCCAAAAAAATTCAATAAGGTTGGTCAAGCCAAATTTTCCCTTTTGAAATCCATGTTGACTATTTATAATCATAGAATCCCTTCAGTGTGGCAACAGGCCCTTCGGCCCAACAAATCCACACTGACACTCAGACCGTCCCACCCAGATCCATTTCCCTGTAACCCACCTAATCTACACATCCCTGAACACTACGGGCATTTTAGCAAGGCCAATCCACCTAGCCTGCACATCTTTGGACTGTGGGAGGAAACCGGAGCACATGGAGGAAACCCATGCAGACGCTGGGAGAATGTGCAAACTCCACACAGACGGTCGCCGGAGGCTGGAATCAAACCTGGGTCCCTGGTGCTGTGAGGCAGCAGTGCTAACCACTGAGCCACTGTGCCTCCCCTTGATATTGTATTTTTGATTTTTAGATGTTCTTCTATGCTGTGCTTGTTTTTCCAAGTACTGATATTAAAATAACTGGTCTATCATTCCCTGTAGATTCCTCGTTTAAGTATAGCAATTACATTCCTGAATCCTACAGATTTCAGTGCCTGGAAAGAGTGAATTAAACGTAGGCGATGATGCATTGATATCAGAATGGGAAGTTCACCATTTGGACTGTAATGAAGAGAAATTTCTTCATTCACGGGGTTGTAATTCTTCGGAATTCTCTATCTCAGAGGGTTTGAATGTTCAGTTGTTGAGAATATTCAAGAATGAGATTGAAAAATTTTTAAGTACTGAGGGATGGGCCATTAAAGATGGACATGGAAGTGATGTAGTTCAACTGTGATCTTAACGAATGGTGGACGAAGGGGCTGCATGGTGTCTATGTAATAAGGACATGGGAATGGGAGGGTGGTGAAGATTGAAGTGGGCATCTTCTTCTGTTTGACTCAATCCTGTTGCATTATTCAGCTCAGCTACTAGAAGATATACATCTTTTGACCATCCTTAGGTTAGTTTATTTTAGATTGTCTCTGGTTCATTCATTCTGTGTAGCTTGCTCTCTTTAGTCAGGATGCTAGTAGTATGTGAATGATAGATTAGCGACTGAGAAGATTTGTCTTTTTTGTTTGAAGTGCACCATACAGCTTTTCAATTGTGCTGCTTTTGTTCATGTGGTGCATACATCCTTATTGTAGATATGGCTCAGTTGTTGCCTATGGGCAAGGGATTGGGTCTGACTGAAAAACCTTCTGCTCACAGCATGGCTGAGGTCCTGCTGTGTACGTTGCTAATTTTTGTCGTCATGCTGCGTTTTGCAGGAATTCAACCTTTGGAACAATGAACTAGCATATGTGGATCAGCTGCTGGAGGACGATCTGCGAAACAACTCTGCGTGGAACCAGCGATATTTTGTCATTTCAAATACCACTGGTTTTGACGATCCTACAGTACTTGATCGTGAAGTCGAGTTAGTCTTCAACTTTTTTAATTATCCTCTCTTGTAAATTAACGCTAAAAGTTCTGCTTCCAGTTAAGTTCGTGTTTAATTAGGAGGATTTGAAATTACTAACGCTTGGTGCTCAAATAGCATGTGGAATACCTACACAGTGAATTGAAATAATTTCTAATACAAGAGAGCACACATCCACGGTTATGAAGCAAAATCGTATTTCCTGATGTTAGGAAGTGTTTCTTTAGTACAGAAAAAAAAAGAAAGAACTTCCATTAATTTAGTATCTTTCATGAACTTGGTCTGTACCTAAACAGTTTACAGTGACTGATTGTTTTTTGTAAGTGTAGTCCCTGTTGTAATTTGCAACCAGATATCACAAAGGTTCTCAAACACTGCACTGTGGTGGTGACTGGATGATCTGATTTAATAATGCTCACAGGAAAATAGATACTAGTTTAAACACTGGAAAAACATCACCGATCTTCACTTGAAAGGGTAAATGGCTCTTCAATTAAATGTCTCATTCCCCTGTGCTATACCTAAGGGTCAGGCTGAGTTTTGTGCTCCAGTCCTGGAATGGAGTTAGAAGTGGAGAATTTCTAATGCTCAAGAGTGCTGACTCTGAAGCAAGCTGTCACTTGATGAGTAGACATGAAATTTAGTAGTCTGGATTGATGATCCAACAGGTTGTAGAGCATATTTTATCAGACTTTTAGTTGTGAGCATAGATTATCTTTTCAATGCAAAAAAAACATGGGAACACTACAAAATAATTATTCACTGATATAAAACAATCTGATAGGTAATTAGAGTTCCTCCTCAAGATGATATCACACTCTGGGTTAATTTGAATCAGAGCTAATTAAGGTTCTTGTGTCAGTTAACAGGCAGAATAATTCCCTTTCCCAAAAATTAACTTAAAACGTAGTGTTTAAGAGTGTAGTGGAATTATTTTCAAATCACTGCTTTTAAGATGTTTAGGGAAAGAAATGTTAGACTGTTCAGATTATTTTCAAATGATCCATCTTCCAGTAGCTGTTCTACTTCATTTTAAATTCCTCAGTAAAGTGCAGTTTCCCCATGTGAACATTGGGGGTTGTATTAGATATGGCTATCACTAGAGGGAGTCAAAGGCCTGTTTTAACTGACGGTGGAGTAACCAAGAATGTTGTAGCATGTTTGAGCATAGGAAATATTAACACTGCACAGTTCCTTTGTTTGCACATCACACTAACTGTGTAAATATATCACACCATAATTACACATTCCAGAAAAAAATCAGATGGGGAGGGGTGGTGATGTTGTCGGGGAGGTGACAATGATGGTTAATGATGTTTCCTGTCCTGTGCAAATGATCATGTTTGAGACAGCTACTGAAAACAATTTAAAAAAGAACCTGTGCAATTTCAGCCTGTAATAATACATATGAATTACGTTGAAAGAAAGTTGAACAAATCATTACCTATGAGTTAGGTCAACAGTACCCATTAGTCTTTACTACATCTGGTGATGGGTCACTGAACTTCTGCCTGTAAATGAAACCCTTATTTTTGTTGTTCCTGATCTCTAACATTATTGTATACTATATCACAGGTATACCCTGAAGATGATCAAACAGGCTCCTCATAACGAAAGTGCATGGAATTACTTAAAAGGGTAATGTTCAGTTTTTGCAGCATCA
Source organism: Rhincodon typus (assembly GCF_021869965.1). Lineage (NCBI taxonomy): Eukaryota > Metazoa > Chordata > Chondrichthyes > Orectolobiformes > Rhincodontidae > Rhincodon > Rhincodon typus. The sequence goes on from NC_063332.1 coordinate 164,206,465, forward strand.
TACATCATATTAGTTCAGAGCTGAACCTTGGTGTAAATCCATCAGAGAAATCAAGTTTTGAGCCATTTTGTCTTTTGGGTTTGTTAAGGAGAGTGGAAATTGCCTAAAGGTTATTGTTAGTCTAAAAATAGGATCACAGGCATTGCTGGACGAATTATTAGTTTGATTCGTTTCTTTGATTACCCTGGCAGTCACATGATAGTGATAATGGAGTTTTTTATTCATCACAGCAATAAATTTCCATCAATCACTGTACAGCAGACCCAGATGTGATGTGAAGAAAACCCCTAATGTTTTTTTTGGGAAATAGAGGTGCAAAGTCACCTTTTCTTCCCAAGCATGATAAACCTACCACTCATATATTGAACATAAAATAATTTTTTTTGAAGAAAACTGTCTAATATCTAAATGAATCAATATTGTCTATTTCTGCAGTCTCCTTAGGAACATGTTGAATAAACTGACTACTTAATTATTGAAATAATGTTTCCACTAATTAATTTGGATTTACCTCCCTTCTCGTCTTCAGTCATAGGCTGTACTTTTGTGTTCTATTGATCTGGACAGGGTGATATTGTCTTATAGTCTGTGTTATCCAGTCCCTTTAATAGTCTATAAACTACTCTCATATCAATCAACAATTTGAAATTTGTAACCTAAATTATCATTGATCCATAATGATGCTGCCAGATCATAAATCACTGTCAGCATAGGTGGGTTTTTGCAAAACCAAATCTCCAAGATAGTTCCACAGTGTGGAAACTGTACTTGTGTCTGCAGTTGTAGCAGCGTTTTAAGTTTGTGTAAAAGCAGATTTCTATTTTCTGTAGTTTTTTTAAAATCTTGATACCTACGTGGTTGTGCATTCATATATACTCACATGCAGGTATATAACATGGTATAATTCACACATCTAATGAGGGAATTGTATTATCGGAGTATGTTCAGGATATATATTTCTTGAAGTGGCTGTATATTTTGGCAAATAACTATACATCTTTTATAAACAATGCACTATTATAAATGTAATACGGTGTCACTGCTCAACTTGACTGTTGGGTACTCATGCAAAGAAAGTCACCTGGCATCAGACTTTTAGAATGGCTGCAGCATTGAGCAGGCTGAAGACAGCTTGGGTTTTGTGGTGAGTAGGCTTTGGAAAGATCATATGTGATTGTCATTGTTGGTTAGAGTTGGCTCTTGATTGTTAATGGACATTTCGATACATCAAGTGGATAGTGTCAAATAGGTTTCCAAGAATTGGCCCCTGAATATTCTTATCACTTTTGACACCTTTTGGAATCAGGCAGTTAGTATAGTTTGCTGTTGGTCACAGAAGACAATTTTAGTTACATAGTGAATGTAGTGCAATTCTGTGTTGTGGCATTTCATTTAACCTGTTCATTTGAAATCAGTGGTTTTATCATTTGAAAAATTAATACTTGTTTCTGTCTCTCCTTCCTGCAGAATTCTACAGGACCAGATTCTCTCCAAGTATCCCAACCTGCTGGAGCAGATTTTGCAGTTGAAGGAACAGTTTAGTTCCCCCTACCTGATTGCTTTCCTAATTGACATATATGAAGATCTCTTGGAGAACAATTGTGAAAACAAGGAAGAAATCGTTAACAAAGCACTGGAGGTCAGTTACTTGGTCATGGGATGGGGTGATAGGACTAAGTTGAACAACGATGGAGAGCAGGTCCTAATTGATTACAGTGTAGGCATCAGTTTTGCCAAGGAGGAAAGTCTTTCATTAGCTAGTTCAGCTTAGCATTGTGTTGACAAAGGAGTCTCCTAGAAACTGCCATGAAATAATTCTGTGTTAAAGGTCCTGCATTAATACAGGTTATTGAAATGAGTTTGGGAAGTTTAAAATTTAATGAATTTGGGGAGGAAATGGATGAAATTTTATTTTTTTTTTAATCTTTTGATTCCGATTTCTTTCAGCTGTGTGAGTGTCTTGCTGTAAAAAAAGACACTATCCGACAGGAGTACTGGAGATACTTTGCAAGATGCCTGAAAGAGAAGTATGGTGTTAAGCAGGAAGATACTGAGCCTACGGAAAGTGAAGCCTCCCTTCAGGAAGGCTGTAGTAACTGAAAACTACTTCTGTAGTTTGTATCTCCTAGTTAAAAGGGCAAAAAGTAGTGATCAATGGTTGTTTTTTCACATTCCTCTTTAATTTTCTTAACATCAATCTACACAGCACCCTTGTGTATGTAAATGTATAAAAACAACATTTTGTACGTGTATTTATATTATTTGAAGCACAAAGCTAAGGAATAAACAGCAACTCTACAACAATGTTATTATCACATTTTTGCCTTCAATCCACACGTACAAACTAAATACAAAGCAAGAGAACATAATTGTTACTAAATCAGCTTTATTTAGGGGGATATTGGAACTTATTTAAAATGTTACCTTTTTTAGTTGTCACAACTACAGTGAAATATTCACAAAGTTACAGTGTTGTATAGATTTTACTGTCCGTCAATAAAATCTTGTGAAGTGATAAATGTTTTCTGTCACCTCATTTAAAAACAATACATGAAACAAAAACAATACATGAAACAAAAACAATACATGAAACAAAAACAATAAAGAACTGCGGATGCTGGAAATCAAAAACAGAATCAGAAATTGCTGGAAAAACTCAGCAGATCTGTGAAGAGAAAGCAGAGTTAATGTTTTGGATCCAGTGACCCTTCTTCAGAATTGAAGTCCTTTGGACTGTTCTGAAGGATCACTGGACCTGATATGTTAACTCTGCTTTCACTCCACAGATGCTGTCAGACCTGCTGAGTTTTTCCAGTAATTTCTGATTTTGAATACATGAAGCTATTTAATTTAAATCATTCAGTAATTAAAAAGGCAGTATTAATTAGTGACTGCATTGCCATTTGGGTCAGAAAGTCTTGTGTGTGAAATAACAGTACTATGAAGGCAGAAGCCCTCTGCATAGTGATCACAGTAACTCCAGCTTACATTTATATTGTATGTTTAGTGACCATCTGACATCCCAAAGCGTTTCACGTGCAGTCACCTTTGTGACATAGGGAAGGTAACAGTCAATTTGCACTCTGCAATGTCCCATAAATAGCAATAAAATGACCAGATGCTCTTTTTTTGTTTTGTGAAATTTATTGAGGGACAAATGTTGACTGAGGCATTGGGGATAACACTCCTGCTGATAGAGTCATAGAGATGTACAGCACGGAAACAGACCCTTCAGTCCAACTCATCCATGCCGACCAGGTATCCTAAATTAATCCAGTTCCATTTGCCAGCATTTGGCCCATATCCCTCTAAACCCTTCCTATTCATGTATCCATCAAAATGCCTTTTAAATGTTGTAATTATACCAGTGCCCACCACTTCCTCTGGAAGTTCATTCCATACATGCACTAGCCTCTGTGTGAAAAAGTTGTCCCTTAGGTCCCTGTTAAATCTTTCCCCTCTTACCTTAAACTTATGCCCTCTGGGTTTGGACTCCCTACCCTGACAAAAAGGCTATTCACACTAATCATGCCCCTCATGATTTTATAAATATCCATAAGGTCATCCCTCAGCCTCTGATGCTCCACAGGAAATAGCCCCAGCCTATTCAGCCTCTCCCTAGAGGTCCAACCCTGGCAACATTCTTGTAAAGCTTTTCTGAACCCTAATGGAATCTTCTGTATCTACCCAAGCAGACAGATGGAGCCTCTGTTTAATGTATCTTCTGAGAGACAGCACCTCCAAAAGCACAATACTCCCTCAGTACTGCAATGAGTGTCAGCCCTATGTTTTGTGTTGATGGAGCTCCTGAATTTAACAGTGTTGCTGCATCTTCAAAAGGCAGGCAGAGTTTTACCGACCTGTACACACGTGCAACATGTAGCCAACAGCAGTTGCAATTGCTCCTAGGTCTAAGAGATGACAGGGAAATGGAGCACAAGCTGCAGAGGGGGCAAACTCTTTTAATGCCCCATCAAACAGAGCTGCATACCTCCCTGCTCCTTAACAGTGACAACAGGCTCACTTGCATTCTCATCAACATTCCCTCGTGTTTGTCCTATCAAAGTCCTCATCTGAGAACCCTGCAACAGAATCTATCCAAGTTCTCCCTTCAGTGAGCTCCCACACAAACTATCCTCTCATTTGGCTATAGCCCCACTTAAGCCCGTTGACTCAACATGTGCAGATTCCAACTTCGTGTGGGCATCTGAAGTACATTTAGTACTAATATCTGAACTGGTGGTAGAGATAAAGATAAATAAAGTGGCAGAGCCTATTCACTGCTGGACTGTAGTAAGTGACAGCTGTTGTATGGTTGAAAGCAGAAAACCAGGCAGGGAGTGAGGGGAGAGGGCTCAGTTGGAAAGCAAGAAGTTCATGACTACACCACCTGAAGTTCCAGAAAGAAGCATAAAGTCAAGCTGCTAATTCAGAAGGGAGGAAAATGACAGAATCTTAGAAGAATCATGTTGCTAAAAGAGGTCATTCAGCCCATTGTGCCTTCACTGAGATGTTAAATGAGCCCTTAGTCTCAATGACACAGGATAATACAAGCTCTATTCCAGCAAATCCCATGATGTACTGGATCATGTCTGTAGCGCACAGGAGATGTCAGGTATCCTTGGTAGCTGTTGATTCAGTTCTGCTTCTTTTTCATGCATATGGCATTGTCCTGCATGAATGAGGGAAGAACATCAGTAATTGTCTTGCAGTGTTTGGATCTGGACAGTTGGGTGTAAGCAAGAGGAGCTGAATGTGAATCGGACAATTGCAGTTTGTGTGAGAGCTCCTTATTCTTTCTCTTTTATATTCTCAGCTTCCTTGTATCATGAGGGGTATGGATAGGGTGGATAGCCAAGGTCTTTTTCCTAGGGATGCCACAACTAGAAGGCATAAGTTTAAGGTGAGGGGGAAAGATTTCAAAGGGATCTGAGGGATAATTTTTTCACACAGAGGAACAAACTGCCAGAAATGGTGGAGGCTGGTACAATTACAACATTTAAAAGACATCTGGATGGGTATATGAATAGGAAAGGTTTTAAGTATATGGGCCAAATGCTGGCAAATGGGACTAGGTCAGATTGGGATGTATGGTTGGCACGGACGAGTTGGACCGAAGGGTCTATTTCCACTCTGAATGACTCTGACTCTAAATGCACCTCACAGCTCTATTGCTAATAGCTGCCTCTATCTCTATTTTCCCTCTCAATAAAACTCATATCTGCCCAAATTTTGATCATCAGACATTCCTGGACAGGTCAAAAGAAAACTCATCTGATGCCTTTTTCATTCTTCTATATCTCTTATTTGTTACTTTGTTTCCCATTATTTGATCAACACTACAGTCAATCTAGCTCCAATTGTTCCTTACTCCTAAGCAACTCTTACCTGTTGATTCTCATTATACCATTGCAGCTGAAATGAGGACTAATGGCAAAAGACACTAACGCATTCCTTCCTTGCTTTTCCAGAATGGTTTGTTCTCCCTATCCACCTGTCCTCCTTTGTCTTTTTTCTCTTTGATAATCTAGGTGCTTGATTTCACAGAAACGGTCCTGATTTAGCACAGCATCACCTCTCACATTTTCTCAATTCAATAATCTGTTTCATCTCTCCAGTAGATAAACTGAACAGGAAAATATTTACAGCATGCGTCTTTATTTCTGTGGAGCTCGACAGCTCATTAAAATCCAATTTAATGTGCCATCTTGGATCTTTCTGACTGCTTATCTGGGTTTATGTCTGCCTGGGCCACTGTATCTCTGTGGCCTGGAGACTGCCTTTTTCAGTTGTGCCTCTGTTTATGTCTGGGTTTGTATCTGTGTCTATGTCTCCTTCTGGATTATTGTCTTTCTGCCCAAGTGCGTCCATCTGCCTCTTTCATTGTCTATGTTTAGGTTTGAGTCTTTGTGTCTGACTCAGGAATGGTGTCTGGGTTTGTGTGTCTCTTTCTCAGACTTGTCTCTAATAGGATTGTATCTCTCTGCTGTCCCTTTCTTTGTGTCATGTTCCTTGAATGAGTCGATGCCTGGCGTTGTCTATGTTATTCATCGTGCCTCTCTCAATTTGTGACTGTTATTCTGTTTTTCTCATTGTGTGTTGAGTTCTGTTCTCACTGGCTTGGAATTGAATTGCACTGCCTCCCTGTTAGGCCTGTGTTTATTATTTTCTGTGTGTGTGTGTAGTTGGGGCTGTATCTCTCACTGACTCAGTCTGTGTCTTTGCCTGATTCTATCCCTTAGTGCCTGGGTTTTATCACTTACTCGTTCTCAGTCAGAGTTTGGGGTCTCCAATTTCTCTCTCTCTGTTAGGCTTGTGTTTGTCTTTATTCCTCTCTGTCAGGCTTGCGTCTATCCTGTTCTCTCTCTGTGTTAGGCATGTATCTGTCTTTATTTTCTCTTTCTCTCTGTTAGCCTTGTTCTTATTCTGTCTTATTCTGTGTGTGTGTATTAGACTTGTATCTGTCTTATTCTCTCGGTGTGTATAGCCTTGTATCTGTTTTATTCTCTGTGTGTGTATTAGCCTTGTATCTGTCTTATTCTCTGTGTGTGTAGCCTTGAATCTGTTTTATTGTGTGTGTATTAGCCTTGTATCTGTTTTATTGTGTGTGTTTGTGTATTAGCCTTGTATCTGTCTTATTCTCTCTCTCTCTGTATAGCCTTGTATCTATCTTATTCTCTCTCTCTCTGTATAGCCTTGTATCTGTCTTATTCTCTCTCTCTCTGTATAGCCTTTTATCTATCTCATTCTCTCTCTCTCAATAGCCTTGTATCTGTTTTATTGTGTGTGTGTGTGTATTAGCCTTGTCTCTGTTTTATTGTGTGTGTGTGTATAGCCTTGTATCTGTTTTATTGTGTGTGTGTGTAGCCTTGTATCTGTTTTATTCTGTGTGTGTGTTTGTGTTCTTCACTGGCTGCGGTGGACTCTCGGACGGTAGGTACGGCGCCTTGTCCGTGGTCTTCAGGCGGGGACGGGGGACGGGCGGAGGGGGCAGCTCCTCATTCCTGCTGCCGGGTCTGTCTGCAGCGTGCGGGCCGGCTCGTGCTCCGGCTGCTCTCCCCAGACACAGGGCGGGCTTGAGAGGCCGCTTAGGCTCCGGGAGAGGCTCGATCCGGCCCCGGTTCATCCTGTGTCAGACGGAGAAGACGGAACATTGAACATTAGACCCTGCAGGCCGACAACAGAGCGACCGAACGGTGGACTGAAGTAGCCCTGCCAACGCTCCCGGAATTAAAGGAGAATCTCCAGGTTCCTCATTAGGATAGATAGAGGTACTAACAAAACTGTGTTTGCTTTCATATCATTTTTACACTTCAGATTATAGAAGTATTGGGGGGAAGGTAACAATTTTGCATGGGCAAAGCAATTAAAGGTTGAAGGTCAAGGAATGTCTACCCAGAGTTGGCAACTGTAAAAAATGACCAAGAGAGAATCTAACCATTGTTCTTTGACATTTAATGGCATTGCCATTTCTGAATTCCTCACTATTAACATCCTTGGGGGTGGGGTAGGGGTGCTACTCCTGATCAGAAACAGAACTGGACCAATCATATAAATACAGTGGCTACAAGAGCAGGTCCGAGGCTTGGAGGCTTGCAGCAAGTAACTCACCTCCTGACTCCACAAAGCCTGTCCACTATCTACAGGTACAAGTCAGGAGTGGAACACTCCCCACTTGCTTGGATGAGTGCAGTTTCAACAACATTTGGAAGTTTTACATCATCCAGAAACAAAGCAGCCCACTTGACAGGTACCACATCCTCACTCACTCCTTTCAGTAGCAACAGTATGTGTCTTCTACAAGGTGCACTGCAGAAATCCACCGAGGTTCCAAACTCATGACCATTTCTACCAAGAAGGACAAGGGCAGCAGATACATGGGAACATCATCGCCTGCGAGTTCACCTCCAAACCATTCACCATCCTGACTTGGAAATATATTACTGTTTCCTTCAGTGCTGCTGAATTAAAATCTTTAAACTCTCTCCTTAACTGCACTGTGGGTCTACCTACAGCAAATGAACTTCAGTGGTCATGAAGGCAGCTCACCACCACCTTCTCGAGGGCAAATAGGGATGGGAAATAAATACTGACCCAGTCAGTGAAGCGAACATTTCATGCATAGTCCTTAATGAATGTTCATCTCTGAAATGTCCAATATAAAACCCTCTTCCCCCATTTAAAGAAAGATGCATCCACTACATGAGTCTGATTAGTCTCTTTAGCGCATTAATGTTGGAGGAAACCTTGTTCATATTTACATTTTGTGTATATGTATATACAATATACACACAAGCCCCCTTTAAAAATTTATTCACTTGTAATGCAGTGGTTCTAGTCACACACACAGTCATCAAATTTCCTTCCCTCTGCGACAATCAGCTAGGCTTAACATAGTCCTTTGGGTCTCCCAACCTCCCCACCCAGTCAAAATCTGCCCATCTATCCCCGTTCACTGGGGACATATATCATCATTCTTAGCCTTAGAGTAAGAAGCTATCATGGACTGACCCTTTTGCAATATGAATAATTTCTATACAGGTGACCGAGAATTTTGAAGATGCCGAGGGCAACGGTTGGTAACCACAGCCCTCCGCTGCTACTGAGAGTGATGCTGGCTCTTGTATCTCTTGTTGCGGCTCTGCTTTCAGTCACCACGTTCTTCCGGATGGAACTCCTGCACCATTTGCCATGGACAAAGGGACCAGTAGACAATAGTTCAGATTCATGCTCGTATGGTCACTTCCGGCTGGGGGGAATGAAGGACTGCCTTTCCTGGTTGTCCTGTAAGGTGATTCAGAATGAGGTTACTGTGGTGAAGCTGATTGGTCGAGGTGCTGTCAAGCAGGTAAACTCTTCCCCCTCCAATCCTCAATTAAGACAGAAAGTTCTGAAAATATTCAGTAGGTTGGGCAGCATATGTGGAGAGAGAAACAGAGTTAATGTGACAGAACAATAACCTATCATCTGTCTTTCTCTCCCAGTCTCATTTCCAAGGGTGACCTATGGGCTTGTATTGTTTTGGCCACTTCTTTGGACTATGCTGTGCAGTGGTTTGCTATTGTCTTGAACATGAAACTCTCCTGCTCTTATTCCTTGCCATCAGATGACTTGGGAAGGATTTACAGGCTGACAATCAACCTCAGAAACAAAACAGAAATTGCTGGGAAAACTCAGCAGATCTGGCAGTATCTGTGGAGAAAAAGCACAGTTAATGTTTTGGGTCCACTGACCCTTCTTCAGTGCTGATTGTTGCTAGGAAAAGGTTGGTATGTATGCTGAAGATGGGGTGGGGATAGTGGAGGAGTAAACAATGGATGGAAATGGAGCCAAGGGATAACAGCAATTGGGCAAAGAAATGGGTAAAGGTTCAGCCTGGGAGAATCAATAGCTGCTAATGGGAAGTATTAGTGGCTGACAATGGGTGGTTTGTGGTAGCTGCACCTGTGATGACAAGGTCTGGTGTGTGGGGTTGTGGGAGGACATAGGAGAAGGTACTCAGGCCCTAAAATTATCGAGTCAGGAAGGCTACAGGGTCCTCAAGTGGAAAATGAGATGTTGTTCTTCCAGCTTGTGCTGAGCTTCATTGGAGCACTGCAGCAAGTCTGAGACAGAGAAGTTGGCTAGGGAAGATGGTAGTGTATTGAAGTGGCAGGCAACAGGAAGACTGGGATCATTTTTGTGGACAGAATGTAGGTGTTCTATAAAGCAGATTGCTCTGCAGAGTTTGTTTCTGATTTCCAGCATCTCTGATTCTTTGTTTTTTCTGACAATCATTCTGTTAGGCCATGTTACCAATACTCCTTCCCATGGCCAAGAAGTCTTGGTGTGAAATTTGAACGCAGATTTTTTCAGCTAGAGATAGAAACACTGCCACTGCACCGCAAGATATTCCTCAGCTATCATCAGAACAGGGGAAAAAATTAGATGTAGTGGATTTTGTAGTGAAAGGCAGCCCCCACCAGATGGTGGAAAAAAGAACAAAAGGGAATATGTGGTAATATGGAAAACTTGATCTATTAACTACAAAAGATTTGGTGGTGCAGAGCCAGTGGGGGTGTTAATAGAACAAGTAAAGAAAGAGAAAAAAGTGTGACTAGATGAGGTGTGAATGGCTGGGATAATAAACAGCTACCATCCGAGAGCAAAAGTAAAGCACAAACATACAAAGAAAGGGTAACAAAATGTGGGCAGACATGATAATCAGAAATTGTTGAACTCACTGTTGAGTCCAAAGGCTGTAAATCCTTATAGATGAGGTGTTGTTTCTTGAGCTTGCCTGGAATCTCATTGAAGGTTGTCTGTTCAAGCCCTACAGCAATGATTTGAGAATGATGACCAAGGCTGAGATTTCAGTGCAGTACTGATGGAGTGGCATACAGTCAGGAGTACAGCCTTACTAATGAGCTGTTAAAAGTGAGGCCTCAGCTGTCTTCTCAGGCAGATGTAGTAGAATCTATAGCACTATTTGAAGAAGAGAAGATTCCTCCTTAGTACACTGGTCAATGTTTATCCATTAATCAATGTCATTGAGACAGGTTGTCTGTCGTATGTCAATTAGTTTTTGAGATTCTTACATATTACAATAGTGACGAGGCTGGAGAAATATTGGATATAGAACACTATGGGGCATCCTGAAGGTATGAATTATGCTATATAAATGCATACTTTGCTTTTACTAGGTAAGAGCAGCTAAGAGCAGACTATGGTTTCTCTATTCACACTGTTGGTGTCACTCTACCAACCAACTGTCCAGCCACCTGATGCTGACTGAGTTGCAACAGCTAAGTAATACCATTTAAATCCACAAATTATTTTTATCCATAAGGGTAATAATTGCCTATTCGACTAAATAGTCCTGTTACTAAGGAAAGCAAAAGAAAAGTCAGAAAAATACAAATGATTGTCACTTGAGAGGGCACTCGGTGAGTACTCTGATGCAAAGGTGATGATTACTGCTAGTAATGACAGATCTCAGTACTCAGCGAACTGTGATACAGTATAGTTGTTACTGAAGGTCCTTGTCTTTTTCCTAGGGTGGGGAGTTCAAAACTAGGGGACATATTTTTAAGGAGAGCAGAGAAAATTTTAAAAATGACATGAGAGGCAGCTTTTTTACACCAGAGATTGGTTTGTGTGTGGAATGAGCTGCCGGGGCAGTGGTGGATGCAGATACAGTTACAACATTTAAAAGTATTGGGTTAAGTGCATGAATAGGAAAGGTTTGGAGGGATATGGGCCAAATGTAGGCAGGTGGGACTAGGTTAGTTCGGGAACATGGTCAGTGTGGACCATTTGGACTGAAGGGTCTGTTTCCGTTCTGTATGACTCTATTCGAGTGTCCAGCTGCCAAGGATAGGTGTGCACCTTTGTGAAATAACGACTTGCATTTACAAAGAGTCCTTTATGTGATAGAACATTCCAAGACAATTCACAGGAGCATGAGCAAATAGAAAAATTGACGCTGTAGTAAAAGGAAACATCAAGATAGGCGACTGCGTGCTTGGCCCAAGAGTAGGTTTGAAAGAATGGGAAAAGAGTGAGAGGGTTGGAGATTTAGTGAAGGGGCTCAGACAGCTGAATGCAGAGCTGCCATTGGTAAGACAAAGGAAGTAGTGGGTGCCTAAGAAACCAGAGTTGGAAGAATGCAGGGTTCTTACGGGGTTGCAGAGCAGATGGAGATTACAAAGATAGGAGGAGCAAAATCATGGACTGATTTGAAAACAAAGGCTAGTTAACATCTGATATTGCAGTTGTGCTGCTGCAATTTAGAAACAAAATTAGACTACTGTCTTATTAACTGGTCTGTATGTTCACCAATGCCTCTGCTTACTCTGCAGGTATTCCTTGCACATTGGCAAGGGCACAAAGTGGCTTTCTCTCAACTTGCTGTCTCCAAATTTAGCAATGACTTCTTTCATGGACTAGAGATGCTGAAAGGCTTGCAGAGTGTGTATGTGGTCAAACTGCTGGGATACTGTGAAGAAGATCGTACCATTCTCACAGAGTATCATCCATTCGGATCGTTAGTCAATGTCAATTCTGTTTTGGAACGAGAAGGGCACCGAGTCTTCAATACGTGGGAAAATCGATTTCGTTTGGCCATTGACTATGTGATGTTCCTGCAGTTTCTACACAACAGCCCTCTGGGTCCCCGAGTTATGTGTGATTCCAATGACCTGAGGAAGACCTTGTCCCAGTATTTATTAACTACAGACCTGCATGTGATAGCTAACGATTTGGATGCTTTGCCATTAGTAAATCGGAGCGCTGGTGTTTTGGTAAAATGTGGTGTCCGGCAACTTCAGGGTGACTTTGTGGCCCCAGAGCAGCTTTGGCCATTTGGCAATGACCTCCCATTTTCTGATGACCTCATGCCTCCATATGATGAGAGAACAGACGTGTGGAAGATTCCAGATGTTACTGATTTCCTGCTGGGCCAGGTTGAAGGAAGCGATGTCGTCAGACTCCATTTGTTTCAATTGCACCAAGACTGTAAGAGAACTGTGCCACAGCAAAGACCCTCAGCACTGATGGTTCTACAGAGTTATAAAGCTGTTTATACTTCACTTACACAGGAGTCAGAACTGTCTGATAGTTACAGCAGTGCATCCCATGACATGTAATTAATGGTGAGATTATGTCCTTACAGTTACCGTAACTTAACTCAAATAAAATCTTTTTTAATAAACTAACAGCTTTTGTCAATCTGCCGGTACCATGATAGTGCAACAGTTGAGCACCAGCTAACATTATCTTGGTGTGGGAAGATCAGATTCATATTATTCAAAAAGCAGCCAACACGTATCAAAGCTTTGACAGCACAGATGTCTGATTTTAATGATCTCCCAGCTACCAATCGTAGGGCACCTGCACCCTAGGATCCATCTTGCATTTATTCCATCTCCTTGCGTGCCTATATTCGAGAACCTTTCTCTGCTACCTCCCTGCTACTCCCACAGCCTGAGTCCTCTCTCCCACTATATTAAGGAACCTCTTATTCCAAACAAAAACAGAAATTGCTGGAAAAGCTCAACAAGCCTGGCAGCATCTGTGGAGAGAAACCTGTTTCTAATTTACAGCATCCACAGTTCTTTCAGTTTTTACCTCTTATTCCAAACTGCAGTACATCCATATCATGATAATCTTTCATGAACAATTATCACACCAGCGTACTCACACCCTAGGATCTTGCACCTTTTCCACCCTGAGGATATTGCCAGGCTTTATTGATTTCTTGTGGGGTCATTTCACTTAGATGGCTACAGTGTGTTGCGGAATTATGTTAATGGTGAGGGTTCAATCCTTGTACTGGCTGTGTAATTTGTGGATTGCTGCCTCCTTGCCTCCCCATGTTTAATGTGGCATGGTTCCCTTCAATCCAAGATAACCAACTGTTTCTCATTAATTGTCAGAGATGACTATGGATAATCAAGGATATGTAAGATACAGAATGTGGGGAAATAAATAGCAACATCTTGGAAAATGTCCATATTACAGAGGAGGAGTACAACGGGATCCTGATCAGATGGTCCAATGGGCCGAGGAGTGGCAGATGGAGTTTAATCTAGATAAATGTGAAGAGCTGCATTTTGGAAAGGCAAATCAGGGCAGGACTTATACACTTAATGGTAACATCCTGAGGAGTGTTGTTGAATAGAGAGACCTTGGAGTGCAGGTTCATAGTTCTTTGTAAGTGGAATTGCAGGTAGATAGGATAGTGAAGAAGGCATTTGGTATGCTTGCCTTTATCGGTCAGTGCATTAAGTATGAGTTGGAAGGTCATGTTGCGGCTGTACAGGACATTGGGTAGGCCAGTATTGGAATACTGTGTGCAATTCTGGTCTTTCTGCTATAGGAAGGATGTTGTGAAACCTGAAAGGCTTCAGAAAAGATTTATAAGAATGTTGCAGGGTAGAAGGGTTTGAGTATAGGCAGAGGCTGAATAGACTGGGGCTGTTTTCCTCAGAACATCGGAGGCTGAGGGGTGACCTTATAGAGGTTTATAAAGTCATGATGGGCATGGACAGGGTAAATAGACAAGGTCTTTTCTCCAGGGTGGGGGAGTCCAAAACTAGAGGGCATAGATTTAAGGTGAGAGGGGATACATTTAAAAGAGATCTGAATGGGTTTGAGTAGGAAGGGTTGAGAGTGATATGGGCCAAATGCTGGCAAATGAGAATAGATTTATTTATATTATATCATTATTGTATTATTATTTCTGGTCAGCATGGATGAGTTGGACCAAAGAGTCGGTTTCTGTGCTGTATATCTCTATGACTATAACTATATCTCCTGTCCTCATTCTCCCTGTGCTCCATCAGCCAAGTACATCCTCTTACTACTGCTGCAGCACAGCCCCTCATTCAATTACCATACAAGAGATACCCCGAGTATAGAAGCTGAGTGCACAAAGCCCTTCCCCCTTTACTTTTTTTTAATTCATTCATGGGATGAGGGCATCGCAGGCAGCATTTATTGCCCATCCCTAATTGCCCAGAGGGCAGTTAAGAATCATCCACATTGCAGTGGGTCTGGAGTCACATGTAGGCCAGACCAGGTAAGGATGGCAGTTTTCCTTCCCTGAAGGGCATTAGTGAACCAGATGGATTTTTCCCAACAATCGACAATGGATTCACGGTCATCATTGGATTCTTAATTCCAGATATTTATTTAATTCAAGTTCCTCCATCTGCCGTGGCAGGATTCGAACTCAGGATCCCAAGACATTACCTGGATTAACAGTCCGACGATAATACCATTGGACCACCACACCCACGATTCGCACTGCCCTCTGACGTGACCAACCGAACTATAGCCTCACCCAACCATTGAGCCAGATAACAAGGTGCAGAGCTGGATGAACACAGCAGGCCAAGCAGCATCATAGGAGCAGAAAGGCTGACGTTTCGGGCCTAGACCCTTCATCAGAAATGGGGGAGGGGAAGGGGGTTCTGAAATAAATAGGGAGAGAGGGGGAGGCAGATAGAAGATGGATAGAGGAGAAGATAGGTGGAGAGGAAACAGACAGGTCGAAGAGGCGGGAATGGGGCCAGTAAAGGTGAGTGTAGGTGGGGAGTTAGGGAGGGGATAGGTCAGTCCAGGGAGGACGGACAGGTCAAGGGGGCGGGATGAGGTTAGTAGGTAGGAGATGGGGGTACGGCTTGAGGTGGGAGGAGGGGATAGGTGGGAGGAAGGACAGGTTAGGGAGGCGGGGACGAGCTGGGCTGGTTTTGGGATGCGGTAGGGGGAGGGGAGATTTTGAAGCTTGTGAAATCCACATTGATACCATTGGGATGCAGAGTTCCCAAGCGGAATATGAGTTGCTGGTCCTGCAACCTTCGGGTGGCATCGTTGTGGCACTGCAGGAGGCCCAGGATGAACATGTCGTCTGAGGAATGGGAGGGGGAGTTGAAATGGTTCGCAACTGGGAGGTGCAGTTGTTTATTGCGAACCGAGCGTAGGTGTTCTGCAAAGCGGTCCCCGAGCCTCCGCTTGGTTCCCCAATGTAGACAAGGCCACAATGGGTACAGCGGATGCAGTATACCACATTGGCAGATGTGCAGGTGAACATCTGCTTGATGTGGAAAGTCTTCTTGGGGCCTGGGATGGGGATGAAGGAGGAGGTATGGGGGCAGATGTAGCACTTCCTGCGGTTGCAGGGAAAAGTGCCGGGTGTGGTGGGGCTGGAGGGGAGTGTGGAGCGGACAAGGGAGTGACGGAGAGAGTGGTCCCTCCGGAAAGCAGATAAGGGTGGGGAGGGAAAAATGTCTTTGGTGGTGGGGTCGGATTGCAGACGGCGGAAGTGTCGGAGGATAATGCATTGGATCCGGAGGTTGGTGGGGTGGTACGTGAGGACGAGGGGGATTCTTTTTTGGTTGTTATTGCGGGGACGGGGTGTGAGGGATGAGGTGCGGGAGATGTGGGAGACACGGTCGAGGGCGTTCTCGACCACTGAGCGGGGGAAGTTGCGGTCCTTGAAAAACGAGGACAACTGAGATGTATGGGAGTGGAATGCCTCATCCTGGGAGCAGATGCGGCGGAGGTGAAAGAATTGGGAATAGGGGATGGCATTTTTGCAGGAAGGTGGGTGGGAGCAGGTGTATTCTGGATCCTGCCCGTCGAGAGAAACCCCGCCCATTGAGACAAGCCCCGCCCATATAAACAACAATCGCCTGTCAAAACGAGCTCCGCCCACAGAGTCCGCCCCCCGTTTGGTGAGATAAGCCTCACCCATTACAGTCAGCCCCGCCATCACAAGTCCCGCCCATAAAGACTAGCTCCTCTGGTGGGACAAGCTCCGCCCATTGAGACAACCTCTGCCCATCACAAGCCCCGCCCATAAAGATCGGCTCATTTATCGAGACAAGCCCGCGCTTCGAGAGAAATCCCGCCCATCGAGACAATCACAGTCCTTCACAACCAGCCCCGCCCATTAAGACCGGTCTATTATCAAAATAAGCCCCGCCCATCGGCATAAGCCCCTCCCACAAAGGCCCCTGCCACTGTTACGCCCCTCAGCGATCCCGTGAAGAGGAGCTGGGCCTGACACCGTGGATGAAGCGCCGAGTACGGCAGAGGAGGGAAGGGGAGCTGGATCCACCGGGCCGGAGCTCAGCGCGGAGACAGCTGCAGCAGGAGAGCCGGGCAGCCTCAGCCTCAGCCTCAGCCTCAGCCTCAGCGGCAGGAGCAGGAGGTCCGATGGAGCCGGGCGACCTGAGTGTCAGGCTGGGCCTCGGCGCTGTGCTGCTGTCCGCTCTGGCGGTGCTGCTGGTGGGCGGCCTCACACTCCCGGGAGCCATGTCGCAAGGTGAGGCCGGAGGGTCCCTGAGGCGCGGGGGTGGGGGTGGGGGAGGAGGGTTAGGTCCATTCCCAGGTTCAGTGAGGAACTGCGGGGATGTGTTTGTGTCTGGGCCTGCCTTGTTGCGGCTGGGGGAGTGGGGGATAAGGCGGGTGTTGGTGGGGGCAAGGGGGGTTTTCCTGGGTATTTTTGGGGGGGGGGGGGGGAGATGAGATGGACAGGGCTGCTGTTGCCAGACTGGGTGGGTGAGGAGAAGATTGGCAGAAAGGGTTTCTTTCCTCACTTGGGTGGGCGCAGTCAGGGTCCTGTGTTAGAAGGTCTGTGCATTGGCTTATAGGTGAGACTGTGTTGGATCTGGCTATTGGTTGAGCTTGTGGAGGGTGAGGTTAATAATGTACGCTGCTTTTTTTCAGATCTGAGGGCCTGCTGCATATGAGTAAATGTGCTGGCTGATATTTGGATAGAACGTACTTTAAAAGAACCCATAGCTCATGGGGTGGGGCATTGCTGGCTAGCTGAAGATTTATTGCTGATCCCTATATCCCCAGAGGACATTAAGAATCAACTGCCTTACTTTGGACCTTGAGGTACATTATGTTCCCTAAACTGTGTTGGTGAGCAAGATGGGTTTTTATAACATTCAACAGTGGTTGCATGATTGCTATTAGATCAGCTGTACATTCCAGAATTTTGTTGGAATCACATTTCCCTATCTGCAGTGGTGTGATTTGAACCCATGTTCCCAGATTGCTGCCAGTCTAGCTTCACTAACACTGTTACTGCCACCTCCACCTTGCCTTCTATTTATAGAGTGCCTGTCAGAATTCCCCCCTCCCCCAACAGCGTTCCAAAATGCTTTACAACCTGTTAAATATTTTGATGTTTAGTTACCCTTGTAGTGTAGGACACGACGACAAACTTTTGCACAGTAAGTCCATGCAATGGGGAAATAGACCAGATCTCTCCTTTTCAATTTAAGAGCTAATTGAGGGTTTTAAGAGAGATGCTCTTTAATGTGTGTATTTCTCCCATTGAGTTGAATCAAGAACTTTCTAACTTCGATGTAAGAGTCTCATCCACTGAACTGGGGCTGACATATCTTACAATTAGCAGCTGGTGTAGATTATTTAGGTGTTTATTCCATGACCATTTGTATTGGTTTGCTGTGTTTAAATTAGCTTCCAGGTTTACAATATAATAGTTGGGTGGGATGTAGTGGTGGTGTTAGCGGATCGTCACGATAATCTTGCACGTAGCATTTAATAATTGTCTTTCGATCATGTCCTGGATGGACAATAATTTTTAATGTAACTGTGTTTGTCTGCCTATATAACCTTCAGTCAGAGAGTGAAGTCTAATATCTTTTTAATAAGATCTAAATGCACCTGGAGAAATGAGACTGCTTCTCATGTGCAGCTTGAGAATAATCAAGAAGCTTGACACCATCTCGGACAAAGCAGCCCACTTGATTGGTACCACGCCCACTCCCAATGTTCAGGAGCACCATCTACCAAGTGCACTGTAGAAATTCGCCGAGGTTCCTTAGACAGCATCTTCCAAACCCATGACCATTAGCCTTAAGAACAAAGACAGCATACATATGGGAACACCAGCACCTGCAGCTTCCTTTCCAAGCCACTCTCCATCTTGACTTGGAAATATATCTCTCTTCCTTCAGTGTTGTGGGGTCACAATCCTGGAAATTCCTCCTTAACAGAATTAAGCATTTAATTGTAGTGGAGCAGTTCAAAAAAGCAGCTTTTTGCAACCTTCTTAAGAGCGAATAGGGATAGGCAATAACTGCTGGGCCAGTAAATGAAGTTTTAAAAAATTGATGACTTGCTCAAAAAAGTATGCAACATTGAGAGGAATATGCCTCTAAAATTTGTATAAGTGCACTGGGAATTGTACTGGCTGCCGTGAAGTAGAAATTAAATTGAAGATTTGGTTGTTAGTTGGAACACTTTAGCTTGGTTAGTATTGAGTGGAGTTAAATGCTGGATAAAGAACATGGGGATACACCATACTTCCTCTACCACAGTTGAAGGAAAAGATTGATTTAACAATCAATAATGTTTTATTTACCTTCTACCTAATATGTGAGGGAAAATAATTTTGTATTCCCCAGTAAAAGGGCTGTTAGAGCAGGATCAATGCTTGAACATGATATGTTTTATACAGTGTATTGTTCAAGTTATACGATTGGAAAAGGAATTGTAATTGCACAGCAACATCTTAAAGCTGTAGTTAATATTTGAACTTGGCTGTTTATAAGCAATAGCTTGTGCCAAAAGATTACTCTGGTTTTTGAATTATGTGATAGTTTAGTTGCAACTCAGAGGCCGCTGTAGTACCAATGATGTGTCTTCCATTCCTGTGCTGTGCTGAGTTTTGGATGAGTTGTTAAACTAGAGCTTGGAGTGCTTTCTAAGGTGGAACTTAAAAATAACCCACAACTAGTTTGATGAAGAGCACAGGAGTTATCCCCTCAATCCTCATCAGTATTAATCCCTCAATTAAAATCATTAAAGCAGATTATCTGATCAGTGCATTGCTGTTTGTGGGAGCTTTCTGTACATGAATTTGCTG
Source organism: Rhincodon typus (assembly GCF_021869965.1). Lineage (NCBI taxonomy): Eukaryota > Metazoa > Chordata > Chondrichthyes > Orectolobiformes > Rhincodontidae > Rhincodon > Rhincodon typus. The sequence continues at coordinate 164,225,855 of NC_063332.1, forward strand.
TCTCACTTTCTAAGTATAGCAGTAACTTTACCTCAGAAGATGCTTCAATGGGTGCAAAATGTTTTTGCTTGTGAAGTCTGCTTTACTGTTTAATAAGAATTCTGATCTGATTGGAGCTTGAGTCTACTTCCTTGTCTGTCCTTCATAACCCTTTAACTCTTGTCACATAAAAATGTCTTACTCAGACTTAAATATTTTAATTGCTCATCTCCCATGCCTCTGACTGGATTTTTAAAAAGATACATGGGAGGATAATGGTTCATAATATCATGCGACTTACAGCACAATATATATCAAAGTCACCCTGTCAATCCAAAGTCCTGGAGTCAGAGTCATGGGGTTTTGTTAATAGAATCAGATTCATAATCCAAAGGTCGCTGGATATTGCTTATGTAAATACTTCTTTCACTCATCTAGAGTGAAATCTGATAATAGCGAGTTGCTCGTAATTCAAAAGAAAGGAAAAGCTTGTACTGGCAACTTTTTAGGATTAGAATCACTGTTGGCATCAATGTGAAGCAGCTTCTGTTTCACCTGGTGTGAAGTGATGTGAGAACCTTGCACATGGGTTTATTTTGCTTTAGGAAGCAAGTCTTTGAGTGTTATCTTGAGGGCACTTTGAAAGGTGATGCCATCCAGTACATTAACTGCCCAGTATATTAACCCCATGAGTCTGATTAGGAACCTATTTAATTATATTTCTGATTTAACATATTAAATAATTAGACATGAGTTTTGGGCATATGGTTGCAATCTATTGCACTGGATCTTTTACTTATGCTTTGTAAAACAAATAGATGAAAAAGTAGATTTTTTTTGAGTGGTTTGTTTTCTGTGTAGATTTACTGTGTATCTACCACTATCTAATAACTAGGGTGCTTTGTACTAAAATGAATGTATGTGGCTAACATGTCTCATTGTAACCACTTAGCGGTTGATTAAGCTAAACTGAAGTTAGATGATGCAAATATTGCTAACTTGCTGGAAGAGTAAAGATCGCAGAGAAGATGGGCAAGTGAACTGAGACTGTGGTACAAGAATCTGATCTGCAGCTTCTGATCTGGCTGCTGTTAAATTGTTGAAATATCTGCCAAGAGCCAATATGATGAACTTGTATTGTCCATTCCGTATGTTTTCTTAAAAAATCTGAACTGTTCTCAGTATCCTGAGACCCTTACAATTAATTAGAATGTACCAATCAAAACTGTGCCAGAAGAAAAGAGGGCTGACAGAAGTTGAGATTTATTGCTTATTGGGGAGGCAATGGCCTAGTAGTATTATCGTTGGACTGTTAATCCAGAGACCCAGGTAACGTTCTGGGGACCCAGGTTCGAATCCCGCCACGGCAGATAGTGGAATTTGAATTCAATAAATATCTGGAATTAAGGATCTAATGACCGTGAATCCATTGCTGATTGTCAAAAAAACCCACCTAGTTGACTAATGTTCTCTTAGGGAAAGAAACTGCCATCCTTACCTGGTCTGATCTACGTGTGACTCCAGACCCACAGCAATGTGATTGACTCTGATGCAGTTCTGAGGAAGGGTCACCGGACCCGAAACGTTAACTCTGTTTTCTCCTCCACAGATGCTGCCAGACCTGCTGAGCTTTTCCAGCAACTTTGTTTTTGTTCCTGATTGACTCTGAACTGCCTCCTGGGCAATTAAGGATGGACAGTAAATGCTGGATGGACAGTGATGTCCTCATCCCGTTAATGGATAAAGATTTTAAGCACTTGTGCTTTTTTTTTTGTTTCACAACAGAATTGCCGGAAAGGAGACCACTAAAACTTGAGATGGATCAAGCAATTTTAAAAGTTTATAATGAGCTTCATGAAGGCCTGGTAGTCTCCTGGCTATCAGATCACTGCTATCAGGTGGGTTTGAAGTAGTGCAGGTCAACAAAGTTGTGTTTTGTCACCAGTGTAGGTGCCAGAGTGTGTCTTCCATGCTCAGCATGGTGCAATTGGAACTAGGGCAGAAGTAGAAAAGAAGTATCAATTGCAAAACCTGAACAATGTTCTCTATCCATTATTGATGCAGCATTGAGAGAGGACACTCTTAATGGGAAAACAAATCCTAACTGCTTGTGATCGATTCTGTTTGACAGCTGCTCTTTACATAATATAGGTGCAATAAAGATATTTGTGTACATATCTTTTATATGTTGCATCTTCTTTCTCTGGATATTGGGCACAAATTCATTGAAAGTTGCTCTGGTTAGGTTGTGTTTCAAATTCAGAATAAAATTATTCACAAAGAAGTAATAGCATTTCAATGTAGCATATAACAATGTTTCTCCTCTTCCATGAAAGTATACCTTGATGTATTTTGGAGTGCTAACCTGGTTCAATTTTATCAACAGAGCCGAGAATAAATTTATTACTGAAAATAAGCATTTTATGAAGTGTGGTCAATGAGAGCAACCTGATTTTTAAATTGTTGAAAGTTACTTCATTAAACTGAACCATTAAATACCTTCATTGCTATGAACGAATCATTTTGGTAGTGAATCATGTTTTTTGACACAGACACAAACAGAGGGAGAAAGGAATAGAAGGAAGTATTGATTGGAATAGATGAAGGGTGGGTGGATGCTCATATGGATCATAAACATTGGCGTGGACCTGGTCGCTAAATGACCTGTTTTGGCTTTGTAAATAATTGTAATGCAAATGAGTTTTGCATGTATTTTCTTCCATGTGTGTTCAACATGAGATGTGTTCCCAGGCTAGCTGAATGGTTCCAATCTTGCATTTTCCACCTGGGGGTGAGACCAGTTTTCTGGGTGGTGCCTGATTTGGGTGAATTAAATTATACGTTAATTAATAGATCACACGGCAAACTGAAGCACAAATTGCTTCAGGCAGAGATTGTTTGTAATTTGTCTTTGCGCTGGTTAGGTTGATTTTGGTGCACCAGTCACTGAATTTCCAGTCAGGATAAACAGTTTTTAACCACTTGTTTTAAGGTCTGCACACTAGTTCGAAAACACTGTAAAGCTAAATAGTAAGGTTAAATGTAAAGCTGATTTTGTTTATTTAACTGTCTTTCTTTTCTGTGTATCTGATTTTTCTCAGTGTCTGTACCAGGAACTTGGAAATGTACCTGCAGAAAAACATATAGGGCACCCTAAGAATTCAACATTTGCCATTGACACAAAATATCCAGTAACATTACAGGTGAACAGTAGTGTCGATAAGGAAGTGTGCAGGTTAGTGGATATATTTCCTCATTGTTGCTACTGCAATTGAAAGTATGTGCATTTGGAGAAATTCTGTGCTACCTCGTACATTTCCCAAGAGAGCGCGAGCATCTGCTGCGTGACGTGGTTAATACGGAGAGTCAGCTGGACATTTTGATTCAGGCAGCAGTCACAATCCTTTGATTTGGTTATTAATCGGGGACAAGAGAAGATGTGACTTCATAGATAAAGGAGCCACAGGTACAGTGGTGGAGGAATCAACCTCTGATGTGTTGCATGTTATCATTGGAGGTGAGAATATAGATTGCAGAGAGGATGGGGCAGTAAAACAATGTCGCTGGTACAGGAGTCAACTCAGTGGCTGTAGAAAAGAATATGTTGGAGGTAAAACATTCAAGAAGGGGTAGATAGTGTTCTCTATTCTCAAGAGTCCTAAAGCCCAGCTTTAAAGGTATCTTGTAGTTAGAAGTGAAGGATCTAGTTTTCTATGTAGAAACGAATGCCCTAGGTAGAAGTAGGTGTGATGATTTGCTGATGGAGTTTAAGCTCAAGTGTAAATTAAACATTTGAAATATCTAACTGACAGAGTGGAGGTTGGGATTTCAGTTCATGGGGTACTAGCACTAGAATTCGAGAAACTGTTCTACTGAAAGAAACTGCATTTAAACTGGATTAAGTCCACTGTCTTGAAACAATGACTAATAATGTGGATGAATTGCTGTGCTGCATTGACTTGTCAGTGGTTAGATCTGCCTGATTGTATTAAGGCATAGCAGCTAAGGCCACATACAGGAAAAATTGTAAAAATGTAACATAAAGCACTATATTTGAATGCTTATTGTTTTTGTAACATAAGTGAAATAATGAACAGAGGGGTTTGAATAAATGGGCATTAGTGAGATGTTGTCACAGGATGACTAAGGTTCAGAACTAAATATTCAAGGATGCTGGACTTTAGAAAAGAAGGGCAAACTAGGAAATGACGTGGCTCAGCTGAACATGGTGTGGCAAAGGTACTAAGAATGCTCAGCCCAGAATGTCGGAATGCAGAATCAGTCTGGATAGAGTTAGAAAGTAGGAAAGGTCCAGAAGTACTTGCAAGAATAGGTTATAAACTTGTAAATAGTGACCATCGTGTTGGACAGGGAAAGTTAGAGGGGCATATACCGCAATAATAATTGTAATAATGTTTTCATTTTGAAGTTTACGATTTTAATCTTGTTCACTGGCCAAACCAAATTGCAAAAGTAACTTGGAGGGTAAGCTTATAAAATACATTGAGAAATCCTACTGAGGAAACAACTAGGCATTAGGTTATTTATTAAATTAAATCTATCCCTCGGTTAACATTACAAAAAGAAATTGCTGTTTGTCGGTGTTTTGTGTGTAAATTGTCTGCTATTTTCTACTGTACCACTATTTCAGATTAGAAGTACTTCTTTGGCTTAAAGCACTTTAGGAAGTCCTGCAACCAAGAAAGATGCTATATACACTTGTTAATGAAAGTAGGTAAATTGTAATCTTGTACAGGACCATAATATGGAGTGTCATATTAAGTGTGATAAAACCTGAAACTGGGATTATAAATTTAAACAGTCAATTAAAAATGCTTTAAGAATTAAAAGCAAATGGAAACATGGGACAGCCTGGCTAGCTAGAGAAGTTAAACATTGTAAATCTCTTCTTTTAATCTAATACAATGAATGTTGCCAAATGAGTAGCAGGTTTGAGTGTGAGGTGGATGTTAAAATCAGCAAGGAATGACTCAATTTGAGGGGGGGAAAAGAAAAGTAAACTAGCTAAATGTATAAAAACAATGAGAGATTTTGCAAAGGTGTTTAAAGGGAGAGTATTTTAGAGGTAAATGTGAGCACCTTAGAGGCAGAGATGGTGACATTATAGAGAGCAAGAAACTGGTGAACATTAAATATTTGTTTGTTGTGACAGTAGAGGTGAAAAATTACTAAAAATTGTGGAGAAGCAGGGCTTGAAGAGAGTGAGAAGCTGGAAGTAATTAATATTAGTTTTTAATTGAAAAGTCCTGAAGACGTTTCATGAGACTAATAACCAACAAATCCCCTGGACCTGATGACCTACACCTTTAGGGTTTTCAGAGATGATTACAGAATTAGGAGTCGCATTGACTTTTATCTTACAGAATTTCCTAAATCCTAGAGCAGCCTCCATATTTTTGGAAGGTAGTAGATGTAACTCTGCTATTGAACAGAATGGAAATTGAAAAGGGGAGCCATTGAACACTTAGCCAAGCATCAGTCATAAAGAGAGAAACTCTAATCTATTTTAAGGATGTGGTAACAAAGAACTTGAAAAACCACTAATTAGGCAGAGTCAGTGTAATCTTGTTGCAATTATATAGGGGTTTGGTGAAACCATTTGCAGTATTCTGTACAATTTTATGCCATCATACCTAATTACGAATATATTTTTCATTGAGATTCATTAACGTTTACCAGGTTGATTCCTGTGATGAGAAGGATGCCTTATGTGAAGTCATTGAGTAGAATGGTCCTGAAACATTCTTTGTTCGTGTCTCCACATGCTAAATATTTGCAGTATTCTGTTTTATCTCTGAAATCTGACTTGCTTTGTGTCTCTTGGGAAAAGCCTCTGGTCTGCTCTTTGGAATTTCTAAACCAATGAGTGGACGGCATCTAAAGCTACATCCCATGAATAATGTGCACCAATTAAATCCAAAATAAATCCAAATAATTAAGGTTATGATTTAATTGTTTCGATGGAGTGCCTAAAAAGTTTCTGTCTTCAGTTCTCCTTGCTGTAAACCTTCTATTTTTGTTTCTTGCAGGGTGCATGAAACCTTTGGTGAATTTGGACATTATTCTTTATGGGTGACCAAGGCAAACCTGAGTAATGCGAGTGGACCAGTCAACTGTAAAATCATCATTGACCAAGAATCCATTAGCAACAAGCTTCGTATGTATACTTGTGAAGAGCTGCTGCAATTTGACCTGTTCAGAGTCAAAAGGATAATGTTCTAAGAAGTTGAAAAAGATCAGTAACCATTTTATCACTGTCCCTAAGTGATACAGCAAAATGTTTCCATTTCTCATGAGGTGGAATAAATTATCATTGCAAGCCTTATCTGTGCTGTGTCTATGATGTATATCTCAAACTGATAATCTAAGTAGTATTGGATAGAAGCACTGGCTGTGGTTTGTATTTGCAAATTCTGGCTAATTTTGTTAGTTTTCTGGATTATTTTCTCCTATTTTAGTTTTGAAATCTTGCATAATGCTTTACTATCTCAAAATTTTAAAAATATTTTCATCTTTCTCTGCAGCTATTTTATATGCATTCCTTGCCTATGGTGGATTAGCCGTTTTGATGTGTTTAGCACAGTTAATAATGGGGTAAGTGCCATAACACACGATTTACAGTATCAATTAAATTACAGTTTTAAACCACTCCTTGATAAAACCATGTGGATAGGGTTAGGCTGCTGGTCAGTCCACCATCCATCCTCCATTTTTGATGGACAGGCATAGTGGGATAGGAGGTAAGTGACAAGTAATTGGAAACTCGGTCACTTTTACAGTCGATGTAGATGTTGTGCGGAGCAGTCACACAGCCTGCGTTTTGCCTCTCTATCGTAGAGGAGACCCACATCATGAACAGCAAATACAGGAGACTAGATTGAATGGAGTAAATCGTTGCTTTACCTGGAAGATATGTTTTGGGGCTTTGGATGGTGAGGAGGGATTAGGTAAACGCGCAAGTATTATATCTTCTGCAGTTATGTGGGAAGGTGCTGTGAGAGGGGATGATGGGAATGGTGGAAGAGTGTACGGAATTCTTGCAGAATATTGACAAGCATCAGCAATTGATCTTGGTGTCCCTAGAGAGGGCAGAGTTGCATAATCATCAGGCCAAAAGCTGAGAAGGAACCTGCTACATCACTTTGATGCTTGTTTTCTAAACTCTTTAAAATTCATTATTTCCAGTAAATGTTCAAAAGTTCAATGGATTCTACTTCCAGCATTGGTCCCAATGACCCATTTCCTGACAATCTTGGCATAATTATTGATTATTTATGCCCTTGTTACCTGCTGAGTAATGATTCTACCTCATCAAAATTGCATAATTTTAGATTCCTCTGTTGGAAATCCTTTTAAACACTGGCCTAATTTTTTAAAAAAAGCCCCAATTTTCCTAGATTTTCCATCATAACTAAATCCTCTCATCCAACTTGTTACAGTAAATCTTCCCAGTCTGGACACTATTCAGAGTTTCAGCCCTTTCTCAATGTCCAAGCACCTCATGTTTGACATTTGAGAACAGAGCAGGAGATTTGAGGGTAACTTGTAGCTATACTTAAAATTCTGAAGAAATGAGGCAGTAGCATGTACACGGTGAGTGAAGGGACTAGAACAAGGGGATATAGGTACATGTAGAAGTTGTGACATTGACATTGCGCAATGTCACAACTTTTTTTTGCCCCAGTTAAAAAGAACCCTCTTGCATCTTCCTTAGTTCTAAAGTGGATGCCCTCATTTGTTTAAGTTGAAATCAATTTCCCCAGTTTGCTTTGTGCACAGAATGCAGTGAAGTATGCTGCTAGATTTAGTGATTGAAATGGTGATTGCATATTTTTAAGAGTGCTTCGTAAATGTTGAAGGAAAGGTGGGTCAATGAAGCTTGAGAATAAGACTGTTAGGTGTGTGATGTAAAGATTGATGATACAGATATGAACGTATGAGTAAAGAGACATTTAAAGGCCAAACAAGTGGCGAAAAACTGCTGGAAACAAATTTCACTGTAGATTCATCAGACCATCAACTTTGGATCAAATGAGGTTAGAACAGTTCTTTTTAAATGGTGCAGAGCTACAAACAGTAAAGATTGAAGGAGACTTGGGAGAAGGCAGGCTGCAAGCACAACATTAAAATGAACATGTGCAGAGAATAATCAAAAAAGGTTAGTGGAATACTGCCGTATCTATCTAGAAAAAGAATACAAGGGTGTTAGAAATTGTTTCATCTATACAAAACCCTAGTTAGACACACCTGAAGAACTGAGCTGTTCTGCGCACCACACCTTTTGAAGTATAATCTTGGTTTATTAGAATAATGCTGGGATTGCAAGTTTTAAGTTACAAGGAGCGAAGAAACAACTGTGTTTGTATTCCCTGGCACCTAGAAGGCTAAAGAATAAGTTTGAGGGGAACTGACAATGTAGTTTGGGAGAAATTACTTGCTCTTAATTAAAATGAAGAGGATAAAAAAAGTGACAAATCGGAAGTTAAAGTTGGTAGAGGTAAGCAAGAGTGGTAGAAGTTTAGAAATTGTTCTGCAGCTGTAGTTGATGTTAGATAAATTGCAATTTTAAAATTATTATCTTAAGCTTATTAAAAATTAAGGGAGATGGGACAAAGGAAACTTTATAGATCAGCCATGTTCTAATTACAGAGACATGAAGGCTCAACGCTGATAATAAATAAGCTGAGCAGCTTGTTTTTTGCATTTTATAATTTCAGTAATAGTGCAGTTGAATATATAGTGAGATGGTTAGATTCTCTGTCATTTCCTGGTACTTGTGTGGTGCATATTGACCATCACCAACAAGTTAGAATCTAAACGTCTCCCCATGCCATTCAATGGCATTACCATTACTGAATTCCCAAGGTCAAAGTTCCGGAGATCTCCGAAAGAAATGCAGATGCTGTAAATCTGGAACAAAAACAGAAGTTGCTGGAAAAGCTCAGCAGGTCTGACAGCATCTGCGAAGAAAAAAAAATCAGTTAACGTTTTGGGTCTGGTGACCCTTTTGACAGTTCCTTCAAAACCTACAACCTGTCTTGTTTAGAAGGACAAGGCAGCAGGAGCAACAGCACCTCCAAGCCACCTGTAAGTTGCCATTTCCATCACCACTAACAGGATGCCGCAATCAGACACATGCACTTCCCCTCCCTTGTCAGCATTCGACAGGAACTGTTGCCTTCGCGACACTCCAGTACATTCTTTCACTATTCCCAACGTCCCCTCACACTTCCACAGCATTTTCCCACATAACCGCAGAAGGTGTAATACCTGCATGTTTACCTCATTCCTCCTCACCATCTGAGGCCCCAGACATACCTTTCAGGCGAAGAGGCCACTTACTTCATTCAGTCTAGTCTACTGTGTCATCTCATTCCTCTTTAAACAAGTTGCAGACAACTGACCAGAATGTTATGAATGAATTTGCCCAGGTGCCCCACAATACCAAAGCAGTCAAATCAATACGAGCACAAGCCGGTACCAAAGCAAAACATTCTCACTTTATTAGGAACAAAATTACAATAATCTTTAATCCTTAAACATACTGTCCCTAAACCTATTTGGCCCCTTAAGATTACTATACTTCCCGAATGTCACGTAGATTTATGCAGTTGCTCTGGCTCTGGGTCTGCGAAGCTGCTTTCTTCCCCTCTCCCTCTCTGGATGGTCAGCTGGTTGCTGCCTCTTCTCATGCTGGAACAGAGGGATCTGCAGTGAACTCTGTTTTCATACCTTTTGGATTTCTGGAACTTTCTTTAGTCCTGGACAATCGGGGAGATAGTTTGAAACATGAGTTAATCATTTAGATGGCATGCCATTATCAATTTCTTTGTGTAGCAGGACCCGGTGCCTTTCTGTTTGGGGCTGTCTTTTGTTTAGTGGATAAGCTGTTGTGGGTGCCTGTGCGGAGATAACTGTTGCCTTTACATTATGCTAATGCCATTAGCACCTGGCTGGTGTTCGCACTGTCTGGTGCGTGGGTTTTGTGACTTGATTTTTCATTTGGCTAACTTACCCCTCACCCCTTGCTGTTCAGCCAAGTTGGCAATCTGTGTTTTAGCAGCCAGGAGGTTACAATAACTATTTGCTGTTCTTGAAGTGGTCTCCTCTTCCCCTGTACACTGGGGAGATTAAATATAGGCTGTATGACCACCCTGCAGAATACCTACATTTTGTTTGTAAAAGTGACCAAGTTTCCAATTTCTTGTCGCTTCAACATGCCACTGTTTCCGTGCCAACTTTTGCCTTGGTCTCACTGCATTATTCTGCTTTCTCTCCACGGATGCTGCAAGACCTGAGTTTTTCCAGCAATTTCTGTTTCAGGTCTCCAGCATCTGCTGTTCTTTGTTTTGTTGTAACAACACCTTCAGTTTTCCTTCCAAGCCACGGGGCATCCTGACTTGGTACTGTATCACTGTTCCTTCAATTTAATTCAGTCAGAATCCTGCCACACTCTTTCTCACAGCACTATGGGTGTCACTTCATCCCATAGAGTGCCGCATTAGAAGACCTCTCGTCTCTACCCCTTTGAGTCAAGTTGGGCAATAATTTACTTGTTATTTACATAAGTGACCTGGATGTGACTGTATAAGGTATGATTAGTAAGTTTGTGGTTGATACAAAATTAGGAAGTATTGTTGAGGAACGTTATCAAAAATTTGAGGGATCTTGATCAGATCGGGTAGTGGGCTAAGGATTGGCGAATGTAATTCAATACAGGCTAAGTGTGATGTGTTGCACTTTGGAAAGTCAAACCAAGGTAGGATTTACACAGTAGGTGATAAAGTCCTGTTGAGTTTATGGAACAGCGGGACCAGGAGTACAAGTACATAGTTCGTTGAAAGTGGCGTCACAGGTAGACAGGGTGGTGAAGAAGGCAATTAGCATGCTGGCCTTGATTGGTCGAGACAGAGTATAGGAATTGGGATGTTATGTTACAGTTGTATAAGTTGTTGGTGAGTCTGCACTTGGAGTATTATGTACAGCTTTGGTCACACAGTTATAGGAAAGACATAGTTAAATTAGAAAGCACGCAAAGAGGATTTACAAGGATGTTGCCAGGACTAGTAGGCCTGAGTTATAGGGAGAGGTTGGCCAGGATAGGACTTCATTTATTGGAATGTAGGGGGAATGAGGGTTGATCCTGTCGGGGTGTATAAAATCATGAGGGGCATAGATAGGATGAATGCATATAGTCTTTTTCCCAGGGATGGGGAATTTGAAAACTAGAGGACATATGTAGAGGGGGAAGATTTAAGGAGGACCTAAGGGGTAACGTCTTCACACAATGGTGCGTATATGAAATGAGCTGCCAGAGAAAGAGATTGAGGCAGGTACAATAGTAATACCTTTTTTTTTAATAAAAAAAAAAAAAAAATTTGGATAGGTACATGGATGGGATAGGTTTAGAGGGGTATGGACCAAATGTGGGCAATTGGAACTAGTGGAGTGGAGACTGTAGTCAGCATGGACCAGTTTGGGCTAAAGGGCCTGTTTCCATGCTGTATTACTGTGACTGTAAATGCTGCCACATCTCAAGACAAGATTTTAAAAACATATATGTTTGAGCGTAGGGTAAAAGTCAACCAGGAGCTCCCCTGTGATGGGTTCGACCGTCCTATGATCGAATAGCTTGATGTTATCCAGACTTTCACGTTGAAAATTGATTATTTTGGAAAATTGTCAATTGTGATTGTTGGCTGTAGGATGCAACCAAGGAATGAATACCTTCAAGATAAGGTGGAGAGGTAGAGGAGATTTGAATGGACCAAATGGTCTTTTAATCAAAAATCTTGTTTCTTGCTCCAGGCTTAATTCTGTCAGAAACCTGATGTCCAGCCTTTCGTATCGGGTTGAGATGGAACGGCTAATTAATTCTGTAAGTAACAAACCACATCAGAATTAATTGTTTCAAATGCATATGAGTAAGAAAAATGGGCAACGTTTACTACATGGATCCTTAGACTAGCTGAGGATGCAGATTTGAGATCTACTATCTTAGTAGACTACCTAACCAGTGCTCAACCACGCAACTAGAATGTTGAACCACAAGTAAGGTACTAGTCAAGAGGAGGTTGACGTTAAACTGTGCTGGTCAGACCCCATCACCAGTCGTGCTCTGATTGCTAAGATACAAAGGAAATGTTCAAACTCTGGATGTAGTGCGGAGAAGGGCCGTAAGGCTTATCCCAGAGTTGGGGCTCTGGATAATGAGGAAAGACCGGAGAGACGCAAGCATTTCAGCCCGGGAAGGAAATATGAGAGCCTAACCTTAATTTTTGGCGGGAGGAAAGTATGTTTCTTTAACTTTTGTTTGATAACCAGTATCCGTTCGTGGAAACTTTTTTTTATTTCCTCTTCCTCTTTAAGCTTTTGCTACAATTTGATTAGAGCATCTCTCTTTTAAAAATCTAAAATGTTTGTGGCTTGCTTCAAAAGGAGTTGGGATCAACAAACCGTGTAACGGACAATGCACCTCATGGTAATATGGTGCCAGGACGCAATCCGGGGTCCTACCGACTTCGTTCACTGGATACTTTTCGAGGGTAACTTTTTTTTTTGATTTTTGGGTTCTTTCAAAGCCCTTGCTGTTATTGTATGCCTGCCAACTCCTCTAGCTGTTAGAATTGAGCAATTCTTGTAATGAAACAAAGACATTAAAGACAACTCATATTTTCTCTGCCTAATTGATTTTGTAGGAGGGTGTCCCCACCAGAGGCTCATTAATCTTGGTGTGCAGTATCTGTGTTATTTCTGAATGCACTGCTGTTGCTGTTTCATATTATTTTGAAATTTTTTTTTTTTGGTCTCTGGGAATCGGGGCCCTGTCCAGGGTTTTCTCACTTCCTGATTCCCTGCCACTTCCTGTTATAAAGTCATAGTCATACAGCACAGAAACAGACCCTTTGGTCCAACCAGTCCATGCTGAATGTAATCCCAAACTAATCCCACCTGCCTGCGTTTGGCCCATATCCCTCCAAACCTTTTCTATTCCTGTATCTATCCAAATGTCTTTTAAATGTTGTAATTGTACCCATATTTCCTACTTCCTCAAAGTTCATTCCATGTGCGAACCATCTTCGGTGTTTTTTTAAAAAAAAAATTGCCTCAGTCTATTTTTTAAATCTCTCTCCTATTCCCTTAAAGATGTGGCCTCTAGTCTTGAAATCCCCCATCCTATCTATCTAGAGAGAACGCTGTGGAGCAGGCCAGGCAGCATCAGGAGTAGGAAAGTTGACATTTTGGGTTGGGACCCCTCAGAGAAAAAAAAATTAACTCTCTCTATGCCTCCTTGTTATTTTATAAACTTCTATTAGGTCACCTCTCAACCTCCTATGCTCCAGTGAATAAAGTCGCAGCCTAACCAGCCTTTCTTCATAACTCAAACCTTTCATACCTGGCAACATTGTGCTAAATCTCTTCTGAGTCCTCCAGCTTGATCGTATCCTTCGTAGGATGAGGTGACCAGGACTGGACATAGTATTCCAGAAGAGGCCTCACCAATATCCTGTACAGCCTCAACATGACTTCCCGACTCCCACACTCAGGACTGAGCAATGAAGGCAAGCATGCCAAAAGCCTTTTCAACCACACAGTCAGTATGTGATGCGAAATTCAAAGAATTATGAGCCTATACCCTGAGGTCCTCCTATTCTACAACACTACACAAGGCCCTACCATTACTTGTATATGCCCTACCCTTTGTTGTATCAAAATGCAATACCTTGCATTTATCCAGATTGAACTCCATGTGCCATTTTTCAGCCCATTGACCCATTTGATCAAGATCCCTTTGTAATCTCCAAAAACCACCTTCACTGTGTACTGTGCCACCACTTTTGGTGTTGTCTGCAGACTTACTAACCATGCCTACTATATTCTCATCCAAGACATTTATATCAGTGACAAACAAGAGGACCCAGAACCCATCCCTACTGAACACCTCTGGTCACAGACCACCAGTCCGAAAAGCAACCCTCCACCATTATTCTGTCTCCTGCCATTAAACCAATTACATATCCAGTTTGCAATCTCACCCTATATCCCACGTTTACTAATTAGCGGAATCTTGTCAAAGGCTTGAGTAAAATCCAAATAAACATGTCTACTGCTCTGCCATCAATCTTTTTGATAACTTCCTCAAAAAAAAAACTCAATCAAGTTTGTGAGACAGGATTTTCCTCACAAAAACCATGCTGATGATCCCTAATAACAAGGTGTGGAGCTGGATGAACACAGCAGGCCAAGCAGCATCGGAGGAGCAGGAAGGCTGACGTTTCGGGCCTACACCCTTCTTCAGAAATGGA
>NC_063332.1:164240560-164315873 GCF_021869965.1 Rhincodon typus
TAGTTTCTCCTTACAACCTTCCTTTAAATAAAGGGTACAACATTAGCCACCTTCCAGTCATCAGGCACCTCACCTGTAGTTACAGATGATGCAAATGTTTCTGCAAGGGGTCTCGTAATTTCCTCCCTTCCTTCCCACAACGTCTGGGATACACTAGAGCGCGTCCTGGAGATTTGTCCTCCTTTATAGTCTCTGAGACTTCCTAAACTTCCTCTTCTGTCATGTGAACTGTTTCTAAAACATTAGTTTATTTTTCTGCATTCTCTGGGCTGTATTCCTTGCTCCACAGTAAAAACTGATGCGAAATATTCACTTAGTATCTCTCCCACCTCCTGGGGTTCGACACAATGACGACATCGTTGATCTTCAAGAGGCCCACGCTCTCTTTAGTTACCCTCTTGCTCTTAATGTATTTGTAGAATCTCTGGATAATCCTTAACCTTACCTATCAATGCTATCTCATATCCCCTCTTTGCCTTCCTGATTTCCCTCTTAAGAATGCCCCTGCACTCTTTATATTGATTTAAGGTATTCAATTGAACCAAGTTGTCTTTATCTAAAATAAGATACACTTTTTTTTAGTCTTGACTAGAGCCTTAATATCTTCATTCATCCATTGTTGCTTAATCTTTACCAGCCTTGCCCTTCTCTCTAACAGGAGCAAAATACCTCTGCTCTTGTCATCACACTCTTAAAGACCACCCACGTGTTAGATGTCTTTTTACTGGCAAACTGTCTACTCCAATCAACTTTAAAATTTACCTTACTCCAATTTTAAAAACTTTCACTTTTATGGAAGGCTTATCCATTTCCATAACCATTTTGAAACTAATAGAATTGTGATCGCTAGACCCAAAGTGTTTCCCCACTTTTACTTTAATCACTTGCCCTGCCTGAT
Organism: Rhincodon typus; assembly: GCF_021869965.1. Taxonomy (NCBI): domain Eukaryota; kingdom Metazoa; phylum Chordata; class Chondrichthyes; order Orectolobiformes; family Rhincodontidae; genus Rhincodon; species Rhincodon typus. Next base: position 164,241,459 of record NC_063332.1, read on the forward strand.
GGCCCAAAAGAAGGTCTAAGTTTGGTCCTCCTCTAGTAGGAGCATCCACAATTGATAAAGAAAATTTTCTTGAACACATTTGACAAATTCTTCACTATCCAAACCTTTAACACTATGGTATCCCCAGTCAATGTTTGGAAAATGGAAATCCCCCATTATTATAACATTATTATGCTTAAATATATCTGAGATCTCCCTACATATTTGTTTCTCAATTTCCCTCTTACTATTTGGGGGGCCTATAGTAGAATACCATCAAAATGATCTTTCCTTTATTTGTAATTTCTACCCATATTTTTCACTGGATGATATTTCAGAAATTTCTTCACCTAGTAACAGAAATAGTGTATTGCTTAAACAAAAACACCATGACCCCTTCCTTTCTTGTCTCCTTTTCTATCCTTCCTATAGTATCTGAAACTTGGAACATTGAGCTGCCAATCTTGTCCATCTTTCAACCAAGTTTCTGTAATAGCTATGATGTCGCAATCCCATGTTCTTAAACATCCTTTAGCAGGCGGAGGCAATGGCCTAGTGGTATTAGGACTGTTAATCCAGAGACCCAGATAACATTCTGGAGACCCAGGTTCAAATCCCGCCATGGCATATGGTGGAATTTGAATTCAATAAAAATATCTGGAATTAAGAGTCTAATGGCCATGAATCCATTATCGATTGTCGGAAAAACCCATCTGGTTCATTAATGCCCTTTTAGGGAAGGAAACTGCCATCCTTACCTGGTCTGGCCTACATGTGACTCCAGACCCCCAGCAACATAGTTGACTCTTAACTATTAGGGATGGGCAATAAATGCTGCCTCGCCTGTAACGCCCTCTCCTGTGAATGAATTAAAAAAAATACCGAGTTTATCAACCTTATCTGTAAGACCCCTTGCATTGAAATAAATGCAGTTTAGTTCTTTAGAATTGCTACATACTCTGACTCTCTCTTGTCTGTCTTTTTTACTTCACGTGCTGTCTTCATATTCAGAACCTTCCCCATCACTCCTTCTGTTTACACTACTACTTGGAGCAGGGGAGTGCAGAAATTCTATCGGTATGAAGTTGTTGTAGTAGCAGCAGCTCACGTGGAGAATTGCTGACAAAATTGACATCTTCCCTACTGGTTTGATGCCTAGCATATGGAATCACATTACTGTTCAACAATGAGCAATCAAAAATACTGCAGACTCTGCAATAGGAATAGGCCAATCAGTCATTCAGTTGGATTGCAGCTGATCTGTATCTCCGCTCTATAGCCTTAGTAACCTTAAGACCTAATATAAACATTTGATATTATCAAATGAACTAGTCTCTCTAACTTTTTGAGTGAAAGATCCTGATTTCCACTGCCTTATTGGGTGAAGGACAGTCATCACCCTTGAACAATCAAGCACTAATTTTAAGATTGCATCCTCATGTTCTGGGCTCCACCCAGATACTGAATTGCTACTTTGCTGCAAAGCAGTCTAATTTTGGTCCAATGCTGTAATATCCCAGGTGTCTCTCAATGGGAAACGTGTTCTTTTGAGGGGGAAAAAAAAACTTGCATGTGACCTGGGAAAGGTCTTTAAAAATTCTTATGTGGATTGGACAGGATAAATGTGAAGAAAATTTTGCCAGTTCTGGGAGAAGCTAAAACTGATGGTCATAAATACAAGTGACTTATCAATAAATCCAATTGGGGAGATAAAAATCTTCACTTAGTGTGGTTAGGATGTGCAACTTTCTTCTGTAGGAAGTGATTAATGTGAATAACTTCAGTGCTTTTGAAAAGTTTCCCTGAATTGGAGGGAATAGAAAGCTTTGCTGAAATCTGAAGTGAGGCAGATAGAATAACAGGAGACTGCTGTGGATGGAAAACAGCAAATGTTAGTTGGCTCAAATAGCCTGTTTTTGTGCTGTATGTCTGTAGCTCTCTATAGTCTGGATTACAAGTGAGTCTGCTTGAAGGGAGATGTAATAGTTGGAATTTAACTGGATTTCTGTGTAATCTTCTAGGCTGGCTTTGGTGATCATGATCTTTGTTAACTATGGAGGTGGGAGATACTGGTTCTTCAAACATGAAAGCTGGAATGGTAGGTCAGATTTTTTTGTGTATCTGTCTACAATTACCAAATACTAATCTAGTCCCTGTTGCTGTTACCATTTGTTATACTGAATGAATTCGGCTTTGCAGTAAGGGTTCAGAGGGCCGTTTTCTTAAAAACTGTTCTTGTTTGTTCAATTCATTGTGTAAGTGCTGACTTACTCCTATCCATTCACTAATTTTAAGTACTTTCATTTGAACACAGCACAGGAAAATGTACAATAAAAACAAAATATTGTAGGTGTTGGAAATCTGAAATAAAAATAATGCTAGAGAAACTTGGCAGGTCTGCCAACATCTGTAAAGAGAGAAACCACGAACATCTCCAGTTCTGGTATGACTCTCCAGAACAAGAAAATGTAATATGTTTTAGTTTAATTTTTAAAAAGCTTTTCTCATGCAATTTGTGCAAATTCTGTCTAGATCTATAATGCTTTGTTTTCTGATTTCTAATTTTGTAGGATTAACAGTAGCAGATTTGGTGTTTCCATGGTAAGCATCTTTTGTGATTTTTTTTTTTTTTTTTTTATTTTTAAAATGGATTGTGCTATAGAATAGATTTCAGTCTTTGACTGACAATTACCCTGTAATTGCCAATAAGCTGTTAACCGTTATTTAGTTGGTACCACTGCCTTGGGGCTAGAAGGTTGTGGGTTCAAGTCCCACATCAGAAACTTGAGTTCAGATTCTAGCCTGACACTTCTTTTAGTACAGTACTAAGGAAATGCATTAATGTCAAAGATGCCATCTTTCAAGAATAGCCATTAAACAAGGTACCAGATGGGTATAAAGTTTGCACAATGTGAAGCCCGTGGAGTTTTCCTCCGTTCCAGCCAACATTTATCTCTCAGCTAACATTGACCAAATAACCTCTTTTTAACACTTGTATGAGTGCAAATTGGCAACCACATTTCCTAAATTACAACTTTACTACATTGGGTGTAAAATGCTTGGGGCTATCCTGAAGTTGTGGAAAATGCTATATAAATGTTTGATGCAGCACATGTGACTAATAGAACATGAAGTGAAAGTCTACAAAATACCCTTTTATATTGCATATGATTTCCTGTGAATTTAGCCATTTTTATCATAGAAGCAGTTTCAATTCTTCAGAAATACAAATGCATTTTTAATTAAACAGGACAGGAGTTTTTTAATTATTCAATTTAAATGGATGACATGAATTAAACAACTTGAAATTTAACAGGAAAATTGAAATGCATATCTTCAGAACATTCTTTACTTTAAGCACTTTAGATTTTTATTTAAATTAAGGCAGTAGAAAAATACCTCCATTGCAGTTTTATTAAAAGTGCATGACCATTATTATGGGGCAAAAGGAGGAATGGGCTGGGGCTAATTTCCCTGGAATGCCAGAGGCTGAGGGGTGAATTTTATTTCAAAAAAAAAAATTTAAATTCATGAGGGGCATGGATTGGGTGAATAGTCAAACCTTTTCACTGGGGTAGGGGAGTCCAAAACTAGAGGGGATAGGTTTAAGATGAGAGAGCAGAGATTTACAAGGGACCAAAGGGAGCAACTTTTTCAGAGGGTGGTGTGTATATGGAATGGGCTGCCAGAGAAAGTGGTGGAGTTTTGGTACAGTTACAACATTTAAAAGGCATCTGGATGGGTGTATGAATAGGAAAGGTTTAGAGGGGTATGGACCAAATGCTGGCAAGTGGGACTAAATCTATCTAGGATATCTGGTCAGGATGGGTGAGTTGGACCAACGGGTCTGTTTCTGTGCTGTATATCTCTGATTCTGACTATTTATGCCTGCACATTGTTTCTGAAAACTGTAAACTATAGCTAAATTTAAAAGCAAGTTGACATGCTGATTGTTGTTTTGATGTGTCTAACCAAGGTTGTACTGGATGTTTCTGCTCTAGGTTTGTGTTTATCATGGGAACATCGATTGCCCTCTCCCTGAACTCAGCATTGCAGGCTAACCACTCCAGGTGGAGACTGTTGGGTAAAATTGCTTGGAGAACTGCAGCCCTAATACTACTAGGCATCTTTGTCATCAACCCAAACTATTGCAAGGGACCAAGTAAGTGCTTATTTGCTTTCTTTAAGTAGTGATAATTGTTCACAAGATAACTGTCTCTTAACTCCATTTTACTGTGTTTCTAGTGAAAACCCATCTTGCATACGTGAAGTGGAATAGTATGTGCACCTTTTTTAAAGACATTTATATTTCTGTCCAGGATTGAGAAACAAAGGTCATTTTACAGATGTGTATATCTATTCCTGTGATATGGATGAGGCAAGCACAATCAATTTATTGGCCACAGGGCATTAAAAGTCAACCACGTAGTGGGATAGCATCAGGAGCAAATTCATTATGTATGCATTTGTTGCTTCACAAGCTATCTACTTCCACCCATGTATCTTTTAGAAGGATGCAAGAAACCTAGTGCTGGACTAATATCCCAATAGATTGGGATACTTTATAGTATACTTTATAGGCAAGACCAGGAAAAGAGATGTCAGTTTCCTTACTCGATGGACATTAATGAATCAAATATTTTTGACAGTTAAATTAGCATTGATTTTCTGGCATGACAAGTGACTGTATTTGTTGAATTTAACATGGCAGATTTGAATTCCCAATCTATTGGGATATTAGTCCAGCACTAGGTTTCTTGCATCCTTCTAAAAGATACATGGGTGGAAGTAGATATGCATTTGTTGCTTCACAAGCTACATAATGAATTTGCTCCTGATGCTTAGAAAATAAAAGAACTTATTCTGATGGATTTAGTTTTCTGAATCTGCTAAATATGAGGAAGTACTAAAATGATCTCGATACAAAGTGGCTGTGAAAGAATTATTCTGAATTCCATTTTCCATCTCTTGATACATAATACTGTAGGTTGGAATACTTCAAAGTCAAGTATCATTTTTTTTAATGTGCTGATGATGGTCTCTGCCTCTGCCACCCTTTCAGGCCATGAATTTCAGATACCATCACCCATCTCTGGATGCAAATTCTTTCCTCCAATTCTGCTCCAATTATTTAAAACCGATTCACCCTGGTTAAAGACCTCTCTCTAAGGGAAATGAGTCCATCTAATTTAATGCCCTTCGATTGCATCTCACTGCATGTAAAGCTACCTCTGCGAAAGAAACCAAAAACAGGTTATGCAATTTTTCATTATATCTAAAGTTTTCCAGTCCTGATAACATTTTCCTGATTCTCTTCTGTATCCTTGTTGGTGTGTTCATGTCTTTTCTGTAATGCAATAACTAGAGCAGGATGCACAATTGTAGTTATGGCATAACTAGTGTCTTACACTGTTCTAATCTAACACCCGCTCCTTACTGTTAGCTTGATCAAGCTGAAGGTATAAGTATCCCTATTAACGTTAACTGGTTGTCCTACCACTGCTGGAATCTGTGGATGTGCACTCGAAGATTCCCATGTACCTCTACACTTGAGTCCTCTAACTTATTGTGCATTCAGTCCCCTTTGTTTGCTTTTCTCAAATGAATTGCCTTCCAATTCTCTAATTTGAATTCCATTTGCCACTTTTCTGTACGCCTGTCCAGTTAATTCATATCTTCCTGCAATCCATAGCCACTTTTCTGTCGACCAACTGCGTGGTCAATTTTCATATCTACAAACTTCATAATCGTGTATTTATATTGCAAGTATGCAAATGGGATACCAGGGAGCTGTTCTGAATGAGAATTTTTCCTGAAGTTTTTTGTGCAAAATATCAAATGTAATTATGAGCTCTCAATATGCACTTCCCACTTGAATATGTGCCAGGGAATCTAGCATAAAGATCCCAAACTTGTTGACAAACTGTTAAAACATCTTCGAAGAATTTAATTAAGCTTCATCGTGGAGAAAAATGGGAGGGGTTTTTGAGGTGTCTAACATACTAAGTACCTAGTGGTACTATTGCTGGACTGTTTATCCAGAGACCCAGAAAGTTATGGGGACCTAGGTTTGAATCCCGCCATGGCAGATGGTGGAATTTGAATTCAGTAAAATATCTGGAATAAAAAATCTAATGACCACCATGAACCCATTGTCAATTGTCAGAAAAACCCATCCGGTTCACTCATTTCCTTTAGCGAAGGAAATCTCTCACCCTTACCTGGCCTGGCCTACATGTAACTCCAGACCCACAGCAATGGAACTCTCAACTGCCCTCTGAGCAGTTAGGGATGGGCAATAAATGCAGCCTGGGTAAGTGACGCCCTCCTCCCATAAATGAATAAGGAAAAAAAGATTAAGACCTAAGTGGAATGGAATAAGTGAGCCCCAAGACACTTATTCTTTGAAGGTGAGCTAAGGATGAGGAGAGCTGGGCAAACTAAGAAAAGACAGATTTGATAAGCCCCTGAGTCCATGGGTCTCATTCCAATGTTATGCCTGCTACCGGACATGTTTACAAAGTTGACATGAGCTCTGAATGTTTTTCGGACTCTACGGCAGGCTAATGTAGACTCCTAAAAGGAACCAGTTAGAGAAACTCTGCAGGCAGATGACATTTTTAAGATTTCACATGAAGCCAGATGAAACAGGTTTGTTCTTAATTCTGCAGTAAAATTACAGGCACTGACAGCCAGCATTCACCGGCTCTTGTTTTTGGGACGTTGAAGCCAATTGAGGGAATTATTTCTGGAATATACAGGCTTGATGAGCTGATGAGCCATTTTTGATTCTGTGCTTTCATTATGTAGTTTCCTGGGATACCCTGCGGATCCCTGGTGTACTTCAGAGGCTGGGTCTTACCTATGGTGTGGTTGCTGTCATGGAACTGCTGTGTGGAAAATGTTGGCCTGAAATTCTCTTTTTGGTAAATAAACTTTGAATTTCTCTGCACCCTGTATTCACACTTGAGTAATTTGAATATTTTTGCTGTTATTGTTTGGACTGAGTATTAGAGGAATTGGGACTACCTATTGCCCAGTCAGCAAATGCTGTTTGGCTTTCAGAAATTAAGATTACCTTCTGATACTTCTGTTGGCCAATTGTGATATTAGTAATGCTGTGTCTTAAAATGGAGCACAGATTGAGCTATGTAGACATACTGGACTCGCTCTTAAGTTGCAAGTTGTCTTTCTGTTCATATTGCAGAGAGCGCACTACTGGAGCAGTAGTGTAGTGGTTGCTGGATTAATAATCAAGAGGCCTGAATTTTATTCCAAAGAATGTAAATTCAAATCCCACTGAGCATTTGAAATCAGTTTTACTCAAAAACCCAAGAGCTGATGTCAGTAAAAGTGACCATGACTTCATGTTGTCATTAAAAATTCGACTGGTTCACTAGTGGCCATGTTTCAGGATGATAACCTGCTTTCCTTAGCCAGTCTGGAACAGGTCCAATTCCAGCTTCTCGCCATTGCATTTGACTCTTAACTGGCCTCTGGCATAATTTTTTTTTTCAAACCAGTGGTTCAAGATAATGGTCCACCACCTTCTCTGGGTTACAAAGGACAGAAAACAAATGTATGCACACACCTCTAGAATTCACTTCCTAAAAAAGTTGACATAAATTTTACAATGCCTTGTCCATCAGATCTGTGTGAATGTGGCATAATAAATAGCTTTGGGATAATAACCTATACAAGTTCTCAATTAACTGGTATTAACGGTTAGTTTGGCTCCTTCATGGTGTAAACTTGAAAGATCCTTGGTAACTTATATGGGTTATAATTCTTGTCACATGTTTGGTTTTTAAAACTTCTGCTATTGAGATATGATTTCCAACTGCAAATACCTGTGCAGAAATAAGAAATGGGAAAGATAAGTCATTTGGACTAGTTTACAGGCCTCCGTCAGTAGTCTAAATGAGACAGGTAAGAAAAGGTACTGCAGTAATCATGAATGACTTTGTTCTTATTGATTGGCAAAGGTTGCCTGGAAAATGAGTTAGTGTATTTGGGACAGTTTCTTAGAGTAGTATGTTCTAAAGGCAACCAGGAACAAGCTATTCGTGACCTGGCAATCTGCAATGAGACAGAATTAATTTATAACCTCGCAATAAAGGAACATCTGGGTGACAGTGACTTATAATATGACAGAACTTCACTTTCAGTTTGAAGGTGAGAAGTGTGGGTCAGAAGCTAATATTCTAAACCTAAGTGCAATATGAAAGCAGAATTGCTAAAGTAAGCTGGGAAACTATATTACAAGGGAGAACAGTAGAGATGTTTAACGCAAAGATTGATTTAATTAAGAACGAGGTCCTTTTGAAAAGGATTAAGTAAAGAAGTCAAGGATAATACAAAATGAATGAAACATAATTCTGTATAAATAAATTAGGTCAAAATTGGAAAGATTTTTCAGTGAAGAAAGACTTCTACTGACAAGTAGAAATAGAAAAACAGAATTTATACAAGTATTTAAAAAGGAATGGGGTAGTAATAATAGAAATGGTGGATGTGCCAAACAAGTGTTTTGTAGCTGTCTCTCCTAGAAGATTTGGAAACCTTCCTAAATATATTTCAAAATCTGCATGTGAAAGGGAGGGAGGAACTTGAAAGTAAACATGAACATGGAAAAAGTACTGGGAAAACTGTTGGACCTAAAGGCTGACAAGTTGGACTATATCTTGGAGAAACCCAGTAGGTCTGGCAGCATCTGTTGAGAGAAAGCAGAGTTAAAGTTTTGTGTCCAGTGACCGTTCTTCAGTTCTGAGTTTCTCCAGCAATTTCTGTTTTTGCATTAGGTTGCCAGCATTTGCAGCTCTTTGTTTTATTTACTGTAGATGTGGTAGTTTGGCCATTTGCTTAGAGTTGAAAAGCTACAGAACCCTCTCTTAGATTGGTGAATAGCAGGAAAACTGGCTGACTTAGGTGTTGTTGGGTGATGAACGTCTGAATGGTTGCAGGCAAGCTACAGTGGATATGGCGATGACACAAGACAGGTGGGCGTGGCATACCATGATGCAGCAGAACTCCTGACCAGAATAGCTACAAGGAACAGTCAATCTGGCATACTTGGATTGCCAAAAGTTATTTGAGAAGATGCTACAGCAAAAGTTGCTGCATAAAATAGTAGATGGGTGTATGTTGTGGGTCCAAATCTGAAATTTAGCAGGAAAAATGGAAAAGCCGTATACTATTTAAATTGAGAGCGATTGCGGTATTAATAGTACAGAGGGATTTGGATGTCCTGGTTAATGAATCACCAAAGGTTTATATGAAGGTACAGCAAGTGATTCAGAAACCAGATGGCATGTTGACATTTTATTGCAAGAGAAATGGAATTGGGTAAATGTTACTGCAGCCTTGGTGAGACCATATCGCGAGTCAGTGTAGAGCTTGGTATCATTACAGTATTTTAAAAAAAAATATAACTGCACTGGAAGCAGTTCACAGAAGATTCACTCAATTCATTTCTAGACTGAAGGACTTATCCAATCAAGGAAGGTTGAGCCAATTAGGCTATTATCTAATCGATTTTAGAATAATGAAAAGTGATCTCGATGAAACGTGATTTTTGAGGGGCCTTGATGGAGTAGACGGAGTCTCTTGAGAGTGCCTAGAACTAGCAGATTCTGTTTTAAAAATAATGGCTTTCCCTTTAAGATGGAGATTAGGTTTCTTTTTCTGTGGGTCCTTAATCTGTGGGATTTTCTTCCCCATTAAAGCATTGAAGGCTGGGTCACTGAATTTATTTGTGGCTGAGTTAGATACATTTTTGACAAGGGAGTCAAGGGTTATGGGGCCAGACGAAAACGGAATTGAGACCACAGCCAGATCAGTTGTCTTTTTTTTGCTAAATATCCTTGCATTATTTTGACATTTGCTCATGTTTTTGTAGGATAGCTGGTGGTCTCCAGTCAGAGATGTTCTGATCTACTGGCCCCAGTGGATCATGATTCTAGTATTGGAGTGCGCTTGGCTTTGCCTGACTTTCCTTTTGCCTGTACCTAATTGCCCACGGTAAGTCTTCACTTTCCTGCGATGCTAAGGGGAGAACAAAAGACTTACTTTCCAGGGAGGTAAACATAGTCTCCAGCAAGGAGAGAAGAAAGGAGGGTCACATTCAATTGGTTTCCAAACAGGGAGGGTTGAAGTGGTTACCCAAAATCGTGTCAACACTGATAGCGCCTCTGTGTGATTATACCACGATTAATGGAAGCTCACAATAAGTAGGATGGGTGGAGGTGCCCCTGAGCAACTGTGTTCAGTAGCTCCACCACTGTTCAATCTGTCCTCAAACAAGATGAAGAGTATTTTGAGGCATTTTTTGATATTTTAAGGTTTTGTAAATGCTTTTCATTTAAATTTGCATTCATTAAATCTTTTATTCTTGACACTTGCCAGGAATGATTTTCTCATCATTGATGGTTTAAGTGTGGTTTTGGCTACTCCTAATCATGATCATTTGCAAGCTTCACAGAGACTACAACAACAGTTTTTTTTTTATGTATTCATTTTCAGAATGTTAATATTGCTGGCATTTATTGCCTATTTCTTGTTTCTCGCCTATCTGTTTTCAAACACTCCGAGTTCATCCTGTTTGAAAGACCCACGTTCTCTCTTGACCCTATATTCAACAATGTACTGACCAGATTAGGTTTGTTACGTTCCATGTTAGTTTAAGTTATTACCAATTCTCTATTTTTGGACTCTATCCCTCTCCTCAGTTCAACCCCTCAAAAAGCCAACCCATGACCCCTTCATTCTTGCAAATGATCAGCCCATTTCCAGTCTCCTTTTTCCTCTGAAAAATCCTTGAGTGTGATATCAACTCCCAAATTTGTATCCATCTTTCCCATAATTCCCACGTTTGAATTCCTCTGGTGTCAGTTTTCCACCAATTCTACTAAAACAAAATAGTTATTCTCGGTCACAAATGGGATCCTATGTGATTGTGACAAAGGGAAATTATCTTTCCTTGTCATTCCTGATCTGTTTGTAGCATTTGATGCAGTTGATCACACTATCCCACCTCCAAGATATTCCAAAGTTATTCAGTCAGATGGCACTGGTTCCATTCTTATTGATTTTGTGACCTCTTTCCCACTCCTGTACACTTACCTCTGACCTCCTGATGACCTGTCCTTGAACTCCTCCTATTTCTCATCCGCATGCAGTCCCTTGATTATATATGAAAATATAATATCAGTTTCTACATTTTTCCCTTAACTGCTTTGTCTCCCCACCAGGTCTTGTGACCCCTCCATAGTATCTGAATTTCAGACTACTGCTGGCGCCCAGTGCTGTGTGAGCAGATTTTTAAAAATAAATGTTAAGCAGGAAACCATGGTCTCTGGGTCCACCACGAGCTCACTCCCTTTGCCACCTACTCTGTACCTCTCCTTAATAACTGCCTGAGGCTGAACCACTTCATTTGTAACTCTCAGACCTCAAGATGAGCATTCTATCAGCAATTTCTGCTGTAGTTTCACCCATCTCCACTTCTGCCTCAACTCTTCTTCTGCTGAGTACCTGATTCATTTACCTCCAGAGTTTGTTCTAATGCACCTCCTGACTGACCCTCCAACTTTGACTCTGTGAACTTGAGGTAATTCAGAATTGTCCCTGGATCTTGACTCACTTCCTTGGTAATGAGAATCATATGGGACTGGTATTCAGGTAGAAATGCTGTTTCATTTTCTTTAAGACCCCAACACACAGTTTGAAGTAAATAGACCATTGGATTTAATAGACCATATCTATTTATAGCTCAATATTCCCACCACCTTTGGAGACTCCCTGTCTAACTGCTTTGGCACAAGCTGCTACCATTGACTCCAAATATAAACACCTTGCACCCTCTTCCTAGTAAAACAATCTGGGTCCCCATTAATCTGATTGCCTGACCCTTTTTTTTTTAATTTAAAGACAGTCTGAAAATGTCATCTTCTCAACCTCCATTGTTTTAAAAAAAAAACTTCACATCTCCCCATGTAGAGTCTTGCTGTGTGACTGCTACACTTTTCTAGTTTGCAACAGTAAACTATGCTTTAAACATATTTCATTGACCGTAACGTGCTGTATATTGCAACATTTTCTTATGGTGCCAAAGGAATGGGAGGTGTAACCTTTCAATACCAGAATTGCATTGGCCCCCATCCCTGCCCTGCCGGAGACGAGCAAACTCTGCTTGTACCCAGATGTGAACCAGTGACCAATCTTGTTCTGTCAATTGTCACATCTGTGCTACTTATGTTGTTTTTTGTCCCTCATTAAAAGCTGTTAGTTAAGTGATTGTGAGATAACAAGGTGCAGGGCTGGATGAACACAGCAGGCCAAGCAGCATCATAGGAGCAGATCCAGCCCTGCACCTTGTTGTCTCGGATTCTCCAGCATCTGCAGTTCCTACTATCTCTGATTCAGTTAAGTGATTGTATTGCTTTTCAGAGGTTATCTTGGTCCTGGAGGAATTGGAGACTTTGGACAATTTGTTAATTGTACTGGAGGAGCAGCAGGATACATTGATCGGTGGTTGTTTGGAGAGAAGCACATTTATCAGCACCCTTCTTGCAAAGTAAGCTGCTGAATTTTACTGGGCATCCTATAAATAGTTTTTTTTTGTCATCTGTAATGAATGTTGGTTATTCAGAAATAAATTGTGAAGATGATAATGGCATTGTGAGTTTTCTGTTTTCCTGGATTAAATAGGATGAAGATAAGATCCTACAATTTTTGTTTTTTTTAATATAATTACAGAACTCGCCATCAAACAGAATAGTTGGGCAAGCTAGGTGCAACAATCTTTAGTATTCCCAATTAACTATCAGCTCCCCTCTGGCTCATCCCAGATTGTACCCTGTGTAACTTTGGCTTCAGGTCAAGTTACAGATTGTGTTTTTGTGATAAGGAAGGGATTCCTTTTGAATTCCCCTGATGCTGCTGTGCCATCCAGAGCAATGTGGTTGGGAGAAACATTCACAATTGAGGACCAGACTTGTATGTCTTTGATTTAATGTAGTGGACTGAGGATGTCCATGTCACACACGATTAAGTCTAGTGACTAATTTTGATAAATATCATCACAAGATGCAATGAGAGAAAAACAGTAAAGATACTTAGCAGGTTCAGAACAAGACTTGTTTATAACATTCTGAAGAGGGGAAGGGAAGCCACTGATCAGTCCTTTATAGCCAGTCCCATACAACAAGTAGTCATGCTGTCTTGGAAATGTATCACTGTTCCTTCACTGGGTCAATTCCTTCCCTAATGGCACTATGTGTCAACCAACAGCAAGTGGACTACAGCAGATTAAGAAGGCAGCTCATTGTCACCTTATCAAAGGGAGCTAGGCACCAGCAATAAATACTGGCCAGCCAGCAATACCCATATCCTATGAATGAGTATGAACAAAAATCAAACAAAATAGCACCACAGACTTGGCAGCTAATTTTATGAAATTTTAATTTTTAAGACATGAAGTCAAGCTCTTAGAATGCCAAGGTGATTTAAAAATGATCACAAACTGTTTCTAAAACCCAGAACAACTGTTTAATTCCTGTTGTAATACAGAAGAGAGGATGTTACCACTCAACACCACTCTCCGTTGTAAGTAGTGGTTGATCTTGCAGGAAGGAGGTACTCTGCAGACACTTCGGAGCAACCAGACAGAATAATCAGTCCATTGTCAATGCAGAAATCAAATAGTGCACAGCGAGGTTCTTACTGGAAAGAAGTGATCCTTTTAATGGCAGATGATTCCCTTGGGCAGGTACAGTACCGCATATCTGGTTGTCCAAAACTAGTTATCTTGAATCCAGATACTTTTATAATACTCCATAATGTCCAAATCTAGTTGTGTAAAATTTTAAAACAACTTCCCTGGACAATTCAGCTAGGGGCTACATGAGCATAATGTGGTTCCAGATATCATCTACGTTTACCATTGTATCCTGAGTCTAGGTAGCCTTGACTCCACCTGACTTCAGCTGAAGTGACTGCTACCAATCCACCTGATCTGAAATTCAGAAAGAGCCAAAATTTGGCACAGCCTTGATCTCAAAGTTGCTGGATTTGAATGAACCGATTAACACTCGAGCAATTAAACACTAATGCATTGGATTTTATTCATGTCTTCCCACACCCACCTACAACCCCGCCATTCTCTACAATAGGTATGTAGTGCAATTCCAATACCCGAGGACCGTAGGCTTGAAATCCATTATAGTAGGCATATCACTTTCACTGAACTGAGTGACAACATTTTGTGTCAGCTTCTTTGAATCTCCTTTCGTGTTTCTCATCTGCCCTCCCCTCTCTTGCAGCCACATCTTTCTTTTAAATAAAACGATAAGACATAGGAGCTGAAGCAGGGCCTGCAGCTCATCAAGTCTTTTCCACCATCTGGTCAGACCATGAGTGATCTGATCCTCAACTCTACTTTCCTGCCTTTTGCTTATAATCCTTGATTCCCTTACTAATTAAATATGTTCAAGGCTGAGATAAGCAGTTCTAATAAACCAGCATCTACAGACTCTCCTGCAGTAAAGAATTCCACAGATTCATGACTGAGAAGTTCCTCCTCACTTGTGTCTTAAAAATATGACACCTCAATCTGTCCAGCCCTAGACTCCCAGAAGATAAAGCAACATTTCTGTATCTACCCTGTCGAGTTCCGTAAGACCTCGTATGTTTCAATAAGATTACCTCTTGTTCTTCTAAATTCCAATGAGTACAGGCTCAAACTACTCCGCCTCCCCTCAAATATCCTGTTAAACACAATGTAATGCAATCGGCTAACTGTGCTCGGTTGAGATTTAGTGTTGATTATTTGGGCAAAAGGAGGAAACATCAACACTTGTTGTAACAATCCATTTAACCCTCTTTATAGTAAACAGCCATTTATCCCAGACAAATTTGGTTAGTTTAAAAATAGTTAGTGTAGGATGAGTTATACGAAAGACTGGAACACTTTCTGTTCTTCCCTGGAAATAAATCAACTGCGCAAATCAAATATTTAATTAGTATGGGTTAGGTAAACTCAGAATTTCTTCAAATTTTAGAAGAAAATTAGACCGAAGAGAGGTCTGAGGGGCAGATATTTGGAATGGCCTGCCAAGTAGATTTAGAAGCAAGCACCTTGGGATTATTCAAAATACACAGTGAAAAAGTGGTTGTGAAAAAGCTTTCAAGGGGTTAAGACACCTTTTCTCATCTTTAGCTTCAGTTAGAATGTACAACACAAATAATGAGAGGAATCAATACAAATGTGGTTTTTAATCTTTATGCATGCAAATAACACATCTCCTTGAGAATGACGACAAAGGATTGAGCTTCCACCGGAACATTGATGTCACAAAATAACAATCCATTTAAATGCTATGAAAGTTTTTTTTTATAGCAAATTCACATTTAGAAATGCTTACCATCCTTATTTTGTTCCTGTTGGATTTATTCTGAGTTGGAGTTTCATGAAGCCTGTTCTATCTGCTTTAAAATATTTTTGAGCTACAATAAATTGCATCTTTTTGTTTCTTAAGATACTTTATCACACTACGGTGCCATTTGATCCAGAGAACTTGCTGGGACTAATCAGTTCGATTGTGATGGCATTTCTGGGATTACAGGTAAAAGCTGCTGAGTAACAGTGAGGGTTTTTGAATGGTACATAACCATAATACATGTTGTCTTGATGTGAATGTACTGCATCCACTTATACAAATTTGTAGTGATATTTCTGTGCTGACTGTACTGTCTGAGGAAGTGAGATGAACATTTGGGCTGTATTGTATTCTTTCAGGTTGAAGGTTGAGGAAAAAGAAGCTCTTCCCAGTTCATGCAATCTTGATGGATGAATTGTTTTTTTTGTGATTGGATGTTGCTAAGTAACTGGGAGAGTGGTCTTCAATGACAAATGACATACTGATCAAATTATTTTTTTTTCCTTTCTTGTTATACTGATTTGTTAGATACCTGCATAGACTTAGCCTGCACTTAACTGGATTAAGAAAGAAATGCTGACTTGTGTTGATAAAGTGTTTTTGATTTTGGGCATCCATAAATATTTATCTGCCAGTTAAGTATTTAAGTGTGGTCTGTATTGTTATGTAAAATGATGCAAATATGCACGAAAGTAAGTGGCGAGTACCAAACTCGAGAGATGTGTCCACCTGATTGAAATAGGCAATGTGTTCAGCACCTCAGTTGCAACTTTGTATCAGACAAGAAATAGCTCCATGTATCTTCTCCCCCTTACAGGCTGGGAAGATTTTCATTATTTACAAAGGTCAAAATAAACAGATTGTACTGCGATTTTTTACTTGGAGTACACTGCTGGTGAGTGAATTTTTAGTAGATCAGGATCATCCTGGTGAAATGTTCCTTGTTTGTCTAATCCATTGACTTGCTTGTTGACCCTAGGGTATTGTTTCAGCCATCCTGACAAAATGTTCGAAAGACCATGGTTTCATTCCAGTCAACAAGAATTTGTGGTGCGTATGTCCTCCGTGAAGTGAGTCGGCAATTTAGTACAGCACTGCAGTCAACCAGAAATGTTAGATATTCCTCTAGCCCCATAAAATCTGGCCTGTATGTAAGTGTGTGTTGCAGAACTAATGTAGTTTTATCACCGATTTTAAATGGCTCTTTCATACTAATTATAACTTTATCTCCAAGTTGTCTGCTTCTGCAATGAGAAATCCTTTCGCAGCATCACAAAGAGGAGATCAGGGGTCTCTGCATAGAGGGCTACTTCTGTAGAGGTTTTTTGTAAAATGGGTCATGGTGTAAGTTTATTACAAGTTGTGACAGTGCTATCCAATGTTCCCTTCACTGCCATTGCTCTTGGAGTGTGAATGCCTCAGTCATTAAGTAGAGGCTGGTTAAACAGCAAATTACAAATGTAAAGCCCAATTAAACAATTGTTTAAAAATAATCTGTAGGTGACCTATCATGGTGGGAGATGTGCAAGGAAAGTGGAACAGGAATTGAGTTCCTAACTCTGGCAGCAATGCTGGCTGAAGGTTCTTTCTATTTGGGAGAGTGTGGATTGTTATGTAGCAGAACACCATGAGTAAAGCAGGCAGTGATATAAAGCTGCAGAAGCAAGGGGTTTAGCAACAATCAGAATTTCAAAATTCTGTCTTTCTCCTGTGGCAGGAGAAGAAGACAATTGAGATTTTCAAAAGGAGAAGATGTGAGCAAAGGCTCTGAATAAACTGGAACTTTGTAATATGGAGCTCAGGCAGTCAGCAAGGGGTTCAGGTGGGCGATGGTACAGATGTAGTTGAGCATGTCAATATAAGTGACAATGAGTTTAGGATGGGATTGGAAGATGTTGGAAGTAGGTGGATGGTTGAATTGGGGAAGGATTAAGTCACTGAGGCTTTGATTTTGAAATTGAAGTACAGAGTGGTTTTTGTTAGTTCAGGGTCTAAATGGGGGTAGAAACTAAGCTTGAGATATCCAGAAAGGGGTAAAGTGACAGTGGGACAGTTTCGGGAGGGTGAAAAAGGAGGCAAGCAAGTTGTGCTGTGAATTTTCTTGCACAATTTAGTATTGGATACAGTAACAAAGATGTGAAGTTTGGGATGCTAATTTGGTAAAGCTTATGGATAATGTTGCCGAGAGTTAAGCGTGCAAATCGTGGACAGTGCCAAACGTGACACTTCTAAAGTTAATGTTTTGCAGTTGGAATATGATTTGACTACCAATGTCATACAAGGCTGGAGGAGAACCAATTGAGTTACAGCAATTCACTCCTCAATGCCAACCTCTCGTGGCCATAATGAAATAGTTTTTTAGCACTTGTCACCATGTTTTGAGCCAAGTTGTGCTTTCACCTGATCTTCAAATCCATTTCTCTTTTTTTTGTTCTGTATTCTAGGATGATAGAAAGAACTAAGGAAATTGTGTTACTATTAGTTAAAATTTTTCATGGAGGTAAGCTGTTGGTTTACTTAAATGCTTTCTTCAAACCTTCCAATTTTACCTTCCATGGACAGGTCCATCTCTTATGTTACGACACTCAGTTGCTTCGCTTACATTCTCCTCTTGCTGATCTATTTTCTGGTAGACATAAAGAAACATTGGACTGGAGCTCCCTTTTTTTATCCAGGTATGGAAAATTCCAGAATCCCTTTTTCAGTTTTTCTTTCCCACTGTATTATTCATTTTTCTCCCTCCCACTCTGGAAAAGTATCTTCCATCAGGGGGTGGTGTGATGAGCACAAATCTCAGCTCAATAGAGATGAGAAGAGGGTATTTCCTCTTGCTGTAGAGATGGCAGTCAGTGTGTCATAACAATGACGTCTTCACATAGCATGCACTGACACATGAGATTTTCTCTCTTTTTTTTTTTCTTTTGCCATAGATACTGTTTTAGCGGAAATACACAGGTTTCTCAATATTTGAGAGAAATTGCTAAATTTGATATTGGGCTGACCCAATTGGTACGTTTAGCCTTCCCAATTCATGTGGTCCTCCTCTCTTGGAGTAGCTGAAAACTGATGAGACACTGATATTAACAATAATACTTGTGCCAAGAATTCTTATGATGGTTTTACCTCTCTGTCTGTCTTCTAATTGAATTCAAGGAAGAGAGCTGTTATTTTCATGCCTGAATCCAGACATGAATGGCTGTCTGGGCAAGCAAGCCAGGTTGGTTTCTCAGTTGCTCGAGTCACTCTGCCCTGGTTAATGAGTGCATTTGTTTCCATAATGGAAATGCATGAACTAGGGAAAAACTTCTCTTCCAAAATATTACATTTTTGGAAGACAATGAACATGATTGGGAGTTAACTGAACAGATATTCGGGATTTGGATTGTGTTTCATAGTCTCCTAATTCACTAGATTAATAGGAATCCCAATTAGACATTTCATTGCTTCTCAGCTGCACATTGTTGTGATGTTTCAGCTTAGTTGTCTGATATCCGGTTTAATTGTAGGTGAACTGCCCATAAAGGGTGGTAGCAACTTGATCCAGCTATGGTTAAATATTCTGATGCAGACAGTTCATAGGATTCAGGTGAACACTGACATTCAATTTTGTTTTCTCTAACTCTTCAGGGATGAACTCCATTCTGCTGTACGTTGGACATGAGGTGTTTGAGCATTACTTCCCCTTCAAATGGAAAATGCTCAATGACCGTTCACACGGTGAACACTTGGCCCAGAATCTCCTTGCTACCACCATCTGGGTTTTTATTTCTTACATTCTTTACAAAAAGAAGATATTTTGGAAAATTTGATCAGGGATCAATTTTTTTTTTGGCGAATTTGTGACGTAGAAGAGTATATTTTTCTATATGTATGAATAAATGGACAAGATGTATTTGCATTTTGTATTAATAGTGGAAACACAAGTCTATCAGTTTTTAAGTTGTCTAATGGCCAGTAAACCAATGATTGTATGACCAATTTCTGTTAATCTTCAACCAGGCCTACTTATTGCAAATCTTCACAACCGATATGTGCCATCGCTGCCAACTGGTCTATTTGGACTTGTATAAAAGTGATGTTCTGATCAAAGCATTAATGCACAAGCTCTCTGCTCCTATATTCCCTTGCTATGCCAATATCCTAGATTTTATATGTACTGTATTCTACCCTATTCAACGCTTCATCACTAGTATTTTGGTTTTGTTTGCTCATCAACTGCCTAATCCAGGTTGAAACTTCACTTAAGCAAATTGGTCACGGTGGGTTTCTATTTGTGACATGAACTTTGCATGTTGATTAGGATTCTCTTGTTCACTTCTGTGTGATGTGGCTGACCTCTTGATGAAGTTATGATAGTGGACTTCTAATCGTTTAAACCACTTGAAGCAAGGAAGAATTGGCTAACTTCAAGCTAGCAATTAAATTGGGATGTGTGAATTTATAAAGACACAGCTTTCAAAATTCGTCTCTTTTTGCTTAACAGCTGAGTTTGTGAAGAGCCCAGTGTGAAATATTGTATGCTCATTCAAGAATGGGAAAATGTACTGTTTGAAAATCTCACTAAAATGTAACCATTAATGTCTTGTGTTATTTCAGATATTAAATATTGCTCACTTGGACAATGCAAGACTTTTGATCAGATATTTGAAAACCAGGGCATTGAAAAAGAAATTGTTTAACTTATTTGTGTTAACTGGGAAACTAAATTTAATGTGTTTTGACTTTTTTAAAAGGTGTCTACTAATTGCATACAATCATGCTAAACTAAATTCTTGTATGCTACACCAATCAGATTTCATTGTCTTCCACTTTAGAGTATTTGCTGAAAAGAAAGCTTTGACAAAATGTCTATTTGTTTTGCAAGCATCAGGACAAGGTGCACGAAATACCAAAGTAAATGGAAAACCATGTTTTATACTGCATGAGACTGCTGATTACTAGGCAAGTTGTCTCTGGTTGAGGCATTGCCAAGGAAAATGCACGCTGTTAATGACGACTAACTTTTATGTCAGGGCTTTGCTTAACTATTAAGTCAGGCAGGTTGATTGGTCAGGCATTGTGCTGAAGCATGACCAAGAGAATGATTGTCATCTATTTTGTTGCATTGAAACAGGCAAGCTGTGTACATAATATGTCTACAAAAATGGGGCACTGTATATTTAATACTTGCAGTTTATCAGTACATGCAAGTGCACCACTCTGCATGCCTAACTGACAATCCCAAACTGTTGTCTGTGCAATTCTTTGCACAGTCAAGATTGTTTAGCAAATGCAATTGATTAGTGGAATCACATTTACTGTTGGACATTATGTTGTGAGTTTTGTAAGTATGGGGCAACATTTAGATGTGATTCCATGATTGGATAGCATTTGCTAAATAATACTGAGTGCAGTTAGACTCAGTGTGATTCGCTTGCATGTACTGCATGCTACTGTCTACAACAAAGGGCCCTGTCCTTTGCAATCAGAATATGTACACACTGCACCTGTTTCAATGCAATAAAATAGGTGACAGCCCTTTTCTGTTTTGGTCGAGATACTACCCTGAGACATCAGTCAATCTGCCTGGTTCAAAATGTAACCTAAACTTAACCATTGACTGGTAGTTGTCATTAACTGATGCATTCTCCATGCCTCTACCAAAGTCCATTTACCAAACTCTCAGCACTCCTCTCATGTAGTATAAATGTTGGTTTTCCCCTTTAATTTGTCAAAGCTTTGGAGCATTCATCAGGGTAACTTGCAAGAATACCAATTATGTCTCTCTTTTAGTGATACTCAAGTCCTGTACTACCAAATGACAGTTTCTGCTTCCAATATCAAGTTTTGACTTGTTTACTGATTTTCTTCATTTGACAATTGTACCTAATTTGCATTTGTTGCTCCCGGCCTTGCCTTGCATTCAATTATTGATTTATTGTTTCAAAATTTTGTGAACAAATTGTTGAAATGACCAGAACATCTATTTGCACCATCTTCTGATGCAGGTCAATAAAAAAATTTAGACAAGGTGGCTGAGCACCCTGCCACAGTCCCTTGAGGTTTGATTTTGACTAGCACCGAGTAAAAGGATAAAAACTTTCTTCATCTGATGCATGTAAAGGAAATTGCTGAGTATAAACAGCGTGGATGGGGAAAGCTCTTCCTTTCCTCCCAATTCATTACCTGCTGTCATTGATGTCCACTTGCAGGCTCCAAAGATGGCGAGAGAAATTGAAATGTCTCATTGCAGAATGTAACCAGTTTGAGAATGTTGATCAAGTGTGTCTCACTCTCTCTAGTGCAGTATTTAACCAGCAGCTTGATATTTATACCAGGTGCCTGAAATGTGCAGGTGCTTGTCTCCAGTTCCCAGTCTCTGGTCCTTGGCATAAATTTTATCAAATAAAGGTAAATGATTACTGAATGCAGGCAAAGACTGGGAGTGTAATATTGGCTTTTAGCTGGGACCTTCACAGTTGAAATTAAAAATGGGTTATGAGGGTTTTGAAATCAAGTCCACCTATTCATGTTGGAGAATGTTCAGTGGCAACCTGAAATAATTTGTTTGTTTTTCTGTAATTAAGATGCTTTTAACCTGTACTATTAATTTGGTAGTCACCTAAAGCATATGTCACTTTTCAGATACCTCATGGGGGACACTTAATGTTGACATATTTCAAGCTTGTGGAAGTTATGAACAAACTCTTGTAAACTGCTCGGATTTGAAAAAAAAAACTTCTTTCCCTGAATATTTACATTTGAACTACTTTTTAAAATGTCTGAAACCTACTGCTTTAGTTGACCTCTAAAGGAAGCATGGTGCATTTTACTTTGGTAGACCTGTGCTACCAGCTTCAAACCTGGAAAGGTATCTATAGCACCTGAGCACCATGCCCACGAGACACTTGCCTTGCTCACTGTTGGCCAGTTCTTCATGTCAGCAAAGTCAGATGGATTGTTAAGTTCTTTGGAGCTCATTATTTGGATCTGAATTATTTGTTTCTACAAAAGGGACATTGTAATATTTTTAAAATATTTGTTTGACAAAATGTAAAGCTTTTGTACTTGATCTCTTTTATAGCCCATTTTGATTGCTGTCACTCACTTTAGTTTAAATGGGATTTTACTTGAAGAAAGAGATTTTAGATTTCTTATCAACATGTAAAACATTGGGGTTCAGTCACTGCTCTGGGGTTTGTGGTTGTAGCTCTATTTAATTCTGTATGGTAGTGCAATGCAGTATGATCCATGGCCATGTATTAATATATCCCATTATTACTAAGAATAAAGCTATGGTTGTGTCAGTGAATGTCTCCAGTTAAATCCTTCTGAATACAGCTTCAATTTCTGGCTTTCCAGTACTCATTTTCTTGCTATCTTTATCCATCATCACTCAATTATACTTTCATCTTTAAAATGGAGAACACAGATACATTTAGCATATTGTATGAATTCTAACACTGAAAATAAGAATAAAGATTATTGATTTTGAATGTTTAACTTTAAAATAAGAGGAAGGAAAAGTGGACATGACTTGGGTCAACTTGCATGTTTAAGAGTAAGGCTGTAGCAGTGGAAAGAAATCATACAGAATCACTTCCAAAGAATGGAACCAGATATGTATAGTCCCATTGACCTGGATTATAGTAGAGAGAGAAGCGGATGTGACCAACCATATGCAGATAGGCCAAGTGGGATGAGGGGTAGTAATATGCAAATGTCAAAGAGGTGACAGTGTTGGAGAGTATACATGAGGTTAAAATTGTAGGACAGTGGACTTTTTGTTCTTGGATGTAAGCATTGCTGGCTGAGCTGCCTTTTTGAATTGCTGCAGTAATGTGGTGTATTATATATGCCATAGTGCAGTTGGGGGTTCTGGCAATTTGACCCAGCATAGCTTTTTTAACAAAAAAAAGCTGTATATTTCCAAGTCATGACAATGATTGGTTTGGAAGAGAACTTGCAGGTCTTCCTATGTGTTTGAGATTATTTGTACTTCTAGCTGGTAGTGGTTATGGGGATCAAAACATGCAATCCAGGGAGCTTTGGTGAATTTCTGCAGTGGATCTTGTAGATGGTACACTGCTATTGAGCATTGGTTGCAGAGATATTGAACATTTGTGGTGTTGTGTCTGCACACATCAAAGTAGTGGAATATTCCAGATATCAGGTGAGTTACTCACTGCAGGATTTCTAGCTGCCAACTCCACCCTTAGAACAAGTCCAGTTTTGTTTCTGGTCAATGGTAACTCTTGGGATAGCAGTGGTGGAGGCTTCAGTGAGAGTAACTGGTCAAGAATGGTAGATTCTCTCTTGTTCAAAATGATCATGGTCTGATACTTTATAGTGCAAATATTACGAGTTGTCAGCCCAAACAGTGGTATTAGCTAAATCTTGCTACATTGGACATGAGCTGCTTCAAAATCTGAATCATGGAAGGTCACCGATGAACACTATCCTGAAGAACTTCTGTAGAATACTCTGGCATCAAAATGACAGACCCCCACCAACCACACCTGTCTTTTGTGTCATTAACCAGCATAATCAGTCTCTATAATAGGGATTCTTCACCTGCTTCAAGTCTTCCATGCAAAAAGTTTTTTTTTAAAATAATAGTTGCAGCTTTGCATTTGTGACTAATACCATCTTAACAAAGAACCAAAGTCTGTCAAATTTTTATTCTTGGATTACCACCAGTTGGGAGTAGTTAAACTATGTTGTCCCAGAGTTCAGGGGGAAAATAAACCAAACATCCAGAAACAGGACAAAGTTGTATTTAGCTCATTTATAACAATGTGTAGAAATAATGGATTTTAATGGGAGCCATTTTATTACATGGTAGAAAAAAATATTCAGCACAGCTGTTTAAAATTCAATAAACTCTAGACTACATTAATTCCTACTATTACAGTGGGAATGATGCTGTAATACCACATACAAGATTGCTATCAAAGCTTTATACATCCTCAGTAGAACTGAAATACATTAACTATGCAGACATGATGAGCATAGACAATTCAAAGTTTTAGTTTCTTTTTTCGGCCACGTCCGTCTGGTGCTCCATCTGATTTACGTTTCTGTGCCTGAAACAAAGGCATTAACAGCTCTGAATATTAAAAGTTGCACACTTAATTGTAGGTATATAACATGGTTAGTTTAAAATATTTAATAGATACAAAAAAGAGACACCACTGGATTTGTACCAATAAACATCCTTGTCAGCTTGTGTATAGAACACCCTAGGTTTCAGAGGGACATGTTATTACAATCATATTACAGAAGTTGGAGTACAGAGACTTGTGCTAATAATCTAGGTACTCAAATACTTTAAGAATTAAAAACAAAACATGCAAATCAACTAATATGAAATTCTTGGATTGTGGTTAAAAGCAAAATAGGTTTCCTTCCCTTAAGAGTAAGCCTACGATACAGAGGCTAGGCTCTGACATCGATTTGGTCAAGTACCTGCTTTCTAGCAATTTAGGCAATTGTATAAAAGAGTAAAGATGGGTAAAAACCAAGCATATAGTTTTACTTTTATAATTATAAAAGTTGAAAATTTTATAAAATTGAAGATAATACTCTTTACATTCTATCAAACTCGCTCTTCTATTGCTAGTTGCATATGGCAGAGCATCAACAGATAATTAATTAATAGAGCCAAGACAGCAACTGTTCTGCAGAACTAATGTCAACCAGTAACTTCATTCTACTGCTTGCATTTAGGCTACTCAGCCCAACCAGTCCATGACAGCATTTTCTCACCATACAAACTGTAAACAGGTTTTCCAACACCGCTCCTACATTCCTTTCAAAGCCTGTTCTTTCCAAAATCAGCTAGTAAAATTGAAGTGTTAGGAGTCAGATATGAGCTGTATTAGGAACATAGGAATAGGCCATCAGCCCTTCAAGCCAGTTGTGTCATTCAATGACATCAAGCCTGATATGATTTCCAATTCCATACACTTGCCTTTGGCGCGTATCTCTTTAAAAAAATCTCTCAAAATTAACTGAAGCATGCACTGCTAGTTGTGGGAGTGTTCCAAATGTCTTTGCAAGTAGAAGTGTTGCCTATCATCTCTCCTGAGCAGCTCTGGCCCTAATTCTCAAGCAACACCCCCTACTTTTAGAATCTTCAACAAATGGAAAAAAAATAGTTTATCTACCCTATCTTTTCCAGTTAATATCTTGGAAGACTTCAATCAGATCACCTCAATCTTTTAAATTCTAAAGGAAAACAAGCCTAATTCGTATGATCTCTCCGCATAACAACTCCTGAAGTCCAAGTTCTTGTAACAAAAACAGAAGTTGCTAGAAAAGCTCAGCAGGTCTGGCAGCACGTGTGAAGAAAAATCAGAGTTAACATTTTGGGACCAGTGACCCCTTTTCAGAAGAACTGAGTTCTAAGGAAGGGTCACCGGACCCGAAACATTAATTCGGATTTTTCTTCACAGATGCTGCCAGAGCAGCTGAGCTTTTCCAGCAACTTCTGTTTGTTCCTGATTTACAGCATTCATAGTTCTTGCAGTTTTTATTTAGTATAATTCTTATAAAATTACATTGTCCTGCCTCCAAGGCCAATATATCCTTTGTAAGGTATGGTACCCAGATCTGTTCAGTGGGATACTAATCAGTTTTGTACAAATGCTTAATAACTTTTGCATCTTTGTACTAAGGGGAGGTGATGAGCTAGGTGGTATTATCACTAAACTATTAATCAAGAAACTCAGCTAATTTTCCAGGGACCCGAGTTCAAATCCTGCTGTGGCTGAAGATGGAATTTGAATTCAATTAAACAAAAGTAAAAATCTGAAATTAAGAATCTACTGATGACTAAGAAACCATTGCCAATTGTTGGGAAAACCCCATCTGGCTCAGTGTTCTTGGGGGAAGGAAATCTAGCTCATTCACCTGGTCTGGCTTACACATGACTTGAGATCCACCGCAATGTGGTTGATTCTCAACTGCCCTCTGAAATAGCTTAGTAAGCCACTCAGTTCAAGGGCAGCTAGGGACAGGCAATGTGTGCAGGCCAGTCAGCTATGCCCACAAGTGACTATATTTTAAAAAGTCCTCTAGGTATAAAGATCAGCATTCCATTCATTTTCTTGATTATTTTCATAGAATCAGAGAATCCCTACAGTGTGGAAGCAGGACATTCGGCTAACTGAATCCACACCAACCCCCCAAAACAGCACCCCACCCAGACCCACCCCCTACCCTACTTCTGTAACCCTGCATTTCTCATGGCTAATCCATCTAGCCTGCACGTCCCTGGATAATATGGGCAATGTAGCATGGTCAATCCACCTAACTTACACAGCCGTGGTCTGTGGGAGAAACCGGAACACCATGTGGAAAAACATGCGTAAATTCCACACAGACAGTTGCCCGAGGCTGGAATTGATCCCGGGTGAGGCAGCAGTGCTAACCAATGTGCCACCCCTGTGCTGCTTCAATTTGTGACATTTTAAAGATCTATGCACCCGTATGCACAAATATTCAACCTAATGTTGCCTCTTCCACAGAAAGTAGTACCAGCAGAGCAAAGCAATCTCTGCAACTTAGCTACAGCTTCAGAAGGAAGCTGGGGGAGATAGGAAGTACAATTGGAGGGTATATTTCATGGTATTACACCTAAAAGAAGCTTAGCATAATGAATAAGAATGTTACCGATGTAGTTTTTGGTCCACGCTTTTTCCTTTCTGCTTTCTCTTTTTCTTCAAGTTCCAAGTTTTCTCTTTCTATTAGAGTGATTAAAGTATTACATCGTCTTTGCAGCTCCTAAATGTGAAGCAACAAATGCATGTAATTCTTTTTAAATGTTATAGTATGTTGATGGAATATTTAGATATATAAACAAACTATGACACTGACTAGAGCTGGAACAAATTTTTAAATAGGAAAATCTAGTTAGCCAAGTTGCAAGATGGTTACCATAGCAGTCCTTGATTTAAGAAACCAGTCAAATCTGAATTGTGGAGAGTTTCGAATGCATTGTCTAAGCTCATCGTAAACATTTTCTTTGTCGAACCCCAGCTTGTGTAACATGCAGATCAGAAATCGGTCTTCCTCTTCTGTGTAATTCTTCCCTTTATTTGTACCATATGCTATTCTCAATTGGTGGAAAGGTGCTTTGTAACGGCCAATCTGTTGGAGGATAGGAAAATATTACTGTAGGAAAAACAGCACAGCTAGACAGCAAACTGGTGTGTGAATTGTGATATGCACAACGTTTGACTATTATGTGCATTAAATGCACTTTTGTTTCTAGAACTGGAACATAGCTGAGCATTACCTTTGTGTCTAGTGCTTTCTTAATGCTGATCCTCCTCTGGATTCTAGCTTCTCCCCTTTCTATTTGTGCCATAATCTTCTCAATGTCTTGGAGTTCGTTACATCTTTCCCAGAACACAGCTAGAAGAAACAGTAGCCAGTAGAGAATCTCCAACAAGAGCAATCCATAATACAAGTGGTGCAGGTGATAAGAGCAAAACAACAGGAGAATGGATACTTTGCAAAACAAGGTCATAATCAGAAAAAGGCAGACAGACATAAACCTTGAAATAAAGGCTGAAAATCTTACCAGAATATTCAATCACTTCTTCTGGAATTTTCCCCTCTACTTCACGGGCAATGTTTTCAATGTCATCACGACCCCACTTCTCATTTGCTTTGATGAACTGATTAAAATCTCTTTTTGTCCAGCTGGTAAATCCCTGTCAAACATTACATTTGCTGTCAAATAGACACACAACTACACAAGACAGCAACAAGCAACAGAAGATGGTAGGAAACTGCAGATTCTGCACAACCAAGTAATGGGGCACATAGTTAGAACTTGTTATACATTTTTTAAAAAGTCAACATTTTTGTGTTTGATATAAAAATTGCATTTCTGAAACACTGGTGCCCTCTAGGTATCCAAGGAGAGTTTCAGGAAATTTGAGAGAAATTATTTAAATAATATGATCTATTTTACTGATGTTAACTAAACAATAAATACTAGCAAGATACCAGAAGAACTCCTCTTTCTCCTTAAATACTGCCATGGGATCACTGGCTTCTGACAGGGCGGATGAAAAATCTATTTAATATCTTATCCACAAAATAGCAGCTACAACAAACATAGGAGCCTGGATTCTGTACTCAAGCAAAGTTGACTCAGGAGCAAAAGTGCACCAAGGATAACTTCCTTCCATAATGAAAAAGGGTCAAATTCTTCCGTTTACAATTAAACAGAATTGAAAGTTAGAGCTGAATATACATGCAAATATTATTGTCACAATGGTCATGTACTAAAACATTAACTTGCAAAAACTTCCAGGGAAGAAATATCAGAATCTTAACATGTAATATATAACCACTGCTTTGGAGATTCACCAAAACAGGAAACCATTAACTTCAACTGCAGTGGAGCCTTCACTTTCATAAAAAACAGGTAAAATGATCAAAGATACTAATGACTTCTAACAAAAGCCAAACTGACCTGAAATATTAACTTATTTTTCTCACTGATAGTGTCAGATGACTTGCATCATTTTTAACTTTGTTTTTTTTTAATCTAATGTATTTGATTTGATTTGATTGAAGTAAATAATACCATGTTTACCAAGGGTGTGTTAATATCACAGAATGTACAGCACAGAAATAGGTCATTCCAACCCTTCTCCACCAGAACAACAACCTATTACTTCCTTCTTCCACATGGGCTCATCTTACCTGAACACATTAGTACCAGAACTGCTGACAAGGTGTAGATCTGGATGAACACAGCAGGCCAAGCAACATCAGAGGAGCAGGAAAGCTGACGTTTCGGGTCTAGACCCTTCTTCAGAAATGCTAGGGTCTAGACCCAAAACGTCAGCTTTCCTGCTCCTCTGATGCTGCTTGGTCTGCTGTGTTCATCCAGCTCTACGCCTTGTTGTCTCAGATTCTCCAGCATCGGCAGTTCCTACTATCTCAGTACCAGAACTGCTCCTGTGGTACAGTGCCACATCCTAACCATTGCACAAATAAAAGTGCTTCTGTGGTTGCTGACTTGCTTGTCAAGCTGGTAAGTTTGTTCACAAACGTTTCATCACCACGCTAGGTAACATCATCAGTGCGGCTCTGGTGAAATGTCAGTGTTCTGCTTGCTTTTTGTGTGTCTTGGTTTGTTGGAGTAGGTGGCATCACTTCTGGAATTGATGCCTCCAACTCCATCAAACCAAGACACAAACAGCAAGCGGGACAGAACACGATGCTTCACCGGAGGCACATTGATGATGAAACATTTGTGAACAAACTTACCAGCTTGATAAGCAAGTCAACAACCCAAACTACAAATCTGAAAAACCTTGAAAAGTGCTTCTTCTGAATTTTCTACTGGAATTAACATGTCTCAGTTATGGCCTCTCCCAAAATCTAGTCCATTTTATCAAACCCTCTCAGAATCTGAAAGGCTTTTATCAAGTCATTTTCAGTTTTCTCTTTGATAAAGAAAACAAGCTCTAAACCTGTTCAATCATACTTGATAAAATACAAGAACTAAACTCCAGTGGCTTCATAAGCTCTTGATAATAACAAATACCAGAACCATGCACAGCTGTATTCTTAGGTTTCACTCGCAAGTTCTGCTGGAGATTTCCCTGTACTCAGAAATAGCAATGTTACCTGTGTTAACAGTTTCTCCTTTTCTTCAAGCTCATCATCATTCAGAGGTTCAGCTTCATCAATTTTGCACTGCTCTCCTTTCTGTACTTGAGCTGAGTTTGGTAGATCAGGGTTACGTGGTACCTAGAGTGAAATTCATATTTTTTATTTGATGCATTGGCTCAATGCTCCCTCACCCTTGGCTAACCAACCAACCAACTCAATTACATTAAAAATACACCGCTGGACATTCATTAGATGAAGACCGAACAACCAATGGCTAATGTTCCAACAGCAAATTCACCATGCCTCTTAAGGCACATTGATGATTAGAAAATCCAGAGACGCAACATTGAAATAGGCCATACAACATTTACATCATGGCAAACAGTTCCAAAAACATTTGCCCATCAAGTTGTTATCCCTCATCTTAATCCAGCTATCCAATCTGGCGTTCATATTTCCTGTCTCAACCATTAACCCCAGAAGTAAATGCCACTGCTTCAAATCAGTGTTTTCCACAAACTTCATGCACTTTATTTCGCATCTTAAGAAAAATATCACAGCTTAACATCTTTTAATATTCTGTTTATACTTTTTCATGAGCAAAGAACCAGCAAAGTGCTTGCGTGGGGAAATTCGGGCAAACACTGAAAGAGGAGAGGAAACCAAAGGATCAGACACATCAGTTCAATACTGTGTACCTCCCAGCGTCCCTTTATAGAAATGCAGTGGATGTTGTTGGCTCAAAGGCACACATGCAAATAAAAACTGATAGTTTTCCAGTCACTGGTGTCTTGGTGTTAGAGGTCAATGACTGCTTTCATCACTCTATGTTTGAATATTAATACTAGTACAAAATCTGGAGAGTTCATTCTAGTTAATTCACAAATACCAACTTTCAGATAATGAACACTTCACCTTGTAACCAATGGTTTTTCTGTAATACAGGATTTCTTTCTCTAGCAGTTCAAACAATCGAGGAGGAAAGAACTGGAAGTCCTGAATATTGGGCTGTTTTGGTGGACGAGGAGCCTAGGAAAACAAAAAGCACAAAGCTAAATACTTACAAGCAATGTCAGATCCACATGAGAACATAAAACGCACAAGATGTTTCTGTTCACCTTCATTTATATAAGTTAAGAAATTTAACCTAACTAAGCTGCGTCTGAATTTGGAGAACACTTTAGATGTCGTTTATTTCAAATATAAGCCTTAATAAGACCAGCAGCTGTTCCCCTAATTCTTTTGTGTTCAGAATAAAAGGGATAACTGATTATAGAGTATTCCCTCAGGTGGAAACAATGGCCTAATGGTGTTATCACTAAACCATTAAATCCAGTGACCCTGGTAATGATCTGGGGACCCAGGATCAAATTCCACCATAACAGTTGGAGAAGTTTGGATTTAGAGTTTAATGATGACCATGAAACCACTGTTGATAGTCAGAAAAGCAATCTGGTTCACTAATGTTATTCAGGGAAGGAAATCTGCCATCATTACCTGGTCTGGCCTACATGTGATTCCAGACGCACAGTAATCTGGTTGATTCTTAACTGCCTGCTGGGCAATTAGGGATGACCCTTGCCTAGCCAGCAATGCCCATATCCCATGAATAAATCAAAAAAATTCTCAGGTCAAGATTAAAAAAGAACTGTGCACTCCGTTCAACTGCATGCTAATACAAGATAGTATTCACACTGATCTTCTGATAAATCATCAATAATTGCTGAAATACAAGTATTGTAAAATTCTTTCAGTTGAAATGGTATTAAAGTCCAAACTGGTTACTAAACGTTGGGGGAATGAAAGCATCTCATTGTAAAGACTCGATCCAAACTTACTTTGGGTGCTTTGGGCTCACTGACACGAAGGGCCTCTCGGAAATAGGCGTCAACAGCGTAGTTTGCTTTACGTTCTCGTTTGGGGGGTTCAATCCATTCAGTTAGAGCCAACTATGGATAAAATGACTAGTTAGTGTTTAGTAAACTGGTTTTAAAAAAAAAATATATATATCTATATCAACCTAAATATCCAGCCAAAACCAAACTTACCTTTTGCTTCTCTCTATAGTCCTCACCCTCAAAGTTGTACACACTGACCTCCGTTTCCATTGTGAAGTTTCTAAGTGAACTTTCACCCATATGTGAAAGCTTTTCTGTCAGCTCAGCTGTCTGTAGACAAAACAGACAAACAGGATTGTCAGAGTTTGAATGGTAACTGTTGTTAATAGATACAACTTCACAGGATGCTGTCCTTCTACATTTCACGGAGGGGCGTGCTAAAGAAAATCCAACATCCAGAAAAACGCACGCGTTTAAAATTCACAAGTTTACAAGGTTGGAATAATCAGCAATGATATCTCAAATGGGTTTACAAGGTGTGTCTCACATATGTGGCATTGGATCATAACCAACACGAAATTGGGAACAGCATCACATTTAAAACTAAGTTGTCTAAATAATGTAATTTTAATTTAGCTTTCAGAATACTAATTACTATTACATTGAAAGCTATTTCCAAGAGATGTGAAGTGTGTATAAATACTGCAAAATTATTTGCAGAATAGAAAAAAAAAATTGACGTAAAAGGTCCACGATAACCACTTCAGACGAGACATTTGCGCTTTAATAACTGCCAGCTGAACATTTTACATTAGTGTGGCAAAACTGATGCAATGGTCCCAACTTCACAAAGATTTGTGAACTCACTTTGCAAAAAAAAACTCTTTTTAACAGCTTACCACAAATGCAATGACTAAGATAATCATCTTGCCACAATATACCCAATTTAAAAAGGTGAATTTAAGAGTCTCTTCATTCCAATTACTTAAACTTAAGCCCTCCTCTCTTGACCCCAAGTCAATTGTACAAATGCTGAAAAAGACTGCACAAAACGATCACACTACAATCCCTTGAATGTAATCTGCTTTTGATACTAAGTTTGCAGAACTTTATAAAGATCCAGGTTACATGATACCTACTGTACTCAAACTACCAGCTCAGTAAGACCAGTATTGAACAAGTGACTCAGGAGACAGCAGCACTGAATGAGCTGAACAAAGGGTTTTCCCCATTCCGGTCATATTACTTTTACCTTTCTTTCACCCCTTTCTAATATAGCGTCAATATCTTCATCTGTAATGTCGCTCTCTTTAGAAGCGAACACATGGGTAGCACCGTGACGAATCATCTGCAGCATTTCATCTTTCCCCAGTTTGTTGAGATTCTGATCGACCAACCTTCCTAAAAGAATTCAGTTCCACAATTAAAGACATAAGGCTATAAAAATAAAGCAGAAACTACTGAACTCATTTGCTGTGGAGTGCACATTCATTGACTGTTCATATCCTATTGCGTGGTAGAGGAGGAGGTTTGGACATATTTTTCTTTAGGAGGTTGTGAAATTGCATTAAGACTATTTCACAAAACAGTAGGAATTTGTACTAGATGGCAACTTCAGGTTCCTTTGGGCGGTAGGTAGGTCACTATTTGTATAATAAAGCAGAACAAAATAGAGCTTTATTGCTCTCTAAACACATTTAACTTTGACATGTTTTGAACATTAGAAATTGAACAGCAGTGACATAATAGAAAATTTTCAATTGGATATCAGTGCCATACCTCTGAGAATCTAAGAGCGTGAGCTGAAATTGTGGAAAGAAAGCTATGGTTCACTTGCATTTCATCTAAACGTAATACATTTCAATGCTTTGAGACATAACTGGACAACTGTTCTATCGTTCCCTGTGCAATTTCCACACCACCAAAATACCCACCTTGCTGAATTACAATAGAGTCCAGTCTAAGTTTCATTTCAGCACGTTCTACTATTCTTTCCTCTACAGTGTTGTCAGTTATAAATCGGAAGACTCTGACTACTTTTGTTTGACCAATTCTGTGGGCTCGATCCTAAAAAACAATGTTACAAGTTAGTTAGCAGATTCACATGACCAAGCAATAACTTTATTTCTATGTATACAGTTGTAAAAATAGCACATTAATGTACTTTATGGCAAACAGCCTCTTTAATTATAGAAACAAAAACCCTTCAATCCTAATAAACAAGTTAGCTTTGTAGAGGTATCAGATAAAGCAATTTCCAGATATCTCCATCCTGATCAGTAAAAAACAAACGTACAACAGCATAGGCCCATCTCCTAAAATTTTTAATTCTCTCCAATTACCCAGTTATTACTAGGAATTGATGTGCCAGTGAAAACCAAGTCAAAAAGCAGCACCTGTATTTAAATATTTGTCCTTGGGTGCATTTATTAAAGTACATAGCAGGTGGGTCTATGAAGTTTAAGGAAAAAAAAGAGAGCATTTAGCAGCTTGTCAGTTCATTTCAGTGTGGAATAAGGGTCAGCCACTATGCTTGTGCAGTGTGGAAAGACATTGGTGAATCACTTGGACAACTGGTGGCCAGGCCCCCTTACAGTTGCTGCCAGCCAGGACTTTTATATTAATTTAAACTTCATGATTTGAATGGGATTTGAATCCCCAAAGCCCTTGCATACAAGGAGAAATGAAAGTGCTCAAGTGAAATCAGTGGCTTGCTTGTTCTATGGAAAACAGAAGGTACATCCTTGCATTTACACCAAAACATTACCACAACAAAATGCTGCTTTATTAGCACACTCAGATTACACACGATATCCAGATCGATGATAGAAGACTTACAATTCACAAATTTTGCTCAGTAACCTACCATAGCCTGCAGGTCAACCTGAGGGTTCCAGTCAGAGTCATACAGAATTACTACATCTGCTGTAGCTAGGTTTATACCAAGACCCCCAGCACGTGTGCTTAACATGAAGATAAACTTGGAGCTCCCAGGAGTATTAAAAGCAGAAATAGAATCCTGAAGGAAATAAAGACAAAACTTAAAGCGGAAGTGTACAAATAATCAAGAGCAAATCTTGCTACAAGTTGCTGTGGATTTCCATTCTCAAAAGAGCTAGATTCAAAGTGTTTGAAAAGCTAGTCAGTTTTGAAACTCAAATACGGAATTATTATAGGAGACAACACGACTCTGATCAACAGACCCACCCCACCCCCCAAGTTTAAGGAGTGAGAATTTTCAGAAGACCAACATTAGCTTCAAAAGCACAGGGTAAAAAACATACTTGTCTCTCCTCATGTGGGGTTTGTCCATCTAGTCTACAATACTCATAGTTTCTCCACATACAATAATCTTCCAAGATATCCAGCACCCTGGTCATTTGGCTGAAGATCAACACACGAGAACCTATGAAATTGAAGATTATATGTCAGAGTAATCTACTAGTCAATAGTTAAGATAACAGATATAAAATGCTTCAAAACTATACTCTTTCTAAAGTGCAAAATGAAAATCAAACCCCTCCAACTGTGAGAAAATACACAGTTTATAGTAATTTAATAAGCTAGTCTCAAAACAGGAATCATAAATTAACACAGCTCCTAGTTTCTATTTCAAGCAACATGTACTGTCCATGATCTTTGAAGTAAAGTTAGAAGGGCTTTAAATTCTAGCCCAGTTTCAGAAATACACACAAAGCACATAATTACTTCATTCACCAATATGTTAACCCCCTATTTTAATGGCATTAAATCAGTCAGCTTTTTAGGAACCCTCCAGGCATCAATGACATGCAACAGGACAATCACCTTGAAGCTTACAAAACTTTGAAATTTCATTCTCTGGTTATATGTTTCCTTCCAAATTAAACATCTTGCTATCTTAAATGTCACCCACATCCTTCTTCATTTTAAATCTGTTTGTTTGATAAACCTTCTGTTCCTTCAGCAAAGAAAAACTATGCAGCTACTCAAACCTTCTTGAACAGTTTCTTTTAAACTTTTTTCAATGCAATTACATTTATTTCAATAAAGTGACTAAAACTGGAAGTAATTTCAGAAGCAGACATGGTGAATGACGTCTTTAAACCTGTACAATAAACACGGTGGGTGTTGGGAAATCTGAAATAGAAATGAATACAGCTAATATTCAGCAAATCTAGCAACGAGAGAAGTTGAAAGAAAATGCATACTCGTAATCCTGTTCCTCTCTACTACAAATGTTGTAAAACCAACAGATTATTTCCAGCCCTGTTTTCAATTCATTACAACCCATAGTGACTTTTAATCCAAAACAGTGTGCAATTTGCCACCACGGTATCACCAGTAACCATTCTCAAATTCTTAGTAGCCATTGCCTGTTTTTACCCTTGCAGACTATCAATGCCATATATTATGGGTCCCTTTCATTTCCCTGCAATTCATCGCTTAATGGTTCATTTTTGAACATTCACCCTGCAGCATAAGCACAGTGGTGTTCTGAAGCCTGACAAAAATATTGTCATATGACTTGGAATATGACCAGGACTGTTGTTACAGTTGATCCCAAGTAGCTTACACTCCACTGGGTGACTTGATAAATGGGCTACCTCTTTCTCCTGACCTGAAGAGTCCAAATTAATTTGGTCTTTCATTCAATTTTGGGTAATCCACATGCTCTTTGAATTATCAATTACACTTGAATCCAGTCACAAAGGTTTGCAATATTTAATGCCAATCCAATTCTCAATTCATTGAGATTGTGTCATGTATTTCACAAGCCATATCTTTATTATTACCTCAATTTTATTGAACACATTTTCAAAATTCAATCATCAGCTACTGGGGTATCCTTGTATTTTAACTGAGCCAACTCACTCAAGTAATCTTCTTTTCAAATCCTATTCTGTCTAAAATCATTTGCAATAAATACTGGCATTGGTAATTAATTTACGTAATCCTTTGGAATATTTTCATTCCATTTCTGTTACACTATACTTTGTCAATTGTAAATTTGTGCTTCATGCTTCTGGCATGTTGGAACCACATTTGTCGTCTCTGGTCTCAATACTCTATAGTGTCTTAGCCTGAATGGCTCAGAGCCAGACAATTTTTACCGCTACAGAAAGGGAAAAGGAGCCTTAAAAACAGGGCTGCAGTTGACCTTGTTCCTTCACTTTTGGCAGCAGTTTGTCCAATACCACCATTTTTCCACTGTTAACTACCAAGTGAGTGTCAGTAGTGTAAGGTGGGCCAGGTTCAGCTCCATCAAACAGATAGGGGTGGTTGCAGCACTTGCGTAGTTGCATCAGTATATTCAATAAACGCATTTTGTCCATTTTCCCTGAGGAATTCAGGATGTCAATATCCTTCATTAATATCCTGGTGTACCTGTGAGCAAGCCAGAATCAAAACTGGTCAGACATATTTGAAGATAAATTACTTTGTGTAACTTAGCCGAAAAGGTGATTATTACCCAACATTATTGCATTGCTCTATAGATCAAAGCCTAGAAACACCACCCCACTAGCACATTTAAACAGGGTGCTCGATCTAGACTCAGATGCAAACCCAGAAAAGGTCTTCGCTCTTTGAAAGGAAGTACGATCCATTAACTACTGGGGATAGAGGAATCTGATGTCCAGGGTTTTATGCGAGGAAGAAAATCTCACTTTACATGCCAGAATGGGAGCATTTAAGAGATAGATACACCAACAAAACCAATGTGAAGTACCTTTGACAACGCAGCACAGAAACAAGTCCTCTGGATTAATAATTCAATGCCTCGGTATGATCCACGTAATCCTCCTCCTACTTTTATCTAACCCAAATTAACATATCCTTTTATTCCTGTCCCTTGTGTTTTGGTGGCCTTCCCTAAAATGCATTCATTCTATTCATCTCAACTGCTCCCTGCAATACAGAAATCACTCTCCCATTTTGTGAAGTTTTTTCTAAATTCTTATTAGATTTTTTTTGGCAGCTCTCTAGTTTGCCACAGAAACAGTGTAGTTTTAAACAACATTACTGACTTTTCCTTGATCTATTAGACAGATATCACTAATATGAATTTTGAGCAAATGCCCCAGTGGTATTTCATCAGGTTTCAGGAGGATTGTGTTCAGCCAAGTGGACTTTTTTTTTAAAAATAAAAAATTGGGTGGAAAATAAAAGACGAGAAAAGAAAGCTTGGAAATGAGAGCAAGATTTTAAAACACTGCAGTAGTCATGTGTCTAGCAACAGTCCAGTATAAATCTAACGGTAATCTAATTTTCTTTGAATTAGAGCAACAGTCATTCAAGTGACTGAGACATGTTAGATTCTCAAGCACAAAGCCATGCAGATTATAAGGAAGCAAAACCATTCATAGTATCAAGTCAATATTTGATAGCATAGTGCCTTGGTTAAATCAATGTTATTTTCTTAGTTGTACAAATGCTCTAACTGATGTTTAGAGTGCAGTCCCAAGTTCAATAAACTATTGCAAGATTATGCCATGCTAAACAATGTGGCATATTAACATTCACATATCGTATACTCACCATTCCCGCTGCATTTTGCTAAGGCCTACATACATTTTAACTTCCTTTTTCGGTGGTAGGCTCTTCTCTACCTCAGCTTTAATACGTCGGAGGAGGAAAGGCCGCAACACCTAAATCAGGTTAGAATACATGCTGTTTACTCACTGGTGGTGCCCATGGAAGTTAAGCAAAAGAATGCAGCTACCAAAAGGCATATTTTGTGGACTGAAGCAGAGGTTCAAAATAAAAATGAAGTTTGAACATCTGCAGAGCCACAGTGAAATTCAGATTAAAAAATACTTCCAACAGACAGGTTAGATACAATTACCGTTCCTGCTAGGTCATAGGATCTGAAGCAGAGCAAATCCACATTTTGTGATGCAGAGTTGGTGTCAATAACAGTTGAAATTAAATCAATCTTAAATTGTTAAATCACAAAATCAACCACCCAAACACAGACGATCAAAATCTTGATCAAATCAGATTGTATGCAGTGCCTTAAAAGGCGGACAGAGGTAAAGAAACTGAAGACAGAATCCCTGAGCTGTGGGGCTTAAAACAGCTGAAGGTTGACCAGTGACATGAAAATGGCTCAAATTTCAAGGGTGCAGAGATTGGAGAGTTATAAAGAGAGTTAGGGATAGGGAAGGCTAAGCTGACTGAAGGATTTGAAGATAAGGATGAGAATATTAATTGTTTAGGCATTAGCAGACCAAAAAGGTGATCAGTGAGCATAGGCCAGGCAGGGTTTGATGCGTACTAACAGTTTTGGATGAGATCAAACTTATGTGGTGCAAAGTGGAAAGAGAGATTAGTGATAACAAAGACATCAAACAGTAATGGGCAAAAGAAAACAATAGTGGCCTTGGGAGACAAGAGAACATGAAGGCAGAAATTCAGCTCATGGTCAATTAGGTTGTGATGGTTCCAAACAGTCTGGTTAAGCCTGACCAGAGAGGGAGATGTAACGGAAAGGTTAGAGAATAAAATTTGCAGTGTCCACAAAAGAGCAACTTTGAACATCTTTCTCAAACCCCACATTTTGGCTACTGAAAGAGTGAATACAGCAGGAAGAAAAAGACTCAATAGTTATTAATCAAGTTATTTTACTTCCCTTTTCTTGTATCTCCACAGAAGAGAAAATAAGTCCTGACATCTGAAACTAGATATTTCAAATCAACCTATTCAGAGATAGTTATACACCTTTGGAACAGGTGAGTCTCAAACCCGGCCCTCTGTCTTCCGAAGCAAGGACACGACTACTGACCATTTCAAACTAAATATGCTTCCTGATTAGTAATCAGTTCTGGAAATCCAACAACAAAAATGCATTTATTTGGATAACTCACAAAGGATCAGAAATCCGGACATGGAGATGTTAATGGGTCTTATTACTAAATTTGGTTGAGTGTTCAATAGATGGAGATTGAACAAAATAGTTTTATGAGTAGATGATGTTTTAAAAAAAACACTTCCCTTTACTACATTTAATACCCGAAGAGATTCAGATCTGGGTAGAGAACGTCTACTCAATCCTTAACATCCATAACAGCTGCATACATCAGCCAAAAAGTAATTATCTATTTGCACTTACACCAACTTTGAAATTGCCTATAATGGCACTTTAAATGCCGTGCTTATTTCAGGCAGCAATTAACGTGCACTGAATGAAAGAACAAGTACGTAACACCTTGTTAATGTTTAATGAGCTTTTAAATCGGAGTCATTCAGAACAGAAACAGACCCTTTGGGTCGAACCAGCCCATGCCTTAAACACTTCTTATCCCTTCCAAGTAGTTGGACTGAAATGGGACAACACTAGGCACAAGATCCAAGACTCAGAAAACCTATTCTCGTTGAGTTTTAGTAAAGACACTTCACTGCAGCAATCATAGATTATGGTTAAATTATGTTTGCACGATTGTGTTTGCAAGTAGTGGTGAGTGTATTAATTTTATTTGTCTTTTATTAAGTTTATTAGGCAAATTAATTTGCACTTTGTACAATAACTCAATTTAAACAAAGCAAGGATATGGTATCATATTTTGTTGAATCTTGCTGTTACTTCAAAATAGCCTCATTCCCACTCATAGTACTCTACATATATTAGACAAATATTATTTTCAGAATAATGATTCTAATGACAATGGGGCTTAAATTATACTAACACCTTAATAATTCACCAGCAACAAACTGAAGGAATAGACTTACCATATGCAACCTTTCAACTAGTTTCTGGTCTCCAAAGCAATTATTTGTGTCAAACCAAGAATCAAAGTCCTGCAAAAGACAAAGAGCATGTTTTGGTGTTTCTAATCTGTTAAATTTGATTATACATGTTGATTCAATTAACCTCAAAATGTGATAGTCTCAAATAAAACTGGTTATTAGAAGCACAAGAACAGCAACAAATACAAGTAGCACCCAAATTAGGTTGTTCACAAATAGTTTATCATAAAATGGAGACATACAGCTCCTAACTTTTACCGTTCACTTTCTTCTGGTAGGCAGGCAAATGGTTTGACAAGGAAAGCATTCAAACTTTATTCTTTAGATTGTTAGAGATGGAAGTAGGCAAACACGACTGAACTCAACCTGCCACTTAACTATTGTTGAAACCCTCAACCAATGCCTCTATTACCACTGGATGTGACAATTCCGATGCTCTGTGTTTCCCCAAGTTCTATAAACAAGCTAATTTGAAGGGTCTAGGCCCGAAACGTCAGCCTTTCTGCTCCTATGATGCTGCTTGGCCTGCTGTGTTCATCCAGCTCTGCACCTTGTTGTCTCGGATTCTCCAGCATCTGCAGTTCCTACTATCTCTAATTCAAAACCCTGCTACTCAAATCCTAACTTGCGCCAAGACCTGTTTACTAATCACCGTGAGCAATGATCTAAATTGGCACCTATTTGGAAACGCGCCAGTTTCAAAATTCCCAAACTTGTTTTCCTAAAACTTCCATTGTCTCTTAGAGATTCTCCTCACGGCAAGCCTCCTTAATGCCTACAGCATTGCCTCCATTCGCTGAGATGCATGCTCCTCCAATTTTAGTCTTTTGCACTGGATTTTAGTTGCCCCATTATTACCAAGGCATCTCCAACCTCTGGAATTCCCTTCCTGGACTGCTCCCTCCTCAAAAACAGTTACCGTTTCGGGTCTGGTGACCCTTCCTCAGAACCAACTTGCTCTTAATGTAATTTTTGTTCATGACACAAGATGGCAGAGTTGTTCAAGTGGTCAACTGAGGAAACATCAAACAGATTCAATATGCTTCAAGGCTGGTGATATACAGACTGTTAAATATTCATGACAGTAGTGTCTGGTGAGGACTAGATACTACCAGTTTGACTTTATACTTTTTTTTCTGTAGATGGTGAATATGATCCTTAGGGAATTTGGAACTGGTTACCTAGCTTTGTGCAATGCAAGGAATCCCATCTCACAATACCTCTCAATTGAGACAGACAGCTTAACTTTACATTGATGGGACAAAAAGCTGTAGAATTCCTTGTACAAGAAAGTTTCAGATAGATCCTTAACATAAACTAATATTGCAGTCACTGACAATTTACTTTCCTTGTACTTACAGCAGATGAATTGAAGACATCTGGGAGAAGGAAGTTAAGCAGAGCCCAAAGTTCATGCAGATTATTCTGAAGTGGTGTACCCGTGAGTAACAGCCGATTTGTTGTTTTGAATTCTCTCACTATTTCAGATAGCTGCAAATTTAGCATATTAAAAACCTTACTGCATAAGTTACAAATTTAAATTATACCATCACGCTAAATTCAGAGTGAATTTAAAATATCATTGAACTATTTGAATTTGTTTGTAAGAGTGACTTTGATGCATTCGTAGAGCAACATACCAAAAGTCAAATGCCATGCATTTGGAAGCTGAAGCAAATTAAAATTAGCTTTATTGTCACATGTACTCAAATGAGTACAGTGAAAAGTTTATATGCCGCAACTGACAGTGCCATCTTAGGAACCACAGTACCTAG
Organism: Rhincodon typus; assembly: GCF_021869965.1. NCBI lineage: Eukaryota > Metazoa > Chordata > Chondrichthyes > Orectolobiformes > Rhincodontidae > Rhincodon > Rhincodon typus. Next base: position 164,283,837 of record NC_063332.1, read on the forward strand.
GTATCACTTCTTTAGCTACAAAATCTTAGAAAATAGAGAAATAAATCCAGCAACACTACAATAATACTGCAAATGGTCATCCGTAAACTTGAAAATAAGAGAATATAGTATGGGCACTTCCTAGATCCTCCACTGATTCTTTTTCTTCAAATCACAGCAACAGTGAGCATGGAAAAGTGAAAGCTCGTTAAAACATCTTTAAAAAAAGAAATCTCATGAACACAAGAGGAATAGTGGTGCATTTCTACTTCACAAAACAACTAAACCAGAGACCCAGATTAATGTTTTAGGGACAAGGGTTCAAATCCCAGCCTGGCAAATGATGCAGTCAATATATCTGGAAATAAAGCAAGCCAGTCACAGTAATAGTGACATGAAACTATCAATGACTGTTGCAAAAATCTTGCCAAGAAAGAATCAAGAAAAATTATTAAAAGCCTGAAAAGGCAGGACTAATCTTTGACCCCCTCTCTTTACTAGCTTCAAAGCTCAGGGAAAAACCAGCAAGTTTCAGAATCCAACAAAAATTCATTCAGCAATGTTGTTCCCAGAAACCCAGAAAGAGGTGGGAAGAAGAAAGTAAGTGAACATGTTGTGTGAGAGCAAAAAAAAGCAACAGTGATTGGGGGAGTGGTGGTGAGTGAGTGAGTGAGGAGGAGAGGAGAGAAACTTACCTTAGATTTTTCATTTTTGATCCTATGGGCTTCATCTATAACCAAATACCTCCAATTAAACTTTTTGAAAACAGATTTCTCCCGGATCAGCATTTCATACGACGTCACACAAACGTCCCACTCTCCAGGAAGGAGTACATCTCTGATGAAGGCAGCCTGATAATGTAAAGCGAGTTAGGTTTCAACTGCCTGAACACCAGATAATCATTTTTCCAGCAACACAAATACAGTGGAAACTGGTCTTGTGGAAATTAAATAACCCAATTTAATGGGAATAAAACATTAACTTATTAAATAATAGTATAATTCTCCCTTAATGTGACAGTGAGCAATAAACTACAACATATTTGGGCATTTTTACTCACGAGATTGAGGCAAATTTCTGATTTTATACATGCATAAAAAAGCAGGTTATGTTAGCTAGTCTTGAGGTACTGCGAGGGCTGACGTTAACAAATGGTAACAGATCAACTTTCGTTCTGCAAACATATTTTGAGGGAGGTGAACACAAGTCAATGCAACACAGAACCAAGAAAGCAAAAGATATGATCAATGTCAAAGAATAATAACCCAAAGCAAGATTTCAATGGAGGTTTTCAAATTTTGCATTAAAATTGCCCCAAGTTTTAAATGTCCTTTAGTTGTTGTAGTTTTATTACACAAAGTGTTTGGTTAGATGTAGCAAAAATGTTGTTACTTATTTGGGGAATCAAGAGAAAAATCAGAACTATGCTGAAAAGGTTGAATGGTCTGTATTCAGTTAAAAAAAAGACTGCTGGAAAAACCTCTTCGCCGCCTAAATGTACTGATTTTCTTGATACTGTCTGATAGATACTGGATACCTTTCAATTCCTCGCCAAAGCAGCTATTCTTCTCCAGTCTTCTTTGAAAATTCTAGCAGACCATTTAATTTGTATTCAGCAAGTGTGACAGGATGAGAGGACAGCAACCAGCTCTAAGAATTCTGGATAATTTTTCCAATACAGGGTACCAAGGTATTTGCACATTGGGGTTAGCCAAAACATATCAGCTGATCCATCTACCACTGCACAACATACTAGCACAAATGGGCAGCACTCAACAATTAAACTCCAGACATTACTTGTGTTGTCCAATAGTATTTTTAGGAAAATAAAACTCAGTTCCTTACCCTTTGATCCTTGTCACCTATTAGACAAATGGCACGAAGAGTCGGTATCCACCTCTTGAATTCAAGCATCCAATTGTGCAGTGTGGATTTAGGGACTAGAACCATGTGAGGTCCAGGAATGTTTCTGTAATGTTTCATGTACCCAAGGAGAGCAATAGTTTGCAAAGTCTTCCCAAGACCCTGTTGAATGAAGTACAGAGTTAAGCCTCTTGTAAGCTATCAGTGCTTTTCAATCCGAGTCGCCTTAAGGCATTTCTGAATATCATAGTGAAATAAACCATTCAGCCCATCAAACATATTCTGCCATTTAATCAGATCATGATTTATCTACATCTTAACTCCTTTCCTCGCCTTGGCTCCACATCTTAGTAATCAACGCCCCTTAATCTCAAATACCTTAAATGAACAACTGTTTTTCCTACAATCCAAAATATACATACCATCTCATCTGCCAAGATTCCATTGATGCCATTCTCATATAGAGAAATCAACCAATTCAATCCACGGATCTGATAGTCTCGGAGTTTTCCTCCTTTAATATCTGTGGAAGAGATCCCAAACATTTAGAGTCTGAAATCGCTGTAAAGGTTTGTAGAGAACAGAGTTAAGTGGATATGAAACCATAGCATGACCAAAAAGAAAAGTATTACTATATCAGGAACCATTTAACTGAAAGCACCTTGACAGCTTGAGACAACAAAAAGCAAGCAGCTCAATCAAACTGGTATCAGGGTCTCAACGTTTGCATTCAGACGCAGACTCCAAATCAAAGATGGCATATTTCACAGACTACAGCCACTCTATAGCAGCTAATTATAGCAGCTAATTAAACAAGGCCAAATAATACAGAGACAAACAGTCAAACAGAGTACAAAACTTCATATAGGTAGGCAACTGTAGGATTAGGGGTGAAAACAGGGTGGCCAGGGAGGGGATGATGTTAAGGAAAACCAGTTTACTGAACTGTGGGTAGTACCAAACAATTATTTATTGTTACTGCAGGGATTTTTTTTTTAAATGTTACAGTTGGAGAAACATCTTCAGGCGAGAACCAGATAATTATGCTCACCATTTCATAGGATAAAGAAAGTGGTCATATCTGATGCTCATAAAAAGCAGAGCAGTGCTTGCAATCAGTATAATTATTTCGTTTTCCTTACTAAAACAATAGCTCAATTCAATGTGGCCTGGACTAAGATAAAGACTTCATCCTTTTATTGGCTACTAGGGTCCCATGAAAAATAATTTGAAGCAGTTTCAAGTTGGGTCCCTGTGAGCACAGAGCTATACAAAACATGTCAAAGGCCATTGTAATGACAGTTATTTTATACCTGCATTAAGATGATCTTTCAACATCACCCAGCATTTCAACTGTGCTGGACTTGACATCAAAATGCACGAAAATTGACAAAATCCAGTTGAGAGTTCAAAGACACTAAAATGTAAGTTAGGCTAAATTGAGTCAGTGCGCCCATTGTCATTCACACTGTTCTATCTTAGGCTATCAAGTATAGCAAATTAAGTTGGGAGAACAAGAGGTGTTGTTCATAATTTGAAAACCTAAATTACAGCAGCCCCAAATGACAAGTATAGATTTGACTATATTAATAAACTGAATACTGCAAATCAATGAATGGTGACTAAAAGTATGAAAGCAACTGGAAAAACAGTGAAAAGTCTGAACTACATTAACTCATGTATGAAATAATGAATAAAATGGCTTTACATACATGATGGGGATTCTTCAAACCTTGTGCAGACATTGGTTGTCTTGCTATTTTCTGACAGTAATTCTTCATCCTCTTCCTGTTCTGTACGGCGATGCCGATAGCTAAGGATTAAAAGTGAATTGTTTGGTGCAAGGAGTTACTATTATTTGCCAATCTGAGTTAAGTATCACTGTAGCTAATTTCAAAACTAGTCATGTCAGAATAAACAATAGATTTGCGCACTGACTTTGTTATCAGGTTTAGCACATGTATGATGTGTTACAGAATTAAAACTCAGTTTCAATTGCAGGTGGTCAGTTTTAATTTAAAGCTGACTTCAAATCTCAATTCTGAAATCTGTTATCATTCAAACACTTGCATCCTTCCAAGGCCATTATGTGCAGGGTATATTAGTACTTCATAAAATAAATGTAGGATAAAATGTTAATGCAATAGATCATTCAACTGACATGTTTCATTTAATAAATGAATCTCACTTGTGACGATTTTCAGAACCGTAGGCTTTTAATGCAAGGTTAATAGAAACTTGAAATCAATTCTAAAAAATTGTATGATGTTTTACACCAGGGACAACGATACTACTTCTACAACTTGAGTTAATGGTGTAGACCAGAGAGCCTCTGGTACCTGTTCAGACACTCAATTAGATCATACCTATTCTAGACCACAACTCCATTTATCTGCTATTGCTTTCCATCACTTAAAAATAATTATTGATCTCAGTTCAGAAAACTGAAGGGCTGTGGGGGATTTCCATAATCCCCCCCATAAGATGAAACCCCTCGGTCTGGATTCACCCAAAAGAAATTGTTCTCTGTACTGAGCATACTAAACTCCCCAGACATATTAAATGCCTCAAATAGGTAACCTTACAACCCTTTCTCAAAAGGTATGCAAAACAAATCTATGTAACCTGTTTCTGTAGCTTAACATGAAACCCAGGTATAATCTTGATGCATCTGTACTGTAACTCCTCACAAGGCCAACATAACTTTTTGTTTTTGAGTCTGGTGCACAGAAACAAAGACAGCATTCTATGGGGGTTTGACCAAGGCTCGATAGAACTTCCATATTTTTGCATTCCAATCCCTGTGAGACAAGGTCAGCTTTCTTTTAGGCCCCAATTACTTCTTGTAACCATGCAACAATATTGAGAGTGATTTGTATACATGCACAGCCAAACTCCTCTTGCTCTTCTACAGGAAATGATCTCTCTTGTCGAAAACACTCTGGCTCCATGGAGAGCATCACTGTAGTGGTGAAATGTTGGAAGATGTTGGCAAAGCCAAGTTTGTCCCAGCATTTCTCATTTTCATCAAATAGTATTGGTGGCAGGCCATAATTTGCACACAATTACCACAAGCATGATGGCCATTTAAATGATCAGCCACCTCCACCGAAATGGGATTCTGCAATCCCTGGTGTCAGGACCCTAGTGTTTAGATTACAAAAAATTTGCTTTACTTGATGTAAGTGCATTTCAGAACTGACATGCCCCTTTGGATACAATCCAAACAGTGGTGGAGGTCAGGGATTTTTCCTGAGACTTCATGCTGGATACCAAATGACATGGAGAGAAGGGCATAGGATGGCGGTTTGGGGTTGGTACAGTTGACATAGTTGGCCTAGGAGCTATAAAGGGCCATGGGTATAATTTGTGGCATGAGGACACAAGAGGTATGATGGCTAATGGGATATGGGCAAAGACTTGCCTAGGAATTATGACAAGCCATAATGATGGATACTGTATCATAAGGTGGTACTGATGGTGTATGAAGTGTGGGGGATTGAAGGGAACTGAGCAGGAGGAATGTTTTATCTGTTTCTAGAACTTTCACCGCAGTGCTAGAGCTTTGATGCAGATTTTCCACCAAGTCCGTCTCAGAAACTGGCAGCATCTTAGGATCTCATCGGGCCTCCTGATCCAATTCAACACCAGACCCACAACCACATCAAAAGTTGAAGATTGGTGACCATTTTTAAATGCCAGGTTCACAGAACTGAATTTCCACCACTTCTGCGCACCTGACAAGGTAACAAAAATCAGGAGCTCAAACTTGTCTTACTTCGAACTCTGAGATAGTAAGAACTGCCGATGCTGGAGTCAGAGATAACACCGTGTGGAGCTGGAGGAGCACAGCAGGCCAGGCAGCATCTGAGGGGCAGGAAAGCTGACGTTTCAGGTCGGGAGCCTTCTTCAGAAATGGGGGAGGGGGAAGGGAGCTCTGAAATAAAGAGAGAGAGAGGAGGGGTGGGGCCAGGGAAGGTAGGTGGGATGATGGGGGAGTGCAGGTAGGCAGTGGTGGGGATTGGTCAGTGAGGTGGGAGGAGCGGATAGGTGGGAGAGAAGACAGACAGGTCAAGGAGGCGGGAATGAGAGGGAGGGTTGGTCATGGGATGAGGCCGGGGAGGTGGGGAGATTTTGAAATTAGTAAAGTCCACATTGAGACTTTAGGGCTCCCAAGGCCGGGTGGCATCGTTGTGACACTGGAGGCGGCCCAGGATGGGGAACTCACTTCCCCATATTGAACTCCATCAGACAGTTTTACCCATTCAATGATCTGTGTCACTTTGCAACTTCATTATGTAATTCCCACAACTCGTGGTTGCTCCTAAGTTGGTCTCTCATGAAAACGTGGACTAAGAAATAATGTAGTATCTAAGGTATTGAAAGGCTCCAAAATCTCAAGACTAAATAAAAAAATTATTTCCATTATTCTATTTTAATCAACTATTAACAATCTTTTGGCTTTGGAACATGAGGAATGTTTTCCAACTTGAAATCGCATAGAACTGACATGAAGAATTCAAAAACACATTGCCTGTAATATATCTTACTCTCCAACCGAAAGAAGTGTCTGTTTCTCATCTTTCTTTATGCGAGGACGCCCAGGTTTCATCTTTAAAGGTGAGGTTGGAGTCTTCTGTGCAGCAGGTTGGATAAAGTGGGCAAAAAGTTCAGTCTGTTGCAGCAGATAATCAAATCTATTTGCCCTGTCTGCTTTCTGTAAAGCAAAAAGAAAAAAAAATGTTCAGTGAGGAATAGAGAAAAAAAGTGACACCACAATGTGCAAACATTTTTCAATTAATTTATGCTGAATAGTAAGTTTTCCTTAAAGGGGAGATGCAGAGTTACTATTAATAAAAGCTAACAGATGTCTTTGGAAAACTCAGTATTTTTATTAGTAAACTGATTTGCATTCTCCTTGTATTATTTTGCAAATTGGACCATTATATAACATTTGTGGAAGGGGGAAGCAGGGCAAGAAAAAACCCACTTTTTTTCTATTCCCAGTGTAACCAAGATTGCATTGTGATATTAAATTCAACAATGCTCTCTTCAAACATTAGCTATGTTTCGAAAAGCCAAAGCCTGTGCAAATTATATTAGCTTCTCTTTACTTAAAAAAAGCTGCATAAAGTAGTCATATTTTTAATCTGTATTATGGCCATTGCACTTTACTGAATATATGCCTAAAGACATATTTCTTTTCGACCACAACAGGATAATAGACAAGTTCAATACATACATCAAGTAGGGCAGCCTCAAATTTAGCAGTTTTCACGATTAATTCACTATGGAACTGTTGAAAGCATATGTTAGTGGAATGTTTTGCAAAATGAAACTAGAAGTTACTAGAGAGAAAGAGTAACTTAGTAGTTAATGTCTGAAGGTAATAGTAATAACTTATCCTCCGCTGTCTCAAAAATAGTTGCTTAATCACTAATAAACTTTATTTGATACTATTTCCAAAGGTTTGCAGGCATTACCATTCTCCCAAAATTGCCTATTTGCTCAGAGGATACAGCAACACCAAAGTAATTACCCAAAGCCGGTCCTTTCATTTGCAAGGCACAAATCAGGAGTGTGATGGAATGCCCTCCACTTGCCAGCATGAGCATAATTCCAACAACACTCAAGAAGCTCAACATCACCAAGGGCAAAGCTGCCCACTTGATTACTGCTTCAGTCACCTCCAGTGCAGAGATGCTGCAGTGTGAAGCATCTTCATGACACACTGCAGCAAGTTGCCAAACCTCCTTCAACAGCACCTTCCCATGAACAAAATAAAACTGGTCCTTGTTTTTGTGCAAGATAAGCGGCATTGTTTCTCTGAAACAAATGGAAGGGGCAGTCAGTTTTTGGACACTTGCAATGATTCTTACATTAGGCAGTGTTTGACAAGATTTAATAGAATTATTGTTATAGAGGACTCTCCTGCCAGGGGCATTGACAGGAGATTCTGTGGCAGTGAGCATAAATTCAGAATGGTTTGCTGCTTTCCTGGTGCTAGGGTTAAGGACGCCTCTTAACGTTTCAAGCATATTGTTAAAGGTGAGATTGAACAGACAGAAATTATTGTACACATTGGTAAGAATGACATTTTTACGGAAAAGAGTAAAGCAGTACAGAGTGAATTTAAGAGGTTATGGAGAAGATTAAAAAGTAGAATAGTGAAAGTAGTAATTTTTGGTTTACTCCCAACGCCCAACTCAAATGAGAGAAGGAACAAAAGGTTAAAGGAGATAAATCAATGGTTGAAGAGCTGGTGTATTGATCAGGGATTCAGGTTTTTGGACAATTAGAATGTCTCCAGGGATAGAATAGACCTGTTCAAAAAGGATGGGTCTAACCTAACCTGGAAAGGGACCAATATCTTTGCAAGGAGATATGCTCATTCCATTAAGGGAGACTTTATACTGATAGAGAGGAGGAAATGGAGGATTCTAAGTAGCAGTGTAAACAGAAGGATTAATGGGAAGGTTCTGAATGTGAGGAGAGCATGTCAATTAAAAAAAAGAATCGAGAGAATTGAGTACGTGGTAACACTGAAAAACTAAACTGCATTTATTTCAATGCAAGGGATCTTACAGGTAAGGCTGATGAACTCAAAGCACGTTTAAGAACATGGGATTGGGATGTCATTTTTATTACAGAAACTTGAGAGAGAGATGGACAAGATTTGCAGCTCAATAGTCCAGCCTTTAGATACTGTAGGAAGGATAGAAAATAAAGGCGGAGGGGGGGGGGGGGAAATTTGATTAAGGGATACATTATTGCTGTAACTAGTGAAGATATTCCTGAAAAATCATCCAGCAAAAAAGATATATAGGTAGAAAGGAAAGATCACTTTGATGATATTCTACTATAGGCTCCCCAATAGTAAGAGGGAAATTGAGAAACAAATGTGTAGGGAGATCTCAGATATATTTAAGCATAATAAAGTTATAATAATGGGGGATTTTCATTTTCCAAACATTGACTGGGGCTACCATAATGTTAAAGGTTTGGATAGTGAAGAATTTATCAAATGTGTTCAAGAAAATTTTCTTTATCAATTTGTGGATGCTCCTACTACAGGAGCAAACTTAGACCTTCTTTTGGGCTATCAGGCAGGGCAAATGACTAAAGTAAAAGTGGGGAAACTCTTCGGGTCTAGTGATCACAGTTCTATTAGTTTCAAAATGGTTATGGAAAAGAATACGCCTTTTATAGAAGTTAAAGATTTTAATTGAGGTAAGGTAAGTTTTAATGGTACGAGAAAAGAACTGTCAAAAGTTGTTTGGAGTGGACAGTTCGCAGGCAAAAAGCTGTCTGACAAGTGGGAGGTCTTTAAGAGTGTGGTGATGAGAGTTCAGAGGCATTTTGTTCCTGTCAGAGTGAAGAGTAAGGCTGGTAAAGATTAAGGAATAATGGACGAATAAAGATATTGAGGTTCTAGTCAAGAATAAAAGAGTATCTTATTTTCGATAAAGACAACTTTGTTCAATTGAATCCCTTAATCAATATAAAGAGTGTAGGGGCATTCTTAAGAGGGAAATCAGGAAGGCAAAGAGGGGACAAGATAGTATTGACAGATATGGTTAGGGAATAATCCAAAGAGATTCTACAAATACATTAAGAGCAGGAGGGTCACTACAGAAAGGGTAGGGCCTCTTAAAGATCAAGGAGGTCAGCTTTGTGTTGAACCCCAGGAGATGGGAGAGATACTAAACGAACATTTCGCATCAGTTTTTACTTTGAAGAAAAAGTGACATCTAGAGAATGCAGAGAAATAAGCTTTGATGTTTTAAAAACAGTTCACATTACAGAAGAGAAAGTTCATGAGGTCTCAGAGAATTTAAAGGTGGATAAATCTCTGGGACCTGATCAAATATATTCCAGAACATTGTGGGAAGTAAGGGAGGAAATAACGAAACCCCTTGCAGGAATATTTGCATCATCTACAACTAAAGGTAAGGAGGCTAATGTCCGGAGGGTGGCTAATGTTGTACCTTTAAGGAAGGCTGTAAGCAGAAACAGGGGAACTATAGACCTGAGAGTCTGACTTCGGTTTAGGTAAATTGTTGGAGCTGATTACAAAAGATAGGACTTATGGACATTTAGAGAGGCAAAAATTGATTAGGGATAGCATTGCTTTGTGTGAGGAAAATAGTGTTTCACAAACTTGAGGAAGTTACCAAAAAGATTGTTGAGGGCAGAGCAGAAGACATTGTTTATGTGGATTTTAGTAAAGCCTTTGACAAAGTTCCACATGGTAGACTAATTAGTAAAGTAAGGTCACATGGGATTTAGGGTGAGTTTGCCAATTGGATACGTAATTGGCTAAACAGCAGGAGACAGAGTAATGAATGAGGGTTGTTTTTCAGGCTGGAGGCCCGTGACCAGAGGTGTCCCAGAGGGATAGGTTATAGGTCCTCTTTTGTTTGTCATTTATATAAATGACTTGGATGAGAATATAAAGGGCATGGCTAGTAAGTTTGCAGACGACACCAAAATTGGTGGTTTAGTAGACAGTGAAGAAGGTTTTCTGAGATTACAAAGGAATCTTGATCAAATGGGTCAATGGGCTGAAAAATGGCAGATGGAGTTCAATCAGGATAAATACGAGGTGTTGCATTTTGGTACAATAAACAAGGGTAGGGCCTTGTGTAGTGTTGTAGAGATAAGAGACCTGGAATGCAGGAATATAATTCTTTGAAGTTTGCATCACATATTGACTAGATGGTTGAAAAGGCTTTTGGCACGCTTGCCATCACTGAATACAAGAGTCCTGAATAGGAGAGTTGGGAAGTCATGTTGAGGCTGTACGGGACGTTGGTGAGGCCTCTTCTGGAATACTGTCTCTAGTTCTGGGTTGCCCAGTTATAAGAAGGACGTTATCAGTCGAGAGAGGGATCAGAAGAGATTTACCAGGTTGTTACTAGGTATGGAAGGTTTCAGTTATAAAGAAAGGCTGGAACTTTCTTACCCGAGCGTAGGAGGCTGAAAGGAAACTTGATAGAAGTTTATAAAATAATGACAGGTATAGGTAGACTTAATGGCAGCTGTCATTTCTCTAGGACTAGGGGACACATTTTTAAGGTGAGAGGAGAGAGATTTTAAAAAGGCATGAGACAATTTTGTTTTTAGACAGAGATGGTTCATGTGTGGAGTGATCTTCCTGAGGAAATGGTGGATGCAGGTACAATTACAACATTTAAAAGACATTTGGATAGATACATGAATAGGAAAGGTTTGGAGGTATATGGGCCAGGAGCAGGCAGGTAGGACTAGTTTAGTTTGGGATTATGTTTGGCATGGATTGGTTGGACCAAAGGGTCTGTTTCTGCGCTCTATGACTCTACATGTCCAATTAAGTTTCTGGTCAGTTGTAACCATCATCTACATAAGTAAAGCAAGCTGTCTTTCCATGTGTGAATGTGCTGTAATTATGTCTATAAATGAAAGCAATTTAATCAAATATTTCCTTTATTGTATTTACCATTTTTTCTTCATAGGCAGGATCCTCCTCTTTGACTTCAGGTTTAGGCATTTTGAATATAAACGCTGCATCACCGCTATCCATCTAGTAGCAGACAAAGAAAAACATAAAAGGTTTAAAAAATAGATCTTGGAATATACAGAATTATTGAACCTGAACACTACATTGAATGTCAAGCCTCATGATATTTCAGGAATAAAAGTAAAACAAAAAGCACTGTCGAAGCAGATGTGCAAGCTGAACTGCATTACACATTTTAGAAACATTTCTAATGTAATTTGGGAACATACATTTTAAAATGGATAACATACACAGGTTTGGAAAAAAATGTGAAGGCTATAAAACAGCCTTTTGCCATTGAAAACTCAATAGCCTATGTTGCCAAATTTCTGATCTCAGATTGCTGAGTTAACTAGCATAGCACATTTTGCAATCATGGTTACAGTCAAAGCATGGTAGATAAACCAGCCAAGTTGTGCACAAACTCTTTCATAAATAGCAATTATTGAGTAGATGCTCCATTTTTATGATGTTAATTGAGAGGCAAACATCAGCCTGGACTCCAGTGCTCCTTCAAAGTAGTTAGCTGGGACCATCTACCTCCAACACAGTCAGTCATAAGAATGGAAACACACCCTTCGGTCCAACTAGTCCATGCCGACCAAATTTTCCAAACGAAACTTATCCCATCTGCCTACGTTTGGCCCACATCCCTCCAAACCATTCCTACTTATGAACTTATCCAAATGTCTTTTAAATGTTGTAACTGCACCTGCATCCACCACTTTTTCTGGCAGTTCATTCCACACACAGACCACTGTGTAAGAAAGTTGCCCCTCCTGACCTTTTTAAGTCTTTCTCCTCTCACCTTAAAAATACACTCCTAGTTTTGAACCTAGGGAAAAATCTCATCATTCACCTTATCTATACCCCTCAAGATTTCATAAACCTTCATAAAAGGTCACCCCTCAACCTCCTGCATGCCAGTGAAAAGTCCTAGCATTTCTAGTCTATTTTTATATCTCAAACCCTCCATTCTCAACAAATCCTGATAAATCTTGTCTGAACCCTCTCTAGTTTAATAATACCCTTCCATTCCGTCTCACTTGAAAGGTAAACTTGACAACATAGAATTAGGCCCAATTTCAGTTCTCAACGCGTTGATGTGCTAATTGAATCACTTTCTGACTGAGAACCAAGAGTACCGAGTTAGGGCTCACAAGAAGGAGGAAATGTATGTATGCATACTTGTTAGGCCATGGATCAGCCTCTCTTTGAGATTAAATAGCTCCAGCTATTTCCTTAGAGGATAGCCTCTCGAGGTATATCTTTGTGGGTTTTTCTTTTACATCATTTCCAGTGCCTACGTAGCTCTTTACAAAATAGAAACCAGAATTGTGCAATGTGTTGAGAGATAGTGTATAAATACAAAATTGGTGATTAAACTATGTTAACATAAAACATACAAAGCACTTCACAGGAACATTATCACATAATACTGACAATGAGCCACAGATAGAAGTATTAGGATCGATGTAATCTACAGGTCAGTTTAGAGGACAGAAAATTTTAGAAAGAGTATTTCAGAAGCTCATGTTTAGGCAGCTAAACATAATTAAAATGAGAGATGTGCAAGAAGCCAGAAATGGAACAGCAGAGTGACCTGGCAGGATTGCAGGCAATTACAGAAAAAGTACTGGGCGAGGTAATAAAGGATTTATAAACAAAGATGGAGATATTAAAATCAAGGTGTTGCAAGATTAGGGGACAGCAAACACAGAGGTGACAGGTAAATAGATTTGGTGCCAATACAGATAGAATTTTAAATAAGCTCAAGTTTATGAAGTTTGGAAAATGGGAGGGTGGCCATTACGATGGGACAGTTATGATGTCAATAAAGGTTTCAGCTACTAAATGGAAGTGGAATATTTTAGTAACAGTGTGAATACACAGTCAGGAGGTCAAAAAGTTTTAAATCTTCTGGCTCACTCTCAGAAAGCAACCATGAGGGGGAAGCATCTGGTGGCTAGGGAACAGAATTCACAGTGGGGCCTAAAAACAATTGCCTTCAGTATTTCAAATCTTGAGATGGGGAGAAACCTGTGCTCATCCAGTATATGTCAGGTAAGCCACCAAGAAATTAACGCAAGTGCTTAGTTTACAATTTTAAAATGGTCTTCCTAATGTGCACTTTTATTTATAATGATGGACTCCAGAGATCCCTTTGTTGCATTTTTTTCTAGCATTGTGCAAACTTTTAAATTTTCCTCCGAAGTGTAACTCCTTGTATTTGAGGTTCATGTACCAATAATAAATTAATTTTCCAGTTTATTATAAAGTAGTCATGTCTTTTGTCTTTTAATCAAAATTATTCTCTCAATTTCTAAACTGAAACAAAAAACAAATTGCCTGATCTCCATCAAACCACTGTCGCACCATCTTGAGATATAAACTGGCATAATGAGCATTCTGTCTTGGAAACAATACCTTGTAGGATGATTCTCTTCATCAAAGTAAATATACTGATTTGGCTATAAATAGCTTGGCCAGTAGTTCACCCAAAATTGTTAAACAATTTACCTTTTACACAGCCAACTAGCACGGAAGAACGACAGTAAAGTTACATCTGGGCTTCAGACCAAAAGTTCTTGTTATTTCCTTGGTACCACAAAACCAGCCCAGCTGAATAAGTGGGTCAAATTCCAAATTGGAATCAGGAAGTATTGAATAGACAGACACTTCAACAAAACCAAGAACAGCAGTAGCAGAGGGATGAAAATAGGGCACCAACAAAACTACTCACTGCTGACCAGCAATCAGACCCAGAATAAAATGCATTAAAACTGCAATTAACCCCTGTCAGAGATGTTGGCCCTGAAACATTAATGAGTATTTTCTGAAGTTAGCAGATGCGGGAGACTAGCTGAGACACTGACGTCTCTTTAAAGGGAGGAGGTGGTTTGGGGATGGGCTAATGCTGGATAAGGCAAACGGGGGACAGAAGGGATTACGGTGACAGAGGAACGTGAAAGGATTGTGTAATAGGGACAAAGGGAGTGTGTGAAAGAGAGAGAAAAATGTGGGTTAAACAAGGTATATGAAGGGTGGGGAGTTAGGGAGGGTGTGAGAGAAGGGGGGTTAAATAGGGTATGAGGGGGCGTTTTGGAGCTTGTGTATTGGGGGGTAGAAGTTGTGGGGAGTGGGAGGTAGAGATGATTGGAGACTATGTGTTTGAGAGAAAGTGAAGCGAGCGAACGAAGCAGAGCCATAAAGATTCATTGATCCTTTCCTCCTCCACCCCCCCCAACCCCCCGCGCCTCGTTTATTTCTTCTCGGAGGCTTCCAGAGACCCTCAGGGTTCCTCTGGCACCTTCTGCGGGTTGGCGTAGCGGATCCCGGGTGGAGGATTCCTCCTGAGGAAGGGGGAGAGGATCAGACAAAGAAGGGGGAAAGGGGAAGCGGACTGCGCGTGCGCCGTCAGCGACGGACCAAGTCCTATTCTCCCTCTCCCCCTCCCCCAACACACACCGAGTGCCGGCGACCGTATTCTCCCCCCGCCCCCATCATCCCTCCCACCACCCGTTATCAGGGCAGACAGGACCCGGGCGGTAAACCGGCAATGGAAGGAACGGGGTTGTTTACATGACGGGGACCCGATAAGGATGAACACGAGGCGGGTAACCGGCCGCTCTCGCGGCGGGAGGACGGGGTTGTCGACGGATCCGATCTCTCTCCCTCTCACCTGGTCCGTGCCCGGAGTCTGCATCTGGGGTTCGGCCGCCATCGCCCCAGGCTTCGAGCTCGCCTCCTCCACCTGCCCCTCGGCCGGGTTAGGGTTCAGGTTCAAGTTGGCGCTCGGCCTCTCCTCGGCTTCCGACATGTTCCGTTCTCCTTTCCCGTACCTCCCCTCGGTTGAATTGAGAATGCCTCACCGGAGCCGACCTCTCACGCCGTTTCCCTCCAACACCACTCTACCGCCGGGTCGGCTCCTCCGGCTTCCTCAGCCGGCTCCGATCTTCCGCTCAACCGCCTACTCATCCACCTCCGCCGCTGCCCGGCTCTCGCGAGAACTCCCTCACCAAATCCCGCCAGACTTAGCTCCGCCCCCTCGCCCCCAGGGACCGCACTCGCGAGAACCTACCCGGATTGTTACTTTTGGTTTGAACTGTTGCTAAGTAACAGTTTGGTGGCGGGAATAGAGAGTGCAGGATGGAAGGTTGCAGAGAGGCAGGAGGGTGCAGGGCAGGGTGGAAGGTTGCAGGGCAGTGAGGAAGGGTGCAGGGCGGT
The DNA here is from genome assembly GCF_021869965.1 of Rhincodon typus. Taxonomy (NCBI): domain Eukaryota; kingdom Metazoa; phylum Chordata; class Chondrichthyes; order Orectolobiformes; family Rhincodontidae; genus Rhincodon; species Rhincodon typus. The sequence goes on from NC_063332.1 coordinate 164,299,444, forward strand.
GAGGAAGGGTGAGGGCAGGGTGGAAGGTTGCAGGGCAGGGTGGAAGGTTGCAGGGCGGTGAGGAAGGTTGCAGGGCAGGGTGGAAGGTTGCAGGGCGGTGAGGAAGGGTGTAGGGCAGGGTGGAAGGTTGCAGGGCAGTGTCGAAGGTTGCAGGGCGGTGAGGAAGGGTGTAGGGCAGGGTGGAAGGGCGCAGAGAAGCAGGAGGGTGCAAGGCAAGGTGCAGGTGGCTGGGCATTGTGGAAGGTGTAGGGTAGTGAAGGGTCAGGGAGCTGAGACAGTATGAGGCATCTTTAGGCGGCAGGGAGGAGGTAGCCCAGGCAGCATGGAACGTGTAAGGTAGTGAAGTAGGAGGGATTGAAGAGTGTCCAGGGAACAGGATAGAGGTGGTGAGGCAGTGTGGAAGGTGTAGGATAGTGATGGGGCAGGTTGGAAGGTAGTAGGAGGGAATAAAAGAATGGAATTGATGACGAAAAACTACAGTCTAATTCCATAGTTTTCTGCTTTCTTTGATCCTCCGTTCTGAAACTGAGTTCTTGTATTTGCAGTTTTCCGATCTCTGGGACCTTTCCAGAATTTGTGGAATTTTGGAAGTTTATAACCAATCCAACACTTACTGTGTAGTTACATATTTCAAGAAGCTAAGACGCAGGTCAACGGGTCCTAGAAACTTAGCAACCATTGGTCATTTTAGTTTCTCTATTGTGTAATCTCTCTTGATCTATCATATGATTATTTTTGCCCAATTGATCTTTTACAATGAAGTTATTAATTAATCCTACGTTATATATTAATGTCTCAAATAGCTTATTTCCTGGTTAGTTCCTGAAAATATTGTTGGAAGTGACCATTATCTAGCCCCACTAATCCTGTTATTTCTGAGATGGTTCTAGTCCTGCTGCATCAAACATAAATTTAATTATTTCCCGCTTCCTTAAATGGTGAGTCATGCACTTTCTCTATATTAAACTTAAAATAATATCAAGCAAGCAACACAAAATTATTGATTTTTATAAACAAGCTTATTCAGGATGTTGCAACACTGGTTAACAGACTTAGTTTGCAATTGAAAATATAAAAATTCACTTCTGAAATAATGAAACATGCAAGGAAAAGTGCGTAAACATGCTGGGTAAAGGAAAAAGAATCAGATTGCATGCTGCAGAGATGCATTTTGGGGAAACAAAGGTGCTTTGGGCATTAGGTTTTAGTTGTTGATGGCTACAGAAAAAGACAAGGTGTGGAATGTTGGACTGACATTCTGGTATTCGGAGGAAGGTCAACAAACCCCAGTGATTGTATCTGGTTTCTTTGCCAATGTAGCTTGCTCAGAAAAACACAGTATTGAAGATTCTTCCAATCACTGTCAGGTGCACAATCAGTGTTAAGACTGGATCAGGGCTCTACATACCACAATGAACCTACAATAAAACATCGCTTCAGAAACAGGAGAGGTAATCTGGGAAGTTCTTTTCCTTCCCCAGGCTGGCTACCAACAAAATATTCTATATAATCTCCAAGGCAGACTCTGAAACACGACAGTTGTAGACACAGGCAGAGTGTTTTTCAATTGATTTCATTTATGGTGATGGTATTGCTTCAACATATAAATATGACACAGCTGAACCAATGTACTTTACCAACCTTTTTTGACTATTTTGTATGAACAGCTGAGCCATTTTTCAAATGATTCATCTTGTGAAGACAGAAATACAAACATCCCCTGTTGAATGTTCAGGATTTGATGTAGTTAATGGCCCATTTCCTCATGGCTTGGGATGCTGTAAGATGTTATTGAGCTACTTTTCAGGCTTCTTTGAGCTGCTCCTGAATCACATATATACAGAGTAACATGGAGGATTCATCCCTCTATTCTAAACATATTTCTCTGATAATTTTTAGAGGATCTCTTATGTCATGCCCTCACACTAATTCAAATGAACGAAACCAGCAGACTGATTAGATGACCTTCACATGGCAAACAAAAGAAATTCCAATCCATTGTCCCAATCACACATATATTCATGACAATTTATCATGTACATCTTTTTGAAGGTTTGATTGCATCTTTCTTAAGCTCCTTATGTATATGAAGGTTATACTGAAAGTTTTGCATTATATCCACAATATTCATAACTTCCTGCAAATGTGTGGACATAAAATTGAATCCTTGATCTGACTGGATTTCTACAAGTAATCTGAATCAAGTGAAGAACTTGTTTAGCTTTTCTATCACTACCTTAGCAGTAGTTGTTCTCAAGCTTATGGCCTCTGGGCATTGAGTAACCATATCCATAATAGTTCGGGTATACTGGTGTCCCATTTTAATTTTTGAAAAGGGTCATCGTTATGACTACAATTCGTAAACCCAGATCACCAACGGACAAATCAAATCTTAATTCAAACATGGACTGATACAACTAAAATTACTATGGATGTAGTTTCAGTGGGCTATCTTGAGAGAGAGAGAGACTCTGGAATGTCACAACCAACAAAGTGTCAAGGAAACTTTAAAGTGATGGATTTAAAAGGGAGAAAAAGCAGGACAATCAAATTGTAATCTCCTTGGAGTTAACTCACACTGAACAGACAGCAGTCTGGACAAGAGATATGTTTTGTGTCTTCCCTTTCATGAATACACAAGAACAAGAGTTCAAAGCCAGTTCAACCCTGACCTGTGTGTGCTACTGGAAGAAGCTATACTAGTGAGCTGAGATACTTGTGTGTACTAGTCTGGTTTGAGTGCTAATGTGCTGTGTAATTCACAGTTGAAGAACTACCCACTGGTGCATGAATCACAGAACAGTAATATGCAGGTACAGCAGGTAATAAGGAAAGCAAATGGAATCTTTGCATTTATTGCGAAAGGAATAGAGTAAAAATGTAAATAGTGTTGCTCAATTGTACAAGAAATTGGTGAGACTGCACCTGGAGTATTGTAGACAGTTTTGATCCTCTTTCTTAAAGGAGGGATGTAATTGCATTGGAGGCATTTCAGAGGAGATTCACTAGATTGATTCCAGAGGTGAGAGATTTGTCTTTCAAACAGAGATTGAGCAGCTTAGGCTGATACTCTGGAGTTTACAAGAATGGGAGGAGATCTGATTCAGGTATAGGTGATGCTAAAGGGGATTGACAAAGTAGATGAAGAGAGGATATTTCCTTTTGTGGGGCAATCTAGAACAAGGGGTCATAGTTTTAGAATAAGGGGTAGCAGATTTCAAACTGAGGTGAGGAGAAATAACTTCTCCCAAAGGGTTGTGAATGTGTGGAATTCACTACCCCAGAGTGTGTGGTGGAAGACAGGACACTGAGTAAATATAAGGAGGAGACAGACATTTTTAATCAGTAATGGTTTGGGTTGGTTATGGAAAGTGGGCAGAAAATTGGAGTTGGGTCTGAGTTGAGATCAGTCATGATCATATTGAATGGTGGAGCAGGCTCGAGGGGCTGAACTGCCTATTTCTGCTCCTAGTTCTTATGTTAGTTGCCCCTGTATTGCAGGTGAATTACTCTCTCACTCTAAGAATTAGAAGCCACATACCCAGCCAGTCAGAATGAAACAGGACAAGAAGAGGACTCTCTCATTCTGAGCGCAGTCAACCAAACACCGTCAAAAGAAAAATGGCAAAGGACTTCAATTAACTTGCAACATCAAGAATCCGCTGTCTATTCTTCACAACTGATCCATAGATATTGACAGACTTATAGACAGAGAAAATTCAGTTTGCTCATTTAATCTCTATGTTTGATGAAGCAGAGTTGGAAGCCTTCTTTATCTCTTTCAAGCACACAACACAGCAATTACAGTGGGCAGTCCACCATTGGTTTTTATTACAGCAAAGTAAGCTTTCAGATAAAGCTCGTGAAGTTTACTTTGTCTTGTCCAAGTAAAGTGCCACTGATTACCAGGCATCAAAAAAGGGTCTTTTAAGTGCATATCAGTTAGTGCCAGAGACATACTGTCAAAAATTCCATACTCTTACGAAACAGCCTGACCAGATGTATTTGGTATTTAGAAGGCTTAAGCAGCATTTTTTTTTGATCAGTGGGTATGGGGAGACTTAACCAGAAGCCGTTTAGGATAACTTCTAAGAAATAATTCTGTTTGAGGAGTTTAAAAAACTTCATTCCCTTCCCAATCATGACTGTGTGAATCATCCACTCTCTACTTATGGACAGGATTGAACTGCTCCTCAGCAACAACCTAGGATCAAATTCAATAGAATCCCCAGCAGTGTCTGAGGTAAGGAGAGACCGTTGAGGTCAGGAGGCCACTGAGGTTTCAATTCCACCCTCAGGTGACTGTCTGTGTGGTGTTTGCACATTCTGCCCGTGTCTACGTGGGTTTCCTCCCACTGTCCAAAGATGTGCAGGCTAGGTGGATTGGCCATGCTAAATTGCCTGTAGTGTTCAGGGATGGGTGGATTATAGGGGGATGGGTCTGGATGCGATGCTCTGAGGTCAGTGTGGACTTGTTGGGCCGAAGAGCCTGTTTCCACACTGTAGGGATTTGATGATGATATGATTGAGTTCTCTAGTTCCACTACTCAAGAGTGACAACATAAATGTTATTGTTTTACTGTGTTCCTTATATGACTAATTGTCTACTTTCTCAATATTAGACTTTAAAAAAAGGTCCAGTTTCTTTCACAAAGAGAACATTATTGATTTATTTTAAGCTAACATATTCGCTGACAATGCAAAAATACTTAACACACTTTGTTTCTAATATGAAAATATAAATGCTTGCACATTTAAATAGATGTTTATTGCGCTAAACACACACACTAGTTAAAGTGAAAAAAAAATCAGATTCTCCTCTGTAGAGATTCGCTTTTGGAAAGAAAACACATTTGGCCAATAAGTCTTAGTTCTAGATGGCTAAAAATGATGATGGTTCATGCTCTGACACACTGAGCAGAGGGATTTCACCAAATGCTGGTAGTTGTCTCTGGGATCTTTGCTAACACAGTTGCCTCAGGATTTATTGCGGATTCTTCCAAATGCCCATTAAGAGGACAATCGGGGTTTGGAGTGAACCAGTTTGACACTGTACCCACAAGAAGAGATTTATTTTCCAGAAACAGGAAAGCTGAGCTGGGTAGCTCATTTCCTTTGCCAGACAGGGCACTGATTAAAAATTTCAAACAATCTGAAAGGCTAAGTTGTAATATGGCAGTCATAAATCAAAGCAGTAAACAAGTAATTTTCACAAGATATGTGTCTTTCAAGAAATGCCTTGTTCAAAATAAGTTCAACTAAACTTTCACTGAACTGGTAAAAAAAATCCAGGCCTTCATAATCTTGAAACTCATGTTCAAAAAATTATTGAACATAAAGCAATCATAACAAAACACATTCACATATCAGAGATAGTAGGAACTGCCGATGCTGGAATCTGAGATAACAAGGTGTAGAGCTGAATGAACACAGCAGGCCAGGCAGCATCAGAGGAGCAGGAAAGCTGACGTTTTGGGTCTGGACCCTTCTTCATTTTCAGAGTAGCTCAGGGTATTTTTTTGTGAGCAGGACGTAGATGTTCTGTGAAGTGGTCACCCAATCTCTACTTTGTTTCCCCAGTGTGGAGGAGACCACATTGTGAGCAGCGAATGCAAGTAGACTAGATTCTGGGAAGTGCAGGTGAACTGTTGCTTCACCTGGAAGGTATGTTTGGGCCCTTAGATAGTGGGGAAGGAGGAGGTAAATGGGCAGACGTTGCACCTTTGCCAGTTGCAGGGGAAAGTGCCGTGGTGCTGTGGGGGTATGTTGAGGGTGAAGGAAGAGTGGACCAGGGGCAGGAAGGGTTCTGAGGAAGGGTCACCGGACCCAAAATGTTAACTCTGATTTTCTCTTCACAGATGCTGCCAGAACTGCTGAGCTTTTCCAGCAGCTTCTGTTTTTGTGTTTGTGGCCCTGTTTTGTCCGCCTTGGGGCTTGTAGGTTCTGGACTAGTAGATTTATTGCAGAGATGATTTGATCAGAGCTGTAATTTACATGAGGCTGAAATTCAAATGAATACAAAAGTATCATAAACCTGTGTTATGTAAGCAACTGAAAAAAAGCTGATTAGGAACGACCTTCTTCAGACAAAATCAAGTATCATGACATGCTGTTTCCTGTGCTTGTTACATTTGTAATGGAGATTGTTGGTTCTATAAGTCTCAGTGCACATGGCTGGATCATAAGTTCCAGGTCTACTCTGGGATGGGTGAGTGGGCATAAGAGGAAATGGAAAATGCATAATTTAATCCATAATAACAGGATGAAAGAAGGAGGTTATGCATCACATGCATAAACTGAGGAGCAGAGTTGGATACCGCACATGCACAAAATATTTATAACAAATAGGAACCTGCTTGTGTAAAAGTGACACTTCTTGATGATTAATGTGAGCCACCTTATTATAAGTAGTCAATGCTACCATCTGCATGATTAGGAAGAAGAGTTGGGGTGGGGAAGAATGAGGAGGAATCTTGCATTCAAAAACACACTAATGAGGCACAGGGTGTTGCACAGGATTTTGTAATGCAGCCATAAAATTATAGATTGTAACTTGGACAATATTTACCTCTTAATTCTCCAAATTTATTTCAAACACAGAAAATTAGGTTGTTAGTAATATCAGTAACAAATGCTTTGTGCGATTGTGGCATTCACTTGTGCTCCTCATTAGGTTTATACACCAGTCACTCAGTCAGTATTCCAGGGATGCAGAACTACAGTCTCATTTACACATGGTCAAACCCCTTGCATATTGCTCAATTATCACTGAAGTGCATACATTGAGAAAATGTAGTTTTTGGTTTTGTTGCTGCACCTGGTTCAGCAGCATTAAAGGCATCATAGAAATACAAGTTGTTGTATCACTTTTTTTTAATGACCACCCTTGTCCTTTCCATTTTTTGTTCTACCTTTAACTTCCTCTTTTTTCATTTTTTTCTCTTTCCTTACAGCTGTCTCATGTTTTATAAAATGTAATTTGGCCTCTTTCACTTTTGCTGTGTCTTTATCTCTCTTTCTTGCTCTCTGTCTCTTCCCAGATGTACAATGTATGTCTGACTTTCTTCCTCTTTCTCTTTGTCCTTGTCTCTTAGTCTGCATGTCTTTTATTCTTCCATCTCTCTGCCTCTCTTCTTTACAGTCTCTGTTTCCCTTCCTCTATATTCTCTTTGTCATTTTCTCTCTTTCATTACCAACTTCACTTTCTCTTGGTTTCTTATCTGTCTGTTCCTCTTTTGGATTTCTATTTCTTCCTTCCTCTTTCCTTCTCAGCTTTTCATACTTAGACATGAGAGATCTGGGTGATACTATTTGATACTATTCATTACAAACAGGACACTTCCACTAATAAATGATACAAGAATATAATGAAGAGACTTTTTTTTTGTAAAAATTTGGCACTTCAGTGAAGTAGTGAACTCTTCCTAGAGTAATGTGGTGAATGTCATTCATGGGTGTTTTGCAATCCATGACTTCACAAAAGTTTGTTTTATTTTAGCTCCCAACAGTTGAACAAATCTTCACTAAGAAGAGATCAGGCTAGAAACAAAGTAAAGACATTCATACTGATGCATGACATCATGTAGCTCATGTTGATACAACATTAAAAGAAAAGCTTGAAACGTTCTACAGCATCAGAGCACACACCAAGTCCATTACCCCTGGAATTGACAGTCTACACTGTTTCCCTGTTCAACAACACCTCAATTCTAAAATTTTAATCCTTGTTTTCAAATGTGTCCATCACCAAACTGCTCCCCTTTTCCTTAAACTCCTCAGATCCTATAACCCTCTGATATTTCTGTACTTCTCCAATGGTGTTTTGATACTCTTGATCTTGATTCGTTCACAGTTGGTGACAACACATTCAGCTGCATAGCACCTAAGGTCTGGGATTCCTTCCTCAGACCTCTCTACCACAGTCTTTCTAGACACTCACTAAATTTATTTATTTGATTGTGATCATCTGTCTTCCTCAGCGACTTTGTGTCAAATCGCCTTTGACAACCCTCCTGCAAGGCATTTTCAGATATTTGACTCTGTTAAAGATGCTAATTAAATGCAAGTAACTTTGTAATTAGCATCTTAGGATCCATAATTAATTTAAACTGTAGGGACCGTCTTAGCAATATAGAACTGTTATATCAATAAAAGCCAGCAGAGGGTGTGGTTGGTCAGTGTAAAGAGAGAGGATTCAGTTTGAGACTGCCAACATCTCAGAGGTTTCATGATGATCTTGAAAGCTGGAAAACGCCTGTGAAAAAAAAATCAACAAAGATGTATTCCCAACTTTACATGTGCCATTCATCTCTAATGCATCATATTCTTTGGGATTGGCACCAGTGCAAAGCATTTATGCCTAGACCCACACTGTGCAATAGCTCAACCTGGCTGAAGCGAGCAGAGGGACTCAGTGCTCCTCAAGGAAAATCATAAGGAGGGAATTCCAGAGCCTAGGGTTTGGGTACTGAGGGCACACTCAATTGTGTTGTCAGCTTGGGCCTCAACATTTAGCCTCCTCAGAGTCTCTCATGGAGTGACAGCTCCAGCAAAATGCAGTCAGCCCTCTGACATAGAGTATCTCTGGATAAAATTCAGCATGAAAAGTTACTCATTAAACTCAGAGCTGCAGGGATTCAAAGATACTTTGGGAATGGATAAGAAGTTGGCTGAAGGATCAGAAACAATGAACGATGCTTAGAGGACTCAGATCAGGATGGAGATCAGTACTGAGTGCGGACTTCAAGGGTTGGTTCTGGGTCCTGGTCTTGGACTTAAACAAAATGGAGAATCTTCCAAATTGTGAGAGGGACCGGAAATGAGGAGGCAGCTGAGGAATTAGAGAAAACGATGGGAAAAATTTGTGGAAGAATGAGGGGCAGGGTGCAGGCTTTGGGGCCTGAATCAATTTACTGAGATTGCCTGGATAATTGCCGCTCCAACAACACTTGAGAAGCTTGACATAATCCAGAACAAAGTAGCCCACTAATTGGCGCCATATCAACAAGCATCCATTCCCTCCATCACCGACACTCAGTAGCAGCGGTGTATACTATCTACAAGATACCCTGCAGAAAATCAGCAAAGATCCTTAAAAAACAGCTTGCAAACCCACAACCACTTCCATATAGAAGGACTAGGGCAGCCGATACATGGGAACACCACCACCCAAAAATTCTCCTCCAAGCCACTCACCATTCTGACTTGAGAATACATCACTGTTCCTGGGCCAAAGTCCTGGAATTCCCTCCCTAACAGCATTGTGGGTCAACCCACACGGACTGTGGCAGTTCAAGAAGACAGCTCACCACCCCATCTCAAGGACAACTAGGGACAGACAATAAATGCTGACCAGCTAGCGATGCCCATGTCCCACACATGAATAAAAAAATTGATGTTCACAAAAATACCAATATATGGAGCTGATGGGCTAAAGTTAACAGAAAACACTGACTAGATTCCTTCTTAATAAGAATTATTGTTTCAATGAAACAAAGGACAGCAGATGCTGGAGATCTGAAACAAAAAATAGAAATTGCTGGAGAAATTCAGCAGGTCTGGCAGCACCTGTGTGAAGAAAGCAGAGTTAACATTTCAAATCCAGTGACTCTTCATCGGAACTGTTAGTAGCTTGGAGAAAGTGATATTTATGCTGAAGCCCAAATGGGGGAGCGGGTTGAAGGGGAGAGGTGAGCAGAAAGGTGGAGAGAGAGTCCAGAGCGAGAGAGATATGAAAGGGGTAGGTAAACGAGGTGGACAAACAGGAGGCTGGAAGAACACAGCAGGCCAGGCAGCATCTGGAGATTAGGAGCAGTCAACGTTTTGGGTGTAAGCTTTCTTCAGGACTCCTGAAGGAGACTTCAGGCGCTTTTACTGTAGACTGTTACAGACACAGAACCTATACTTTCAGCAGTGAGAAGGCTTCTCCAAGTCTGGAAAACGTTTGCTCTGCATTGTTCACGCCTACACGCTGTTTGACTGCCCAGAAACCAATCAGAGATTTGTTGTCAGGGTGATGATCATTGGTGTCCACAACAGGGCACAATTGCATAATCCAATAGCTGTCTGCTCCTGTCCGAATCAGTCTCCATATACACACACAGGCACACTCACTCACACACAAACTCACGTATTGCATTTCCCCTAGTTTATTTCTTCTGCATGGACCTCTGAAGTCACTCACCCCACCCCCCAGCCCCCACATTGCTTACAAAGCAGCAATGTAACACAACTTAAAATGAGTTCAAGTAACTTGTTTTCAAAAGTGCAGCAATTTCTTCCCTAGCCCTTGGTTTTAGAAGCAATCATTTTCCATTTTAGTCCACAACCAAATAAAGGAAAGAAAATAAAATAATATGATCTTAACAACAGCAATGCTTCATTGCTTGTTGCATGTACCAATAAGTGTGGATTATTGTCATGTTTTTGCTTTGTTCTTCCTGGTATAGCAACATCATCAATGATAAAGGTACATCCTGATACAGTGGATATTGTGCAGTCTGTATGAGCTTAGGAGAAATCCTGGTCGTACATAGCCAGAAGGGTAATTGTTGAAAACAGCACCTTGGAAATGGAGTTCAGAATGTTATTACTTCTTGGAATTCTTCCACAAAGTGTACTGGTCAAAACCATACATAACATCAATCTTCGAGCAGAATTTCTCACCTGCAAATTTTGGGTTTAGGTCTTAAAATGGGTAAGGATAACAATTCAAAGCTGTACTTGGGTGTTGTGGATGAAGATTCTCTCAAGGAACCACCCTTATCTGAGCCAGACCAAACCTCCTCAAAATGTTCAGAATATAACCTAGACCCTAACTTTTTCTTATTTTAAAAGTAAGTGCCAGGCACTGCATTCTGGATGCAATTCGATTATACAAACCACCAGACTTGAAGCAAAACACACTTTATTTGTATACTGCAGTTAAATACAACAAAAGAAAAAACAAATTGAAATAATTTAACTGTACTGGAAAACTTAACAGAATAATAGATTATTTAACCACTAAACAGTTCCAAGATAGTAATATCCATAAACACATCCTTGGCAAAGGCAAGTTCAGTCAAGGCATATTCAGTAAAACAGATCGCCTAATATGTAACTCCAACAGCAGGAAGAGAACCCCCAGCTTTTAGCTGTAACCAAGAGAAGAAAAGGAGCTGGCGGATGGGCCAAATGGCTTCCTTCTGAATGGTAATGTTGATTGGATATTCTCAGTTTAAAAAAAGGTCATATCCATTTGAATCAGTTGCTGAATCTGACAGCAATTTCCAAAGAGTTCCACTGGGTTTGGTACCTTCATGATTACACTTTTGGCAATTGGTTAGCTCAGTTGGCTGGATGGTTGGTTTCTGATATAGAGTAACACAAACTGTGCAGGTTAGGTTAAGCTCACCAGCAATCATCTCTCTCCAAGGTCAGAATAGCCCTATGGCCCTCTGGGACTATGGCCCAATATGGGCCTTGTATCTAAGGAAGGGTGTGCTGGCATCGGAGATTGTCCCAAGGAGGTTTGTAAGAATGATCCTGGAGATGGAGGGCTTGTCATATGAGGAGCGGTTGAGGACTGTGGGTCTTTACTCGGTGCAGTTTGGAAGGATGAGGGGGATCTCATTGAAACCTTCAGAATACTGAGAGTCTTGGATAGAATGGATGTGAAGAAGATGTTTCCACAAGTAGGAAAGCCTAAGACCTGAAACCTCAGTGTCAGAGTGAAAGGACAATCCTTTAGAACTGAGATGAGGAGGAATTTCTTCAGCCAGAAGATGGTGAATCTGTGGAACTCATTGCCATAGAAGACTGTGAAGGCCAAGTCATTGAGTGCATTCAGGACAGAGGTGGGTTCTTGATCAGAAAGGGGATCAAAAGTTATGAGGAGAAGGCAGGTGAATGGGATTGAGAAACATATCATCCATGATCAAATGGTGGAGCAGACTCAATAGATGAATGGCCTTATTCTGCTCCTATATCTTATGGTGTTATGGTCTAACTTTACCTTTATATTACTCAGTGAGGTGAGCACACCTCTAGCACATCCTGTCTCCCAAAGGTGAATATGTCTGATATAGAGCGTGAGTAGTGGTGAAATTTGAGGGTGATATGTCTTAAGCCCAAAAAAGGTGAAATCCACGTCAGAGAACATTTTCGTTGGATTTTTGAGGTTTACCTTGTGGTCGGGGTTAAGTGCTGTTTCTATGCCATTGATAGCAAAGTCTGATCAGTTTATGGGTTGGCACCAGGTAATGATCATGGATGATTGAAACTGGTTCACTAATGTCCTTCAGGTGAGGTAACCAATGGGCTTACACATTTCCCCATCCAATGAGTTATCTCTTGATGTCCTCAGAACAAACAAACATGGAGCATAAACCCAGCCCTGTCACTGTTACTCACATCCTTGACACTGCTAATGGGAAAAGTATCATCAATATATAGCCATTGATGCATCCATTCCAGTAACTCTTAGTCTACTTAATTACCTACAGTTAAAGGCAGGTAAATCCATCTGATGCTGGAATTTATTCTGATGACATGACAAGCTGGAGTCTATGAAAATATAAACCATGAAATGAAAGCAATATTGACAGTAAAGTTTCTCTTAATCTAAAACTGTTTTATTTATCTGACAATTTAATATTTTACGCAGTCAACTCTAACTTTTGTTGAGTTATTCACTTCACTCAGTTCTAATTATTGTATCATTTCCATTTTGTTTTGGAATACAGTAGAGAATGCTGTCAAGGTGACTTCTTCCACTTTGGAGACCAGAGAGAAAGTTGTTCATTGTTTATATGTATATTTTAAATTGTTCTGATCAGGCATGTTACAACATTCCTCCAAGGGCTGGTGAGATTTGAGGCTGGACCATCTGACCTGAGGTAGTGATGCTATCAATGCACTACCAGGCCTTATGGTTGCATGTTATACAGTTAGAGATACATGACAAAAATGTTGTAGGTAATTTTTCAACTGATTTTAATGGTGGCAGAAAGTGAAAAATATAAGCAAGGGAGTATGAAAGCAGAGTAATTCCCATTAAACATCAGCGTGAATGGGGTTAATGTAATGGCTAAGATGGCAGGAGAGTTGAAGTTGTGTAAAAAGCACTTGCTCCAATAATTATTTTCAGTTTGATGTCTTATGTAGGTGTTATCTATTCCTTTGATTGTGGAGTCAGTGATAAGGAGATCCTCAATTCAATGTATTACAGCGATGAGGGGTTTAAAACAAAATGTTTACACAAGGAATTGTGGGAACATTTTTGATACATGAAACCATTCAGGCAGATTTCATGAAAAGAAAAATACATAGATATTTGAAGCAGAAAAAAGTGAAAATTAAATGGAGATTCGTTCTAGACTTTTTTTTAACAGAAGGCTGGCACAGACACAATGGGGTGAACGGCCTATTCTGCGCTGTAAGTTCCCTATAGTTCTGGAATTGCATTAAAGTCAGGGATTCAAGTCAGCCAAGTGGATGATGTCTGCATCTCCAAAGTCATGTTCTGGGTTGAGTTTGCTATTGGCACGAGCTTACCGGGTCCTCAAGGTCTGTGAAACAAGGATGTCCGTATGTGAGAATTTAGGTAAACCGGAACTGGGGTCTTGGGAATTCCTTTCCTCTGTCTGCAGTGACTGGAGAAAAGCAGTCTGGAAGACTGGGGAAAGCAGAGGCAATATGAAATCACCAGATGGCATGAAGAGAGACAACAGAAGAAACTTGGGGCAAGGCATGAATTCTTAAATGTCCTTACCTCTTTAGATGCTGGGCTAATTTTGAAATGCATTAAATTAGAGGTGGAGGAAATTGTAGGATGCTACTTGTTAATAGATTGTCCTTTTAGTTCTGAAACCCTACTTGTGGAATAAAAACCTATCATCGATGATGGATGTTGAGAATCCTAAATTTGGTTAGTTTATTGATTTTTCCGGTCAGCTTTCAATGGACATGGCACTGTCTCCTAATACATAATTAATTTCTATTCCTATTTGTAGAGTCCAGAATGATTAATTCATTGTAAGTAGATAAATCACACACGTGATGATGTGATGAACTTCTGAGGGCAGAGGGCTGATAATATTTAAAGTAAGGCAAAGAGGACAAAGCTATATAAGCCTATTGTATAGTTGATTAGGAAATGCTGGACATTGTGACTGCCTGCCCAGTGCATATTGCTGAGTACCAATGTCCCTAGTCTTGAACATATCAGTTTAAAAGAAAGAATCATTGTATTTACCTAACATTTGTATGACCATTAGATGTGATCCCATAATCTTCAAACTTGGGGTCAAAACTGTCATAAGTGAGTTTACATAAGTGAGGAAATATGTAACTCACAGGTGTTGATAATTTCTCATTCATGCATTGTAAGAAGTAAAACAAAATCAGCTGGTATAAAAAGCAGATGATCAGACTGCGAGCAAACTATTAGTGTCCTTTCCTTGACACACAGTAGATTAGTTTTTAGAACTAATTTGCACAGGATTGTAAGCGTCATCCCACTTCAGCAACTTCAAAATTCAACTAACAAAGCAACTGATTTCTTCAATGAAATATTGCAGAAGAACACTCTATATGATCCATTATTATTCAGCATTTAGCTCCACTGTTATGTAACGTTTATGATTCTGCTTATTGGACTCCTGTTTATTACTGTCATCGTGCCTTCAGAGTTGGATGCAAAAGTTTAGCATGCTTGCCTTCATTGCTCAAACCTTTGAATATAAGAGTTGGGATATAATGTTGAGGTAGTAACAGGACTTGGGTGAGGCCTCTTCTAGAGTACTGTATGCAGTTCTGAACGCCTTGCCTATAAGAAGGATATAATTAAATTGGAGAGAATTTAGAAAAGATTTACCAGGATGTTGCTGGGAATGGAGGGTTTGACAGAATTTATTAAAAAAAGGAATTGATTGTCTGGAGGTGACAGCTGTGGCCCTGCCCACATTCCGAGAACAAATAAATAATGCTAATCTCTATTACTTTCTTCAACATTAATCCAATCAATTTTTGCTGCAGCCTTCAATCAGGTAATAGCATACCCACTGCCCCAGGATGCAGCTCCTCTAATAATGCTACCAATAAAGAACAACAATCTAGTTGAATATATCACCACGCTGATAAATAAATGCAATCACACTGGATGTCAGAATGAAGCACATTATATTAATAGATAGATTGTCATTGTATATTGAATCTAAATATGTTGCAAATATGGAAGAAACCTAAGTGACATTCTAATCAGTATTCATCAAAACAGCAAAGTGGAAAATGCAAATTCAATTAGAGCATCCAGAGCAGAATGTGGCCAAACTACATGAGGAAATTAACACTCAAGAAACAGGGCAAAGGACTCAAATTTTGGAGATATTTCAAAAAGCAGATCATAACATCAAACAAGTTAATGAACTTGTAAATATATCCAAACATGCAGCGCTGAGGTTGCATTGACCCTTAAACATTTGCTTAAACTATTTTCTAAAGTGAAATAACTTTCTGTGAATTCTTCAATTATTTAACTCCTGTAAAGTTCTGAACTAATCAATAATCCATATGATCAAATCAAAGGCAATCCATTTACTGGAGCAATGATTATCTCAGAGTGAGGAGTCACCGATTTTAGGATAGAAATTGTATTGTCTCAGAATGTCGCGAATCTGTGGAATTCTGTACTGCAGAGGGCTGTCATTAAATGTATTCAAGGCTGAGATAGGTAGATTTTTAATCAGAAAATGAATCAAGGGTTATTGGGAAAAGACAGACAAGTGGATTTGAGGATTATCAGATCAGCCATGATCTCATTGATTGCTGGAACAGACTCGATGGGCTGAATGGCCTACTTCTGCTACTGTGATGTCCAAAATGTCTGTAGTCTAAGATGGCCAGGGAGTGTTAGGGCTCCTGAGACTGTAGGCTCCAGGCCACCTGCGTCCTTCTCTTTCTCTCTCCTTTTCCATCTTTTTCTTTCACATTTCTTTTATATTCTGACATCATGTGGAAGCTGGAGTGGTGGCAGAGGGCTATCAGCAGCAGCGGTGAACATGCCTGCATCGAGAACTCCTGGCTTCGGTACGCCTGGAGCCTGGATTCGGGAACTCAGTGGGTCAGCTGCTGCAGAAGAACTCGGAGCCTGGTGCAGGTATGCAGTAGGTCAACGGTGGGGACTCGATGGGCTGTCAGCTGCAGCGGAGCTCAATACTTGGCGGGTCATTGTCAGCGGCAGATCTTGTTGTCCGGAGATGGGCTGCATCCCTTGTAAGGTTGTGTTTGGTGCGGACTGGAGGTGCGTCCCAGTGTGGACTGGAGGCGAGGCCCAGCACAGAATGGAGGAGAGGCTCAGCACAGACTGGAGGAGAGGCCCGGTGCAGGCTGGAGGAGAGGCCTGGCACAGACTGGAGGAGAGGCCCGGCACAGAATGGAGGAGAGGCCCG
>NC_063332.1:164315883-164328240 GCF_021869965.1 Rhincodon typus
CCGGCACAGACTGGAGGAGAGGCCCGGCACAGAATGGAGGAGAGGCCTGGCACAGAATGGAGGCCAGACTTGGCGCAGTCTGCTTGCAGGACTGTAATGCTGAACTTTTTATTTCTTTATTTTTCTAATTTATTCCTAATAATCTGCACCTAGGTACCTTTGTACCTGGGATGGCACTGTAAGAGGCAACTTTGTAAACTTTTCACTGCACTCATGTGAGTGTGTGTGATAGTAAACCTAATTCTAACCCTAAAAATAACATGCCCTGAACCATGTGAAACAGTTCCCAAGTTCATGCTGCCTGCTGTGAGATATGCTCATCCAGCAGCATCTGGCCCAGTAAAGCGAATTCTGCTGTTATTTGTCAATATCAGCCAAAACAACACTCTGAAGGCCACAATGCTAGTTGCTTCATGTGGCAGTCTGGGCTGTTTTGCTAAAAGTCATACTATGGTATCTGGAAATTCCAAAGCCTTTAGCTGCAATACAGAGGATGTCTCAGAGTAGTGTGATATTTTTCACAGATGTGAACAGCCCAGAATTAATTTGTGTTGTAGGCATGTGAAATTTGAATGAAGGAGTCACATTTTACGTTATTACTAATGAAATATTCCATTGTACGCCTGGTGCTGTAGAAAAAGAATACGATGAAACAAATGCTTTGACTTTTCGACTTATGTGCTGAGAATATAGCATATGTTACTGGTTGTGAAAATGCTTCATCCATGGATTATTATTTGGGGCAAAGGACCCACTCACTGGTTTACCCCAAACATTTTCACTTATGCCTGAAAAATATATAATCAGAATTAATGAGCATTAATGCAGATGATAAACGTTTAGCTGCTTATTCTTGACTAAATTTATGTGCATTTTAAAAACTTGAATGTCATAAATTATTGATGTGTGGAGAAATAAAAGTATAAACACTTTCATATTATGAACAGAAATGCTACACGATCTGTTTGGAACATTCATTCTGGAACCTTTTACAATAAGTGTTTGTAAAATCATTGCAGTAATCTCATGAGAAACTAATACCTACCTTCATCAAACAAAGTTAGAAGTAAAATAAATCTTGATCATGAAACAATGCAGGCTTGGACTTTTGCTCCTGAGTTTGGAAGCACAGAGCCGGGAAAATCCCTGGCCCCTCAAATCTGATACAATATGCTGCATTCAGGCTAACCCATGCCCCCTCTAACCGTCTTTCATGGTTCTTTACTACTGTCACATGAACCTACGATCCCTATCCAGATCCATGGTTTCTTATAGCCCCTGTGCCAAATTAGTGCTGACTCATGCTATCCATGACACCACACGCCACCCTTTGCCTCTAGACCCTCCATGACAGCATATCCTACATCATGGCAGACCTTATAGGATCATAGAACCCTACCATGTGGAAGCAGGCCATTCAGCCCATCAAATCTGCACCAACCCTCTGAAGAGCATCCCACCATCCTATCCCTGTAACCCTGCATTTCCCATGGCTAATCTGCCTAAACTACACATCCATGTACACAGTGGCCAAATTCGCATGGCCAATCCATCTAAACTGCACATCTGTGGACTGTGCGAGGAAACCAGAGCACCTGGAGGAAACTCACGCAGACACAGAGATAACATGCAAACTCCACACAGACAGTCACTCAAGACTGGAATCGAACCTGGGCCCCTGATGCTGTGAGGCAGCAGTGCTAACCACTGAGCCACCGTGCCACCCTCAGGATCCATGTTGAGATCAAATAAAATAAAGTTCTAAGTATCTATTAATTCAGTCATTATATGAATTCATTCATTATAAAAACCTCAATAGTAGAATCCATTCACTGCATTTTACTACCTCCAGCATTTAACCTTTCAAAAAAGAGGCAAACATTTGTATTAATGGTTCTATAAAAATGATTTTACAACCACTTGGAGCTGTCAATCGAACTATGAACTATTAGGCACTCCAGTGTGATAATGATAGGTCACGAAATCAGTCATGCAGCACAACGACTAATATGATAGCCCTCAGATTTATGTCAACAGAGGCCAGTATCCCATCACCAAGTCACCCTTCATTTACAGTCCTTTACTATAGTACTGTCTCATATAGAGTCAGGCACTGGAGTGTGAGTCACCCTTTTTTTATCTGCCAGTAAGGGCTTCCTGATTGGACCAGATTAACAGCGCCCGTAAGGGAGCTCATATTCTATGAAGTCCAGCTGGCTGACATTGTTGCAATCACGACAGAGTGAAATAGCAATTACTGATTGTTTTTAAACTGCAGGGGTTTTTTTCCAAAATTTTACAGGCCAGGATATTTGAAATGCTTTGGTATCTTGACATATCCTTTGATAATTCCCTTCCTAGTTTCCTTGACAGTTCCCTTGACAGCTTGACAGTTCTAGCTAGTTTATCCATTTTTAATGTACAATCATGCCTACCTTTAACAATTCCAAAGGGCATTTAACCTCTTCCAAAATAAATATCACCTCTCCCAAAGGTTTCCTTATATCTATCCAAAAGGGCACCTTTCCTCTCCAAAGTGGTATCCCACCTTTGCAAAACGTTCTGCAAATGTAGCACCTTCCCCTGATATCTCAAAAGCGTATAAGTCATGTTTTGAACACAGAATTGAAACGGGATCTGACTGAAGGCAGCTGCACTGTGCAGTTACAACAAGGAATTGTGGATGGGTAAGTACAACCTACTCATGTTCCCATCCTTGCAAAAAAATGGTGGGTGCCATGTTTGAGGCCAGAACATCCAGGTTTAGGCTTCTGATGCTATTTTGGCTAAACCAGGGACTCTCCAGATCATGGCAAAAAGTCAGAGCGACGTGGTAATTGGTCATGGTGTGATAACTTCAAAAGAGAAACAGTTACAGGTGATCACAATGCAACAATCTCATTGAGCAGCACAAATGATGGTATCCGTTGTGAGAGCAAATAGGTCATAATTATCATGTAAATCCTACTAAATCACTTCATTACATTAAAGACCTCCATTAACCTTTTATGGTCTATTTTTCTGAGTTAAAAAAAAGCCTCAGCCTGCTCAATCTTTTCAGGTAATTGTTTTCTCTCAATTCTGACAATATATTTGTAAATCTTTTCTGCACTGTTCTTCATTGCAACTGATTCATGATGACCTTTTCCCTAACAGATTAATGATTTTGACATCACTCCAAGTTTGTTTCAGTTTTCTTTTCCCAATGTTAATGGATCTTTTTAAAAATTCTGGAATCTGTGTCATATTCCACAATTTTGTCTAAGATTGACTATTCCTTCCTTTTGGGTATAACCCATCTGGTGTCATGTTTTGTTGAAATCTGTCCATTAGTTTTAAGATCTCTTGTTTCCAACAAGGTTAACAAAAAGGAGTGAAAACATCATGTCTACCCACCTTCAGTGGCAGAGGTTATAAATTAACCATCCCCATAAATGTTATAATTAAGAATAATTAATGGTAACTTTGGAATGATTTCACAGCAATAAATTTACAGCAGCATTCTTATTTTGTTTTCCCAAGAAAGACAGTTTTGTATTTAATTATGACTATCTACAGACAGTTTTGTCACAAGGACAAGGGTAATATGGAAGAAATCCATTAACTATCCATCTTTCTGATAAGGAAATTGCATTGTTTATGCTAAGCATACCCTAGAGATGGACCTGATTTAGAAATTGTACAAAATGCAGGAAACAGTCAGCAGGCCAGGCAACATCCATGAAGACATCAGAAGAGTTAACCTTTCAGGAGCCGACTCTTTGTTAGAATATCTTTAAATACACTCCAGGCTGGCCTCCCATCTTCTACTCTGCACAACTTTGAGGTCAGCCAAAACTCTGCTGCCCACGCTCCAATTTGCTCTCCATCCTGTTCATCCCTGAGCTCTGTGACCTACGTTGGCTCCAACTTAAAGACCTCCTCTATTTTTAAATTCTCATCTCTGCCTTCAAATTCTCTACAGTCTTTTACTGTGCACCCTCAACCATCTGAGAAATCTGTTTTCCTCTAAACCGAGCCCTTCGAGCATCCCTGATTTTAATCTCTCTGCCATTGGCATTACACCTTCAGCTGCCTGGACCCAAAGATCAGGAATATCTTGCTTAATATGTGTAATGCAAATTTTTTTTTTAAGAACAGGAAAGTAGAGAGGAGAACTATACTAAAGAATAAAAATCAACCACATTGGACACCACCCTTGTTTTACATTGATCACTAGTTCAATGGCATCACTAGCCCATCAAAAAATAAACTATTTAGTGTGGCACAGTGGCTTAGTGGTTAGCACTGCGGCCTCACAGCGCCAGGGACTTGGGTTCAATTCCTGCCTCAGGTGACTGTCTGTATGGAGTTTGTACATTCTCCCTGTGTCTGGGTGCTCTGGTTTCCTCCCACAATCGAAAGATGTGTAGGTTAGATGGATTGGCCATGATAAATTGTCCAGGGATGTGTAGGCTGGGTGGATTAGCCAGGGGAAATGTAGGGGTGTGGGTCTGAGTGGGATGATCTTTGGAGAGTTGGTGTAGATTCATTGGGCCAATTTCCACACTACAGGGATTCTATGTAGATTCTCGTGTTTCTGTACCTCACTCTCCTCCTTTAAGACATTCTGAAATCATACGTCTTCAGCCAAGGTTTTGGTCATTTGTCCTAACACCTTTTTCTGTGGCTCAGTGTCATTTTTTTTTTATAGTGCTGCTGTGAAATGTCTTGAGATATTTTATTATATTGAAGATGCTTCATAAATATAAGTCTAAGTTGTTGTTTTAAAGGGTTCTGTTGCCTGAAGCCATGAGTTAGTAGTTGCCTAGCTTTTCTTAGATTAGCAGTGGACCTGAAAAAGCATAATTCTTTAACAATTGTTGACTGCTTACCAGATGATTTTACTGACTACATCATTTTCAAAATCTCACTGAGCCCCTTTGCTTGCACAGCATCTGCAGGCAGAGAAATAGATTCTTGTTTATCAGGCAGAATGAATTTTAATGTCCACTTTAATAATTATTTCAATTCTTACAATCTCTCTGGAGTGACATAATTTAGATGCACAACACAAGTTGATTCTTTAGAATTGGAGCTTAGAGAGAAGAACTACACTAAATAATAAAAAAAATCACCCATCCGGACACAGCCCCTTTGCTTTACTTTGAACGCTAGTTAAATGGCATTAATAGCTGTTTAAAAAATAAAATATTTAGTGCCTACTCCTCAACTGACATTATGGATTTTCTCCTCCACCCATACAACTCTAATGATCAGCAATTCCTTTTACATTGTTTGAAATTGAGAGAAAGCCGCAGCATTGCACCTATATCTATCTACCTTCTCCTCTCACTGCTTCAAAAGCATGATGAGCCTGAGGGGAAAATAATTAAGTGAGGTGTCTGGGCTTGGGTCAATGTTGAATCATAGCTGCCTGAACACATTGGAGCAGGAGTAGACCATTCAGCCCCTTAACCCTGCTCTCCCATTTAACAAGATCATGGCTAATCTGATTTTAACCTCAAACCCTACCCTGATAACTTTTCAGCTCTTAGCTTAACAAGAATCTATCCACTGCAGCCTTAAAAATGTTTAAGGACTCTGCTTCCACTGCATAGTTCCAAAGACTCACGACTCTCTGCAAGAAAAAGAATTGCCTAATCTCTGTATCTGCCTCTACCACTTTTTCCTCTGGCAGCTCATTCCATACATGCACCACCGTCTTTGTGAAAATGTCCCTTAGGTCCCTTTTAAATCTTTTCCCTCTCACCTTAAACCTGTGCCCTCTAGTTTTGGACTTTCCCCACCCTGGGCAAAAGACCTTGGCTATTCACCTTATGTCTCACATGATTTTATAAACGTCTAAATGGATGATCCATGATTTTGAAACAGTGACCCCTATTTCTAAATTTTCCCATAAGAAGATATATCCTTTTCACAACTACCCTTTCAAGACCCTTCAGAATGTTGTATGCTTCAATCAAATTGCCTCTCACTCAGGAGATATAAACCTATCCTGTTCAACCTTTCCTCAGAAGACAACCCTACCATTCTAGATATTAGCTTAATAAACCTTCTCTGAACTGCCTCCAATGCATTTACATCCTTCCTTAAATAAGGAGACCATCACTGTGGTCTCATCAGTGTCCTGTATAATTGAAGAATAACCTTCCTGTTTTTGTATTCAATTTCCTCATGATAAATGATTAAATCCTATTAGCTTTCCTAATTACTAGCTGTACCTGTATTCCAATTTTTTGTAATCTGTGCACAAGGTCACTCAGATCCCTCTGCATCTCAGAGCCCTGCAATCTCTCATCAGTACAGAAAGGAGTCATTCATCTCATCATGTCTGTACCAGTTCTTTGAAAGAATTGCTAACTTTCATCCAAGCCCCAGCCTTTACCCCATAAAACAACAAATTAATTGTCTTCAAATACATGTCTCTCTAGTGTGGGGCAATTTACTTGTATAAATGAAAATCATTTTTTTCAAAACAATAGAAAGTAGAACAATATTTAAATGTAAAAATCACTGGACATTTCCCCCTTGTTTTACTCTGGCATTACGAGCTGACTACGCAAGAAAATATTTAGTGCCTTCTCCTAAACTGACCTTGAGTGAGTTTCTTTGGAATCTGCTTCCACCTATCTTTCGGACAGTGCATTCCAGATTTTGACAACCTTCTGTGTGCAAAAATTTTCTGCCATTTCTCTTCTGATTCATTTGACAGTTACTTGAATTCAATCATCACCAATTACTAGCCAGATGTATGTCATAAAATCGTAGAATCATAGAGTCATACAGCATGGAAACAGATCCTTTGGTCCAACTTGTTGACTAAGTATCCCAAACATAACTAGTCCCACTTGTCTGCATTTAGTCCATATCTCTCTAAACCTTTTCTATTGACGTACCTGTCCAAATGTCATTTAAATGTTGTAATTGTACCCGCCTCTACCACTTTTTCCTCTGGCAGCTCATTCCATACAAGCACCGCCCTCTGTGTGAAAATGTTACCCCTCAGGTCCCTTTTAAATCTCTTCCCTCTCACCTTAAACCTGTGCCCTCTAGTTTAGGACTTTCCCCACCCTGGGAAAAAGACCTCAGCTATTCACCTTATTTATGTTCCACATAATTTTATAAACATCTACAAGGCCACCCCTCAGCCTCTGAGTCTCCAGGGAGAAAAGTCCCAGCCTTTCCAGCCTATCCTTATAACTCAAACCCCCCAGTCCTGGCAACATCCTTGTAACTTTTTTCTGCATTTAAAAATTTATGCTCCACATCTGGGGACGCTGGCAAGGTCAGGTTTAATGTCCATCTCCAGTTGTCCTGAGCTGGTCCTGGGTCTTCTCCTTGAATGTTGGGGAATGTTGTTTCAACAGAGTGTTAGAGATGGAATTTCAGAATTCTGTCCCAGTGACAACAACAGTGAATGGCAATGTATGTCCACTAAGAATAATGTGTGATTTTTGGAGAAACTTGGGAGGAGGGTGCAGACAGTTCTCTCCAAATATTTGTTATTGTTATTTAATTGTTTTTACTGTTGTCTTATTGTGCTTGTACACCTCCTTCCCACGCGATTAAATACCTTCACTGTCCCCAAATGTGAAAAGCCATAAAATTTCACCCTATGTGTTTGCTTTGATCAACTTGTGCAGAAAATTTGATTTTAACCTTTAATGTCTTTAATGTAGTTGCTGATAATGATGAGTTGAGTAGTTGTACTGTATTGTTACAGAAAACCAAACTTTTAGAAGAGTTAGTTTCCCTGTGCAGACTCCACAGGAATGAATAGTTTAAGGAGTTTGAGAAGATAAATTCTAAACATCTGAACTTCTCTTGAAAAATCCCACCTGTCAGATTTTAGAAGAAAGTGCTGTCAACATTATGAGGACACCATTTGCAATTGTATCTCCAGATGAAAGTATCTCCTTACAGACTGGATTAAATAATGACTGGCTGGAGGTTGTCATCAGTTCACTTTCTATCTTGGTTCCATCTCTATGATTTGAGTTAAAATCCTGGCCAAGAAATTAGAAGTTTAAATGAAGTTACTTCAGGCAGTTCCTCTAAATCCCAGTGGACATAAGTCTATCACACAAAATTGTCTGTAATTTTGTGCCAATTGGTAGTTATGGGACCATCTCATGACAAGAGGCCAAAAGGGACATTGTGTACAAAATGGCTACATTATTATGGTAAGTTATTCTTCTGAGGTTACAGCTGGAGCTCATGAATGAGAAAAAAAGATTTGTTCTATCATTGCAGGAAATAAGAAACATAGCTTCAGTCCACAGCGATGTTCATCCAAAGCTCAAGTGTAGGAGAGCCATTTAACCCCAAAAGTAACATCAATCAATCTGAATTAGATAAGATGTGGCCGGAACTAAAATCTTTTCCTTGTCCATGGGCCTTTATTGTAACTTCAATAATCTTTGCCACTTCTTAACTGCCTCCACTTCAGCAACTGCTCACCCGTTGCGAGCTATGAATTTGAGCAAAGGGCTATCAACTTATTTCAACACTATATCAGTCGACATGTCACTTTGGTCAACGAGAAAATAAGGTCCAAGTCCATTTTCCTATTGGCCTTTGCAATCTGCATCTCAGCGTTGATGTAGAGGGATAACCTGATGAGTCGACAAGTTGTCTTTGTTGCCACCCTGATAGCTTCTAATTGAAACAGCTCGCACATTTTACATTTTCAGAATTTAATCTTTCAAATAAAAAAAAATGCAAAACAAAAAGGAACACCAATCCTATTAAGACTGACATTCAGGCTGCACTTTAAGGAATTATTGCTGTTGAATACAATGGCTCATCATGGTAAAGAAATGAAGCTTAAATTTCAAGAGCTTGAAACCAAGTACAAGGAATAGAAGGTACTTGACGAATGAAGAATATGCAAAGACATTCAAACAGAATTTAATGTCCAACATAGTATGCTGAGTAGTTGGATAAAGGATACAGAAAAAATAAAAAAGGAACATGAGAACGGAGAATGGATTGCTAATACCAAAAAAATGCAATTTGCGAAAAATCTCGGATTAGAGGTGCTCTTCACTGGGAATAACGTTATAGCTGACCAGAGTGTAGCATGAACTGAAAAAGATTTTCTGCAGAAAACTGAAAGCTTTGCAAAGAAAATGGATGTCAACAACTTTATTCTTCGCCACAGCTGATTTTCACAGTTTAAGTTCAACATACCTTCATCCATAAGCATATAATAAGTTTAATAGACACATTGGATGAATATTTTGAACTGGCTATCAATACAAATAAAAAAGCACAATTTTAAATAATAGGAAAGATATCCCTAGTATCCTGAACAATAATTATCCTCAATTAACATCACAAGAGCAGATTATCTAGTTAATATCACATGTGGGAGTCAACTGTATGCAAGTTGGGTTGTAGTGTTTCCTATATTTATAAAAGTAGTTAAACTGCAAATATACTTGATTGGCTTTGAAGAATTTTAGGATACTCTGCAGTCTTGAATGGCACTATGTAAATGCAAGTCTTTTATTTCTCTGATCCAACCCCTGCTGCTCCTGTTGAAATCTCTGGTCCTCCTCTTGGTCCGTGCTTTCACTGGACAGTCTCCAGCAGCATTCCCACTGGCATTCTACCTCTCAAAGCACTCCTAGGTTCATTACCTCTCTAATGTTGCCTCTCAACATGTTCACTAGCTCGACAAGGCAGTTTACAAATGACCAAATTATGAGTGTTTGCAAACCTCACTCTAAAGAGAAAGTTTGGTGTGTGAAGGCAGTACGGTCAGCAGTCTGATTTCTATGCTTTCATTTTCTTTCTGTTCAAATTACAAAACACTAATAAGTGTGGGTGAGTAAAGGGGCTGAGAGGTTCAATTTGTAAATTCCTAAAAATGTAGATGCAAGTAAATAAAGATGGCCAACAGCATTTGATGAAGTAAGTTGATTTGTAGTCAGCACAGATTGTACCTATCCTATTAGATGGAATTCTCTATTATTCTCAATTTAACTTGACTGTTCACTATTCTAAATGTCTGGGAGTAATTAAAGAAAGCATATTAAATCCCCAAGGGTGATTCTGAAGCATCTGAGTTTTCTTTCAATGTTTAATTCATTTGTTTTATGCTGTCAGTGTCCAAAACTAATGTATGATAATAGTGAAGAATTAACAATTACCATTAGGGCAAATGTTTGACAAACCACCTGTCCTTCATAACCAGGAAATCTATGTCATAACATATGTGCTATGACCTGAAATACATATTGCTATGGGGAGGATTGTTATCTAGGAATGTCCAGTCTATTCTTAGATTCCCTACGGTGCGGAAACTGACCATTCAGCCCAACAAACACCTTCTCTCTGAACAGCATCTCACTCAGACTCACCCTCCTACTGTATACTTCCCATCGCTAATCCACCTAACCTACACATCCCTGGACACTATGGGCAATTTAGCATGGTCAATCCATGTAAACTAAACATCCCTGGACACCATGGGTAATTTAGCATGGTCAATCCACCTAACCTGCACATCTTTGCACTGTGGGAGGAAACTGGAGCACCCGGAGGAAACCCATGCAGACATGGAGCAAATGTGCAAACACCACATAGGCAGTACCCTGAGGCTGGAATTGAACCCAGGTCCCTGGCTCTGTAAGGCAGCAGTGCTAACCACTGAGCCACCATGTTACCCCATGGGCTGCTAGTTACAGCTTTGTCGCTATTGTAGTTTTTGAGGAACATTGCCATAACTGCAAAGTCAGATTGATTAGAATGAACCCCGACTCAAACCATCACTCGCGTGCAGGCAGCTGAAGATTTTATTTCTCTTGCATGCTGTTGGGATACAGTGCAATGCCTGCCTGATGGAGTGGAGATGGCGGTGAGAGGCACTTATGCTCATCAAGTGTTGTGGACAGATGCTCTGGGGAGATGAGTGAACAAGCTGGCTTTGTGGCAGGAAAAGTGACACTAATCACAACCACTTCGAAATTTCCAGTACTCTCACTGAAATTGTAACCATCTTCCCTGCACCCCCCACCTCCTCGTCTCCCTCGCCAACCCAGAGTGCTTTGATTCCACAAATGAAAGCTATTCGTTTAGGATAGGATCAGTGTTTCTGTTTGCCAAACTGTGAAGATTTTAATGCGTATGTGAACTCCATTTTACAAGGTCTCATTTTAAATTGAGAATAATTCAAGTTAGGATAAAACACCATGGCAGACAAGCTAATTATACCACGTCTCCAGTGAAGTGTTTCCTGAAAAGCTGAAAAAAAGCTTTTAAATAAAATCTGGAATGCTGCTTCAGTCGAAAAGCAATACTTGTTAAAGTGAGATAATGCATCTTTCTCTTTAAGTCAATGAAAGACAACATTGATGTTCACTTTAGACACACTGTTCCATTGTAAACTGTCTGCTATTTCAGTATTCCCAGCAAAGTGATGTACAGAGAGCTACAGGCAAATACATGTCACTGTCTGTCTACATTTTCCAAAAGATAAACGTTCCCTTTTTGTGTATGGGAAGAACTTGATGAGCTAGTTATGATTTCCTAACACATAAATTAATATACTGGCCATTTTCACAAGTCTCGGACAATCTTAATAAGCTAAGCAAGGCATTTTGATGGAGATGTCCAATAAGCTAGGACTACTAAATTAATCAAAGCGTTTGATCATAGTAATTCGAACCAATCCTCTGAGTGGCTGGAAAATAATCCTTTCAGAGCTTTACGGATTGCATATTTTACTGTTAACTGCCTCCTGCCTTCTTTCCGCTCAACCCCACCCCCATCAGAACATAATGCCAGTTTGCTTTCAGAGTTGCGTTTTGCTTTATGTGAATCAAGAGCCCCACAGAGCCATTTGTGGTTGCCACACTAGGACAGGACCAGGCAGATCAAAGGCTTCATGGCTGAGGCAGCTTTAAAGAAACATTTTGGAAAATGCAAATACCGGGCATCCTTATCCCTTCACCAAGTATTCGTTTTCTAAATTATTTTGATTAAAAAGCATGCTTTGAGGTGTCCTCTGTGTTTTTTTTAAGCCAGTCATCTGCATGAGCTAATTTTTAAACAGATTAGTCACTGGGTTGGCTTGACACATGTCTTATGCAGTGTGCCAAAGCAGCAAATAGAGTCAATTAAACTCCCCGAGGGGTGGATTTGCTGGGTTGCGTTTCTCTGGATATTTTGCAGGCATCTGTTGCTCAGGAAAGCAAAAAGTACAAGAAACAAACATGAGGGAACAGATGGTTGGGAAGAGAACACCTGTTTTGTCAAGCCTGCAAGGTTCACTCTGGCAAGGATAACAAGGTGTAGAGCTGGATGAACACAGCAGGCCAAGCAGCATCAGAGGAGCAGGAAAGCTGA
>NC_063332.1:164328640-164345550 GCF_021869965.1 Rhincodon typus
CCCTTGTTCAGAAAAAAAAATGTTTTCTGAAGAAGGGTCTCAACCCAAAACTTCAGCTTTCCTGCTCCTCTGATGCTGCTTGGCCTGCTGTGTTCATCCAGCTCTACACAATGTTATCTCAGATTCTCCAGCATCGGTAGTTCCTACTATCTCTCTCACTATGGCAAGGGCTCTCCCAAACCCCAGACATGTTATCTGCTGGGAGAGCATAAAACACAAAAAGAAATCCAGGGATAATAAAGGGGAGAAATACATTCCTGTTTGATCCCACCCCCCTTCAAGAATTGAAATGAGTCCAGGATATCCTATTGGTAACACACACATTAACAGTTGATCAACTTATCTTCCTTGCAATGAGATCTCTACCTCAGCCAAGGATTAATCCACTTCCCCCTGGAAGAGCTATCATCCCACACTGCACTCCACACCCATCCCCAAAACGGAATGAATTGCAGAAGTTCATGACCTCTCATGGAACCACTTCTTATCAAGCCAGTCCCTATATCTTTGTAGCTTAAACACAAGTTTGCTTTCTTCTCTGATCTGCCAAGTTGATCTCTTGATTGAATCCTTACACTATCCATCAACACTAGCAAGGACCCATTGTGTGTCAAAAAGGATTCTCACCCTATTAGTGAGATTGGGCTTTACAGCAGCCATGGATAATGGCCTTTGAACTGCTAATCATATAAGATTAAGCTGAACCCTATTATTTTTTGTTGCTGTTTGCTATGTTTTGAGCAGCATTTAACGGTTTAGGAAGATTGGTGATTATTGCTGTTGCCTGCAGACAGCCTTGCTTAGGGTTTGAGGGGCTTTGCCCTTCTGCTATTGAGACTTCAGACAAGACTGCCTGATGGGAGGGGATCTTTTGATTGTTTACGGTCTCTTTTAAGAGCTGAGCAAGGGAACAGTTTACAGTGGAAGTCCTCGTGCCCACAGTAATAACTTCTCATGGTTCTTTCTGGCACCATCCTGGCACAGCTGGTCCTTCCAAATTAGTTGCAAGTGACAAAGCATGATGGTAAATTGGTCACATTTGTTCCTAGGCCTCCTGTTGCCTGGAAAATGGCCAAGGGGTAGGGTGTGGCAAACACGGCTGTGGTCAGATCTTCCTTTGCATATTCATATGAATGGTTCTGGTCGGTAGCAGGTGCGTTAATCCAATTGAAAGTAAATTAGTTTATAAATTATATTTTTTAATTAGCACAGCATTAGTGATATAATTAGTATACCACCAGTTCTGCTGTTGGCGTTGCCAATTAAGCCTGGAGCTTGAATGTTTCAAGCCTCAAATCACATCAACGGGAGATCACGATGCATGGAATAGCTCTTGCTTTGCATCATGTACAGTGAAATCAAAACTGTGTTGATAAAGAACATGTTTACATTTCTAAGATATATAGCAAAAGGAGCAAGTTTCCCGACATAGCATATTCCAACTAAATGTAGTTTTATATAAGCTATATTGATGAATTATAACTAAGAAGATGCACATTGATAAATTCCTGTGGTTGATCATTTTAATTTAATTATTAAAAGAAGTACTTCCAGAAATTTCATACTGTAGCGTTCACTTAAAAACAATTACAGCTGCTTAATGCATGGAACCCTGAGTTTGTTTGACATCTTCTAATAAGATCTCATAAGCTATTTAATATTTCAAAGTGATTTTTTTTGCACATATCAAAAGATGAACTGTTTTGCCTCTGTAGCCTCCAAGCTGAATGGCTGGTTTGCATTCCAGAATAATGGCAATAGTGTAGGTTCAGTTTCCTGAGGTTTGTCTGAGGTCTAAATGTAGGCTCTGCCTTCTTAAATTCACCCCTCGCCTGACCCTCAGGTTATACTCAACACTGATCTCTCCTCTCTAATGAGACAGCAGCCTAAGGTCCTCTGTTACTTTGGCAACTTTCCCTTTCACTTCATGCACTCCCAGACCAGGTTTATCACAGGCCTTATACAGAGTCCCATTGCTCATTCCAAAAATATGTCATAACCCAACCTCAGAAGATTGTTCTTTGTTAAATTAATGGGAATTTTTCCATTTCCCATACAAACAACATTTGGGGCAGAATCTTGTGCTTTTCCTATGATCAGAAAGCAAAGGAGATGGGGAGCTTACTTGAGCAAGGTCACAAATCAGCTTTCCAAAGGCTGGATGAACTATTGCAATCAAATTGTTGGAACTTTAAAGATGGATCAAACTTCCCAATGCCAGGCCTTGGGAAGTCCATTTGCATGCCGTGCAACTCATTAAAAGGCCAGCTCCCCATAAGTAAGTTTCCTTTGCCTCTTAAGTTTCTGGTGAGGGATTACTACATGCCTTCAAATTTCCAACTGCATTTAAGAGGCATGTGGCAGGCAAGGTGCTGAACCTGCTAGAGTTTGTAGTTTGGGAAAGTTCGTCCATTCCCGGTCGTGATTCAGATCTGGTGTTTGTGATCTAAGTTGCATGGGGCATAGAGGATGACCAAGGTGCCAGGCTAGTGTGTAATGAGCATGGGTCAAAGAGGTTGGCCAAAGGCAGACATCTGCCTGGCCAAGAAAGGCAACCTAATGGGGAGAGGGTGCAAGGAATGGAATGTTTAGCCATGGGTATCTACTCTAAGAGCTCAAGTGATGCTCTTGGCTTACAGTTAGTCTATGCCTGTCTGGAGGGGCTTCAAATATGGGGACAACATCTTCAGCCCTGTAATGTGAGACTATTAAAATCCTGTCTGTTCCCACCCCAAGATTCATATAAATTGCACAAGAGAAGACGACTGGCGCCAGATTGGATGTGATGCACACTTCCACACTCAATGCCAAAATTATATTGTCTAACAGAAGACTGCTCCAAGAATTATCTTGCCACACAGGAAATGCATTCAATCCATCATGCCTGTGGTTGCTTCTGTTGAAAGGCTATTCACTTAATCCCGTATCTATCGCTATTTCCCCATTCCTCTGCAAATTTTTAAGTATATACACAATTTTCTTTACATAATTACCATTGAATCTGATGCACCACTCTTTAAGACAGTGCATTCCAAAACGTAGCAACTCACTGTGTAGAAACATGATCCTTATCCCTCCTGGCTATTTTGCCAGTGATTCTAAATTGGTGACCTCTGATTACAAACCCTCCTGTAAGTGGAAACTGTTTCTGAAGAAGGAGAAATTAGTACAGAAATTGTCCAGGATAAAATTATATACAGCGGAGGTATTTGAAAGGTTGGGTGGCCTTCAAAGCATAAAAGTCATCTATTCCACGCTTGTCATTCTGGAAGTAAGAATGGAAGTTGTAGAGGCTCAGACCACAATCTTCCAATCCTTCTTCAATATGGCAATAGTGTTACAGGACAAGAGGACTGTAAATGCTACATCTCTGTTCATAAAGGGAGAGAAGGATAAATCTTTCAGTTACAAGCCAGTCAGGAATTTCTGAAGAAGGGTCCAGACTCAAAACGTCAGCTTTCCTGCTCCTCTGATGCTGCTTGGCCTGCTGTGTTCATCCAGCTCTACACCTTGTTATCTAGGAATGGTGAATAGTTCTTTTGGAAACTGCAGGGAAGTTTGTTGTGGTGAGCTCTCATGCTCATTAATAGGGCCACTGCTCTTTTTGATATGTATTAATGCCCTAATGGACTCTCTTTAAGCTATATCTTTCTTTTTTTTCATTTATTAAACCATTCAAAATTGCACTGCATTGTGGAAAGAGTGAAAAAGCTTTTCATTGTATTTTTACTGTTTTTCTCACATGACAATAAAATCATTCATTCATTTGGGCATGCTAGGCACAATTTCAAAGCAGACTTCAGGAAAATGTGGGCAGACTAGCTGGTTAAGAATAGCAAATGACCAAAAGCTTAACTCTATCAACCATTTCAGTACCATAACTACGAGAGTTTAGAAATTCTGAGACAAGTAACTAACCTCCTGACTTCCCAAAGCCTACCAACATTTACAAAGTACAAGCCAGTAACAAGGGAGAATACTCTCCATTTACCTGGATGACTGCATCTTCAACAACATTCAAGAAGCTCAACACCATGCAGGGCTAAGCAGCCTGTCTGAATGGTACCTGAGCCACACAGTGGTAGAAATGCATATCGTCAAAGGCACACCAAGACTCCTATGAGACCTCCTTCCAAAACTTCAACACCTAAAAGGACGAGGGCAGCAGACTCATAGGAACGCCATCACCTGGATATTACCTTCCAAACCACACATTATCCTGACTTGGAGCTACACTGCCATTCTTTCACAGTCACTGAGACAAAATCCTAGAACTCCTTCCTTAACAGTTCTGTTGGTGTCCCTACACCCCAAGTGGCTCACTACCACAGTCTCAAGGGCAATTAGGGAGGAACATTAAACATTGACCCAGTCAGCCATGCCCATACTCCATTAAATAATAAATTTTTAAAAAGCTAGATGAAATTTAATGTAGAGAAAAGTGATTTATTCAATAGGAAGAATGAGGAGAGGCTAGATCAACTAAACTGCAATTTTAAAGGAGGCTGTCTACATGCAGATATCTTTGAAGGTGGGAGGCGAAGGTAAGAGGCTGTTAAAAAAGTACTGGGCGTCCTTCAGCGATAGCAAGAACTGCCAGATGCTGGAATCAGATACAATACAGTGTGGAGCTAGAGGAACAAAGCAGGCCAGGCAGCATCAGAGGAGCAGGAAAGTCGATGTTTCGGGTCAGGACCCTTCTTCTGAGGAAAAAGAGAGAATGATAAGAGGTGTTCAAAAAGCTTGAGGGACTTTGATAAAGTAAATGCAGAGAAATTATATTCAGAGGTGAAAAAGGTCAGTAACTGGAAGAGGCAACTTTAAAGTAATTGGCAAAGGAACAATAAATAGTATGAATAAAACACAAAAATTGCACAAGAATTTACAAACTGAAATGCATAGCTTGAAAGGGTGGTGGAAGCAGATTCAGCAGTAATGTTCAAAAGGAGTATGGATCGATACCTGAGGGGAATAAATTGCAGGGCTTATGGGCAGGTTGAAAGAAGCACTGAAATTAGACTAATTAGGTAGCTCTCTCCTTTTGTAACATTCGTTGCACCTGTGAAAACTTTGGAGTGTTTTGGAATGGTATTTAAAAAGAAAGAGAGTACCTAAAGTAAGTGTGGGCCCCTTGGATAATGTAACCGGGAAATTGGTAACAGGAAATAGGGAAATGGCAGGATATTTAAACCAATATTTTGCATCAGTCTTCACAGCGGAAAACCCAATAAAGGTCCCAAAGATAAAGCTAAGCAAGGTACGCATGGAAGGAAAGATCTTGTCACAGGCTGTATCATGAAGGACAAAGTATTTGACAAACTAATGGGACTACAGAGCAGACAAGCCACCTGGGCCTTAGCCTGTATCCAAGGGTTTTAAAAGAGGTGGCTGCAGTGATAGTGGACACATTGGACACAATATTCTAGACCTCACTGGATTTCAGAAGGGTTCCAGCGGACTGGAAAACTACTGTTTTGAAACCCCTATTCAAGAAGGCAGCGAGATAAAAGCAGGAAACTATAGGCCAGTTACCCTAACATCTGGCATAGGAATATCCCAATTTCCATTAAGGAAAAAATAGCAGGACATTTAGAAAAGCTTAATGCAATCAATCAGAATCAACATGGTTTTGTGAAAGGGAAATCATGTTCAGCAAATTTGCTAGAACTCTTTGAGGATACAAAAAGTAGATTTTATAAAAAGGAGCTGGTAAATGTAGTGTCATTTTCTGAAGAAGGGCCCAGACCTGAAACGTCAGCTTTCCTGCTCCTCTGATGCTGCTTGGCCTGCTGTGTTCATCCAGCTCTACACCTTGTTATCAATGGTAGATCAGATTTCAGAATGCATTCAATAAAGTGCTATATAAAAGCTTATTGCACAAGCTAGGACCTCATGTTATTGTGGGTGAAATAACTCCACAGAGGCCAGTACCCCAACATCAAGCCACCCTTTATTTACACATGCATAGTACTCAACACTGGTCCAGCTTCCTCAGAGCCAACACTCAGAGTGAACAGTGACACTCCTGCTTATAGCTGTCAACTAGGGCTCCCTGAGTGGACCAGATTAACAGCCCCAATCAGGAAACTCATATTCTGTGAGATGCACCTAGCTGGCCTCATTACAATCACTACTAGCATGGATTGAGGATCCAAGAGAAGGCAGAGAGTTGGAGTTAATTGGTCTTTTTCCAGACTGGAAAGATATAATCTTTAGAATGCCATAAGGTTCAGTCCTGGGGTCTCAATTGTTTACTATCTATTTACTGTCAAATGACGTGGAGGAAGGGACCGAGTGTAATGTATCCAAATTTGCTGATAATGCAAAAATGGATTGGAGTGCAATGTTGTGATAAGGGCTTAAGGAATCTGCAAGGGAATAAGGATAGATTGAGTGAATAGGCAAAAACTTGGCAGATGGAATTTAATGTAGGAAAGTGTGACATCATTCACTTTGGTAGGAACAGTTGAAAGGAAGACCATCACTTCAATGGAAAGAGTGAGGCTCCAAAAATGATGCAACACAGAGGGACTTGGGTGTCCTATCGCATGAAACACAAAATGTTACCATGGTCATGCAGCAAGAATTAGAAAGCAAACGGGATTTTGGCCTTTAATACAAGGGGTGTTGGAGTTTAAAAATAGGGAAGTCTTGCTACAACTATTTAAGGTGTTGGTGATGCTGCATCTGGAGTACTATGTTTAGTTTTGCTCCCCAGTTTAAGAAAGAATGTACTGGCATTGAAGGCAATTCAACAGAGATTAACTCAGCCTGATTCCTGGGATGAAGGAGCTGACTTATCAAGAACAACTAAACTTAGACCTTTATTCATTACAGTTTAGAAGGATGAGTGGTGGGCTTATTGAATGTACAAGATTCTGAGCGGGTAGATTTTGAGAAGATGTTTCCATTAATGTGAGCATCTCGACATACAGGAATTGTAACAGAATAAATTATATTGAAATTAAATTAAATTAAATGATATTTTATACACTTATTTAAAACTAAGATGAAAAGAAATTTCTTCTCCCAACGGATAGGGGATGTCTAGGATTCTCTATCTTACAGAGTTGTGGAGATTAGATCAATGAACTTACTTAAAAAGAAGGTTGATAGATGTTTGAAATATCACAGATTTGAAGACTGTGCAGAGCTAGCATGAAAGAGGAGTTGAGGCCTTGTTAAATGGTGGGGTAGGCTTGAG
The DNA here is from genome assembly GCF_021869965.1 of Rhincodon typus. Lineage (NCBI taxonomy): Eukaryota > Metazoa > Chordata > Chondrichthyes > Orectolobiformes > Rhincodontidae > Rhincodon > Rhincodon typus. Next base: position 164,335,845 of record NC_063332.1, read on the forward strand.
GGGCTGAATGGCCTATTCCTGCCCCTATTTCATAGATTCTTATGTAGTACCATGTAAGAATTACTAAGCCTGCTAAACACGTTACACATAGCATCCATCCTACAGCTGTCAGACTGAGGAGACTTTGATTCGATTAGTCTGGTAGAAGTCAGACCCAAAGGTGATAGGTCAGGAGTGTAATTCATGAGCTGCTCCTTTCCCTGCTCCATCAAAGTCTTGTTCATAACACGCTAACCATACTTAGTCTATTAAATTCAGCTTGTTAAGCACTGATATGAAGTTTAGAAGAAGTTTCTAATGCTGAAACCCTTTGTGCATCAAAACTTCACACATTTGCCGCCACTTTTCATGACGTTAATGACAAGGAAGGCTTGTGGTTTGTGATGTTGTTCATTCACTCATTCATCAAAATTCTTGTGTTCATCACAATTTCACTTGTATGATAAAGTGACAGAATGCGGTGCAAGATATATATTTTGAGGTCATTCTTTCAGTACTCCAGACTGCTATCCTTTTAAATGTAAACTTTTTAAAAAACATTTTCCTCATCTCTCAATATTTTTTTCTCTCATTTTCCACCAGCACGATTATTTGTAATTCTGATTAAAGTGCTTGAACTGAACACCCAAGGGGAGTTTGGCCTTGCAGTTGATATAATCATTTTCCATGAGTTGCTTGCTGAAGGATAGTTAATGTAAAATCAACAGTTTTTGTTTATGTGTTTGTATGAAGAAAGTTATTTAGAAGAGGGAAGAGGTGGTGCAAGCCGGAGGTGAAAGAATTTAGACAGGCATGGAAGGCATGGCATGAAGGGTCCATTTAAACATACCGGAACCCTCTAAACAAGGCAATAAAACAGAGTGTACATTGCACTAACTGTTAACAATAAAATTAGTCAACAACTGTAACTTTACTGGACATTCTCCTATCTTTTTCTTATGCTATTTCTTTTCTTTATCCTTGTTTTAATCTTTGGCCAATAACTGGCTCCTAACTGTAACCACACTTTCCCCTCTATTTTTTCCTAACATGCTCTCTTAGTTTACTCTCTTTCCTCCAAATTCCCTTTCCCTCCCCCTTATTTTTTCTCTCTCTCATCTCTGTCTACCAAACTTTCTGAATTTCCATCTATATGTCTCTTCTGGGGTCAAAGGAGATGTAGACCCCTTTGCCCAATCTCTCCAGATTTCTTTTTTGCAAAAATATATTTTATTCATATAAAAATCTTTATGTACATGCACCGTAACTGAAACAGTTCAGTTCTGTACAGTCTTTGCATATGGAGAACAAACAAACATTGGAGTTTGACTTTCTCTACAGTTGCAACAAACCCAAGGCATTTCTTACTAATGCAAGATACTACTTGCAAATATCTGAGCAGCTATATCATGTATCAGGTGAAGAGCTGAGCTGAATGCCCCTGCTTTGATCACACATTTATGCTGGGTTAGCAGTTTGGGTTAACCTCAGCTTTCTGATTCAGGGAGATCGGTGATCAGTCAGATGAACCAGTTCTATTAACACTTGCTATGAGGACTTGCACTACACAGGGTGCAACAGTGGCATGGTGATGGTGGTCTAAAAATCCAGAGGCCCAGGTTAGAGTTCCAGAGACACAATTCGAATCCCACTGCAGCAGCTAATGGAGCTAAAATTTAATTAATAAATCTGGAATATAAAGCTAGTCTTAGCAATAGTGACTATGACAACCATCAGTGATTGCTGTTAAACAGTATACATGCAAGAGAGATTGATGGCTTTCTAAAAACTAATGACATCAAGAGATATGAAATGGTGTTGGAAAATGGAGTTGAAGTAAATGATCAATGTGTAGTGATTGTAATGAGGTCAGCCAGGTGGACCTCATAGAATATGAGTTCCCTGATTGGGGCTGTTAACCTTGTCCAATCAGGGAGCCCTGGCTGACAGATATAAACAGGAGTGTCAGAGGTTCTATTCACTCTGGGAGCTGGTTCTGAGGAAGCTGGACCAGTGTCCAAAAACTGTGCATGTGTAAATAAAGGGTGACTTGCTGATGGGATAACGGCCTCTGTGGAGTTACTCGCAACCATATCTAGAATTGTGAAGCAGGCCATAGGGCTGAATGGCCTACTCCAGCTGTCTGTTCTACTGGTTCACTAATGTCCATTAGGGAAGGAAATCTGCCATCTTTACCTGGCTCGGCCTGCATGTGATTCCAAACCCGAGATCCAATCAATGTAGTATGGTTGATTCCTGAATGCCTTCAGAAATGGTCTAGCAATTCAGTTAGGGATGGGCAATGAATGTTGGCCTTGTCAGTGATGTCCACATCTCATTAAAGAAAAAAGATCGATGCAAGGAATCAATACATGAATGGGGAGGGAGAGCAGAGGTTTTAGAAGGTAACCTATAAAGTTATACTCATAAATGTAACCCAAAGATCCTTATTATAGGCAGTTTGTCATATACAGAACAGAATATTCCCTCCGATATGCTGCTAAAAGTCCAGTTGGCAATTCCTTACCTCACAGTAGAGGCTTAATATCTGTGCTTTGAGTCTGGCTGCTATGGTGTTCAACAAATAAATAGGTTTTGATGCCATGACGTTGATATTGAGTAATTCTAATCAGAATTTCCTGTAGGGATGCAGTGCTTTAAACTGTTTTCCTTTGCTCTGCCAGGGTTTAAATCAAGCCTAGTTTGCAGATGCATATCTGTTTTAACTGAAATGTATTTGGGTAGTTTCAATCGCGTTTACAGTGTGGACAGTCTGAAGAGAGCAACTACAGAAACATTCTGAGCTTACTTGACAGTCTTGCTCAGGAAAAGCTAACAAAGTTGGTACGGCTGCTAGAAACGTCTCAAAGCAAAGGAACCGGAGGTAGGTTACCTTTTAGCCTCTATGATTGTGTATGTGGGCGCATCTGTTTATTGCCTGATCTCAGAATGTTGCAAAGCACTGACAGCAATGAAGCATTTTTGAAGTGAAGTCACTGCTGTACAGTAGGAAATGTAGCAGTCCATTGCGCACAGCAAGATCTCACAAAATGCAATGAAATGAGCGAACTGGTAAGTGTTAGTCAGGATACTGGGAAAAATCCTTGCTCTTCTTTGACGAAGTAGAATCTTTTATGCCTCCTCCTCAAATGAAAGACAGCATCACTGACAGTGCAACATTCTCTCTGAACTGTGCTACATTGTCTGCCTATGTAATGTACTCAGTGGAGTGGACTGTATATTAACTCATATGGATCCTTTTTGACTCTACGGAATATATTTATACATACGCCCACAAATGTGTACATTGAATAGAGAGGAAACAGGGTATTGACATATTTGTGATATTTTTAACTCCTGTTCACTTCCCTCGCCATCCCAACATCAACATTCTGATGACCTGCAGCCGACGCCACGCACTCTCATTGTTTTTAGAGAGAAAAGTGCGTGCGATGTCTCACATGATCACAGTGCCCCCAGCAACAAACCCTTTTAGCTCAGCAGTTGGCCAGCCTGTCACACTGGGAACATGCCAAGAGACTGAGGAAGTGCCAGAGCTTTTGAAAAAAGAAACAGATACAAACAAATCAAGGATGTGGAAAGTAAAATCCTTTTGTAATTAACCAACATTCCAGTACATAACACAATGTGCTCATGTAGTCATATCTTCCTTGCTCTAGCTGGTGGGGGAAAGATTACTTAAAACAAAGGGACATTGCCAAGGTTGGAGGGTTTGAGCTATACGTCGAGGCTGAGCGGTGTCCTTCTCAAGGTTTATAAAACCATGAGGGAGATGGATAGGCTGAAGAATCAAGGTCTTTTTTCCCAGGGTAGGGGAGTCCAAAACTAGGTGGCATTGGTTTAAGGTGAGAGGAGAAAGATTTAAAAGGGACCTAAGGGGCAACTTTTTCACGCAGAGGGTGGTATGTGTATGGAACGAACTGCCAGAGGAAGTGGTGGAGGCTGATACAATTTCAACATTTAAAAGGCATCTAGATGGGTATATGAATAGAATGTGTTTGGAGGAACATAAGCCAAATGCTGGCAAATAGAACTATATTAATTTAGGATATCTGGTTGGCATGGACAAGATGGACTGGAGGGTCTGTTCTGTTCTGTACATCTCTATGATTCTATGACTGTATTAAGGTGACCCCTATTTATAAATAGCTCATTTTTGGTGTGTAAAAGTCACTGGCAAGATCAGCATTTACTGTCCACCAAAGTTGGCCTGAGTGATAGCTTTTGCATCTGAACTGATTTGATACAGCTGGCAGCCAGCTCAGAGGTCAGTTAAGAGGCAATTGGAGAAATATTATGTTTTGGTAAGGGTTTGTCTATTCAGGTAAGCTCAGGCCAGAACTCTCAGTATTTCTTCATGCAGTACTTATTTCCATGATAATCTTGCAGTGACACTTCTGTCTTAAGTTTCTTTGATTGCAACCTTATACAGAAGTCTCTTCAAGTCACTCTGTTGTCATTGGTTAATCGCAGCATTCCTTAAACTTTATTTCTACATGTAATGACCTGGCCTTTGATAGAAGAAGGCTGGGAGCTCTGCCAGTGCAAACTATTTTTCACTTATTGAATATTTATACTATTTACAGAGATAGGTTTTTGCAGGGCTCTATAAGAAATTTCCTTTAGGTTTTATCTCCATGTGATCCAACATCATCATTGATGATACACTTTTAGCGATTAATATTTGGGTGACACAGTGGCTCAGTGGTTAGCACTGCTGCTTCACTGTACCAGGGGCCTGGGTTCAATTCCAGCCTTGGGTGACTGTCTATCTGGAGTTTGCTACGTTTTCCCTGTGTCTGTGTGGATTTCCTCCCACAGTCCCAAGATGTGAAAGTTAGGTGGATTGACAATGCTAAATTGCCCCGTGGTTTCCAGGGATGTGTAGGTTAGGTGGATTAGCCAGGTGAAATGTAGGATTACAGGGATACAATAAGGGGCTGGGGCTGGGGCTGGGTCTGGGCAGGATGCCCTTTGGAGGTTTGGTGCAGTCTTGATAGGTGAAATAGCTTGTTTCTGCGCAGAAGGGAATCTATGATTAAAGCCATTGAACCACTATACCACAGCAAACACATATACTACCCCATCACTGTGCCAGTAGAGTCATATATACATCAGATCAGGTAGGTATGACAGCTTTCACTCCCTATTAACTTCATATACTACATCTCCCTCCCCACAAGTCTTTCATTTACCTGTAACCTGTTTACATTTTCATTCTCCGTCCAATGCCTCACCGTCCCTTGTGCTAATCATGTTGATTGTTAACCATATTCTTAGTTCTCTTGGACGATGTGTATGATGTCTGGTCCCCATCTTCTTCTCCTTAGAAGGCACTGAAATCAGCATTCTGAGATTCTGCTTCTTAATCACTGTATAAAGATGGTTGATGGAGATTTTCATCCTCTCTGTTTTCTTTTCTTCTTCTTTCTAGCTCGTGTGAGAAAGGTAAATCTGTTAGCCATTACTCTTTGATTGAATGAAGCTTACTCAGCTCCTGTGAAGATTTGCATTGCTGTAATTTCGACTTCTGAAAAAAATAAAGCAAAAAGTCATGGATCATCCATGAATGAATCTGTTGAACGAAGAGTATTCTGGTGAAGGAATGATGATGTTCTTGTTCATACTGTAAGAATTTCATTTTCTGTGGGTGGTATTTCTTTTTCTCAAACTCTCTTTTCACAACTTGCTCGTCAGCAGCAATAATGTCTGCAAAACTTAAACTCGATTTTTGGTGAAACCAAAAACAGCAGAAAAGAAAACATAAAGATTCATAAAAATGACTCTTTCTTTTATGTCTATGGCACTGTTAAGATCTGTAATAAATTCTTCTTTAGTTTTCTGATCTGCAGACTTCATTGCAGATTTGATATCTGGTTGTTCTGATTACATGTCATCGGTGTCTTTAGGAGAATGAACTGAGAGAGTGGCATGTTTGTCACTTGTGAAGACCATGGTGATCCTTCCCAGCAAAGACAACAAGGCTAACCTCTTCTACCCTGTCTTCAAGGAGTAAAGCAATGTCCAGAATTTCTTCCTGCAACAAATCATCAATAGCACATTTTGATTATCGTCTTTGCTTAATCACTTGTCTGAAGGAGCAAATTAAGATGTAGAATATGGTCCTTCAGCTGGTCACCTTCATCCTTGGTGCACCTCTGTCCCACTTTTTCTTGCCGTGTGGTCAAGGAGGTCAGGGAAGAGATTCGGGTCTTGTGATGATGAGATGTTCCGATCACTGATGAGAGTGTTTTCTCCAATGTGTTCTCCTGGGCTAAAGGCTTTTCACTTTCCCGTTTTTGTCAGTGTTGGCTGGAATCCTGGGCAAAAGGTTCACACCTTTGCCTTTACCGTGTGTAAACATCACAACTGCATTCTGGGAGTCTTTGACAGAAGAGAGCTGGAAAGAGTGCTTGTGTAAACTAATGGATAATTATTGGCTATTAACACTATTCACAGAGACAAGATTTAGCAGGATTCCATTAGAACCTGCTTCCTTCAGGTTCCAACTCCATTGTGATTTGACAATATACCAGTATCACTGAGGATGCACGTTAGGTATTAGCATAGGAGCTATCAAACCGATATACCACAGCAAACACATATACCAACACATGTGTGTGCCACTGGAGTCGCACATGGATCAGATATGTTGAATTCATTCCCTAAAGGACATGAGGAAACCAGATGGTTTGCTTCAACAATTCTAGGTCACTTTTCCTGATGTCAGATTTTTCCAGATATTATTTCAAGAGCACTATTTTCACTTTACTGTGAATGAATTTTGTGGAAATGGTTATTTGGTGCAAAGCTCATTTCAATACTTTGTGGAAGTTGTTTTCTGGATAACTGAATATAATAGATAGAATCAACAGGTGTCAAGGTGCCAACGTTAGAATCATAGAGTTGAACGCTGAAGTGAGGAACAGAGACTGACTGGTGGCTGGTTTCCTGAGCCCATTCCCAGCTCTGGCCAATGCTGCTGAGTTAGTTATGGGGCCACCAGAACTGCCCGTTCCCATGTGGCAGGGTAGTCACTAATCTTGTTAAGAGTTAGGTAATTAACGCTTAAAGGAGGCTGATTGGGATTTTCCAGTTTCTGCTTGTGCTCGGGACAGTTTAACTGCTTGGTAACAGGGATTCCTAGCAAGCTGGCTCACTACTGCTCCAGGCAAGTGCATTGGCTCACCACAACGGTGATGATCTTCTGGCTTTTGTTTTTGTTTCCTTACTACAAATGTTGAAAATATTAGTGAAAGGGTCTATCTTTGCTTGCCGTCTATCTCAGCCAGCTGCTCCTCTCAAATTGCAAGGCCACTGCTTGATCCTTTTAGCTTTTGAGCCTGCTTGCTGCTGTTAATTGGAGAGCGAAGCTCTCTACTTAGTAACTAAGAGGGTGCCTCTCTGCCAATCCCTAGTCCGTGATTGTTCCCTACAGGAGTGAGTTTGGCACCTGTAAACAGTCATGAGTCCTGCTTCCTACCTCTAGTGGAAATCTCACTCCTTACAGTAATCACAATATAGATGGGGGCCATTGGGCCCATTAAATCTGTGCTATTGTAGATCAATCCAGTCATAGTATTAATGAATGCTCATGTGCAGGAGGATAACATTGATGGATAGCAAAGTGTTGTGGTTTAAGACAAAGACAGGTCCTCATTAAGTTGTTCAATGATGAAGTTAGAGTTGTTAGTTATTCTACTGAAGAATTCTAAGGAGAATTCATAGTACAAAGAACGACTTGTGGCAAAAAGTTTCAATTCCCATAAAAGTCTACCTAATTTATGGGACACCTCTGGATATGATGTGAGGTCTTGAAAATGCAAATCTTACACAAGGAAAAATCTACAGCTATCAGTTATCTTATCTCATTTGATATCTCATTAATTTACCCATTCACTCATTCACTCACAATGCACTCACTCACTCATGCATTCACTCACTCACTCTCTCACTCACTCATTATCTTCCGAGGGATATTGCACAGAGCTTGAAATTTTCAGACTCCAATGGTATGACATTTAGACATTTGGAAGAGTGAGATTTCCTGAAGAGAAAGAAGAGGTTATAGAACTCTCCAAATAGAGCTGACTGTGCAAACGAATAGGGCTTCTTCCTCAATTCTTTAGCCAACGCCAATGTATAAGAATTTCTTGTGACAAAATAGGAAGTGAAAATCCTTAAGATTTATCCATACTACATATATCCTCAATAACATTTCAATATTCTGCTACTGCATTGCAGAAAAGGCAGAGTTTGATATGATGATTAAATATTTCTCTATGAAATTCAGTAAGGTATTGCCTGCTTGGATAGACAACATACAGTTGGTTTAGATTAAATTACATTCAAGTCAATAATTCACCTTAAACTCTTAAGAATGGGGCATGGCTTTTGGGTTTGGAAATCAAGGAAAAATTTCTTTTCTCTCCTGGAAATAATTGTGTAGGAATTTGTTCAAAGAATCATAGAATCATAGAATCCCTACAGTGTGGAAACAGGCCCTTCGGCCCAACAAGTCTACACCAACCTGCAGAGCATCCCACCCAGGCCCATCCCCCTATAACCCACCTAACCTACGTATCCCTGGACACTGCGGGCAGTTTATCATGGCCAATCCACCTAGCATGCACATCTTTGGACTGTGGGAGGAAACCGGAGCATATAGTTGACCTCTTGTCTGGGACTGTCTTCTGGACTCCCAAGACAGCGGGAAAACACCCTCCCAGCACCTACCCTGTTAAGATACTTAAAACTGTTAAGGAGGAGAATGAACCTTTTCACAACATTGAAAACTTCTTCAAATGGTTCTGTATCTAATTTTGTCTGCCTCTCCTGTTTTGCTGTATGTTCTTTTTATAACAAGCTTTTATTCACCATGTGGTCCTTTTAAAACATGGTCTTTGAGATTTCATCTTTGCCCACCCTTTTTCTTCCACTTTTCCAGTTTTGCTGCATCTTACACTTTCAATGATCGTTTTATGTAAGCCAGAGACCACTTCAATTTGAAGGCTTTTACAGGTTTGTTGATAAGAAAACCTTGATGAGAATACCAAGTAAAGGCTGCTTCAATGATCAGAACGGAGTTCGTATTCAGACACTAGCTCTTTCCAATGCTGTAATAATAGTTTCAATTTAATACTGGTTAGCAAGGGACTTTTTGATTCTCAGGTACTGTTGAAATTCAGGGTACTGTTATAGCAGGTTGGTATGGGATATCTAGTTGCTGGTGAAATTAAAGGTGCAGTTGTATATGTGGATGCTTTTGAATATCTAGGTGCCGTTCAATATTTGGGTGCTATTGGATATCAAAGTGCTGTTGAATATTAGGGTTCTGCTGAACATTTAGTTTCTGTGGAATTTCAGAGGGATGTTCAATATTAGTGTGCTGTTGAAAGAAAGGGGTCAGCTGAATTTCAGGGTGCTCTTCAATATTAGGGTTCTGTTGAATTTCAGGGTGCTGCTCAATATCAGGGTGCTGCTGAAATTCAAGGTGTTGATCAGTACTTGGGTGCTGGTGAATGTCGGGGTGCTGTTCAACATCAGGGTGCTGTTCAACATCAGGGTGCTGCTGAATGTCAGGTGTTCACTATTAGGGTGCTGTTGAATTTCAGGGTGCTGTTCACTATTAAGGTGCTGTTGAATTTCAGGGTGTTGTTCACTATTAAGGTGCTGTTGAATTTCAGGGTGCTGTTCACTATTAGGG
>NC_063332.1:164375550-164505766 GCF_021869965.1 Rhincodon typus
GTGCTGTTGAATTTCAGGGTGCTGTTCAATATTAAGGTGCTGTTGAATTTCAGGGTGCTGTTTACTGTTAGGGTGCTGCTGACTGTCAGGGTGTGGTTCAATTTCAGGGTGTGGTTGAATTTCAGGGTGCTGTTCAATAGTAAGGTGCTTTTCAATGTAGAGTTCTGCTGAATTTCAGGGTGCTGTTAAATATTTGGTTGCTGTTAAATATTTGGTTGCTATTGAATTCTAGGGTTCCAATGGAATTTCTAATTGCTGGTCAGCATTGAGTCCAATTGCTGCAACAACTGTATGAGTGACACTCACCAGCCAAGACCTTCAGCATTTCACATACCTGCCTTATCTCTTATGTTCCATCGATTCCAATTAGTTTTAATTTATGTAAATGAAATCTTCTGGTGATGTTTGGAATCAGAAGAACATAAAAAAAACTGTGTTAAAGTTATTGTAAAAACAGAAAATGCTGGAGAAACTCAGCAGGGTCTTGTAGCGTCTGTGGGGAGAAAACAGAATTATCATTTCATGTCCAGTGATTCTTCTTCAGAACTGGTAACAACTAGGAAAAAGTAGTATTTATACTGATGAAGCGGAAGGGGGCAGGGGGTGTGACCGAGGAGAAAAGAATGGGTGGATAGGTGGAGATGGAGCCTAGAGAGAGCGAGAGAAAGGAAGTTAGACAGGCAAACAGATTGTTAATAGTAAACCAGGGAAGAAGAGGAGCTCACTATGTAGTAATGGGGGTTATGAGTGGTTGAAAATGAGCTGGCTGTGCTGAAAGCAACTTTTGTCAGGACAGGACCTGGGGTGTGGAGGTGGGTATTGGACACGGAAAGAGGTGTTTATGCTGGAAAATTGTTAAACACGATGTTGAGTCCTGAAGGCTGTGATGACCCCAAGCAGAAGATGAGGTTTTATTCTCCCAGCTTGAATTGAGTTGCGCTGGAGCACTGAAGTAGGCCTGAGACAGAGACGTCAGCATGGGAACACTTTGGTGTGTCAAAGTGGCAGGCAACTGGAAGCTCCTGCTCATTTTTATGGACAGAATGTAGGTGTTCCACAAAATGATCACTCAGTCTGCGTTTCATGTGTCCAGTGTAGAGGAGACCACATTGTTGTTTTGAATGCAATATGGGGTCATGTTGGACTCAAAACATTAATTCTGTTTCTCTCTCCAAAGGTGCTGCCAGAGCTGCTGAGATTTTCCAGCTCTTTCTAATTTTTAATTTCTGGTCTTTAACATTCAGAGTGTTTTGCTTTGCTTTTATTTGAGACTTAAATTTACAGCTTGGTTCTTGAAGAGATCATTTCTTCCCAATTTTGCACATCAGGTGATTGTATCAATGTAATTATTGTGCTCTTTGACCTACTCATATGATTCTATTTTGGTCTTTGAAATCTGATAAGATGTTATTCCCTGCCATAGTGAAGTGGGATCAATGCTGGTGACGGTAATGTCAGCTTGCTGTGATCAACAGTGACAGAGGTCACAAGGCAATTTGTCAATGTCAAAACCAATCACAGAATGTCCTTGTGTTCGGAAGAGTCTTTGAACTCTTTCAGAAATGGTGAGGTCGTGGTGTACAATGGATCATTGAGGAGAATTGGTCATGCTTTATGAATGAGTAAAGACAGAGTGAAATTAGGAAAGAAAGCCAATGAAGAGACAAGAAAGGCAAGAACAATAATAAAACAACAATCTCACCGAAAAAGAGAAGAGTATGTACAAGAATGATGCCTGGACTTCAGGGGATTAGTGATGAGGAGACATTATACAAATCAGGTCTGTTTACTCTATAATTTAGAAGGTGAGCTGATCAAACTCTTCAAGACATTAACAGGAAAAGACAGGGCAGATAAAGATAAACTATTTCCACTGGTTGTGGATTCTAGATCTAGTGGGCTTAGCCTGAGAATTAGGGCCAGACAGTTCAAGAGAGAAGATAGGAAGTACGTCTACACGCAAAGGATGGTACATGTTCGGAACTCTCTTCCACAAAAGGCAGCTGGTGCCAGATCAGTTGTTAATTTTAAATCTGAGATAGATAGATTTTTGTTAAGCAAAGGTTTCAAGGGATTCGGGTGAAAGGTAAACATATGGAGCTACGCCATGGAACAGTCATGGTGTCATTGAATGGTGGAACAGTCTTGAGGGGCTGAATGGCCGACTCCTGTTCCGATGTTCTATGTATGATACCAATTTGGTCCTAGGTTTGTCCTGTCTATTTAACAGCTATAGCTTACGCTGCCCACAGTCAGTGAGTTTGGACTACACTGTGCTTACTACTAGTTGTGTTTCATATTGTGCCCTCAGTCTCATGCTAAACGCTCTGGATCACACTGTTACCCTCTGCTTGTAGTGTTTCAAACTGTGCCTTAGGTTGTTTTAGCTCATCTTATGCCCTCTGTTATGCATCTTGCTGAGTTTGCAATGGTTTGATGATATGTACTGTTCCATTATTTATCTTCATCCTTTAATTTTTCTACCTTCAATAATTGCAGTATTATTCAGAGGCAACAATTATATTGCTAGGGCAAGTCAAAATTGCTGCTTCCGAATATTAATAAATTAGACATTTACTTATTTTTGTGACACAATTGCCTTCTCTTTATATTTCATAATTACTTATTTCAGTCTGTTTCATCTCTCAATTTAAGAGCCTGCTTTTTTGCAAATTTTGCAAATTGCAAATTACTACAGCCTTCAACTCAGAGCCTCAACCATAATGACGAAATTTGTGTTTGCCACTCAATGCAGATGATAGTTGAAATTAAATGTCATTCCTTCTCCACACAACACTGATAATACTTCAAAATATAAAGCCCTAATTACTTACGAATGTTCCATTATTGCAAAGATATTATATAAATGCAGGTTCTTAGTGCTACACTTTCTTCAGATGAACACAATTCAGTAGGGTTCACTGAAATGCAGAATTTTGGAGCATTGTTTAGTTCATTCATGGATCAACATGAGTTTTTGGACAGTGTGGAGGTTATGCATTTTGAATCTGAGTATTACAATCCCTGTAAAGACCAATAAGTATAAAAGGATATTCAAATTTCCAGTGACTTGAGAATCTTGAGATTTTTCTGTAACAAACAAACTAAATAAAAATAACTAAATATGATTTTATGTTTTTCTCTCAATGACAGAACAGTTTCCACATTTACCTTTTAAAATATCCAAAAATCCTTCTCTTCAGGTACAGTTTGCTTTGATTCTTAGCTAGATACATTCTCTGGGAATGAGTCTAAAATTATTCTGGGCTCTGAGTGGTTTGTTTCCTTTACACTTTTCCAATCAGGTAATTTCTAATTTCTAAGCTGACTATCACAACGGTGCCCTGGCGATTCTTCTCTCTAGCCAATGTTAGGCAAATCTTCCTGTCCTGCTTAAATCTTCATGAAGGTGGTCCCTTCAATCTGAGTGTGAAACTCCACCCTGATTCAATGTGATGAACAATGGAGACTTGCTGCTCCTACACACACACACACACACAGAGACACACACACACACACACACATACATACACAGACACATACATACACAGACACATACATACACACACATCTACATACACGCACACACAGACATACATACACGCACACAGACACACACACACGCACACATACTGACACACAAACACATACATACACACACACACACACACATTCTCTCTCTCTCTCTCTATGGCTGAGAGGATCAGAGATCTCATACCTGTGACCCAATCCTATGATGGCATCCCATGGACTTCTTCCTTCCAAATGTCCATTTTCAAAAGCAATGTGATTCACATGTGCCTTGTATCCAGGTAAAAATGATTTTTTTTTAATCAGTAGTTTAAAGTATAGCCACTTATGCTGATTACAACATGCCATCCTCCCTCAGCTGATGAATCGGTACTCATCCACGTTGAGCAATACTTGGAGGAAGCACTAAGGATGGCAAGGTGCAAAATATACTTTGGGTGGGAGATTTCAAGGTCCACCACCAAGAGTGGCTCAGCAACAACACTACTGATCAAGCTGGACATAGCTGCTAGACTGGGTTTGAGGCAGGTGGCGAGGGAACCACCAGGAGGAAAAAATGTACTTGATCTCATTCTTACTGATCGGCTGGTTACAACTGCCTCTGTCCATGACGTTTGGTAAGAGTGACCACCACACAGTACTTGTGGGTACAAAATTCCACTTTCACATTGGGAATACCCTCCAGGTAGCATCAGAGGAGTAGGAAAGTTGATGCTTCAGTTCGGGACCCTTCTTCAGAACTGGGGAGGGGGAAGGGAGCTGGGAAATAAATAAAGGGAGGAGGAGTGGGTGTGGGGGAAGGTGGGTGGAATAGGTTTGGGGGGATGCAGGTAGGGAGTTGCGGGGATTGGTTAATGGGAAGGGTGGGGCAGATAGGTGGGGAAGAAGATGGACAGGTTGTGTCAGGTCAAGGAGGCAGGACGAGAGGAAGGGTTGGATCAGATCTAATCTCTGCAGTCCTTCCACATCCAATCATGAATGGTGGTGGACAATTAAACAACTCACTGCAGGAGGAGGCTCCACAAATATCCCCTTTTCCAATGACGGAATAGCCCAACATATCAGTGCAAAAGATAAGACTGAAGCATTTGCAGCAATCTACAGATAGAAGTGCCAAGTAGATAATCCATTTTGGCTTCCTCTAGTGGTTCCCAGCATTACCAATACTAGTCTTCAGCCAATTCCATTCAGTCCATGTGATATTAAGAAACAGTTGGAGGCACTAGACACTGCAAAGGCTATGGACCCTGACAACATTCCGGTAATAATACTGAGGACTTGTGTTCCAGAACTTGCTGCTCCCCTATCCAAGCTCTTCTAGTACAGTTAGAATGCTGGCATCTACCTGACAATGTGGAAAATTGCCTGGGTATATTCTGTACATAAGAGACAGGACAAATCCAAACTGGCCAATTGCCACACCAGTAGTCTACTCTTGATCATCAGTAAAGTGATGGAAGGTGTCATCAACAGTGCTATCAGGCAGTACCTGCTGACAATAACCTGCTCACTCACAGCCAGTTTGGGTTCTGCCAGGTCGATTCTGCTCCTGACCTCATTACAGCCTTGGTTCAACCATGGACAAAAGGGCTGAATTCCAGATGTAAGGTGAGAGTGACAGCCCTTGACATGAAGGCCAAATTTGTCTGAGTGGCATCAAGAAGCCCTAGCAAAACTGGCATCATTGGGTATCAGGGGCAAACTCTCTACTGGTAGAGCCATACCTGGCATGTATGAAGACAGTTCTGGTTGTTGGAGATCAGTCACCTCAGGTCCAAGACATCTCTGCAGGAGTTCCTCAGGATAGGGTCCCAGGCCCAGTTGTCTTAAGCTGCTTCATTAATGATCTTCCCTCCATCATAAGGTCAGAAGTGGGGATGTTCGTCAACAATTGCACAATTTTCAGTATCATTTGTGACTCCTCAGATACTGAAGCAGTCCATATTCAAATGCAACAAGCTCTGGATAATATCCAGGACTGGGCTGATAAGTGGTAAGTAACATCTTCAGCATAAAAAAATTTGCATGGATGAGTGCAGCTCCAACGACATTCAAGAAGCTTGACACCATTCAGGACAAAGCAGCCTGCTTAATTGGCATCACATCCACTCCCTCCACCACCGACGCTCAGTAGTAGCAATGTGTCCTTTCTAGAAGATGCGCTGCAGAAATTCATCAAAGATCCTCAGACCACACTTTTCAAACCCATGACCACTTCCATCTAGAAGGACAAGGGCAGCAGATACATGGGTACACCACCGCCTGCAAGTTCCCCTCCGTGCCACTCACCATCCTGACTTGGAAATATATCGCCATTCCTTCAGTGTCACTGGGTCGAAATCCTGTAATTCCATCCCTGAGGACATTGTTGTTTACCTACAGCACATGGACTGCAGCAGTTCTAGAAAGCAGCTCATTATCAACTTCTTAAGGGCAACTAGGGACGGGCAATAAATGCTGGTCAGCCAACTATGCCCGCACCCCATGAATGAATGAAACAAAAGACTCACCTCAAGGATGGATCAAATTGGCTGCATAACGAGTAAACTAGTCTGATGAAAGGCCATTGACCTGATACATTAACACCGTTTCTCTCTTCACAGATGAGTGTTTTTTTGTTTTCATTCCTTCCTGTAGAAACAGCTTCTCCCTATTTACTTCGTTAAAATGCTTTAGGATGTAGAGCACTTCCATTAAATCTCCGTTGTGTCTCCTTTCCTCTGAGGAGTGTAATTCTAGATACTTCAGTATTTCTATGTTATTGGGGTTCCTCAGTTCCAATAACATTTCAGTAAATATCATTTGAGATGTATGGAAATGTACTATAGGCAAATGGGTCAGCCAATTTGTGTATGGGAAGGGATCAAAGTTACTCTGACTTTTCATGTCTTGCCAAGGGTTAAATGTTGAGCAGGCCACTGGTGTACTCCCTGTCTTCTCTCAAATTGTGCCTTAAACAGGCAGTTAGGACTTCATTATAATGGCCAGGGTTTAATGTACCTGACAGGTGTATTGCTCAATGCTGGCATGGGAAAGCCATGTGAATCCATGGGCTGCCAGTACATTCTCCTGGGCTCAGTGATAATAAATTTCATGTGGTTCACTAATGACCTTAATTGACCATTGCAGATAATTTCTAATCAAACCCCCAGAGATGTTGTGACACACACTTTGAGCAAATGGGACTTGAACATGGACCTCCTGGTTCAAAGGTAGTGACACTACTGCTGCACCACAGGAGCCCCATATTATTACACACCTCTGAAGGAGGTGGAACTTAAACCCAGACTCTCCTGGTACATAGGTAGGGACACTACAAGAGCCCCTAATTGACTGTTCTACTGTGAGTAGGTCAGTTTTGTACATTGGCAACTTCCTGTCTCTGACTTAATCATGTGAGGCATATCTTATAATATATTGGGCATGACTGCCATGTTTCATTTCACAATGGTCTGGTTTAAACTCCACCCACTGTCTCAGCCAAGAGCCTAGCTGAAGTCTCTCATGTCTAGTCATTCAGATTTTTTCTAGTGCAAGTATCATTGTGTGCGAGAAAAGTTGGACATCCAATATTTCCTGTGGAAATGAAAAATCTGATTTCAGTAAAGAACATAATTGCAGCATAGGATGTTTAGAACTATTTATCAATTGCATCTGCTTTCAGATAAGATTGGAAGGTTACATCTTTCTCCTTGGCCACAAACGTCAGATGCCTCTATGATTACAAAACCCATGTTGAGAGCTTTTACTTCCTTCCCTCTAATACACTTTTCCATTGCCGTTTGGAATTAGGATAGTATCAGATTCTGAAGACAACAAGGAAAATGCTTCAAATGTGGTCTGGTAGATTTTCTGTGTCTTTCTTTAACCACATGGTAATGTTAGATCTTAGTCTTGCTATTGTTCAGAAGCGATATCCTTTCCTTGCTGTCGTACTTAAAAATGCTCTGAAATGCAGTGCTACTGAGGGGATAATGCAGAAAAAAGTCATAAACGTTTGGAGCATTGTGAAACAGACATTCTCTTGTGTTTTCTTGGCTTTCGATAACAATTAGTCAGCTCATGTAATTAAAGGCACATGACTTGACTAGGACGCAGTTGAAGACAATGAGTAGGGATAATGGGAATGTAACCTGAAATAAAAGGAAGTGATTCCCGATGTCCCACAAGGATCTGTACTGCAGCCTCAACTTCTTCTTTTGGGATCTCCCATGTTGGTTGGCATTGCCAATGCTGGTACAGCATCCTTCTTCATTTCCTGCAGTCAGGCACTCATTCCTTTCTCAGTCTCGCCAACCCACCCTTCAATCTGGTGTTAGGATCTCCTCTCCTTCTTCCTGGCATTCCGGATTCCATCACTTGCCTAAATAAAAGCAAAACACTGCCAATGCCGGAAATCTCAAATAAAAACAGAAAATTCTGCAGAAACTGAGCTGCTCTGGCAGCATCTGTGGACAGACAAACAGAGTTAACATTCTGAGTCCAATATGACTCTTCTTCATAACCGAACGGGTTTGCAAAAATTGTGCTTCTTATACTTTCAACAGACTTGGAGGAGGTTCCAGAGAACAGATGATGTGGAGGTCCAATGCATAAGTTGCTATTTGGGATGAAACAGAAAGAGAGATGTAAATGGGTGTAAATCAAAGAGTGGAAGGATGAAAATGTGCTTATCTTATCTGGGTCTTCTTTACTTTGCAGACACAGATGATGCCAGACCTGCTGAGTTTCTCCAGCATTTTCTACATTTATTCCATTACTTGCCTCACAACTTTTCCTCCCCCCTCTCTCTCTGCCAGGAATGACCATACAACTTCAATCTCTTCTTGGCTACTTTCTTTGAAGTTTCTGCAATCTTCACTGACCCTCTGACATGCTCATCTCCAATTCTATCCTTCCTTATTACTCCTCATATTCATCTCAGCATTTGCATCTCATTAGTAACTCATCATTGTTCCTCTCTTCTTGATGTTGTCCAAATTTCTGTAATAAATGCGTCAAAGCCGACCTCACAACTCTCTTGTTGATTCTTCCTTTGGGTGCTCAACTACTTTTCATGTTTAGTAATGATATAGATGACACAAAAGAGAGCCGTGCATCAAATCTCTCTGTTGACGCAAAGGTTGGAATCAATAAAGTGGACAGGAACATCAAATTATAATGTTGCATTAATACATAAATGAGTGGGTGGAATGGTGCGTTTTTACGTAGATTAGTGTGAATTCATCCATATAATTCACTCGTACAGTCATCCAGTCATAGAGGTTTACAACATGGAAATGGGCCCTTCTGCCCAACTTGTCCATGCTGCCCAGTTTTCACAATTAATCTCATCCCATTTGCCTGCATTTGGTCCGTAAGCCTCCACACCGATCCCATCCACATACCTGTCTAAATGTTTCTTAAATGACAAAATTGTACTCGCCTCCAGCAATACCTCTGACAGCCCGTTCCAGACACTCACCACCCTTTGTGTGAAAGAAATGCCCTTCTGGACCCTTTTGTATCTCTCCTCTCTCACCCTAAACCTATGCCCTCTAGTTTTAGACTCCCCTACCATGGGAAAAAACTGTCGGCTATTTACCTTATCTATGCCTCTCATGATTCTACAGATCTCTACAAGGTTACCCCGCAGTCTCCTGCGCTCTAGGGAAAAAAGTCCCAGTCTATCCAGCCCTTCCCTACAACCTCAAACCTTCCAGTCTTCTGAAAACCATGAAAAATCATAAGATAGGAATTAAGAGCAGGAGTAGGCCATTCAGCCCTTTGAACTTGTTCCACCAATCAGTTAGACCATGGTTTACTTCAAGTCTATTTACCTACACTATCCCTGTAGCCCTCGGTGTTTTTAGTATGTAGAAACCTATCGACTTCATTTTCCAAAACACAGTAACTGACTCTTAAACTGAGTATCAAAGGAGAATGCAGCTGTGAGTTTGTTTGACCTCTGAAGAGATTAACGCGGTTAGTTAAGGCTTAAATTTTCTGTTGTCTTGCAAACACAAACGGGAACCAAAGATATGCAAAGTCTTGAGGATCTGCACTGTCAGCAAAATAGTGCCTGCCTTGGTTGAAATGCATACAACACCCGTGAAAAACTGTGAGAAAAACAGTAAATAACGTAATATGTATGTTATAATATTTGTATAAAGCTTGTAAAGAACCAGAATTAATTTTACACTTCTGAAGATGGGTCATTAGATCCAAAATGTTAACTCTGATTTCTCTCCACAGATGCTGCCAGACCTGCTGAGTTTTTCCAGCAATTTTTGTTTTTTGTTACTGATTTCCAGCATCCGCAATTCTTTCCTTTTACACTTCACAGTGAGGAGACTGGCTGTCCCTCCATATACATGAAATAAAGGATTGTTCAGCTGATTTCTTGAGTCCTCTTATCACTTTGTCAAGTTGTCCAACAACAGTCGCCATTTTGAAATGTCATCTGCTTGTAATGCAAAGAGTGGATGTGTCTTAAACTCTTGCAATACAACTGTTTGATCTGCTATGAACAGTTATAAGGTACCAACAAGTAAAAT
Organism: Rhincodon typus; assembly: GCF_021869965.1. NCBI lineage: Eukaryota > Metazoa > Chordata > Chondrichthyes > Orectolobiformes > Rhincodontidae > Rhincodon > Rhincodon typus. The sequence continues at coordinate 164,385,618 of NC_063332.1, forward strand.
ATGTGCTTGTGGGAGCAAAGTTGATGCTGATTGCTAATATGAGTGCAATACATCATGGCCAGAAAAGGGCAGGTGAGTGGGATTGACCTTAATGCATAAATGTTTTTGGGGCTGAAAAAGAGGTGGTCGTCTTATTATGCCAGATCAATCTCTGGAATGTAAATTAGGCATGTTCCCACTGGGAAAGAGATGACTGAGAGTTGATAATCAATAGTTTCAAAACCTAAATGGATGAACCAAAGCAAAGGATGTCAAGCTGTTTCACCTCGAGAAACCAGTGGAGATTGGTGTGACGGAGGGGATGGTATAGATCAAAACTGATCTCCAGGAGCATGATTTCAGTTGGCAAGTCGTCAATCTTTGAGAATAGGCTGTCTCAGGAGTTGAAAACAGGTAATGTTGATTCATTCAAATGTAAATGAAGTGGATTTGCTTCCGAAAATATTGTTTTGCAATGCAGTATATGCGTATTGTGGCATGAAATAAAATAGATTTGGCATGCTTTGGAGGAAAAAGAGACTCTGAATTTATGGGGCTAGATTTAACAGGGTGTCACACGCCCTCAGTGAGAAAGTTAGGAACGTGACCACCCATGCTCCAGTGATTTGCCCCCATTTGTGTAAAAAGTCGCACTTCCAAGAGTTGTTGGCCAACAAATGCATGGCAGCTTAGAAAGGAATAAAACTCCCGGAAGTGACGAATTATCGGCTGAGTTGTATTCAGCTCTGTGGGACTTGATTGGCCAGGACCTACTGGAGGAGTATGATGGTATGCTTCTGGGAGGTAGGGTGTGCGAATCCATGAGGGAAAGTACCATCACCCTCATCTACAAACTGAAGGGGGAGAGGGAGGAAATTAGAAATTGGGGACCAATCTCACTACTGAATGCAGATTACAAAATCCTATTTAAGGTCATTGCCAACTGGGTCAGGTTTGCTCTGGGATCAGTGATTCACCCAGAGCAAATCTGTGCTGTACCAGGCAGGATGATCTCTGAGAGCCTTGCCCTTCTCAGGGATATGATCACCTACGTGCAGGAAAGGGGTTGGTGGGTGCCTGCTTCACCAGTCTGGAACAGAAGAAGGCCTTGACAGGATATTACACACCTACATGTGTCCCACATGTAGGGACAAAATGGGCTTTAGGGAGGGAATCCGCAATTGGATCCAATTGCCCTACACCAACATCGTTAATCCAGTCTCAATCAATGGGTGGGAATGAGATCTGGAGTCAGGCAGGGCTGCCCACTCTGCCTTGTTTGTGTGTTGTATAGAGCCCTTTGCTGAGTCCATCAGGAAGGATGCAAGCCTGAGATGGGTGACTATTCCAGGCAGCAGAGGTCTAGCGGTCAAAGCCTCCCTGTATAGGGGCAACATTGTCGTTTTCTGCTCAGATCCACTGTCAGTGCGCAGACTCATGAGCATCTGCAACCAGTTCAAACTGGCCTCAGGAGCCAAAGTAAATCTAGGCAAGAGCAAGGCCATGTTCTTTGGGAACTGGGCCAACTGATCCTTTCTCCCCTTCACTGTCAGGACAGATGACCTGAAGGTGCTGGGAATATGGTTTGGAGGGCCCAGGGCGTGTGCCAAGTCTTAGGAGGAGCGCATTGCCAAGGTGAAGTAGAAACTCGTCTTTTGGGAGCACTACTCCCTCTCCATTGCAGGTAGAAGCCCAATCATCAGGTGTGAGGCACTCGTTCTGTTGTTATATGTGGCACAGGTCTGGCCTATTCCCCGAACCTGTGCAGTCACCTGAGCCATCTTCCACTTCTTCTGGAGTCTAAGATGGACGATGTCCACATGGACACCACGTACAAAGCTCTGGATAATGGGGAGAAGAACATACCCAATGTCGGCCTTATCCTGATGGCCATCTTTGTGCATGGCTACATCAAGCTGTGCATAGACCCTTGACTGGCAAACACCAAGTGTCACTATGTACTGAGGTTCTACCTGTCCCTGGTGTTGCAAAGGATGGGACTGCTGTAGACAGCTCCAAGTATTTGTACCTTTCAGTACCACCTGCCCTTCATGGAGAAATTTGCAAAGAAAAACACCTTTGACCACAAGACAATCAGGAAGTGTTCTCGATAACACTGTGGGGAAAGGAGAGGGTAGATCCCATCACTTGGCTCCCTGAGCAGACTGTCAAAGTCATTTGGCAGAATGTCTCATCTCCTCATCTTTCTGACAAGCACCAAGACATCGCTTGGTTGGTGGTGAGATTCTTCATGTACACCTGGTCTATCTGTGATACCACTCACTGCCCTTGAAGCAGCTGCAGGGGAGGGGTGTTGAGGGAGAGTAGAGACTGTCACACATCTCCTTCTGGAATGTGCCTTTGCAAAGGAAGTCTAGAGAAAGATGCAGTGGTTTTTGTTGAGGCTTGCCCTGAGCTCTACAATCTGTTCCCCAGGATGCACACCGAGACAAATATTGACTGCTCCTTGAGGACCATCAACTCAGTCAAAAGTGCTCATTGGTCTGCCTGAAACTTGTTGGTATCCCAGAAGAAGTTGCCCTTGACTGAGTGTTATGGACTGGTACATTTCAAGGTCCAGGACTAAGTGCTGAGGGACACATTAAAGCCTGGGGCAGCTGCCACCAAGGCAGAGTGGGGAAAGGCCACTATCTGAGGTCTTTCTGCTGAAGTTAATTGGGGGTCCGTTCAGTTATCGGACCATTCTACTGCCTCAAATCCATGTAGATATAGTCTTGTATTTGTAAGCAACATCTTTGCTTTGGATAGAGTCAAACTCCAGTGTTTGTTTGCTTCCTTGATACGCTTCTGTGCAGAACCAAACTGCGTTTGTGACTATGTATATATACAAAGATATTTTTTATGAATAAAGTATTTTTTTGAAATAAAAAGAAAGCTTTCCACTCCTAGTAATGCTGCTGGAAGCAACGGGACTACAACAATCCCACAATGGGTACTTAAGGGTCTCATTTCCACCATGCATTTGCAGAATGCCCCATGCCTGCTGTATCACTGGTAAAATTTGACCAGGGTAGGCATGTAGGTGCGAACACGACACACAAGGTACTTTATGGGGTCCTGTCCAGTCTGCCTACCTGCAGTAGCCAACCTTTCCACTACAAGGGAGGGGTGTGTCTGTCCTCACCTCATTTCTACATTTGTTGTAGGTTGATAGAAAGTGATTACTGGGATTTGTCCAAAGCTCCATTATTTGATGATCACCAGAATGCTAGAAGATAAAATTGATGATTGTTGGCATCTTCGAGACTGGTGTGTCCCATGTTTCACACTCTCAAGTGACTCTGTGTGCACGTTAGGAATTAATTATGCATGTAGAGCTGGTGGCACAGAGGTAATCTCCTAGGCCAAAAGACCCAGCTGAATTCTATGGGGACAAGAGTTCCCATCACAGCAGCTAGTGGAATTTAAGTTTAGGTAATGTATCTGCAATGTCACACAAGTTGCAGCGATAGTGACCATGTTGACTATCATTGCTTGTTGTAAAAATCCATCTGGCTTGCTAACATCCTTTAGGAAGTGAAATCTACCATCATTACCCATTCTAGCCTATATTTGAAAGGGCCTAGCAAGCCATTCAGTTCAAGGGCAGTTAGGGAAGGACAATAAATGTTGGCCGGGTAATGCCCAAATCCTATGAACAAATAAAGAGTGATTGCCCATGCAAACCTGATATCTCTCATCCATGGAAGTCAGTAGGGTGTTTGACAAAGTTCCTCATGGTAGACTAGTTAGCAAGGTTAGATCACATGGAATATAGGGAGAACTAGCTATTTAGATACAGAACTGGGTCATAGGCAGAAGACAGAGGGTGGTGGTGGAGAGTTGCTTTTCAGATAGGAGGCCTGTGACCAATGGTTTGCTGGATCCACTGCTTTTCATCATTTATATAAATGATTTGGATGTGAACATAGGAGGTATCATAGATCATAGAATCTCTACAGTGTGGAAACAGACCCTTTGGCCCAACAAGTCTACATCAACCCTCAGAGCATCTGACCCAGACCCCTATCCCCTTATAATGCACCTAATCTACACATCCCTGAATACTACAGGCAATTAAGCATGGCCAATCCACCTGCTTGGACTGTGGGAGTGTTACTGAACAAACACCTTGGAGTGCAGGTTTATAGTGCCTTGAAAATGGGGTCGCAGGTAGATAGGATAGTGAAGAATACATTTGGTCAGTTTATTGGTCAGTTCATTAAGTATAGGAGTTGGGAGGTCATGTTGCAGCTGTACAGGACATTGGTTAGGCCACTATTGGAAAACTGTGTGCAATTCTGGTCTCCCTGCTGTGGAAGGACATTGTGAAACTTGAAAGGGTTCAGAAAAGATTTACAAGGATGTTGCCAGGGTTGGAGGGTTTGAGTAACAGAATCATAGAATCCCTACAGTATGGAAACAGACTAGTCAGTCCAACAAGTCCACACCGACCCTCCGAAGAGCTTCTCACCCAGACCCATTCCCTTACCCTTTTCCCTGTAACCCTGCATTTCCCATTGCCAATCCACCTAACTTACACATCCCTGGAATTTACGGGCAATTTAGCGTGGCCAATCCACCTAACCTGCACACCTTTGGACTGTGGGAGGGAACAGGAGCACCTGACGGAAACCCACGCAGACACAGGGAGAAAGTGCAAACTCCACACAGACCGGGATTATTTTCCCTGAAGCATCGGAGGCTGAGGGGTGACCTTATAGATGTTTATAAAATCACGAGGGGTATGGATAGAGTAAATAGACAAGGTATTTTCCCCGGGGTGGGGGAGACCAAAAGATGCTATAGATTTAACGTAAGAGGGGAAAGATTTAAAAGGGACCTAAGGGGCAACTTTTTCTTACAGAGGGTCGTGCATGTATGGAATGAGCTGCTCGAAGAAGTGGTGGAGGCTGGTACAATTACAACATTTAAAAGGCATCTGGATGTGTATATGAATAGGAAGGGTTTAGAGGGATATGGGCCAAATGCTGGCAAATGAGACTTGATTAATTTAGGATATCTAGTCAGCATGGACGAGTTGGTTCAGAGGGTCTGTTTCCATGCTGTACATCTCTATGGTTCTATGAATTATGTAGTTCTGAGATGCATTAATATTCACAAATGCAAAAAACACTGTAGCTTACTTCATTGCCATTGTCTTTTATCTTCAAAAATATGCATGGTTTTTAAAAAATCCTTATTTGAGAATCTTCCTACTTCCCTCATGTAGTGATCAGTGAATGAACTCTGTAATGTAAAAATAACTGAGGCTCATGGGCACTGGTGATATTTAGTACGTTAAACACCCAGAATTTGAGACTTATGCAGTTAAAAATAATGCTACTCTTTTCAGAGGTTTAGAAGGAGCTTTTACCAATGTTAAAATATGGTCAATCAATAGAAACTATGTGGTTGATTAACCAGCATTTGGAACTGTAGAAGCATATGCCATTGAATAAATGAGTATAATTATGTTTAGGTCTCATTATTTTCAAGGGATTACTGTAACTATCCAACAGTTTATGATCTTTAATGCCTTTGATATTATAAATTATGGACTTTTAATTCACTGCGATCTTCTACAAATCCATGTCTGCATTTCTGTAGACAATAAATAATCATAGAATCCCCACAGTGCAGAAGCAGACCATTTGGCCCCTCATGTCACACCAATCCTCTGAAGTGCATCCCACACAGACCCACCCCATAACCCTGCATTTCCCATGGTTAATCCACCTAACCTACACATTCCTAGATACTATGGGCAATTTAGCATGGCCAATCAACCCAACTTGCACATCTTTGGACTGTGGGAGGAAACCGGAAAATCCACACAGACACAGGAAGAACATGCAAACTCCAAACAGACAGTCGCCCGAGGGTAGAATCAAAGCGGTGTCGCTGGTTATGTGAGGCAGCGGTGCTAACCACGGAGCCGTCGTGCTGTCGTTTTGAACTGTTTCTGTTCATGAATCCTACTGTCTAGAATGGTGGCAATCACAGTACTTGTGTGTTGCAGTTCTCCATGAACTGTGATAGATTACAACAATGAGTTACTCACCATTAGCCACAATCTAGAATGGCAATTTTCTACACCTTATTAAGACTGAATGTGTGTGAGAGATCATGTTTTGCTGCACTTTTATCTTCATAAGCATACAAATATATTTTTGCAAAAGTCGGAAGCAAATTACATCGCTTGCCAAAAAGTCATTCTGAGAATAGGTTAGAACTTAGCTGAGAAATAAAATGTATCTTTTAAGGTGATGGTTTGCAATGTGCGTGTGTGTGTATACGTATATTTGCATACATACATGCAATCTGTTCATGTGCCGATGACTACCAGTCAATACAGATATTTACCTTCCGTATTTCTAGCCAGTCACTAAGAACAGGAACACCTGCTGAATCACCTGCATGAAGGTCAATACATACATCCATATTGCTGCCTAAATTGAGAACAGTTAACTCCACCACAGATCCATGAGTGAACCCATGATCTTCTTGGCCTCCTTGGCTCAGGCTATCAATGTGTGCTGACTTGTAGCTCCATAGGCACTGCCCCTCTTGTACCTCATCCAACTAGCTATCCTTCATAAGTGTACTAAGATCATGGGTTATCCATTGGGTCATCCACGACAAGTCTTCTCTTTTTAAATTTATTCATGAGATGAGGGCACCACTGATTAGGCCAGCATTTATTGCCCATCCCTATTTGCCCAGAAAGGAGTTAAGGATCAACCACATTGCTGTGAACCTGGAGTCACCGGTAGGCCAGACCAGGTAAGGATGGCAGTTTTCTTCCCTAAGGAACATTAGTGAACCAGATGGGTTTTCCCCAAACAACCAACAATTGATTCAAGGTCATCATTAGATTCTTATTGAATTCAAATTCCACCAACTGCCATGGTGGTATTCGAACCTGGATCCTCAGAACATTTCCTGAGTCTCTGGATTAACAGTCCGACGATAATTCCACAAGGCCATTGCTTCCCCATACCTGATGCACACACTTTTCAGCAAGGGTCACTGGCTGCCTCCTCTGTATCCCCAGAGCTGGTTGAGATCAGCCAACTCAATGCGATTCTGCATATCCCACCAGTTGTAGACATCTCATTATTCCTGCACCAATTGTTCGATTGCACCAGTGATCAACAAAATACATTGAATGAAAGGGAGTGCCACAGGACAAATCCATCCCATGATGAATTTAACTCAGAAGAAATTCTATTGCGTCTGTATTGGTGCAGGCATGATGGGCTGAATGGTCTCATAGAACATAGAATAGTACAGCACAGGACTGGGCCCTTTGGCCCACGATGTTGTGCCAAACATGACACCAAATGAAACTAATCCTTTCGGCCTGCCCTTGGTCCATATCCCCCTGTTCCTTCTACATTCATGTGCTTATCTAAAAGTCCCATGAATGCCTTTATCATATCTACTTCCACCACCACCGCTGGCAGTGCGTTCCAGACTCCTACCACTCTCTGTGTAAAAAACTTTCCCTCACGTCTCCTTTGAAAATCCCCCCCTCACCTTAAATGCATGTCCCCTAGCATTAGACATTTCAAGTCTGAGAAAAAGATTCAGACCATCAACTCTATCTATGCATTTCATAATTTATCTATCAACTATCCCTTCAGCCTCCACCACTCAAGAGGAAACAACCTGAGTTTTTCTAGCCTCCCCTTACAACTCATACCCTCTAAACCAGGCAGCATCCTGGTAAACCTCTGCCGCACCCTCTCCAAAACCTGCACATTCTTCTTGTAATGTGGCGACCAGAATTGAACACAGTGGCCTAAGTATCGCCTAATCAAAGTCTTATGAAACTGCAACGTGACATCCTGACTCTTGTACTCAATTCCCTGACCAATAAAGGCAAGCATGCCATATGCCACCCTGTCTCCTTGTGTGGCCATTTTCAGGGAACTATGGACTTGAACCCCAAGATCCTTTTGTACATCAATGCTGTTTAGAGTCCTGCCATCAACTGTATACTTTTCCTTAACATTTGATCTCCCAAAGTGCAGATCACACTTACCCGGATTAGACTCCATCTGCAATTTCTCCGCCCATATCTGCAACTGACCTATATCCCGCTGTATCCTTTGACAACCTTCTACAATTTTCACAGCTCAACCAATCTTTGTATCGTCTGCAAACTTACTAACCCACCCATTTATATTTTCATCCAAGTCAATTTATAGAAATCACAAACAGCAGAGATCCCAGTATGGATCCCTGCAGAACACCTCTAGTCACAGACATCCAGCTTGAAAAACACCCTTCCACCACTACCCCCTGTCATCTATGTGCAAGGCAATTCTGAATCCACGTGGCCAAGTTACCATCAATCCCATGTATCTTAATCTTCTGGATGAGCCTACCATGAGGGACCTTGTCGAAAGCCTTACTAAAATCCATGTAAACAACATCCACTGCTCTACCCTCATTGATCACCTTCACCTCCTCAAAAAATTCAATTAAGTTAGTCAGACATGACCTGCCCTGCACAAAGCCATGCTGACTGTCCCTAATTAGGCCATGCTTTTCCAAATGTGCATGAATCCTATCCCTAAGAATTCTCTTCAATAGCTTCCCAACCACCGAAGTGAGACTCACTACTCTGTAGTTTCCTGGATTATCCCTATTTCCCTTCTTGAACAGAGGAACAACATTAGCTACTCACCAGTCGTCCAGGACCTCTCCAGTAGCTGGTGAGGATACAAAGATCTTGGTCAAGGCCCCAGCAATCTCCTCTCTTACCTCTCTTAATAACCTGGAGTAGATAACATTGGGTCCTGGGGACTTACCCACCTTAATGCTCTTCAAGAGATCCAACACCATTTCTTTCTTGATCTGAAAATGCCTTAGTATATTAGCATGCTTCACACAAATCTCACTATCCTCCATATCCTACTCCTGGGTGAATACCAATGCAAAGTACTCATCTAGGATCTCAACCACATCCTCTTCTGCCTCCAGGCACAAGTCCCCTCCTTTATCCTTGAGTGGTCCTACCTTCTCCCGAGTTAACCTCTTGTTTTTAATGTATCTATAGAATGCCTTGGGATTCTCTTTAACCCTACTTGCCAAGGTCATTTCATCGCCCCTTCTTCTCTCCTAATTTCTTGCTTGTGTTTTCCTGCTTTCCTTATGTTCCTCACGGGCTTTGTCCGATTTTATCTTCCTCAACCTTACATATGCTTCTTTGTTTCCTTTTGACTAAATTCACAATCCCCCTCGTTATCCAAAGGTCCCTTACCTTGCCAGCCTTGTCCTTCCTCCTTACTTGAAAATGCCGGTCTTGAACTCTCCCCAGCAGGTCTTTAAACAGTTCCCACCTGTCAAATACGAGCTCCTCCCAATTAATACTCCCTAGTTGCTGCCTAATACTGGCATAATTTGCCCTTCCCCAATTTAGTATCTTCCCGCCAGATCCTAACTTATCCTTGTTCATGGCTATCTTAAAACTTGAGGAGCTGTGATCACTGTTTCCAAAATGGTCTCTCACTGAAAGGTCAGTCACCTAGCCAGGCTCATTAGCCAATACAAGGTTCAGTATGGCCCCTCCTCGAGTGGGACTATCCACATACTGTTTCAAGAAATCCTCTTGGGTGCACTTAACAAATTCCGTCCCTTCTAATCCTCTTGCTCTAAGTGAGTCCCAGTCAATATTGGAGAAGCTAAAGTCATTCACTATGACAACACTGTTTTTATTGCACCTTTCCATAATCTGCCTACATATTTGTTCCTCAATGTATCGGTAGCTGTTGGGGGAGCCATGGTATAACCCAATCAGAATGATTGCACCCATCTTATCACCGAGCTTTACCCATATTGCCTCAGTGGATGAGCCCTCCGGCATGTCCTCTCTGAGTGCAAATGTAGCATTCTCCCTGAATAGTAATGCAACTCCTCCACCTCTTTTACCTTCCTCTCTATCTCATCTAAAACATCAAAACCCTGGAACGTTGAGCAGCCAGTTCTGTCCCTCTCTCAACCAAGTCTCTGTAATGGCCACAACATCATTGTCTCATGTATTGATCCAGGCTCTAAGTTCATCTGCCTGTCCTTTCATACTCCTTGTGCTAGAATAAACACAGCTCAGCCCATTAGTACCATTGTGTTAAGTTAACTGTCGCTACCTGTCCTTTCTTTCTGATTTTCTAGTCTTGACATCTACCTTGCCCTCAATTCTTCTACTTGGTGACCTGCTGCTCCAGTTCCCAGTCCCCTGCAATTCTAGGTTAAACTCTCCCGAGTCGCACTAGTGAACCTCCCTGCGAGGATGTTGGCTCCCCTCCAGTTTAGGTGCAAACCGTCTCTCTTGTATAGGTGACCCCTTCCCAGAGGATATCCCAACGTTCCAACAACTTGAAACACTGCCCTCTGCATCAGTTCCTTAGCCACGCATTCATCTGTCCTATCTTTCTATTCCTTGCCTCACCAGCCCGTGGCACTGGTGGTAACCTAGACATTACTACCCATAAGGTCCAGTCCTTCAGCCTCTTTCTTAACTCCCTGTACTCCCTTTGCAGGACCTCATTCCTCTTTCTACCTATGTCGTTGGTACCAGTGTGCGCGATGATCTCTGGCTGCTCACCCTCCCCCTCAAGAATTTTGTGCAACCACTCAGAGATGTCCTTGAGCCATCTCCTGCTGCACTGTGACAATTCTGTGATTCTGTATCGCTCCTTCCAAGCTAGTGATGTTCTTCTACTTCCATGATGAAATGAATCAGAGGGTTCCTCGCAGTGAAGGGGTTTTACTGTAATCGTAAGATTTTATTTTGGGTTCGTGCCAGAGTTGGAAACTGTTGCATTGTCAGCCAGTTCTCACATGCCAGTTTAGGCACTTTGGTTCTTTGAGAATAATTGTGGCATTCTGACTGTGATGTAGTGACAGCAGCAAATATTTTACATACTTGGATACATTCAAGTGTATGTTTGATCAGATACAAGGTCAAGGCTGAAAACTGCTATGAGCTTTATTTGGATATGAATGTATGGATTCAGAGAAGGAATAGGCCATTTGGCCCCTTGAGCCTGTTCCATCATTCAATAAGGTCATGACTGATCATGATTGTTTCACCTACCCCAATAACTTGACACTGTCTTATTTTACAAGAATCTATCTCTGACTGAAATAGAACTCTGCTTTCACTGCCTTTTGAGGAAGAGTGTTTCAAAGACTCACGACCCTCTGCGAGAAAAACATTCTACGTATCTCTGCCTTAAATGAGTGACCTTTATTTTAGAACAGTGAGCCCTAGTTCTAGATTTTCCGACAACAGGAACCATTCTTTCTATCTACCCTTCCAAGACCTCTCACAATCTTACAGGCTTTGATCAAATTGTCTCTTATTATTCTAAATTCTAGTGCTGCAAGTCTAGCTTGTAGATTATTTCTTCAGAAGTCAATCTCCAGATTCAAGGTGTTAGCCTGGTAGATCTTCTCTGAACTGGTCCCAATGCATATATATCCTTCCACCGCAGCACGGTGGTTCAGTGGTTGGCACTGCTGCCTCAAAGCACCAGGGACTTGTGTTCAATTCCAGCCCTAGGCAACTGTCTGTGTGGAGTTTGCACATTCTCCCCGTGTCTGTGTGGGTTTCCTCTGGATGCTCCGGTCTCCTCCCACATCCAAAGATTTGCAGGTTAGGTATACTGGCCATGCTAAATTGCCCGTAGTGTACAGGGATGAGCAGGTTAGATGGATTGGCCATGGGAAATGCAGGGTTACAGGAATAGGGTGGGATGGTCTTCAGAGCGTCGGTGCTGACTCGATGGGCTGAATGGCCTGCTTCCATATTGTTGGGACTGTATGAGTCCTTGTATGAGGGGATTTGATGGTGTCGTAGGAATGCTATTGGCCCAGTAGTCTGGAGGCCCAAACAATGTTCTCAGGGCATGGGTTCAAATCCTACTGAAGCAGATGGTTGAATTTTAATGTAATAAAACAAACCCTGTAATAATCAAATAAAAAAGATAGCTTAATTGCAATATATAAATACTATTGATTGTCTTAAAAATCCATTTGGTGAGGGAATCCTGCCATCCTTACCTGGTCTGGCCTTCATGTGACTCCAGTTCCACACCAATGTAGTTGACTTTTAACTGCTGTCTGGACACCAAATACTGGCTTAGCCAGTGGTACTCACATCCTGCAAACAAATGGAAAAAAGAGTAATAATGTGCACAGTGCTCCTGATGTGGCCGTACCAATGCATTGTATAGTAGAAGCACAAAATCTCTACTTTTGTATTCAATTCTCCTTCATTAGGAACCCTAAAAAATACATTTAGTGCAAGATGACAGTATTATGGTGAGCAACTATCATGTACAAGCATTCATGAATTTTGATTGCTGGTGTAAGCTGCTGCACAGAAAAAAGCATCAGAAGAAGAGTCATATGTGAATTGAAACATTAACTCTATTTCTCTCTGCACACATGCTGCCAGATGTGCTAAGTTTCTCCAGCATTTTCTGTTTTTATATCAATTGTACTTGTATATTTTCCTAATTGTGCATTAGGACATTTTTTGCCTTAAAGCTTCCATATAAATGCAAACTTTGATTATGATTTAGAGGATCCATGAATGAATGAAAAATAAAGTGCAGGGGAGAAGCAAGGCAACTAGGTACAGAGAGGAATAGCATCATCAGTTGGAGCAGTCTCCACATCCTTTTCTCTTCACTACATTTTTATTCATGTCAGACACCTCATCCAGCATTTTAGCTTGGAAATGGCCAAAGCTGTAGCTGTTCTGATAAATTAGTCAGACACCTCAACCTCTGGACACAAACTGCAGAGCCATCTATGTTTGTTAAGCTATAGCCATGAACGTTAGGTACACTTAGCTGCAATCAATCTTTTTAAAGGAGGCATTCCCTGGAGGGGTTGAGGGGATGGTGGCTGGTGGGGGGAGGGGACTGTTGGTGGAGGGTAATGTGTGTGGGGAACTGATCATAATTGGGTAGAGTTGTAAGGAGATGGGTGTAGGGAGCTATATTTACTTCTGTAGGCATTACTCAGACATGACATCATCTTTAAGCAGCTCCCAAATGGGTAATGTAGCACTACACTTCATGTTTGTTTTGGAAGGAAACAAATGAAGTATCTTGGGGGTGGGGGGAGGGGGGTGGGGGGAAGGTTTAAAACTGATTTTTTTAATGTGAATCACATTTTATTTTGTGCAACGAATTAGTGGCAGGGACTGGCTTGAATTTTCCATCTCATTCTTGCACTGCGCCATCACTTCACCTCAGATTTTGTCTATTTCTTCTCTTCTTCCTCTTTTCCTGCTCACCTCTCCTTTTCACCCAATTCCCATCCCTTTATTGCCTAGATTTACATATATTACAAGAAGTAGGACGACATTATTTGCACTTGCCACAAAGATTGACACGGCTACATAGAGGGAAGGCTGCGTTGTCAGAGATGCTGCCTTTTGGATGAAATGCTAGAACAGCAAGCACTTCAGTTGACGAATATAAATCACTAACATGTGCTTGAAGAGTCTTAAACAGGCAAAATGCTGAATGCAACAGCTTCCATTTAAATATCACAATGCAATGTGCAAAATGTCCAAAGGCACACGACGGATAAATAACCACACGAAAAAAAATCTTGGTGATCGATTCAGAGACTTAATTGAAGGCAGCTCAAAATCTTGGGCTTGTTGTTACAAGATTATTTTTATGGGAGGACAGAGCACAAGAGATGTACAGGGATTTAGGGAACGAGTTCTAGAAAATAGAGTTGAAGTGACTGATGGTTTTACTGCTATTGACGGGAAGAGCCAAACAAGGCTGGAGTTGGAGAAGCAAAAGTTGCAGCAATGGATGTAAGGTGGGAGGATGAAGATATTAATTTGAAAGTATTTAGGGACTGTGAACCAGTCAGCAGGATTGGAATTGAGATGCACCCATTCGTGATGGAGAGGATACTGGCAACTGTTTTTTTGGCAAAACTATTTCCTACACAGAGTTTGGAAAATAGGAAACCAAATAGAAATTGTTGGGACTCAGGAATGTTTGAGTTAGGTATTGACAGGGATGATTGTGAGACAGAAGTAGAAGTGTAGACTTTCTGATGGAAAGGATGTGAGCCTTTGCACAGAATTACATAGAATTTACAGCGCAGAAGGACACCATCAGACCAACTGGGTCGATGCTGGTATTTACGCTCCTCCAAAGTCTCCTCACAAATCTACTTCACACAATTTTATTGGCATCTTGCAGAAACTCAGCTTTGAGTTGAACACATTCCCAACTTTTACACACTTCAGCTTGGGCAAGTGGCCAATCAGCCAAATGTCAAGGGAGTAGAGTTTATTGTAAAGAACTGAAGAAAAAGGTGGCCTCAGTCTATGCAGTGCTCTATTAATAAGACTTGATATTGGACAGAATATCTGCCAGGGGAGAAGCAATGGAGTTAAGCAAAGTAGTGAAAAGAGAGGACTGACTGTGACTAGAGTGTGAAAGGAAAACTGTCCAAACAGTTATAAGTTTAATAAGACAGGAATGGGAGGAGGATTTCCTATCCATCAACCTCTCATTGTTGTACTGCTCAAAATAATTTCCTTTCTCTTTCGCATTGGTACCAACTTCATTCCCTTTCCTCCATATTCCCTCATGAATCTTGCATTTTATTTTATGAATGCTTTGACCAAGATTGTGTGTGCTGATCACAGTAGTCAGAGTATAGTGGCTGGCAATACAATAATTGACAACTTGGGTATTCATAAGCAATAATAATCAAAGCAAAACAAACCAAACTTCAGTCATAACCGTTCTGCCGAATGGATTAGACTTTGGTTTAATGTTAGAAATATGATATCCATGGGGACAGCCAGTCTCTATGGACCTGAGTTTGCATGAGACACATTAGTATTCCACAGTGTAATGTAAATAATTGGATATTTAGTTAATAGAGAAGCTTAAAGTGTATATCTTTTTAGTGTATAGCCTGCTTTTTTTGATGTTACTATTGCAGATATCTATTGAACTTCAGCACTACTTGAATCACTTGCCCCTGATAGTTAGTCACTTGGAGTGTTACGTTTATTTAAAGTTTACTTTGTTGGGTTTTGCTATTGCTTAGGACTTTTACATCAGCAAAGTCACATTGGATTTGGAAACACATAAAATCTGGAGAGTTATCTCTTATTGCCCATATGTATACTTCTACAAAGTTTGCTTTGACACTCTTTTTGGGATGTCATAAGCCTACTATCTTTAACGACAAATACATCAACCAATTCACTACAGAGAAAATTAAACCTGTTTAAGGTCATTATTTTGTGTCCTTTCAAATTCATTGCCTAATTTGAAATGATGTGGAAGGTCCACATTTTAGGCAGGTGGGTTGTTAATATGATGGATTAACATGTTACCACTTTAAATCTAACCCTGTAAATCTGAATTCAATAGGTCTGGTAGTTTGTGGATTGGCACAAAAGTAAATAGCCATGAAATCTGCAAATTACAGTAAACACCTCAATAATTCACTAGTATCCCACAGAGAAGAGAGTGTGTGACTCCAGTCCCATGTTATATAGTTAAGTCAACATCACAGGCAAATAGCAAAAGGCAACAAACATTTCCCTGTCTGTTGTTTACTTCTGAGGGATAATTAATACAAAACTTAATAATTTTTTCATGATAATAGCTATGGTAGTTTGTTCAGGTAGTGATAGCATACCTGTAGTTTTTACAACAGTCAATTATGCAGAAATATCATTTGGAGCTTCTAGGACCTCAATCTATTAGAGGCCTGAACATAAAACTGAGGCAAACCAAACATTTACTACAAACGTGGGCATTGTAGAGCAAGGTATCTCTGGTGCTTTCTTCCATTGGATTTCAACCCTGTGTGATCTGATACCATGATGACTTACCAGGATGTTGCTGGGTATGGAAAGTTTGAGTTATAAAGAAAAGCTAGATAGGCTGGGACTTTTCTCACTGGAGCATAGGAGGTTGAGAGGTGACCTTATGGAAGTTTATTATATCATAAGGGATATGGATAGGGTTAATGGTAGGTGTCTTTTCCTTAGGATGGGGGATTTCAAGACTAGGGTAGTTTGTGTGTGGAACGAACTTTCCGAGGAAGTGGTGGATGTGGGCACAATTACGATGTTTAAAAGACATTTGGATAAGTACATAAATCAGAAAGGTTGGAGTGAGATGGAACAGTAGGAACTGCTGATGCTGGAGTCTGAGATAACAAGGTGTGGAGCTGGATGAACACAGCAGACCAGGCAGCATCAGAGGAGCAGGAAGGCTGACGTTTTGGGTCTGGACCCTTCTTCAGAAATGGGGGAGGGGAAGGCGGCTCTGAAATAAATAGAGAGAAGTTGAGGCGGTGATTGGAGGGATATGGGCCAGGAGCAGGCAGGTGGGACTAGTTTATTTTGGGATTACATTTAGCATGGACAGGTTGGAACGAAGAGTCTGTTTCTCCTCCGTATGACTCTATAACTCTTATGTCTCTATGACATAGCTCCATACACAAAAGATTATACGGTGGTGTCATACATTGCTATAGTTGGCTCTTTACCCCATAATGTATCAGAATATTAATTCCTCAAATCAGTGCAGAGGTTTTACTTCCTCAATGATAGTTCACGAAAACTTCCAGAAAATGCCATGAAACAGTTTCTAAAGTGTCCTGAATTATGGTGCATTGGAAAATTAGAGAATTTTTTTGCATTTAAAATGTCGCATTAGGATTTTCAAATCTTGGATACATCTTCTGTTTGATTCTTTTGTTTCTGACACTGTTGAAAGCAAATGAGTTCTCATCATTCCCAATGACGCACTTAAATTTGAGTACCTTAATGTGCTAGCATTATTGGTACAGCACCAAAAACACGACACACTTAATGTGAAGGATATTGAAAGCCTATGCTTTTAATATGTGCTTTGTTTCCAGAAACATAACTGCTAAAATTGGTAGCTCAATCAATTTACAATGTCTGTCAGAGTGATAATTTGGAAAGAAGGCACACTGCATGAGATAATGATGAATATGACATGTTTATTGACTAATATATTGAATATTGCAAATTGTAACCCTTATTTTTTTCAAATGGGTGTTTGAGAATGACACATGTCCCATGAGAGGAATAGGGCAATTTCTGAGGAGGGCCTTGATCTCATCTGTGTCATGATGTTATGATTAGACAAGTCAGGTGCAGACTAAAATTTGACTTGATAGATCTAATTTTGTTTTCTGGTTTTAACAAGGTGGCCTTTCACTTAAGCATAATCACACAACTTTACAGATTTGTCTTTAACAATGAACCAGGTTTATTACACAAATGAAATGAAGATAAAATAAAATAAATTATTTACATATAACAGAAAACTAAAGATTTTGAAACACATGGTTAACTGCTGTCCCATTAATCCTTCCAGCACTCATTTATAGTACTCAAGACTGTAGAGATTTCACCTCTCACACAGAGAGTTTGAATTAGAGATAACACAGTGTGGAGCAGGAGGAACACAGCTGTAGGGAATGTGGCCTGGGTTCGTTCAAGATGTACCTTTTAGAAGTATAACTGAATCCAGTTCACAAGCAATCAGATCCAGGACAGCAATACTGCACATGCTGTGTTCCTCCAGCTCCAAACTGTGTTATCTCTGACTCCAGCATCGGCAGTTCTTACTATCTCTGAGGGTTTGAGTTAGCTGTGAATTTGAAGAATTTGTTCTGTTATTTGAGGTTGCGTCCAATTAAATGTGAACTTTTTCAGCTTCAAGTAACCTCTTCAGGGTTTTAATAAAACACTTCTAATCTGGAACTTTAAACCTAATCTCCTTACACTGAGGCAATCTATTTCTTAACAGTTTTAAGACATCTCTCTTCTTTAGGAGTTACATTTTATACATCCAGCTTCAGCCAAAGTGTCTGCAAACCTGCCTCACTGAAACCCAAAAGTTTTCTTCAAGCTATGGATGTTACCTCAAGCAAAAGATAAAAAAAAAATTCAACCTCTGACCTTCTAAACTAAAGCCTAATTCATAGTCACTGGTAAAATCTCTCCCAATGAAAACAAAACCCCATTTCACTCTCCTCCCTCTTTCACCACCTACACTCCTCAATTCAACTTGGTGCGCTTCCCCAACTGATCCAGCCCCTTACTCAATTCAAGCATTTCATTCAAACAGGCATTTTCACCTATTCCACTACCACCTGATGTACAAACTAACACTCTTTCCTTATATCCCAGTCATGCTTGCACTCAATCTCTTCCACCCTATTACCTAACAGGGTCCTTCTAATCATATTCTAAATAAATGATTTCATCTACTATATCCTCCATTGTGTCTTCATTGGTAGTTTCTTACCTCATACATTGCAATTTGTGCACTTTATTGGGCTCTTTAATTCCCTCCCCACGTCATCACTTTGACCTGTGTCCAGTAGATCTGATATGGACCCCTCATTTAATGAGCAGAGATTTTGACCTTTTCCCTCAGTTGGTGGGACTTTCTGTACTTGTGAGAACTTCCACCTACTTTGGATTCAGAGACCAGACATCTGCAGCTAGCGTGTTACCTGAAGTGAATGTGGCCTGGGTTCCTTCAAGTTGTACCTTTTAGGAGTGTGACTGAATCCAATTCACGAGCAACAGATGCGCATGTTGCAAATCCAAAATAAAGACTGAAAAAGGCTGAAAGGAACTCAGTTGGACTGACAACATCCATAGAGGGAGAAGAAGAGTTATTGGACTGGGTTGTCAAAGTGGAAAAGATCAGGAATTTAGTGGCAGGAAGAATTCTGAAAGAAAAAGCAAGGGAATTACAGATTGGTGAGTCTGATGTCACTGATAAGTAAGTTGTTGTTGGTGGGGATTCTGAGAGATAGGATTTGGAGAGGCAAAGACTGATTACAAATAGTCATATGGCTTTGTGCATGGGAGATCATGTCTCACAAATTTGAGTGAGGTTTTTGAAGAGTTTACCAAGAAGATAGATGAAGAAAGAGCAGTAGACATTGTCTATACAGACAAGGCCTTTGACAACGTCTAGAGCAGACTTGAAGGGCCAAATGGCCTCCTTCTGCTCCTATCTTCTATGTTTCTATGTCCCACATGGTAGATTTGGTAATAAGATGAGATCACATGGGATCCAGGGAGAGATTGCCAACTGGATACAAAATTGGCTTGATGGTAGAAGACAGAATGGTGGAGGGTTGTTGTTTGGACTGGAGGTCTGGGACCAACGGTGTGCCGCAAGGATCAGTTTTAGGTCCACTGTTGTTTGTCAATTATTGCAATGAGTTGGATGAGAATATAGGGGGTATGGTGAATAAGTTTGCAGGTGACACCAAAATTGGTGGTATGGTGGACATTGAAGAAGGTTATCTAGTAGTACAAAGATATCTTGATCAGGTGGGCCAATGGGCTGAGAAGTGGCAGATGGAGTTTAATTCAGATAATTACAACATGTTGCATTTTGGTAAGGCAGAACTTACACAGTTAATGGTAGAGCCCTGGTGTATGTTGTTGAACAGAGGAATCGAGGAGTGCAGGTTCATAGTTCCTTGAAAGCAGCATCACACATAAACAGGGTGGTATCAATGTGGATTTCACAAGCTTCAAAATCTCCACTCTCCCTACCGCATCCCAAAACCAGCCCAGCTCGTCCCCGCCTCCCTAACCTGTTCTTCCTCCCACCTATCCCCTCCTCCCACCTCAAGCTGCACCCCCTTTTCCTACCTAGTAACCTCATCCCGCCCCCTTGACCTGTCCGTCCTCCCTGGACTGACCTATCTCCTCCCTACCTCCCCACCCACACTCACCTTTACTGGCTCCATCCCCACCTCTTTGACCTGTCTGTTTCCTCTCCACCTATCTTCTCCTCTATCCATCTTCTATCTGCCTCCCCCTCGCTCCCTATTTATTTCAGAACTTCCTTCCCCTCCACCATTTCTGATGAAGGGTCTAGGCCCGAAATGTCAGCCTTCCTGCTCCTATGATGCTGCTTGACCTGCTGTGTTCATCCAGCTCTACACCTTGTTATCTCAGATTCTCCAGTATCTGCAGTTCCTACTATCTCTGGTGAAGAAAGTGTTTGGCATGCTTGCCTTCATTGGTCACACATTAAGTACAGAAGTTGGGATGTTATGTTGCAGCTGTACAAGACATTGGCAAGGCCACTTTTGGAATATTAAGTACAATTCCGGTTGCCCTGCTACAGGAAGAATTTTGTTAAACCAGAAAGGATGCAGAAAAAATTTACAAGGATGATGCCAGGACTGGAAAGTTTGAGTTATAAGGAGAGGCTGTTGAGGTTGGTTGGCTCACTGAGCTGGTTTGTTGTTCTGCAGACGTTTCGTTACCAGGCTGGGTAACATCATCAGTGCAGCCTCCGATAAAGCGTCGGTGTGTTTTCCTGCTTGGTTTTTAAACTCTGGACTCTGTTGAGCTGGATTGCCTCACTATGAAGGTTTTCCTTCATAGTGGAGTATATATAGGGTCGGGTTCTATGTGTTTATTAATGGCTTTCTTCATGGCTGGAGAGGCATGGTATACTGGGACTTTTTTGACTGGAGCGTAGGAGGTTGAGAGGTGACCTCATAGTGGCTTATAAAATCAATGGGGGCATAGGTACAATGAATAGACAAGGTCTTTTTCCAAGGTAGGGGAGTCAAAACTAGAGGGCATAGGTTTAAGGTGAAAGCAGAAAGATCTAAAAAGGACCTGAAGGGCAAATTTTTCACATTAGAGGTCGGTGCATGCATGAAATAAGCTGCCAGAGGAAGCGGTAGAGACGGGTGTAATTACGACATTTAAAAGATATTTTGACAGGCACATGAATAGGAAAGGTTTAGAGGGATGTGGATCAGATGCAGGCAATTGGAACTAGTTAGGTTTGGGATACCTGGTTGGCATGGACAAGTTGAACCAAGGGATCTGTTTCCATGCTGTATGACTCTGTGACTCTATCACGACCTGATTTAATATGAAGTACGTTGAGTCACTAGACGGTAGACTGCAATTTCCTGCTTTTTTTTCAATGGGCGCATACATAGTCAACCTATTCTTGGTGCAGCTATATAGAACTTTACTTTTGCCACATTTGTAATATTTTGTACAGTTCTGGTCAGCACATCACCCCCAAAAGGATGTGGAGGCTTTGGAGGGGATAATGAAATGGTTTACCTGGATATTGCCTGGTTTGGAGAGTATTAGCTATAAGTAGAGATTGAACAAACTTAGTTTGCTTTCACTTCAATATTGAAGAATAAGGGGTGATCTATTAGAAATTTACAAAATTATGAGAGGCATGGACAGATGGATAGTTGGCGTCATAGTGTCACACAGCATGGAAACAGACCCTTCAGTCCAACTACTCCACACCAACCATATTCTCAAACTAAACTAGTCCCTCCTGCCTGCATTTGGCCCAAATTCCTCCAAACCTTTTCTATTCATGTAGCTATCCAAATGTCTTTTAAACATTGTAACAGTACCCGCATCCACCACTTCCTCTAGCAGTTCATTCCACACACTGTGTAAAAAAGTTGCCCCTCATATCTTTTTCTCCTCTCACCTAAAAAATATGCTCCCTAGTTTTGAACTCCCCCACCTTAGTGAAAAGGTCTTTGCTATTCAGCTTATCTATGCCCCTCATGATTTTATAAACCTTTATAATGTCACCCTTCAACTTCCTATGCTCCAGTGAAGAAAGGTCCCAGCCTATCCAGCCTCTCCCTATACTTCAAACTTTCCATTGCCGGCAACATCCTGGTAAATAATTTCTGAACCTACTCCAGTTTAATAATATACTTCCTATAACAGGACGACCAGAACTGGATACAGTACTCCAGAAAAGGCCTCAACCACGTCCTGTACAACCTCAACATGACATTCCCAACTCCTATACTCAAAGGT
Organism: Rhincodon typus; assembly: GCF_021869965.1. Classification (NCBI taxonomy): domain Eukaryota; kingdom Metazoa; phylum Chordata; class Chondrichthyes; order Orectolobiformes; family Rhincodontidae; genus Rhincodon; species Rhincodon typus. The sequence goes on from NC_063332.1 coordinate 164,407,519, forward strand.
CTGAGCAATGAAGGGAAGCGTGCTAAACACCTTCTCAACGACCCTGTCTAACTATGACGCAAATTTCAAAGAATTATGTACCTGAACCCCTAGGTTTCTCCCTTCTACAACACTCCCCAGGGCCCTATCATTAATTGTATAAGTCCTGCCCCTGTTTATTTTACCAAAATGCAAAACCTCGCATTTATCCAAATTAATCTCCATTTGCCATTCCTCCGCCTTTTTCCCAAGGTAGAAATGTCATTTTCAAGGGGACATAGATTTAAGGTAAAAGAGGGTAATTTGAAAGGAGATGTGAGGGCAGGTTTTTACAGAGGGTGGTAAGTGCAGGGAATGTGCTGCCAGATAAGATGGTAGAAGCAAATACAATCACAACGTTTACAAGGCATCTTGACAGATATACGAGTATGCAGGGAACAGAGAGACCTGGATCATGTAGATGCAAAAGATTTTTAGTTTAGAAAGGCATCATGTGTTGATGCAGTCTTGTTGGGCCAAAGGGCCTGTTCCTGTCCTGTGTTGTTCTTTGTTGGTTCTGTGTTCACCACTGTGTAAAATGTATTGTGTACATGTGAACACGATGTGTGAGTGTAGATGTGTGCACAAAAGTGACAGTGTATTTTATGTTACTTCGACCTATTTGAGGATAAATAAACTAACCTCTCCCTGTGTTAATTTCAAGAATACCTGTCTGGTCAGTACTTTTATGATCACAGTGCATAAACTGAATGGGTAAGTATAACATTTTCAAAACAAAATAACCTGTTACAATCAGATGGGGAGAGAAAAAGAGAGGGAACCCATTTGACCCCCTCTTCATCTAATCCTAACAATTGATTGACATTTTAAGATAGTTTGTTGGGTTATAAAGTGGCTTTAGAAAGACTGGTGGTACAATCTCGTTGGGAGAATTGGGAAGGAAAATCAGTGGTTCGGGTTGATTGCCTAAACCTGACAATGGCAACAAGGGATGATGTATTGGACTTAATGACCCATACAACCACTGACAAAGGAACCAAATGGGAGGAAGATGCAAATTACAGATGAATTCTGAGGCTGGGACAGGCAATTTTTGATCAGCACATTAAGGCCCAAAGTTTGTTCATTCAGACTGGGATTTCCCTAAATTTCCCCATGATAAAATCCCTACAGTGTGGAAGCAGGCCATTCAGCCCATCAAGTCCACACTGGCCTTCTGAAGAGCATCCCACCCAGACTCAGCCCCTTCCCTATAAGCCTGCATTTCCCATGGCTCATCCACATAGTTTGCATTTCCCTGGACACTATGGAAAATTTAGCATGGCCAATCCACCTAACCTGCGCATCTCTTTGGACTGTGGGAGGAAACTGGAACATCTGGAGGAAACTCCAGGGGAGAATATGCAAACTCCATACAAACAGTCAACCAAGGGTGGAATTGAACCTGAGTCCCTGTGGGGCAGCAGTGCTAGCCACTGAGCCATCATGTCATCCTCAAAAGATGCATAATATACCTTGGAGTGTTTTCTGCCTTTCCTTCTTGAACACAAGAATAAGAGAAGTGGGAGGGGGATAAGGATAACAAACTCACCAAGGATTAGCCCCGTTGCATTTAGAGTTGTGAGTTTTATCACAATTAATTTAGTTGTGACATTCCTGAGCAAAAAGCTGGGATTTTGAGTCATCACACTTTCATCATCATTGACATGAAACAAAAGCTTAGCTTGCCATATAATTTAGGACTTCCCTTAGCATCACTTCACATCCTATTTCATTAAACAAAATCCTCTGCTTTAAATTCTTTCTATGTAAACCCTCTTCCTTTTTATTGGTTTGTTTTATTGTTGATGCATTGTAACAAGATTAAGCAGAACTCATAATGATTTCCCTGTGGTTCAGTCTGATTAAGTCTGGTGCATTCACAAGGCAAATTGATACAGTATATGAAGTGGTTGATCAGCCTTCTTCATGAGGATCCTACAAGACCCAAGTTATTGCCTCTCATTTATCACATTTGTGGTGTGATCTTCATAGAGTCATAGTCATAGAGTCACACAGCAGGGAAACATATCTCCAATTCTTTCCTGTAAAGTAGGTTTACTTGCTGAGAGAAAAGTAATGGTTTGAGAACTTTGCTGACCACATCGTCATTCATAGTTCGAGCCATTTTGTCTCTCCCTTGACCTCAGCTGGCACTTGTGCTACGGTTCCTTCAAAAATTAGCAAGTTTCAAAGTGAAGCACATTCTGATAAAATGCCTGTTTTCATTTTTTAAACCTTTTACTATAAAACCAGGGCCAAAGATCAAAATGCTGAGATGCTGTGAATCTGAAATAAAAACAAAATATGTTCTAAGGCCTCTGTCTGTGGAAACACTTTGATGAAGTTTTTGATTGCGTAATGTAATACCTTCTTTTATGTAATGTGGTGGTCAAGTTTTATCTGACAATGCTCTTGTGAAGCACCTTGAGGTGTTTTATTGTGTGAATGGTGCTATATAAGTATAAATTGTTGTTGAGTGGCTGGTAGGGTTACTATCACAACTGGTTGTTAACAAATGATTGTGGATTTGAATTATTTGCCTTACCTTCCTCACTCTGCAAATGCAGGCTGACCTATGGTGTGTTGATAGTAATTTCTGTTGTATTCTAGTTTCTTGCTAATTAGATGGTTTGGGGAAACAAGAGCATCAGCAATAGCTCCAAAATTGCCTTGGTGCTTCAATAGAATCAGTCACTGGGAGACTGGCTGAGGTTCATGGTATGATGCCCAGAATAAGCCAATACCTTCAGGAAAGAAAACAGAGAGAGACAGATCAGAAAGTGATTGTGTTCAAAACTATTTAACAGATAATTTTAATACTGCTTTGAACCAATGAGAAAAATAATGTTGAAACTCCTCATAACAGTTCAGTCATGATTGTAAGTGCATCCAACATAAATACAACCCTTTTTGGTATCAGGAAATATCTACTCAAGGAGCTGATGCCTTTGTCTCCTCAATTGGGCAGCTGTTTTGAATGCTCTTTAGGTATCTTTTTCTCCAATTTTTTTCCCAGTTTCCGTAGCAACCATGAACCTCACTCACTAGACTTTCCATTACACTTCCACGTCACAAAATATAATTTCTAGCGGTTTAACTGTTTACAATCTGCAGTCAGGGATTTGGCAGAGCTCCATAAACTGGATTTATGTGCACACAGTTTTGGTGTAAAAGTGAATGAATCTTAGACTACAGAACAGAGGCTATTTGATTTGTTGTCCCAATGCAAAGCTTTAAAAAAGAACGAGAAAGAATTAGTCCCAATTCCTTGCTCTTTCTCTTCAGGCCTTTCACTGTTACTTGCAAATTTGCTTAAATCACCTTTTCTGGTAGTGCAATCCATACTGTAAAAAGTTGCTGAATTTAAGAGAAAACATAACAACTTACTCATCATCTCCCTCTCCTCTAGCTGGTATGTTTATCAATTGATGTTCAGCTGACACAGTTTGAGATTTAAAAAGTGGTCTTTAATAAATCACAACCAAAAGGGAAATGCATCACAGCGCCGGGTAGGATTGCAGCCTCCCGTGTCTGCGTAGGTTTCCTCCTGGTGCTCCAGTTTCCTCCCGGTGCTCCAGTTTCCTCCCACAGTCCAAAGATTTGCAGGTTAGGGAGGTTGGCTGTGGTAAATTGCCCATAGTGTCCAGGGATGTGCAGGTAAGTTGATTAGCTATGGGAAATGTTAGGTTACAGGGATACGGTAGAGGGCTGGGTTTGAGTGGGAAGCTCTTTGGTGGGTCAGTGACACTTGATGGGCTGTACTGCATTCTTTCTGCACTGCATGGATTCTATGATTCTGTGATTCAGTTCTGAGGAAGGATCATCGGACCCGAAATGTTAACTCAAACTTTTTCTTCACAGATGCTGCCAGACCTGCTGAGCTTCCAGTGACTTCTGTTTTTGTTCCTGATTTACAGCATCCGCAGTTCTTTTAGTTTTTAGAAGGAAACCTAAAATATTTTTTGAGTTGGAGCAGCACAGAGAAATTAAACACAACAGCCACGGATGATATCTTCAATGAGGGACATTGCTACCAAGGTGCTGAAATTGATGAGCTTGTTATACGGCTTGATGAAGTAGGGTGGGTGGTTATTCATGAGGAGCATAAACATTGGCAGAGCACATAATAACACATACAATAAGGAATTAGAGCAAGAAAATGAATGTACTATAGCCAAAATTGCAGGCAACGCAAAAAATAAGCAGAAAGGCAGGATGTAAGAGGGAAACAAACAGTTTACAGAGAGAACAACGTGCAGAGTTGGATGAACACAGCAGGCCAAGCAGCATCATAGGAGCAAAAGCTGCTTGGCCTGCTGTGTTCATCCAGCTCTGCACCTTGTTGTCTCGGATTCTCCAGCATCTGCAGTTCCTACTATCTCAGTTTACAGAGAGATATTGATAGGTTAAGTAAGTGGCCAAAAGGTTGGCAAATGGAGCATTATGTGGGAATTTGCAACGTTGTTCATTTTGGAAGGGAGAACAAAAAAACAGAATATTATTTAAAGGAGAAAACTGCAGAAAGCTGCAACACAAAGAGACTTGTGGGTACTTGTACATGAAACACAGAAAGTTAGCACACAGGTGCAGCAGATAATCAAGAAGACTAATAGAATATTAGCCCTTATTTCAAGGGGGTTGGAGTGCAAGAGTAGGGAAGTCTTTTGCAACTGTACAAGGTGCTGGTGATACCACATCTTGAGGACTTTGAACAGTTTTGGTCCCCTTATTTCATTAGAGGCAGTTCAGAGAAGGTTCATTAGGATGATCCCCGGAATGGAGGGATTGTCTCAAGACCAAAAGCTAAACAGGTTGATACCCAACTCATTGGATGAGAGGTGATCTAATTGAAACATTTAGGATTCTTAACGGGTTTGGTGTAAAGTAATAGAGCTCAAAATCAGCACAACAAAATGTTTGCAACAGATGGAGCAGATGTTTGTATATCTGAAGTCTATTTCTCTCAGAGACTCGTGGCAGTGATTCTTAGCTGGGCAGAAACAACATGGAACAGCTAAAAGGAAATGTTTAGATTGTATTGGAAGAGCAGTGATAAGTGAAGCAGATGGAAGGAAGAAAAACGCAATTGTGAAGTCTCATAACATTTGTGCCATTTAAGCAATGATGAATCTATGTACTTTTGTGCCTATCTATGCTATGTTTGACCGAGAAGTATTTGATAGTGCTGCTGGGGAAATGTGCTTTGTTCTCTTAGCTTGATGAGCATTGGACAACATCAGAGAGAATTGCCCTCTCCTCCCGAACCCAGCTACCTCAGACAGTCCTTTGTATTCTCACAATGACAATTATGGACAATCCCTAGGTTTGGAGGACTTACACAGGGTTCTTGTTATTGACAGAGACAAATCATATCAGACAAGAATTCCAATGTTAATATGTGACATTAGAGGTGCAATATTAATTTGGGAGGCCGATTATATTTATCCATTTTTCACACTGACTGAACAACAAGCACATCAAATAACTCAGTCCTTTTGTGTTGGGAGTTAATTTTAGCTCCTCTTATGCACAATGAGTACATTTAGCAGTGGGAGATCAGCAAACTCGGCACAGACTGGGAATTAAAGCCAGAACCTTCTGGTTTTGAGTGAGCTCCATATTGTATTGTGCTTTTAATGAGCAGATCAGTTTACATTTAACGTCTGAGCTGGGACAAGTAACATGATTCAGATGAGTAAGAAATGCGATGTAGATTTTTAATGATAATTGATATCAGTTTGTACAAATGTGTAACATGTGATGCAGACAGATGAGTCATATTTATAGATGTGTGATGCATCATGTGCAAAGGTGATGCACATTGGTACAAAACATGTATGGTAGGTGACTTGACCAGATGTCCAAATGTAAAGAAGGCTTGAATGTATGTCGCATTTTTCATGCACCAAAGCACTTTATAGTCCTTTACTGTTTAAAACGAAGTCCTTTTTTTATGATGCAGAAATAGATTTGCACATAGCTGTAAAAGGTGATTTGTATAGATGTGCTATACACAATGTGTATACACTCAGTGGAAAGAAAAGTTGGAGTCTTTTAAGTTATCTATTTTCTTATCTTATTCTAAGTTAATATGAATGGCACCATGTAAGTACGGCGAAGGTACACATTTTTCATTGTATTTTTACATTGAATACACATGACAGTAAATGATTCAATATAGTTTTAGTGCTTTTAGCCAGTTTTGCAGTGCTGGCTGTGGTATTGTGTGTACTTAATTTCACTTCACATAGACTGTCACTGAACAAAGAGCAACAGGACAAAGGCACACAATGTACTGAAGGCTGGATCGTCTAAAGTGGTGGGAGTTCCTCTCACACCAAGAACAGGAGATTGCCCTTTAATTAATGAGTCTAGGCAAAATGGCATGCTCAGAAATTGTATGTTTTGAAGGTCTGTGTTTGCACAATTTCGTTAACAGGGCTTTAATTATGGAGGAAGATTCATAAATGTTGTCTTTAATTAAAAAAGGATTTCAATTCCAAAGCTGGTTCCATGTCCTGGTATTGCTGTATCACTTACTGGAAAATGCCCCTGCTATCTGAGTCATATCACTGCTGTGTTGTTTTCTCAAATTCACAAAGACAGTTCACTTTTTTTTTGTTTTGAATTTTCACCTTTGCTTTCCTGCAGGTGCTGACTCCAGTCAAGTCACAGTTCCAGTTCTGTAGCCCATCCAGATAAGTGGTCAATCTTTCTGTGTGAAACTTGAGAGTGAGCGTTAGCAGACTATTTAACCAAGGTGGCATCACTTCATGCCTGCTTCTATCACTCTTCATGCACTTTGCAGGCATAATCACTGGAGCAAAAATCACAACTGACTATACCTCAACTCATTTATGTCCTGGGTTGGATATCATTTCATATAGGCAATGTACACTTCTTCGGGTGTATAAAGTAAGTTTGTTGAACTGGGAGCTACTGCAGGCAAAGCTGCAGATAATCTGTGAGGGGGACTTCCCCCTCTGCTTTGATGGTCTGGCTGCTATGGCCACAGTCTATTTTGTATCTTTCACAAACTTTAGATGGTGCCTCCATCTTGAGATCTCAATAGTTCCCACATCCAGTGGCAGTACCAATCCCTCCCTGTGAGACTGCCAGTTGCTCAAAGCCTAGGATTGTCCCATTGAATCCTCTGGTGGCAGTGCGTGGCCACTGCTCTTAATTGGATCGGGCCTCCAGAGGCAGTCCCTTACTGAATTACAAATTTTTAAGCTGTAGACGGAGGCGATTTGGTCCATTATATCTACAGTAGTTGATCTTGCATGCCTCAATTAAACCTGCCTCCTCCATATTTCCAGACAGTGCATGCACTCCAGGCTCTGACTACTCATTGTATGAAAAAGGTTTTAAAACTGTTTAAAACTGTGCCTCTGGTTCTCAATCATTTTATGAATGGGAACAGTTTCTCCTTATCTATTCTGTCCTGATCTCTCTTGAATTTGTAAACTTCTATCAAATCTTTTCTTAGCCTTAGTTTCTTCAAGGAAATCAGTCCCAACTTCTCAAATCTTTCCTCATAACTGAAGTTTCTCATCTCTGGAATAATTCTCATGAAGCTCTTCTGCACCCTCTCCAAAGTACACATCCTAAAGTGTAATGCTTAGAACTATACACAAATACTGCAGCTGAGGAGTAACCAGTGTCTTAAATAAGATCATAATAACTTCTTTGTTCTTTCATTCCATGCCCCTATTAAGGAAAGATAAAATACTTTGTGCTTTCTTAACAGCTCTCTCTACCTGTCCTGCCATCCTTAATGACTTAGTTAAGTATTCATTCAGGTCTCTCTGCTCCCGCGCATCCTCTAAAATCGTGCCTTTACTTTATACTGTCTCTCAATTTTCTTTGTCCAAAGTGTATAGCCTCACACTTCTCCACATTGAACTTCATCTGCCACCTATCTGCCCATACCACCAACTTGCCAATGTTTTTTTGTAATTCTGCATTGTCCTCCCCTTAGCTTACAATTCTTCCAAGGTTTTTGTTCTCTGCAAACTTTGTAATTGTCACCTGCACACCAAGATCTTGATCACTTAAATATATCATGAAAATAGGGGGTCCCAACGCCAACCCAAGTAAGACCACTTTCAACTTTCTTCCATCCCAAAAAATATCCATTGACCATTACTCTGTTTCTTATCTCTCAGCCAATTTTGTATTCACATTACTGCTGTCTGTTTTAATCCTTGCCCAATAACTTTCCTCACAAGTCTGCTGTGTGGCACTGTGTTGAATACCTTTTGAGAGCCCATGTCAACAGCCTTATCTTAATTAATCCTCTCTGCTACTGCCTCAAAAAACTTCAGCTAGTTCGTTAGTGATTGTTTAGTTTCTCAGAACAAAGTTAAAATGACTGGCCTGTAACTGCTGGGCCAATCTTTACAACCTATTTTGAACAAGGGCATAATGTTTGCAATTTTCCAATCCTCCAGCACCACTCCTGAATTCTGGGAAGATTGAAAGATTTTTGCGAATTGCCTCTGCAATTTCCAGTCTAACTTCCTTCAGCATCCTTGGACAGAACTCATCCAGTTCTGGTGTATCTGTCACCATGGTCTTGGCAGCATCTGCCTTATAAGTAAAGTTGTAACGTATTCATTTAACATCTCAGCCATGCAATTTACCTCTATGTAAAAATCCCCTTTAATTCTCAGCCCTACTCTTCCTTTTACTGCAATTTTACTCCTGATTTGTATACAAAAGACTTTGAGGGGTTTCCCTTTATGCTAGCTCCAGTCTTTTTTCATAACCCCTCTTTGCTTCTCATGTTTGCTTTTTACCTCACTCTGAACCTTCTGCATTCAGCTTGGTTGTCAATTTTATTTTCCACCTGAAACCTGTCATAGGCACAATGTTTCCTTTTTAACTTAATTTTTCTCTCCTTAGTCATCCAGGGCACTCTAAAATTGTTTGTACTACCTTTCATTTTTGGCCATCTCATCAACAAACCTCCTCTGTGGCCACATCCAGATTCCTGAACCAGAATTCACCTTAGTTTGCTACACCATAGAGTCGTGGAGTCATACAGCACTGAATTAACAGACCCTTTGGTCTAAGTAGTCCGTGCCGAACATAATCCCAAACTAAACTAGTCCCACCTGCCTGCTCCTGGCCCATATCCCTCCAAACCTTTCCTATTCATGTATTTACCTAAATGTCTTTTAAACAGTTGACTTGCAGAGGCTCCCAGTCCAGCAATATATAAACTTAAACATTTTCATCCTTATTTCCAAATCCCTATCTATGTAATTTCCTCCAGCCCTACAACCCGAGGTCCAAGTCTTGTCTCTTGCAAGGCCGCATACTTATCACTCCAACTGTGTTTTCAGTTATGTAGGCCTTAAGTTCTGAAATTCCCTTCTCGTTTCCTCTAGTTCTCTCTCCCCCTTTTAAGAAGACATTTCTTAAAAATAATTTGTTTTACTTTCAGGCCTTCTGTACTATTTGCTACTTATATGATTTACTGTCAAACTTTATTTCATAACACTCTTGATGAAGCACGTTGAGATATTTTCCTTTTAAAAGACACCATTTGTTGTATTGATGTTAAAGTTCTGGTCTGTCATTTTAACAGTCAGGAGAAATAGCCTTTCCTGCTGTTGAATGAAGTCTCACAAGAAGTTCACATAATTTGCTGGACACATGAAATAATTTACAGTACTTTAGAGTATTTAAGAGAACATCCAAGAAAGCAATAATAACAAATGTTCTTTGTAAGAATAAAATCCTATTCATTTATCTAGGAAACATTGTCCACGTAATAGCTTGACACTCTAATTACAGTCCTTCACATCTCTAATCCATCTCTATCCATTACAGATCAGAGATAGAACTTAATTAAACCCATTCAGCACCCTCATTTTAATTAAATTAGCTTACTAGCTGAAATGCTTAGTTATGGATCAGAACATTTGTAAACACAGTCATGTTTCCTGAGGTGTGATGGACCATCGCATTATTGACCATGACAGTGTTAAGGAGCAAAATTAGGACTAATCAGGACAGTGAAGTGTAAATACTGATGGCAGTAGGTGCACCTTTCCCTGACAGTTCCAAATCAGTCATTTGTATTGATCTGACATTAGGATGTAGAGCACGTGGGGAAACCTTGTGGAATTGGGAGGCTGGAAATAGTTTAAGATTGACTCCAAGCAGCACATCTGTGGGACTTTGCGGATAGGTCTGCCAGCCCTCCCTAATTTTTCTCATGTTTCTGGAATTGAAGATTGAACCCTAGGATGCTAGGATTCATGGAAGAAAATCCAATTGTATTTTTCAAAAATATTGCTATGTGTTAAAATTTACTTATGAAAAAACATTGGAGATGGGAAAAGGACTGCCCGAATGAAGAATAAGAATCATCCTGTGTTTTGGCTTCTCAGTTGGCTGCATAAAAGAGCTTATGCTGAATGGATGGATGTACGGTTAGACTAATGATAGCGGTGGGGTATTGAGAGATAGAGGTCATGTGATTAAAATCTCCAGGAATACATCCAACTGGAGTTGGCATCCTTATTTCACAGCCAAATGTTAGACCTCAGCATGCGACTCATATACCTATCATGTTATTCCAGTTATTTGGTTTGTCTCCAGAACCACCTCATTTTTAATTTTTTGTCATTATCTCTCTGCATCATTTAATCAGAGTATAGGTCATCCCTTTGCTTATTATTCAGCTGTTGACACTTTACTCACGCTGTCCAGCACTTGTGATCCCATGCAGGGATTTATTATTCGACACTCCATTCACACCATTTGAATGATCTTTTGATCTCTCTGCCCATAAATTCTATGTTTTGTGTGCTTCTCTCTCACTTCGTCTGATGAAGGGGCTATGCTCTGAAAGCTTGTGATTTCAAATAAACCTGTTGGACAATAACCTGGTGTCGTGTGACTTTCGATGAACTTTGTTCATCCCAGTACAACACCGGCACCTCCACATCACAAATAGGAATGGTGAGTGTTCATGTTGATTTTCCCATTTATTCCCCAAAACATTGTTGCAGTGACATTTAAGATGGATGATCGGGAAGCACGTTGCTATTATTTTTAAACATTTTTCAAAATTTCTTTTGTAAAACATGATGTTCCTCCATTGCAAAGCGGAGAGTGGTCAGTTTATTTTCAGATGAGACATGTGGCTAAGGCTTGATTGCTCCCCCTGAAGGATGTGAACATTTGCAGGGCAACATTTGAAGAAAATTATAGAGTTCTCCCTGATGTACTGATCAATTTTTAGTTATGAGCCAACTTCACTAAAGCAAATTCTTTGGTCACATATCATTTGTTATGGGACATTGTTGTGCTATCCTGTTTCCGTACATCATAACAGTGAATACAATTCAAGAGTACTTCATTCGTGTTGTGAAAGATGATGTAAAACGTTAAGTTCTTTCAGCATATTGTAACTTTTTTTTAATCATTCATCCTGGTTTGTAACTATATCACTGTTAATTCAATGTAATTTAAAATCCTAGAACTCTCCTGAACAGCATTGCAGATATACCTACACCCCAAGGTCTGCAGTATTTCAAGAAGGCAGCTTATTTAAGGGCAACCAGGGACAGGCAACAAAAACTGGCCCAGCCAATGACACAAATGAAATAATAAATGTTAAACAAAAGCCAACTATTCAAGACAGCCACCATGACTATGCAATCTACAGCAGCCCTTTAATGAGAACATAAACTTACAGGGTAGTAATCTCATTGAATATGTCTCAAAGTTTTAAATTTAGCTTGACTTTGCACAATAGTCTGAATTGCGTCTTGTGTTGTGTATTTTCTGTGGTAAGATGCTTACTTGATGGGAGTCTAGAACTTATTGACGCTTAGCATGGAAGCCCACCAGGCATGAGCAGATTGCCAAACCTAGTCAAGTGTATAGGCTCCTAGCTTAGACATCTTGGATCAGATAGTATGCTGATCCATGCTCTGGGCCATTGATAATGGATAATCTGCTCCATGGTGAATTTGAGACTCAATATTATACACCCGTGGGAAGGACCTATATCTGCTTTGGATGGTTGGGAACATTCCAAACAACTATTTCAATGTGTCAAGATGAGGGGTGAATATAATGAATACTGGAAACATTTCTTACCACCCGTACTTTCCTCTTTGAACATTCCACCACTACTGCAGCTGATACAGATCAGGCAGATTCAGATAATTCAGTAGTAACAGTCAATTTGGAAATAGAAAATAAGCATCATTTTGGGTATCTATCGGAGAAAAAAAAATGATATTAAGAAGGGGAGCATTAAATCTTGAAGGCATGCGCTCATATATCTCTGTCATCTGCAAAATTTTAGATGATGGACGAGTTTGCTGTGTCGATTGACTTCAGACAATGGTGTGTGCATTGATTCAGAACTCAAACATTTGCATTCAGCCTGTAATGCTGATTCTGGGTCCAAGCCATGAGATATCAGAGGCACAAAATTTAAAAATTGTCCTGTGTGCTTCATTTAAATGAGGTGGAGGAGAAAATATGCAAATCTATAGATCATCTGAATTTGTAGTAAAAAACTTAGGAGAGATGGTGTGTTAGCAAATGAGAATATACATACAAATGTATAGCAATAGCAACATTTAGGGCAGCATGGTGACTCAGTGGTTAGCTTTGCTGCCTCACAGCGCCAGGGACCCAAGTTTGATTCTGGCCTCGGGTGACTGTCTGTGTGGAGTTTTGCACATTCTCCTCGTGTCTGCGTGGGTTTCCTCCAACAGTTGAAGGCTGTATAGGTTATGTGAATTTGCCATACTAAATTGCCCATAGTGTCCAGGGATTTGTAGGTTCGTGAATTAGCCATGGGAAATACAGGGTTATAATAGGGATGGGCTTGGGTGAGCTGTTCTTTATGAACTGTGGACTCGATGGGCCAAATGACCTGCTTCCACAGCGTAGGGATTCTATAATGTTTCAATTTAATAACTATGAGGAAAACAAAGACTTGGGAGGAGATTTTGTACAGTCTAAAAGGGTTAATACATTGGTTAAGTGCAGTAAGCATCAACTACAGTAATGATGTCAGCAGTACCTGGTCAATGTAAAGAAAAAGCTTGTTGGAGATAGACCAAAGGCTAGTGTGCTCCTGACAGTTTCTGTAGTAATTTTGATCATGTTCATGTAATCTGTAAATAGCTGCAACTGTGCAACACACTTCATATTGTTAACTCAGCAAGACTTTTCCTACTAGGCCAGAAAGGTGAATATCTTAATCCACGCAAGACCATTTTCTGCTTGAAGAATTTACACACAACCAACTAGTGCTTTACTGGCACTAATAAATACTTCAAAGGAGAAATTATATTATTGAAGAACAATTGGTTGGCTACATTTTCCTTAGCTGTCCTTCGAATTGAATGGGGAAAGCAAGGTTTCAGTCAATGCACTGCTTTTGGGACAGTCAAAAGACCATTAGATCTTCAGGTTCATAGGAGCAGAAGTTGGCCATTCCACCCATTAAGACTGTTTCATCATTGAATGAAGTAAGTCGCTGATGTGATGATCCTTAACTTCACTTTCATGCCTTTTCCCCATAACCCATAAAAATCTTGAATACACTGAATGACCCAGCCTCAACAACCCTCTGTGTTTAAAAAAACAGATTCACACCTCTCTGAGAGATGAAATTCCTTCTCATCTCTGTCTAAAATGTGCAACTCTAATTCTGACATTATGTCGTCTGGTCCTAGACTGGCTGGCAAGGGGAAACAACCTTTCCCCGTCTGTCAGGTTATCTAAGGTCACCTCTCATTCTTCTTTGTTCCAACAAATACAGGCCCAATCTAGTAATCAGTCGTTACGTTTTTGAACGCCCAGCTTCTTCCCAGAATGGTTTTGAAGGCTTAATTTGCTTTTATTTTACAAACCCATGCACTAGGTAAAACGTGTCTGTGTGGGTAGCTTTTAAATTTGAAAGAAGAACAGATTGCTAACTACGATCTGAGATGCTCAACTCCTCCAGGCAGTCCTCTTGGCTTTGGGAAAAAAAACTGTATTTTAATGGCTCGTTTAAAAAAATAGAAAAGCTGTCTGATATAGCTTCCAGTCAGTGACAAAGATTACGGATTGACTTCTAGCGTTGCAAAGTGAGAGCTGGTCGTAAACTCCGTTGAAATGTATAGGAAGCTTTCTGTTTACAGGAGTGATTGGAGGCGAGGCAGTAAATGGTGCCAAACCCCCACAGCACCGCTCTGTTTCTTTCCGAGGGCAGAGACGTTCAGGACGCCAGGAACATTAGACATGCTTGTGCGTTCCACGTGCAGACTCAATGGTATCAATATGCTGTAACCTTCCGTCAGTGAAACTGCACAACTGGTCCCTGCAGACGCTAGGCTGTGCTACGAAGCTGGCCTAAGTCAGGTCGGGAACTGTATTCACTGTTACCGCTGCACAGTGGAGCCTTTGACGCAATATTAAAAGGAAAAGAGGACTTGATCCCTGTTTCCATGGTAGCCAGGTTGGCCCAAGCTGGGATCTGTGGCGTTTTTTTTCGCGCTGTGTCCCACCGGGAAATTGGTGTGAGGATTTCTGCCGTGCAATGGGATTCCTATTGGATTGTTTGCTTTCAGAAGCTAGTTGAGCTGAAGGAGAGGCTTTCATTCTGTGTCCACTGACTGTAGCATTCACTTCAGTGGTGCTACTTTAACAAGCAACCTCGAAGTTAAAATTAACACTGAGATACTGGGACTAGCTGTACCGCCGCTGGACTCTGAGAATTGCTTGATCTTTTTTGCCATTTTTTAAAAAAAAAAGTAATTGGAAAATAGAACATCAGAAGTTCGTTGCCTGCCTGTATCCGGACATCTTCGAGAATACCAGCACAGACTTGGGCTTGTGTAAGCTACAAACTTCACTGTTGTATTTGTATGTTAACGCTTCTTAAAAATCTTGCTAAGACCCTTTTTTGCGGTGAGAACGTCTTAACAAAAAAGCGTGTGAATTCTGGCAAGTTTTGGGGAGAGAAGGTAAGTGATTTATGTGAACTTAATTGTCTTCTCACTAAATGTTTTGAAATGCCCCTTGTAACTGGAGAGTCACAAGCTGTACCCGAACATTACTTAACCGAACAGATGCCAGTATTCTTTGAGTCGGATGGACAGTGATATTTTTCTTGTATATTCCTCTGAGAGAGAATTTTATCCAGGCTCTCTCAGCCTGAACTTTTGAGGGGTTCGGAATAGAATTTATGTATACTGACGCAGAATGAGTTAAATCTATTTATTTTGAAATGTTGACACCCCCCCTCCCTTATTTAAACCAAATGTCTTTCACTCCCTCTTACTTTACTGCCACGTGCCATGATTGGATTCATATCTATAGGAGGGGCTGTGTTTGTGAATTCCACTCCATAGACCTACTGCGTAGATTGGAATGATTGATCTGCAGATGGACGCCTGCCCCCACGGAGACCTCCCTGATTGAGAATTCACAATGTGGTGAATTATAAGGGTTCACATCATTCCAGACCTTTGACATGCAGCAAAGAGACCTCTCGTTGTACTATTTATTTGTGTCCCATTAATAACCCGTGGTCTGCTTTGAGTGCTGAGTCTGAGTCAATATCCCCAACAGCTCAGTAGCAAAACATGGGCAACATCCTGAAAAGAACTGACAAGTCGCTGTCAAATGTACAGCCTTAACTGGGAATCAAAGGCACTGCTGTACAAAACATCTTAATATCTCCAACAAATCTGACTGAGTTCATTGATAAACCCACTTGTCAGAATTTCAATGGCTTTGGTGATCAGGTGACATTAAGAGACAACAAAAACAGAAGTTGCTGGAAAAGCTCAGCAGGTATGGTAGTATCTGTGAAGAAAAAAATCAGAGTTGACATTTTGGGTCCAGTGACCCTTTCTCAGAGCCCATTAAGAGAGCCCTGGTTGGGAAAGCCATTGTTGGACTGAATTTGTATGTGATAGATTCAGCTTTGAGCAACACATCAAAACTGTAATGGCCACAAAGAAATAGTTTACTTACTGAATCCCAATCAGCCTCGTACCAAACGCTGTTTTGTAGTTTTTACAAACTGTCAAATGTAGTGTGTAAAGTAGTTGTCATCATCTGCATTGAGCAAAGGGAACATTTGTCAGGGGGCAAGTAATTTCTGGTGAATTTGAAATTTGGCTGATGCCACTAAACTTTTCAATGCTGTCCTAGATACAGTGAGCCAGCATAGTCTGATGGGAGGTAATCTACCTATATTACCTGTTTGGTGTCCTGGAGCTGATGAATAATTTTACTGTTGAGCAAAGCATCGCATTTGATGATAACTGCTAAAGCGGTATCTGTAATATCCAGGAGAAATTGACAATGCTTGACAAAGTGAAGCTTCCAGCTCAAAGGACACATAGGCTACAGTATTTGCCCTCATTGTTTGTTTAAAGTATAACCAAGCCCGCAGAATGAACAAGACAGCACATTGCACCACGGCTCCAGTTAGGTTTGTAACAGTTAATTTAAAATAAAATGTCCACCGTTTCTTTATGAATACCCATACAGTTCACCTTGAATCATGCTACTGAACACGTGCGGTCTTCTTAGCCCCAGAAATGTTACTGGTCGGATGCCAGTATGCCAACAGTCTATTGGGCTGACTATTTCATACTTGCAGACCAGCTGGCTTCTTATCTGAATACACTATTTCATTTCACGAGCTGATTTCCTGTGGGATTGAACTTGGATAAACAAGATCATGTAGACTTGAGGTGAAACAAGGTCAGAGGGTGAGGGACAATTGGATCAAGCCCGACAGATATAATTCATCCTCCATTTTAGAGCCTCACATGCTGTCTTTATTTTTATACATCCATTGTAAATTCCTAAGTCCACATTTATATTGTGACTAAGGGACAAATTGAATTTATATGGTTAGGTCATAGGTCAACCATGATCTAACTGAATGGATGAATAGGCTTGTGAGAATAAATGGCCTACTTTAATATTGAAAACTGCCAATGTAAACTTTCATCCTGCAGTTACACCTACTAAACAGTGGAGGTGCTACAGTTCCTAGCAGAAAGATATTACTGAAGGGTGGTAAGTTTTACATGGAGCAGAGAATAGTTCAGCATAGGAACAGACCCTTCAGCTCATCGTGTCCATGCTGACCGTGATGCCATTCTAAACTAACCCCATCTGCCTGCATGTGGTCTGTAATCCCTCTATTCCCTGCCTGTTCATGTGTCTGTCTAAATGCCTCTTAAAGATGCTTCTGTGCTTCTTCTGCTTCTACCACCTCCACTGGCAGTGTGTTCCAGGCACCCACTACTCTCTGTAAAAAAAAAAAAAAAAACTTGCCTTGTACATCTCGTTTAAACTTTTACCCTCTTGCTTTAAGTCTGTACCCTTCTGGTATTTGACGTTTCCACTCTTTCCAACCTCTCCTTATAGCTAATGTGCTCCAATCCAGGCAACATCTTGGTAAACCTTTTTTGTTTCCTGTCTAAAGTCTCCACATCCTTCTTACAGTGTGGAGACCAGAACTGCATACAATACTCCAAATGTGGCTTCACTAAAGTCTTATACAGCTGCAACATGACTGGCCAACTCTTATACTCCATGTACTCTGAACAATGAAAGCAAGCATGCCATATGCCTTCTTTACCATCTTATCCATTCGTGTTGCCACTTTCAGGGAGCTATGGACTTGCACCCCAAGATCCCTCTGTATATCAATGCTTCATGGGTCCTGCTCTTTATGTATATTTTCCTCTTGCATTTGTCCTTTACATAGATACAATCCGATCCTAAATGCTGGCAATATAAAAAAGGTGACAGGAGGCGTTTTACATGTCATGCATTATTTTCAAAATGATTATTTCTTTGTCCCCTACTGCACTGGCATCTTAGCATAAAAATGTGACATTCTGGCAAATTACAGATCCAAATAGTCCTCTAGATCTGCTGCTCTTTAGCCTCACAACCAAATCTGTTTTACCTTAGGATGCCTTGATTCAGTGGTAACATTCTCATCCAAGTTTTGGTTTGAGCTCTAGACTGAAACTCTGGCGCTATACTGAGGTGCCATTTTTAATTTGAAATGTTATATTGAGGCCCGGTCAGTCGTCATATGGATGCGTAAGATCCTCTAGCACTATTTCGAAGAAGGGCAGGGGGAGTTCTTAGGTATTTAAGTCAATATTTGATCCTCAATCAACAGTGCTAAAACAGATAATCTGGTCTTTTCCTTAGTTTGCAATCATACTTTTCTTACTTCTAGACTTGACCATTCTCACTTTCTGTGTCGATAGTCTCCTCCAGTACCACACCCTCTAAGATAACTGCTCTTATTTGATTCTGCCTCTTGAGCATCCCCAATTTTAATTGCTCCACTATTAATGACTGTATCATCAATTGCGTAAATCCTAAACTCCGGAATTCCTTGTCTAGGCCTCTCTGCTTCTTTTCTATCTATGGGCTTTTAAGACGTCCATAAAAACCTACCAGTTAGCCAAGCTTTCGGTCATCCGTCCTCCTTATAGGATTCTCTACAGAGAATTAGAGATAGGGAGGGGTGAGGCCATAGAGGGATTTGAAAACAAGGTAGAAAACTTTAAAACTGGAAGCACCTTAGCAGGGTGATTGGTGAACAGGATTTGGTGTAATTTGGAACGTGGGTAGCAGAATTATGGATAACCTCAAGTTTAGACTGAGTAGAAGGTTGGAGTTCGATCATTATATGTTAGAATATTCAAACTTTATAAGTAGCAAAGGTCTGAATGAAAAATAAGAATAGATCAGATTATCTGTTTTAGCACAGTTGTTTGATGTATAATATTAGATAAGTATAACAAAGGGAAGAAAACACTAGTGAGAATGATTTACAGAATCCCTAACTGTAGCTATGCTATAGGACAGAATATAAATCAAGATATAATGAGGGCATGTAAAAGACAGGACATTAATCATGGGTGATTTTAATCTTCTTGTAGATTGGGAAAATCCAATTGGCAGATCTAGCCATGAAGAAGAATTCATAGAGTGTATTTGTGACTGTTTCCTAGAATAATCCAACCAGGGATGAGGCTGTTTCGGACCTGGTAATGAATAATGAGGATGTAGTGTGTGGGAGCTGCTGGAAACCAAGATAATATGGAATAAACACATCTGTATTAAGTGATTGCAGCTTGAGGAGCTTTGGATCTGAGTTGAAGAGCAGGAGTCTGAGTGACGATGTTACAACACATCAGGAAGAGGGAAATCTACCTGGGCATTTTGCCCATAGGTAGCCACACCCTTCAGGCTGTGGAATTCAAATTTGGTCTCCGATCAGGAAAGTCTGACTGCCAGTGAGGCAGCTATGGGAACCCAGCAGTAATATTCAGGGAGCCTTGGCCCCTTCAATAAAGCAGCAGTTATGAGGTTCTTGCAAGCTGTGTGGACAAGTGTGGACTGCTGGGAAGATGACCGTACTGACCACAGCATTATGCTACAGGGACCATTCAAGTGAGGGGAGGAAATAGGAATATTGTCATAGCAGGGGACAGTATAATTAGTGAGATAGATACCTTTCTCTGCAGCTGTGAGCATGAGTCTCTAAGGTAATGTTTGACATGATACTGCACTTCAAAGTAATTCATTGGTTATAAGGCACTTTAGGACATCTTTTTTTTGTCTTGTCTTGTCCAGTAAGATTGCAGCAGTTGTAATAGAGATCTGTCGCTCTGTTGTGTTTTGCATTAATCCTATTGACCAGGCACTGGTCTTTTCTGTGATAAAGATATCCCATAAATCCCGTTGAATCAAAGAAAATAAACAGCAACTATGAGTTAACCATGGATGCTGATACATGACGTTTATGTCTCTGTCTCCACCCCATGTTTAAGCTATTCATATATAGATTTTCTTTGAAATGATTTTATTACAAATGGTTACAGTTTACTTTATAAAACACTTGATTTCTTTGGAACTGATATTCATAGAATCATAGAATCCCTACAGTGTGAAAACAGGCCATTCGGCCCAACAAGTCCATACCACCCCTCTGAAGACCATCCCACCCAGACCCATTCCCCCAATTTTCCATGTTTAACCCACCTAACCTAAACATCCCTGGGCACTATGGGAAATTTACCATGGCCAATCCACCTACCTTGCACATCTTTGGACTGTGGGAGGAAACTGGAGCACCCACAGGGAACCCAAACAGACATGGGGAGAATGTGCAAACTCCACACAGACAGTCGCCCGAGGCTGTAATTGAACCCCGGCTCCTGGTGCTGTGAGGCAGCAGTGCTAACCACGGAGCCACCTCTCTATTGTTAGAGAGCTTGTTCTTTTACCTTCCTACAGCTGGGTTGGTGGTGTCATGTCACATGAGAAGCTGAGGAGCATAGGTCAAATCTTTGTGCTAAGGCTATACAAGGAATTAGTTCCTTGGACCACACCTGGAATAGTGAGCAGTTTTGGTCCCTTTATCTAAGGATTGACATACTGGCGACAGTCCAGAGAAGGTTCAGTCAGCTGATTCTGGGTATGGAGGGAATTTCTGATGAGGAGAAGTTGAGTAGGTTGGGCTTGTACTCATTGGAGCTTAGAACAACAAGAGGAGACCTGATTTTTTTTTTAATCAGTAAGGGAATCAAGGGATATGGGGCAAAGGCAGGAAAGTGGAGGTGTGAATGATCAGATTGGCGATGATCTCATTGAATGGTGGAGCAGACTTGACGAGCTGAATGGCCTACTTCTTTCTGCTCCCACGTCTTATGGTCTTAGGATGCTGTCCTGATTGGAAGGAACAGAAGTGACAATGACTCAGCGATAACCCGATCGCCTTTTGAATGCATGCAGATTCTGATGGAGGAGCTTAGCAAGTTAAGGGGGTCCTGCACTGATGGCAGTCCTGAGAGGGGGATAAATAGTGCTGTATTAGAACACGGTCTTTTGAGGAAGGAGGAAACATGAGTGAGTGGACAGAATACTAACTATACTGTGTTCCTAAATGGCAGTCAAGGTGAGTTGGCTGAAGGGTTAAGGTTGTACTTGGTTAGTAATTAATTTAAAAACATTGAAATGAACTGTACATTTTTATTTGATGCATTAGAGGAAGATTTATTCTGTTCTCAGCAAAGTAAAACTATTTAATGTTTCTGACTTGCTAAAGCTCTCATTCTAATCTCCATCCCTTTCTGCTAGTACAGCCAAAGTATTAATTATTCTGATGCCAGAAGTGTCACGTTAAAGAACAAATTCCTTTTAAATCCAAAAATTAGGTGTGTAGAATTAAT
The DNA here is from genome assembly GCF_021869965.1 of Rhincodon typus. Taxonomy (NCBI): domain Eukaryota; kingdom Metazoa; phylum Chordata; class Chondrichthyes; order Orectolobiformes; family Rhincodontidae; genus Rhincodon; species Rhincodon typus. The sequence goes on from NC_063332.1 coordinate 164,428,800, forward strand.
GTTTTGTTTCCACTTCATCTTCAGCAATGCTGTGTCACACTTATAGATGGTTAGTAGCGAATTATAAGGCATTATGTTTCAGCTCATGTCTCTCTCAAGACTAGACAACTGTCTCATAATTGATCTTTAGATAGCTTATTATGTTTTATAGCCCGTTTAATCTACACCATACTGAGTGTTATGATTGAAAACAATTAAAATACTCACCAATGTAATTGTTCAATAATTTCTTAAGACTGAAATTCTGGAGCTGTGGAATCTATTCTGAGTGCAAAATACAAGTCAGTAGAATTGCAGATAAACTTATGGTCCGAAAGTTCATGGGGGTCCTTTTACTAGATGGTGGGATGAAGATCATTTCTCACATCCTATGTTAACGTAACATGTTGTTAGGTCGGTGATTGGGGTTAATTGATGAATTAATTGACTGGATATGTACAAAGGGGAAACAGGTATATGGAAAGATCTGTAAGACAGAGCTAATAAACTTTATCCTCAGAGAAAAGTGTGTTGGTTTCTGTCTCACTAACTGGCTTAGATCCAAATTGACATCATTTGCTTGTTTGTACACCCGGGTTGGAATGAGTTAAAAGTTATTCAGATCTTCAAGCAACAAACCTAGTGCTGTCATTGATGATCAAATGTATTTGCAAAGTGCAAGGGTAGGCAGACTGTTGCACTGAAGTCACATGCAGTTAATTAAGAATTCGTGCGAATGATTCTCCAAAGAAATCCACAACAGAAAACACATTAAAAAAATTATTTAAATCACCTATTTTTGGCATTAATCTTCCTATTTAAGTAAATACAAATATGCTAATCTCCCATTTTTTTCCTTGTATTATTACTGACCTTTGAGCAACAGCTTTGGAGCATTTTAGCGTATTGTGTTCTTGACTAAGTTTAAAAACAGGCTATTATCTTGTTAAGTTGCTGACCCCTAGCCTAATAAAATCCATTTTTTTTCAAGATTTTGACTTCCAGTTGTTTCTGTGAGCATCTACTGGTGTTACTCCCACATCCAGATAATCTGTTGGTGCTTGCTGTCTGCACTTAATCCTGAATATTGTCCATTTGGCTGAGGTCCCAGATAGATCCCTGCAGTCATAATGTCGTACTACCATAGCATTTCTTCAGGGGTAAAGAAAGGGTGACTTGTTCAAATGAGAGACTTTAAGAGGGATAAGATAAGGGACAGCTGGTGAATGAGCTGTGCTTTGAACTTTGCATTGGCATACAAAATGTATGGAACCTTTCAGTTGTTCCTCACTTTGTGCATGCAAATTACTCAACAGGCAGGACAACGTGGGTCTGTAACTAGAAATGAGCTCCAGAAATCAGAAGAATTCCTTGGAACTATGAGCATTGAGCCTTAGATTTGATCTATTTTCAGTCCACAGTGAGGACTTTTTTAAACTTATAGTAGCTGAGAGAAAATGCCAAGGCTTGCAGTGAGACAAGACACCACCACTGAGAAGACTGGCTCCTTTAGTGCATAATAGGATTTTAAAGTGGCTGTGGAGAATATATCTGAAAAATAAATGGCAGCTTTAGATGTTCTGAAGCACTGTAAAAGATTCCACTGCCGAGTAATGTCTGCTTTAAATGTACAAGCATTATAGTTTCGTATCAATCCTAATGTAACAAGACACTGAGAAAATGACAGGCTATTTTTCAAGGTGCTAGGAAATGTTCTCAGAGAGTGCTCTTTGATATCAATTTCCCTAATACACATAATCAATCACTGTCATTTAAAATAATACAATAATCTGATTCAACAAGCCCTATACTACATATGGCAGCTGTATAAAGAGTCTGGCTTGAGAAAATCTTTACACATATTGTTACAAAAATCACAGGCAGGATAATCCTTGAATTTATAACCTAGACCAACAGTTTTGTGTATTTTGAAGGTGCATTGCATTTCATTTCTAATAATAATCACTGATTGTGACTTGATTGCTTATGTGCATTTTCTTACAGAATCATAGAATAGCTACAACAGAAGAGGAGGCCATTCAACTCATCATGCTTGTGCTGATTCTGGAATGGCAATTCAGCTTGTCAGACACCACATCCCTATATACACACGCACCCCTCCCCACCCCCACAGGTGCGCACACCCCTCCCCACACACACACGCGCGCACCCCCACATATACCTACTCACCCTCACACATGTGCATGCGCACACACTCTGAGTAGTCCACATATTAATAATTGGAATTGCAAAATTATCCCGCTTTGGATTTTGAAACCTGAGTAGACCATTCAACCTTTCAAACCCACATTGTTACTCATTCTGTGTCTTAACTCCACTTACCCAGTTATGTAACCTGCCATACCTGGCCTAATAAAACACTTTCAAGCATGGTTTTGAAATTTTGAATTGACCTAGACTCAGTAGCTTTTAGGAATTAGTTTGACTTCTAGATTTCCACTGACTTCTGTGTGGACAAGTCTTTCGTGAAATCATTCCTGGACAAGCTGGTTGTAACTTAGAATATTATGCCTAAATATAAATTTTATGTCATTCACCCCTCCCCTGCCCCATCAAATCCCCAACCAGGTATGCAGGCAGCATTGCTGGAGATGGACAGTAATGTGAGGATTCTAATTATGGGAGTTGGAATGTGTTTCACATCAAATTTAATTTTTTGTTCTCTCTGAATTGTCATAAGTGTAAGCTGTGAACAAGGCACAGGGATGAGGAGGAGTTAGAATTGTTTAGCAAATTCTTAATGATCATAATTGAGTGATACCCACAGCATTTCTTAAATATCCATTTTCACTTATGATATCAAAAACTTATTATTTCAATTAATTTCTTTAAATACCTATGAGGTGGGAAAAGTTACTGTTTTACCAGTAAGAAACCAGACACCCACACAAATGCAAACAATCAAACGGCTTACACTTACAAAATGTCAACAATCATGAAGTAGCAATCAGTACAAAAGCAACAACATTGCTCTTTATTTAAGGTACAAAGTGAAGGACTTGTGGCACAGTAGGTAATGTCCCTGCCTCAGGGACAGAAGATTTAGATTCAAATCTCACTCCAGGACTTGATGGCCAAGGAAGGTGCATTTGTAATGCAGCCAAACTGGTTTGATATCAATCTGTAAATGTTTCCAATAGCAAATGCCAAAAGCCAGGAGAGCTTCCTGGTTAGCAATGGGAAGAAGGTTGGAAGCTTGACTGTCACTATCTGCCAACAATGTAGAAATGCATGTTGCCACAGCAACTTGAACTTCCTGTGTGAACTGTAACACACACTTCATTGACATTTTCCTTCCTTTCACAGGTCCATGCATTTGGCTAGAAACAAAACTACTGCAAGCACAAAATCCACAATATTTGGTGGTGCTGGTGAATCATCTAATTTGCCTATAAAATGAATGATTAAAATTGAAATCCCTGCAGCAAGCATTTGCTACTCAGATATGTATTTCCCCTCCCTCCTCCATTACCTTGTTCCACTTAATTCGTGGGATTGGGATTCTGGAATTTCTGACTCCTTTTGGTAAATTCTGCATTTGTAAGTGCAGAGATACATCATGCTAAACGTTTTCACTTTGCTTCTGTGGGGCTACAGTAGTTGAGACAGTGAAGTTGGTGTCTGGTTGCATGCATAATTCATGACAATAGTGACTGAACTTCAGAAGTACTTCGTTGACTATGCATTTTTAGATATTCTGAGAGTGTGAAAGGTGCTATATAAAAATATTTCTTGATTTTCTTTCTTCATTGCCTAGTATGACAATTCTCTGAAAGCAATTAGTTTTCTAACTTAAGTCTCTGCAGTCCTAGAGTCATACAGCACAGAAACAGACCCTTCAGTCCAACTTGTCCACGTTGACCAAGTTTCCCAAACTAAACTATTCCCACTTGCCTGCATTTGTTCCATATCCCTCTAAACCTTAACTATTCATGTACCTATCCAAACGTCTTTTAAATGTGGTGACTGTATCTGCATCAAACTGTATCTGTGGCAGTTCATTCCACATATGAACCACCCTCTGTGTGAAAAAGTTGCCCCTCAAGTCCCTTTTTAAATCTTTCTCCTTTTGCCTTAAAAATAGCCCGCCTAGTTTTGAAATCACCCACCCCGGGGAAAGGACTTTTGCTATTCACCTTATCTATGCCCCTCATGATTTTATAAACCTCTGTAAGGTACCCCTCAGCCTCCAATGTGACCTTATCATGTGCTGACCCTGGGAACTCAACCATTCAATTAGCTACCCCATTCTGTCTTTCAGTTCATTTAAAATCTTCATTCTCTGCCACAAATTCAAGCACCAAGATATTTTTAGTGTTTCCTTGCCCAACCTCGTACCAAGCACTTTTGCATTGTCAACGATTCCAACCTCTCATTATTAAATTCACTGCCGTACTATCCTCCCATAATGTCTCTCTATATATATCCCTCCCCACCCCCCCAACCACAATGCTTTTTTTTTGTATTTTGTGACCATAGAATGCCTACAGTGTGGAAGTAGGCCATTTGGCCCATCAAGCCCACACTACTCTTCTGAAGAACATCCCATCTAGACTCACCGCGCCCCCCCCCCCCCCCCCCCCCACCCCAAGCTCTGCCACCCTGCAATTCCTGTGGCTAATCCACCTAGGCCGCACATCCCTGGACACTTTGGGGCAATTTAGCATAACCTATCCACCTAACCTACACAACTTTGGACTGTGGGAGGAAACCAGAGCACTCAGAGGAAACCCACACAGACGTGGGGAGAACATGCAAACTCCACACATTGTCTGGCAATGGTATCTCCTAGTCCTCCTCTTCCTACCGCGATGATGTAACATATAACAACAAACAGAATCGATTACATTAGTCATTTTAAAGATCTTAATCTTGTAATTTGGGGAAGGGAGGATGGTTTCGTAGTTTGTAAACTGGGTGAGTACAGTATTAACAGGCTAAGTTGGAGAAAATTGTGGTTGATGCAAAACTCCATTATAGACAAATGGCAGACCACATTGTTGTGGAGGCAAGGACAGAACTGGATGTTATCAGGAACTGCAACAAGATTAGATGCTGGATGAAAATGGATGATTGCCAAATTCTATATGGAACTCAAAGACTAGAAGAATAAGGATACCATGATCCTATTCGAAACTTGACTGTTGGTTTCAGTGCAGCTGACAGGGTAGAATCCAGACTGAAGGATTCAAAAGTGGGATAGTAGAAGTGATGGGTGCAAAGATGGATGGTAACATTAGTTGAGGATGTTGGAGAGGAAGGGAAGATTAAAGATAAGGTTGCAGTTGAGGAATGAAAGAAGCTTTTTGAGAGTACATTGTGGAGCGTGAGGGAGCAATGCATGAGGAAGAGAAACCATTGAGAACTGCAAGCTGTGGGCAATGAAAGATTGATGTGAGCATGAGCTGATGTTAAATGAAATGAGTCTTGTGTAACGGATCAACTTCATATAGTGGGGAGAGGGTACGAAAATGAAGAGATGAGATCAAGAATAAGGTTGGGGATTGGTGGAGTGTTGTGAAAGGAAAAAGAAGTAGCATTACCTCAGTTTTTAATTAAATATAAAACTACTATTTTTTGTGGGAGGCAATGGCATTGTGGTAATGTTGAGTAATCCAGATCCCCAGGCTAACATCCCAGGTACATGAGTTCAAATCTCACCTTGGCAGATAGCGAAACAAAAAGCCAGCCTAATGGCATCCATGTAACCACTGTCAATTGTGGTAAAGACCTATCTGGTCTGTGACTCCAGACCCACAGCGATACGTTCGACTCTTAACTGCTTTCTGGACAATGGCCGATGGACCATGAATGTTGACCTAAGCAGCATTTCCTACATCCTGTCACTGAATAAAATAATAGAGAAAATGGCCAAAGTTAACTAGCATGGATTTTATAGAGAAAAATCATATTTGATAATCCCCATAGAGTTCTTTGTTGAGATAATGTTCCTGGTGCCTACAGATTGAAGGTTTTAAATGTACCCATTGTTTAAGAAAGGAGGGGAACTGCAGTGCTGTTAGCCTGACATCAGCAGAAAGGAAAATGCTAGAATACATCAGAAAGGATATGATTACTGGATATTTAGAAAATAATTGCTTGATTGGACAGAGTCAACATGGATTTATTTACAACATGGGGAACTCATGTTTTATAAACTAGTACAGATTTTTGAGGATGTTAGACTCATAAAACCCCTACAGTGTGGAAGCAGGCCATTCAGCCCATCAAGTCCACACTGACCTTCCGAAGAGCATCCCACCCAGACCTGTGCCCCTACCTTATCCCTGTAACCCTACAGTTCCCATAGCTAATCCACCTAGATTGCAGATCTCTGGACACTATGGGTAAAGTAGCATGGCCAATCCACCTAACCTGTAAACATTTGGACTGTATGAGGAAACCGGAGCACCCGGAGGAAACCCACACAGACACGGTGAGAATGTGCAAACTCCACATGGATGGTTGCCTGAGGCTGGAATCAAACATGGGTCCCTGGCGCTTTGAGGTGGCTGTGCTAACCACTGAGCCACTGTGCCACCCATTACTAGCAGAGTTGATAAGGGAGAACCAGAGGATACAGTGTTTGGATTTTCAGAAAGCTTTTCATAAAGTTCTACACAGGAGGTTAGTAAACAAAATTAAAGCACGTGGGATTGGGGGATCGGTGGTGGTGGTGGGGGGGTTAATATACCAGCATTACACCTGCTGGTTGGTTATTGGTTAACAGATAGTAGGAAAAAAAAGGCCATTCTCAGGTTGGCAGACTATACCAAATGGTGTTCTGCAAAGATCATTCCATTGGAATTCTTACCCCACTGAACTGTGGTAGCTGAATCGTGGAGTAAATTCAAGACGGAGGTATCGATTTCTAGTTACTAATTGCATCAAGGAATATTGCAGTAGTGCAGGAATATGACACTGAGGTAGACAACCAGCCATGATCTGGAATGTTAGAGAAGCCTCGAGACTGAATGGCCTGCTCCCATAATCCTTAATAGGATTGTTCCCAGTATTTGAGAGGTCTATGAAAAGGATCCATAGAAGGATGAAATTGGACAGGTGGATGAAGGAAAATGATATAGGAATGGAGTAGGTAAATCTGATTAGATATATAGATAAAGATTGGGTATACAGATTAATTAGAACTATTTACTTATATGATAGATAAATGTTAACCCAAAATGGATGGGCAACTGACTATTTCTACCTGTAACTCCTATGTATTTCCATTGTCAACCTTCAGCTTAAAGGCAAAAAAAAAATCACTGAACCTTACACTTAGCATTGGAAATGAGCATGGGCAGAAGGGCAAGTATATAATTTTTAATCTAATTTAATTTTATTGACAATTCGTAGCTCATTTGTCTCAATAGCTGTGCTGTCAAACCTACTCTCTATAACATTGTAGTAAACTGTAGAGTACCTCACGGGGTTTGATTTTAGTGTTGAAGCCAGGATGTTGTGTTTTAAGAACAAAGTAGATAACAGCTCTTGTGGTGAAAGGGATCAAGATCAATTGGAGGAGGGCAGGATTAGGGTATTGCACTCGATGATCAGCCATCATCACAATGAATGGCCTAGTTCTGCTTCTATCTTCCATGTTAGGTTATGTATTGTGCTGTTTTAACCAGATTTACTGAATTTTGGTCAGAACCAATTGTGAAGTTGATGTCAGTCAATGTCACTTGGAGGTGAGGTTGTGCATTGTGAATTATGCTCCTGCTTTTTTAAAATGTGTGTGTGTCACTGCATATTTTGGCATTTATTACCCATTGTCGTGGCCTATATTCTCCTTGATCCACTGTAGTCCTTGTGGTGGTGGTACTCCTGCAATGTTATTAGCTGGGATAGTGACCCAGCGATGATTGTGAAATAGCATATGTGTTAAAGTCTGAGTTGTGCATTGGAGTTCAAGTTGATGGCATTCCCATAATGTTGCTTCTACTCCTACTTTGTCGATAGAGCTCTCAACAGGGAGAGAGATGCTATCAAAGTAACTTGGTGAATAACTGTAACAAATCCAATAGATGCACCATAGAGAAATGCATCAATTCTCACCTGAGATTTATGGTTTAATTGGTTTTTGATTCTAACTTTGACATCAGGAAATGAGCGTTGATAAAGTCTGGGTGTACATTTAAAATGAAAATGGAAAAGGACTTGGAGTGAGTTAGGGCAGTAGTTCTTACACATTTTCTTTGAAGGACCTCTTTACAAATGAATTAGGAATCACTGACATTCCATCTAAATGATAACAATGTATAACATGGAAGACTTGCATGTAGGTAATGTTTGGATAATGCTTTTAAGAAAAATCTGATTAGTTACAGATATCAATGTAGCAGGTTTTCCTGCTTCCCGGTACAATCAGTCTCTCCTTACAGACTCCTCTTCAAGGTGAAATTGCAAGCTGCACTTTACTCTCTTCTCCTTTTCCTATGTTCCAAATGTTTTTGAGGGCACTCAGCAAGTCACTTGGGAACACCAGAGGTTTAGCAGATCTGTTTGAGTACCACTATTTTAAGGAAATAATTAGACAGAGGAGGAGAACAAAAGTACATTGATTTTAACAGCATAATTGCAGGAATGTAAATCTACCACTTTGTCAATGATGTATGTCCAGGCCTGCTTTAAAGAATGGGTTCAGCGTGAGCAGCTGTCACACTAGGTTCTAACCTGAGGGTTCTGTGATTAAAGGTCACTGTTGAGCATGAAGTAAGAAGCGACTCTGGTTAATTTCACAACAACGGTATCTGACCACTGGAGGAAATTGTTTCATCAATTCATTTCTGAACTGTTCAAGTTAACTGAAGCAATAGTTTATTCATCTTTCCTGATAGAAACAAGGTTGAGCAATTAGGAGATAATAACTTGCATTTATATCACATGCTTCAAGCATGTAAAGTGCTCCCAAAGCACTTCACAGCCAGTGAAGTACTTCTAGTGTGCCATCATGGTTTAAAACAGAGAAACACAGCTGGTAATTTACGCATAGCTAGATCTCAAAACAATGAAGAGATTAAAACCAGATTAGACATTGGTCAATTTGCACTTCTTTTGAATAGTACCATTTGATCCTCATATCTATCTGAGAGAGTAGGCAAGACTTTAGTTCAAAGTAACACCTTCACCAAAGTGCAGAACACCCTCAGTACCACGTTAGGCGGTCACATTAGGCGAAACAAAAATGCTTTTGAGACCCACATTGAAGGAGTGAGCTGCTGCACCATAACACATAGGAGCATAAATTAGGTCATTTGGCCCATCAGGTCTGCAGTGCCATTCAATCATAGCTGATGAGTTTCTCAACCCCATTCTCCCATTTTCTTTTCATAACCTTTGATCCCCTTAGAAATCAAGAACCTATTTATCTCTGTCTTAAATATACTCAGTTACCTGGCCTCCATAGCCTTCTGTGCCAATGAATTCCAATGATTCGCAACTCTCTGGCTGAAAAAGTTTCTCCTTATGTCCATTCTGAGGGGTCTTCCCTTTACTCTAAGGCGGTGCCCTTGGGTCCTATTCTCTCCTGCTACTGGAAACATCTTCCCAACGTCTGCTCTATCCAGGCCTTTTAGTATTCTGTAAGTTTCAATGAGGTCCCCCCCATCATCCTTCTAAACTCCATCGAGTATAGACCCCGAGTCCTCAAACATACCTCATATGTTAAGCCTTTCATTCTGGGATTATTCTCATGAACCTCATCTAGACCAGCTCCAGTGCCAGTACATCCTTCCTGAGATATGGGGCTCAAATTGCTCGCAATATTCTAAATGTGGTCTGACCAGAGCCTTGTAAAGCCTCAGAAGTACATCCCTGCTTTTATATTCTAGTCCTCAAAATAAATGCCAACATTGTATTTTCTTTCCTAACTACTGACTCAACCTGCAAGTTAACCTTCAGAAAATCCTGGACTAGGATTCCCAAGTCCCTTTGCATTTCATATTTCTGATTTTTGTCCCCATTTGGAAGATAGTCAATGCCTCTATTCCTACTACCAAAGTGCATGATCATGCATTTCCCACATTGTATTCCATCTGCCACTTCTTTGCCTACTCTTCTAACCTGTCTAAATCCTTCTGCAGCCTCCCCACCCCCTCAATGCTACCTGTCCCTCTGCCTATCTTTGTATCATCTGCAACTTAGCCAGAATGTCCTTGGTTTCTTCATCTAGATCATTAATGTATAAAGTGAAAAGTTGTGGTCCCAACAGTGACCCTTGCAGATGACCACTAGTCATCGGCTGCCATTCCTGAGAAGGACCCTTTTATCCCCACTCTCTACTTTCTGCCAGACAGCCAATCTTCTATCCATGCTAATACCTTGTCTCTAACACCATGGGCCCTTATTTTGCTCAGCTGCGTCCTGTGCGGCACCTTGTCAAAGGCCTTCTGGAACTCCAAGTAGACAACATCCATTGAATGTCCTTTGTCTAACTTACTCATTATCTCCTCAAAGAATCCTAACAGATTTGTCAGGCATGACCTCCCCTTGATGAAACCATGCTGACTTTGCCCTATTTTACCATGCACTTCCAAGTATTCAGAAATCTCACTCTTCACAATGGACTCAAATCTTACCAACATTACATTTGCGATTTTCCAGTCCTCTGGGACCCTCCCTGACTCCAATGATTTCTGAAAGATCACCACTAATGCCTCCACTATCTCTTCAGCTATCTCCTTCAGTTTGCTGGGGTGTAGCCCATCTGGTCCAGGTGATTTATCTACCTTCAGACCTTTCAGCTTTTCTAGCACCTTCCCCTTGGTGATGGTCACCGTACTCACCATACCTACCACTTCCAGCTGTTCTGTTTCCAGGGAGACGGTGGCATTGTGACCAGATTAGTAACCAGAGAGCCAGACTAATGTTCAGGGGATGTGAATTCAAATCACTTTGTGGCAGCTGGTGGAATTTAAATTCCAGTTAGTGTCAACAATGGTGACCATGTAAGTATTGGCATTTATTGGGGGATAAAAAGCATCTGGTTTATTCATGTCCTTCAGGGAAGGAAATTCACCATCCTCATCTGGTCTAGTCTAGATGTGTCTCCAGACCCACAGCAATGTGGTTGATTCTGAAGTTCCCACTGAAAGATCTAGCAAGCCATCTGTTGTACCAAAACACTGCAGAAAAGTTGAACTAGCATGCCAAGAAGGAGGTTCATCATCGCCGTCTCAAGGGCAAGAAGGGATGGGTAATAAATGCTGGCCTTGCCAGCAATGCCTACATCCCATGAAAGAAGTTGAACACTATTGCCCCGATACATAATCAGCATTGTAACTGTCCACAAGCCAGGATCCAGGTTCAACCCTGAAGCTACAGACTAATACTGTTGCTGAAAATGGTGCCAAAACTCGTGAATGCCATAGTGAATTGAAACTGTTTTAACATTTCAATTACTGTCTAGTCAACAAGTCGCTTCGGGGCATCATTTATGATGCATCCAATCTCATGAACCAAAAATAGAATAGTTGCCTGAATGAATGATGCTTCAGCATCAAACCAAATCAAATCTTTGATGTATCTGGTGTTACTTTCAATCAATTGATTTGTCATCATTCATATTTATTTAGAACACAGTTTTACATTGGTTGCAGGATTTTAAAAAAAACTGCATTTTCAGGGGTGAAGCTGCTACGTATAGAAACTATAGATGTTTATGGAATTTTTCCTGGGTGTCGCAGACTGTTAATTCATTTTCCCTGGTCTAGCATTCCAGAATCAGTGGGAATGTTTGACTGTTGTGGCACAGCTAGATAGTTTAATTTTATCAGAGTCCACATACATCAGACAACCTTTTCGAAATATCCATGTGTTTGTCACCTTGAAGCATGCAAAGATTTTAAGGGACTATTGATATGCAAACTGAAAATGCTGAAAACATTTATCAGGTCGAGAGTGAAAGAAGAAAAAAGAAACTAATGTTGCTGGTTGATGACCTTTCATCCTGCTCGTAATGACCATTACAGTATGTTTGCATCCACAGTAATTATGTTTGAATGATCACTAACTTGTATTTGACTGTTTGCTGGAAACTCTGACCTGCTTGTTTAAATGCAAAATTGTACTGGTTCTAGTAAGAAAACCCAGGTGTCTGCCCATTCAGGGTATATTTTGAACAACAAAAGCTGAGGTTTGGAAGAAGCTAGCCAAAGGGATGGTACGTTTTGATGTTTTCACGGAGAAGTAATTTGCTGAAGATGAACTAGATGCTCATGTCCATTTTTAGTCATTGGCAGGTTTGACAGGAGCGAAGCAGTCTGTGGATTAACTAGCCCATTGGTTATCTTGATCCAATATCTGTCAATGCAAGTAAGTGATTGAAATAGCTATTAAGAAATTGTTGGAGGTGAGAATCTTGACCCTTGATTGAATCTGTTGGCAAGCTATCTAAGTTGGATTTCTTGGTTTAGTACAATGGGAGACCTTGCAAAGCAGTGACTAAACAAGGCTGTTCTGCACTAGAGAGCAGAAAGATGTGTGGGGCATTGCCTTCTGCAGGAAATTATTGCTGGGTCCTTCCAGTAGAATTGGTGGTCTTTAATTCAACCATCAATATTTGCCAACGACAATCCATCTCTGTAGATGTTCCTCAATATTCTGCACAAGTTCAGAAACTCTCCTGGACACTTGCAAGCCTCTGAACTAGTATGATGCCCCCCTCTCTGCTTCCAACTAGTATTCATACAGCAGTTTCAAGCTAGGACCAAAAATACCGAAAAAAAAAAAAAAAATGTATTTCAGATCATCCAGTTCAATAAGAAGTCAGGCAATGACTAGCACAATGTGTGCTAACGTGCTTTTGGAACATCCAAACAATTCTTATTCCTGCCTATGTCTCCCTCACGGCAAGTGTAAACTGTTATAGTCATTCATGGAGAGGCCCTGGGCATAGAGAAATCTGTGAAGACACCATTAAAATATCACTAGTGTTTGTGTACTGACGATGCACAGTTTAAGTAATGCTTAGGGTAATGCCACACCAGCCACTATGGAGCAGTGATACAGAGATTCAACCCTGGAGTCTGTCACTCCATTGTGTAGCTGATCTCCATTGTAACAAACTAAAGTGGCATTGAATAGAGGCTCCATGTTTGCTGATGATTAAAATGAAAAGTTGAATTCTTGCTGGCATGGCTTTCCAGCAAATCCTGCTGCTCGAGGGCATTATTGGCGTGGAGCTTGGAGTGGGTCACCTGCCAACATTCTCTTGGCCGCAATTAATCAATTCTCATCGTTTTGAGTAAATGGAATTAATAAAAAGGCATATCTCTCGCAACAGCAAATAAACAGTAACCAGACGGAATGGGGAATAAAAAAGTTTAAGCAGAATATCTTTCAGTATATGTGAGACGTGAACTATTCTAAGGTAATTTTCTTTCGCTTTCAATTAAGATTTGGTTTATATTCAGCATTTTAAGAATGAATTTTCTCCTTAATATTACATCTAAAGGAAATGTGGTTGCCTTTAACAACAGAAGTTGAGCAATCTCCAGTTGTCTGTCTATATCTCAGATGATATGGATAATTGGACCATCAGCTTTGAGCATTTACAATGAGTGAGGCCAATATCCAACCCTGTGACAGCAGTACTAGGGTCAAGTGAGTGCATGCTTCCGTGCAGTTGTGATTGTAAGAAAGAAAAAAATTGCATTTATATAGTGCCTTTGGCACTCTAGGGATCCTTCCAGAAACTGCATCACAGCCGGTTCATTATTTTTGAATTGTTGCCACTGTTGTTAAAGGGGGAAATGCAGCAGCCAATACAGACCTGTGGCAAATGTACCAGTTCCTGCTGGAAAGTTTAATAATTGTCATTGCACACAGCACATGACTTACTCTTGAACGTGGTCCTATCTTCAAGGCCTTAGGAATCAGGGCCCTCCCCTTGTGAGTGAATCTACCCTGAAGTAGTTTTACTGCCAATATAATCTGGGTAAGCTGCCCAGCAGCGTAGGTTTATTCTGCCAGAACTTTGTCTCTATGGCCTCCTTCTGGCTCGAGAACTATTAATGCCAGAATAAATATTTTCTGCTTCAGGAAAGGAAGAAAAGTGCACAGATATAACTGTTTTATTTACATGGGTGAGTCAGGAGTAGCTGTTATTTTGAATCTTAGGGCAACATATACCATATATGTCCAACCGTTTGAAATTATGTATCTTGCTTGTTCATTCACACCACCTCAAACACAGGATATGAATGCTTATGGGTGTGCCTGGTTCTAGCCCATATAATGTTCCCTTTCAACAACAAGGCCTATTTGCATAATAGCATCAATGGTCCTGTCACAGACAATGCATCCTCCTTGGCAACAATGTGCATTTATGTAGCACCAATAAAACACCCCCAGATGATTCTTCAAAGAGCTCCCAGCTTTCGATAGGCATCTTGTGCTTTCCCTTCATGGTGAGTATGTAATAACAGCCAGGAAGAACATCTAGGAAGAAGGGTCACTGGACCTGAAATGCTAACTCTGCTTTCCCTCCACAGATGCTGCCAGACCTGCTGAGTTTCTTCCGCTATTGCATCCTCACCTGTTTCCCTGTCCAGTCACCGCTGAGCATTAATTTGACCTTGAATGACATTAATTGTCTTTATCCCTGATTTCCAGAACACAACAGTGAGCACACTTCAAAAGTTCTTCATTGGCTGTGAAGTGCTTTGAAATGGCTGGTGGTTGAGAAAAGTGCTATAAAAATGCAACTATTTCTTTTAAGAGCAAGGTGTCTAAATCTTGTCCACACCTCTTTGCTCACTGCATCCTGCTCAAAATCACTTGTTTGGAAAAATCACTTTGCTCCAGAATTTGCACCTTAGAGTCTACAATAACTCTGCTTTGATTGCCCTTTCATGGGAAAACCTGTCTCTACTGATTGCATTTCCCATCCCACCCTGGGCTGTATTTTGGAATGTTCCATGCCTCAATTCCTGTACTTGTGTTAATCTTGCCTCCCTCACTTTATACTATTCCATTCCTTTCCAATTCCTATCCCAATGTTTTCTCTTTGCCTCCTCCTTGCCTACTTCTTTCCTCCCCTCCCCCATTTTAGAATCATACAGTGTAGATGTGTTCATCAAGCTCCACACCTAACAATGTTAGTATTTCGCCTTGAACTTCACCTGTCTAAACCCTATGCCAGCCCCCAACCACCCCACCTCCACATCTCCAAAACAAAATACACTGGGGGCAACGTCACTATAAGTGTCATTCCTTCCACAGCTTACAAACCGGTGATTAATTTTCCATTTTTTTAAAAAAAAGCATCTTCAATGTGGCAACTGGTTGAACGTTGAACGTGTGGAGCTGGATGAACACAGCAGGCCAGGCAGCATCAGAGGAGCAGGAAAGCTGACATTTCGGGTCTGGGCCCTTCTCGGAAATAGAAGAGGCCGTTTGGTCCATCAAGTCTTTACCATCAACGCTACCCCCATGCCTGAAAAACCTGATGCTTTTTTCCCTGAAAATGATTCAGCAAATTCTGAAACGTTGCACAAGCCAAGACAAAGAATGCTTAATTGTCTTCTTTGTTAATGAGTAAAGTAAATTAGCAATCAATCTGTTGTCAAGTGGGCGTGACTGTCGACAACATTCAAACTGTGAGCACTACTGATCTATTAAGCTCAGTTGCTGCTTGTTATTATTTGGTCAACCTAAAATCTTTAAATTGTCATCAAAGCACACAGATGTCGACTTCTATTTTTATTTTGGCAGGGATGGAAGCATCGTTCAGTCTAGAGCAACTATCCCCTCTTACAGTGCTAAGGGCTAGAGAGTGTGTGCGCGCGAAGTTGCAGCCATCGATTTAAGTTAGTGACCATCAAGCCTGTATTGTTAGTTTTTTTTAAATCTCTCACTTAAAAACCGCTTCCTTCCTCACCAGTTGCCACATTGAAGATGCTCTTTTTTTAAAAAAAATGGAAAATTAATCACCGGTTTGTAAGCTGTGGAACGAATTACACTTATAGTGAAGTTGCCCCCAGTGTATTTTGTTTTGGAGATGTGGAGGTGGGGTGGTTGGGGGCGGGCGTAGGGTTTTAGACGGGTGAAGTTCAAGGCGAAATACTAATAAAGAAGCGGTCAGATAAGCTGCTGAAGAGGGTGTACTGGAGTTGTGTGTAGGTGTGGCCAGATACTGACGAAACCAGCAGCGGGTTGTCATTACGCTGCCTCCTGGATTAAGAAACACCGAAACAGCATCGACTCCAGAGGCTTTCTCTAATATTCCACTAGACGCTGGTTCATAGCCTCTTGCACATTGTACAAGAGGGGGGCTTTGTTCAATGTTTACAAGAATCACATGAGGTTTTATTTTGGAGTAACTGTTCAGTGAGGTAAGGGCAGTGTTGTGCGTTTTAAAACATCTTTTTTTGCATAAAATATTGCAAACTACAAAATGATTTCAGGACTGCAGTGGAATTTTAACAAATAATACATAGACTATTGTTAAGGCAGTGGTACGAAACATTTTCCTTCGTTTCCCTTCCAGCAATATTTAGCTTTGACAAACCACGGAATTATGATTAGTGCTGATCGATTGTCGTTGCATGTCGGTGTTTGCAAGGGAGAAAGTGGTTAACAAGATAATATCCCACCTCGTGTGTGTGTGTGTGTCGTACAGTGTTTCACAGTAAGGAAGCTGCATTAGTAAGGCTCCATTTGCTGTCTGTTTCGCTGTGAATGTTGTTTGTCCAACTCACAGAAAAGAGCAGGGTCTAATTTCAGTAGTTGGAGATCAGGTTCCTGACCACAGTGCTGAAGACCTCGCAACTTTCCGGTTTTACTAGAGGCTTTTCATTTTAAACGGTTAACAGCCTTTAGCCCTATAGTGGTGTCTGTGTAGATCTGCCGAGCGAAAAAGAAGGAAGCTCTAGAGATATTAGCGAAAAGATGATCAAACGATTGCGGATTGGACTGAACACCTAAACTGTGTGGTAATGTAGGACTCGCAGTTGCGGGTTTCTGTTGTAAGACCACATGCAAGTGGAGTATCATAAATACGTTGTATCATTTTATTCTAGTGATGTTGACAGTGAGTCTTGTTCTCGGAGATAGATTTCATGATGTTCTATACTTTCTTGCTCTCTCCTTGTGCCCCCGCCAAGGTGAGCACTTTATTCACTGGATTAGTAATACAGAGCCTTAAACTAAGCTCCTGAGTGATGCGGGTTCAAGGGGCAGTTGGTCAATATGGAATTGATCAAGTCTCAAAGGTGACCCTGGAGTTACTGATTGTTGTGAAAATGTATCTGGTTTACCTGTATCCCTCCAGCGAAGTAAATCTGCCATTCTTATCCAGTCTGGCCTACCTTTAAATGGCAGACTTCACAGCAATGTGGTCAATACTCGACCGCCCTCTGAAATTACTTACCAACACATTCAGTTTGAGTAATTAGGGATGGGCAACAAATGCTGGCCTTGGCAGTGATACCCACATCCCATGACAGAAGAATTCTATAAAATGAAATTAGACGCCACTCTAAACTGCTTTGTGCCATCACAACTTCATTCAGAAATTACATGTGGCAAGCAGCTTCGATCATCAACAAATACATGGTTTAGTCATAGTCAGGATTTAAATCCTGTCTGTCACTAGCTCCACTTTGGTTTCTTTTGCAGAACTCTCAGCCCATTGATTTCCAAGTTGCAAAATGGCCTGTAGAAATGCGTGGATTGTATTCCAGGAGTTACTGAAACTGAGTGAGACCACTACAAGATATCAGCTAAAAAACATTTTGTTGTTTTCAGTCACCTAATTACGATCATAATTTATGGGCTGCCTCATTTTTAGACAGTGTTGAGTGCTTTGTCAGTGAAAATGAGACCATTCTGGAGAACACCAAATCATTCAGTAACCTGCTGGCACAGAGCTGAACAAAGTGATCCACTGCATTGACTACTGTAGCAGTATGGTCACTGTCCTCCAGCATAGTTCTGCTCTATATTGTATTGCTAAGACTTTGACTGAAACATCTTATTCTGCTATGCGTTTGTTCTCAACAATACGCATTATTTTTCTGTTTACACTTATAGTCATTGCGGGTGGAAGCTTGCTACAGTAGCACAATTAGCAGGCATGTGATTACAGCGTGACATGTTTATATAGCCGTTTTCAATATAAATGAATACGAACATATATGGGAATTTATGAAGGGAATTCCAAAAAACAAAAAAAAGCATGGTTTTATAATGGTGACTGAATAATGTTGATGTGTCTAGGCTCAATTATCCTCTGCCCTTTGATCCCACTTCACTTTAAGACACACTTGGGCTCTATTCATTAAATGCGTCACCACAAGCAGTTAGTTTATTATTAAATTATAAAGCGAGGTTGAAAATAAACCCATTGCTTCTCTTTAATCCAGATGGGGACCAATGTGGGTGGGGGAAAAGAGGCCATTCAACCCTTGAGCCTGTTCCCCTGCTCAGTTAGAATCCGGCTGATCTGTTTCTACGTACTAGTGCAGAAAGATTACAACTGCATGAAGTATTTAGATTTGCGTTTTTCTCAATCCATGTTATATATGTTTTCCATTGATTTGTGGCAACCAGAGTTTACCTGTTTTTAATAATTCATACTGCATTGTGGCTGTAATGTTCTGCAAAGATTGTCAGCAAATTGTTTGGCTGGGGAGATCAAAGCAAAGCATTAACTTGTTCATCACTTAATATTGAAGCTGTGCTTTTATCAGCAGGGGTTGCTGGCTAGTGATCAAGAACACTAACCCTTGCTGATTTCCTCCCTTCCCACCCTTTAATCTTAAAACACTGAAGTCTATTTTATCAATGTAACAGATGTCCTGAAGGTATTTAACAACTCAACCCAGATCAGAGAATAACGCTTGTTGCACTTATTCACAAAACCACTAAGGGGCACAATTTTCACTACTCAAAATATGACCTGCAAACTTACTGTCCATAATTTAAACTTCATGGTTTCCAAATATTTACATTATTTTTTGCCATTTTCCCAGCCCCTTGACACTTGCCCTGTTCTGCTTGTCTTATTCTCTGACGTCCTGCTTAATGTTCCAGGGAAGGATTGTCACTTGCTTTCTTTTGGTCCTGATGATCCTGACCCAAAATGTTGATTTTCCTGCTCCTCTGAAGCATGCCTGACCTGCTGTGTTCCTCCAGCTCCACTCTGCATCGACTTTGCCTTCTTTCCAGATGAGTAGCTATTGGAGCAAAGTTCTTTACTTACTTCACATGCTAACAGGAATAAATTTCAGATAAGCAGATCAGCTTGGCACTTGCATGGGCAGTTTCTATTGGGAAATACATCCTTCTGAAACATTATCCAGCATGTGACAAGGTGATTTTACAGTCAATCAGCCTGTTTCAGTTTGTCTATCCAGAATAAAAAATTGTCTGCTTTACCCAGGACATTATTTCCATCTTCAATGAGTTTGGCACATTGGCTTAATGGTTAGCTTTGCTGCCTTACAGCACCAGGGACCTAGTTTTGATTCCAGCCTTGAGTGACTGTCTGTGTGGAATTTGCACATTCTCCCTGTGTTTGTGTGGGTTTCTGCTGGGTGCTCTGGTTTCCTCCCACAATCACAAATATGTGCAGGTTAGTTGGATTTGCCATGTTAAATTGCTCTGTAGGATGTAGGGACACTGATCCACTGCATTGACTACTGTTACAGTATGGTCACTGTCCTCCAGCATAGTTCTGCTCTATATTGTATTGCTAAGACTTTGACTGAAACATCTTATTCTTCTATGCATTTGTTCTGATAAATGCAGAGTAACGGGGATAGAGCAGATGCTCTTCGGAGGGTCGGTACAGAGTCGGTGGGCTGAATGGCCTCTTCCTGCACTGTAGGGATTTTATGATTCTATAAAGATCTTTCCTAATATACATTTTATACATGAAATTCTTTATTAATATGTGTATCTATTCAACAACAACAAAGTCAGAAATTGCTGGAAAAGCTTAGTAGGTCTGGCAGCATCTGTGGAGAGAAATCAGAGTTAACGTTCTGGGTCAAGTGACCCTACGTCAGAAGCAATTTCTGTTTTTGTTTTTGATTTACAGCATCAGCAGTTCTTTTGGTTTTTAATTTGTGTATCTATTCAGACTTGTTCTGGTAAGCTGAATTAGCTTGATGTTGTGATTGTGATTTTGTGCATAATATATGGTGTACTTTTAAGTCACTTCCTTCCCTGTGTCTTCAGGTGTCTCTCTTTTCACTCAGTCTTTCAACAATGTGGATCAAGCCCATGGCACTTCTCTGCAGTGATGAATTATTGGAAGGTCTGTTGGTGCTGGGATGTCAGTTTGGTTTGCTCAGTAATGTTCATGGCTCTGAGTCAAAGGTTTGTGGGTTCAAACCCCACACAGTAACATCAACTCTAGGTAGTACTTTTGCAAGGGTGTCCGCTGCACTGTGGAAGCATCATTCATTCAATTAGACACTAAACCTAAGTTTCATTTGCCTGTTCAGATCCAACCATTTTAAATGTGATCAGTAGAGTTGTCCTGCCCATCAAGACTAAAAACAAATGACCTGCCTAGTGATCTCTTTATTCCTTGACAAAAATGAACAAGTTGGCTTTGTAGGCAAGTGTGGTTTCCACAAAGTATTTCATTGACTGTAAAGCACTTTGGGTCATTGTGAAAATGTGAGACGTGCTTTATAAATAAAAGTTTATCTTTGATTACAGCTGAATATAAGATTTTCTGTTAGTGAAAAAGAAACAAAGTCCAGCAAACTTTCTTTTTATCGTCCTAGAAGTTGTACATTGCTCACAGTATGAAGTGGGCTAAGCATTGTATCAGTGCAGTATCTAGAATGTCCAGTGAAATAGAAGGAAATCATGACAGTGAGAAATATTCCACAAGTTAAAACAATCTTGCGAACATCATAAAAACAGTTTCCATTAATTTCCTGTTTGACTCAAGGACTAGGGGAAGTTGTATTATGTCTGATCGTCAGTATGCTTTTAAGAGACATGCTCCTGATATCAGCGCATGTTTCATTAACATGTGACCTGTGAGTATGAAGGTCTCATATTCCATCTTTCCCTGGGATCAGTTGAAGCATGGCATGCCACTGGAAGTATGTTAATATTTGTAACCCAACAGCATAACTTTAACCCAGACAAAAGGTGCAAATAGTGGGATAATTGGCGTGGTATAGATGGAAATAGACAGTTTTCTGCAGTTTGGCAGCATTTTAAAAACTTAATTAAATCAGTTTATATTTTGTGTTTTTGAATTTCCCATTCTGAAACCAACCAGTGTGTAATTGACCAAAGTGTTGTCAATCTCATTCACGTGGATTGACTTCAGTAGTGAGGATACCCACTGTTTCTTTCGTAAATGGAAGAAGTGCAGCTGAATTGAGAGGCACTGAGACATAACCCACTCTTAGATACCTCTGTGAATGCCACTAGTCCTGATGCTTCCTTTTACATTGTAGCAAATTTATCTGCAGAAAGTGTATGCATAAGTTCCCATCAGATTTCTGAAGTGGAAACAAGCTTAAACATCTTTGTTAAATCTTGGCACAGATGGAATTGAGAAAATCCTGGGATCTCCACACAATTTGCAGGCTTGATTTTTCCATTTGCTTGAACTTCTGAGTCCAAGGAGCATCCAAAGGAGGCTAAAAGGACAGGGTAAAACATAGAGGAAGAGTGGACTTCAGGCCACTCACCAGTTGGCCATTTCAGTTGATGTCTCTGTTTTGCAATGTGGAAATGACTAGGGGAGTTTGTGTGGTGATGTATAAAGATTGCCTTTGATCAGTTTATCAGTGATCCCAAGTTGCCTTGAAAAATGGCCAAGGGCTATATTGCTTATTAATGTTTCCATTTTAGTCCCATAAAATGGGCTTGTTTAATTTTAAATGTGTAAAATACGTAGGATCCTATTGACATGTTGTTGGAGATGAACTATCTAGTCCACAAGTATAAATGAATTGAGCCGTAAAGTAAGGTCTCGATGCATGATTTAATGTAGTGAACTATTTGTTTGACATAGTGCAACAGATGGTATTCCAGTTTCACCCACTTGCGCAGAGGAACAAACAGAGACCACCAACAGTAAAGCTAGTTTTAACTGGGTGTTGGAGACTTTGCGTTGCTGTAAAGCTGGCTGTAGACTTTTCAATTCTGATCGTGGACCTTCCTTGATGTGGGGCCAAGGCCAGCAGCGTAATTTTCGGTTCTTTCAGGTTTGGGGTTAGGAGAAAATGAAGAGCCAGCCCCACATGCCTACTCTACCATTCAGTTAGATCATGGCTGGTATGTGTTGTATGAGCAGTGAGATCAAATCCACATCACTGCTCACCATGTTGTATGATGGATTCACAGCTCAGTCGTTTCATTGAAAGCTACATAAGGAAGGTTTGCTGCCACCATCCTCTTCCTCCTAGGTTGAGATTTGAAGGAATTGAATGGTCCATTGTGTTAAAGGAAAACCAACTGGTAGTCCAGCCAAGAAGAGGCTCTTACAATAAACTACACTTTATAGTTTAAGATATGATAGGAATTGGGTACAAGTGACATTGGTATTGTAGATATTGGGCACAGTCTTCTTGGGGCCTGAATGACGTGGACTGTGGTGAAATTTCTGACAGAACCATGTGAGAAGTCTAGCAAGGCCTCCTTCAATGTTGGGAGCAGCTTGCTGTGTCTTTTCTCCTAGGCATCAGAGCAAGTTTCTTAACCAGCAGTGGCTAGTTACCAATAAATGGAGATTATTGTTTGTTAACCACCTCGTTACCAACACATCTTGCCTCATTCATGTGCAACGTCTAAATGTTGAGAATCCTCCATGTGTTAGTCCGAGCAGGTACACCACAACTTCAGGTCACCACTTGCTCCAGAGGATTTCCATATTGAACCCTGGGCACTAATCTGTCAGGACACCAGCCGCATGCACCCCATATCCACCAATATTGACATCTGACTTGTGCCAGCGTCTAAGAACCTTCGTGGTTTATTTTGGATCAACTTGCAAGATGCTTCTGCACTTCTTCAGACAGAGGGTGGTTAATCTGTGAAACTCATTGCCACAGAACGCTGTGAAGGTCAAGTCATTGAGTGTATTTAAGACAGAAGTAGATTCTTGATTGGTAAGTGGATCAAGCGTTACAGGGAGAAGGCAAGAGAGTAGGGTTGGGAAACATATCAGCCACGAGCGAATGGTAGAGCAGACTCGATGGACTGAATGACCTAGTTCTGCTTCTATGTCTTATAATCTTATGGTCTTCGACGCTGCAGTGGCAACTGTCATTGTAATACTGCAGCAAGGACATTTTGTGTCAAGGGGCCCACACCCAACTGACGGACTGACCACGTTGGGTTGTTTGCTTCCCCTCTCAGTGCTCAATCAGTGAGCCAACCTGGATGCTCTCAACATCCCTGCCTTGCCTTGCTTTATTGCTACCTGCCCCCTTAGACCGAGGTACAGGCTCACCGTACTGTTGTATCTCTTTGTCCTTTAGTGAAGACACAGTCAGGAAGGTTGTCATAGCTGTCAGCAGCACTCAGTCAAGTCAAGGGAGCTGGCCTTTAGTCAGAGATACAGTAAGTCAAGGGCAGCCATCAATACAAGTCCAGGCTGGTCAGTTAGCCACTTGGGACAGTCCAGGCTGGTCAGTTAGCCACTTGGGACAGTCAGGGTCAGGATCCTGTCCTCCTAAGAGGTGATTAACCAAATGTCAGTTATCCCATCACACCCACCTCGACTCGTTCTGCCCTATTGTGGACTGTTTCTCTCCTGGAATGAGAGGGAGGCAGGTATTAATGGAGATGAAAGTGGGTGGCGCAGTCATTCATTTTGGTGCTGGTGGGAGGTGCCTGAATCAATTAAGTGGGCAGCAGAGAAAACCATGGCCCTTAATCTGGCGGCGTGGAGAAGGTGACTAATCTTCTCCCTATATTGCCGTGCGTTCCTCCAGATGGCTGACCCAGATGGAAGTCTTGTAGCTGTCTGGTGTTGTGGCTTCCAAAGCTGGTATCGGTGGGAAGAGAACATTCCATCCAGCATGATCTCCAGGTGCCTGACCACATAGTGGAGCAACAAATTTCCCTTCTTTGTCATGTCCAGGTACACATTGGCCTTTTAAAGATGGTGCTGGTTATTTCTGAGATAGCCCAGCAGTGCTGAGTTATTCCAGAAATGGTACTTTGTAAAAGGGGCTAGGTGTTTTGTTAGAAAGGAGCCATAGGGACTGTGTAGGTACTCAATGAGGTGAGTTTGGTAGGACGTGACAAGAAATCGCCCTTTGTCTTATGGCAAACAACCCTCCAAAAAAGCTTGATGCAACTGGGTGCTCCGGTTTCCTCCCACAGTCCATAGATGTGTAGGTTAGGTGGGTTGGCTATGCTAAATTGCTCGTAGTGTCCAGGAATGTGCCATGGTTTAATGCAGGGTTGTGGGGATAGGGTGGGGGTTGGCTCTGAGTGGGATGCTCTTCAGAGGGCTGGTGTAGACTTGATGAGCTGAATGGCCTCTTTCTGCACCATAGGGATTCTATGAACTGATGCATGGTCAAAAAAATAAGATTCCTCCCATTGTTACTGAGAATGAGAGAGACACAAATGGTAGGCCTCCTTCCTTAAAGGTCAAAAGCTATTCTCACACTCAATTATAAGTTTCAGTGAAACCAATGCACACTCATTTTGGAGGCAGAGATTTGCAAGATTGTCAGACCACAATGTGTGAAGAAATCCTACTTGATTTTCCATTCCTGGCTAAACTTGCCAGCACCTGGAACAAGATGTTAACAAGTGGGAAATAGGATGGAATTTCCACTGAAGACATCTTACCCTGGAACTGGGTAAAGTGACACTTTTGTAAACTACTGCCTTCTGGAAGCAAATTTACCTCCTACATGATATTACATTGACCCACACTGACCAACACATGCCCCTACCCTATCCCTGTAATCCTGCATTTCTGATGGATAACCCACCTAGCCTGCACATCCCTGGACACTATGGACAATTTAGCATGGTCAATCCACCTAACCTGCACATTGTTGGACTGTGGGAGGAAACTGGAGCATCTGTAGGAAATCCACGTGGACACAGGGGGAGAATGTGCAAACCCCATACAGACCATCACTCAAGGGTGGAATTGAACTCTGGTCCCTCATGCTGTGAGGCAGCAATGCTAACCACCGAGCCACCCCACAGCTACACCACTGATTCACAAGAATAATTCCAGGGATGAGGTTAGAGAAGTTAGGACTGTTTCCTTTGGACAAAAGGAAGTGAGATGAGACCTAATGGCAAATCACAAATCCTGAGGGGTCTAGACAGAGTAGATAGTGGGATACTATCCCCATTTGTGTAAAGACCAAAAGCATGACAGGGCACCAAATCAGAGATTTGTAAAAGAAGCAAAAACGACATGAGGAAAAGGTTTTTTCTTCGTGCAAGCAGTAGCTACGTTTTGCAATGCAACACTGGAGATTGTGGTGGAGGCAGTTTGACCTGAAGCATTCAAAAGAGAATTGGACCATTATCTTTAAAGGAACAAATAGGAGTAGGCCAGAGAATGGCACCAATTGGATTGCTCATTTCAAAAGCTGGTATGGGTAAGACAGGTTGAATGGCCTCCGTCTGTGCAGTAAAGATTCTATGACTTTGCGAGCTTTGTAATGTAACCACCTTAAGTGGCTGATTGTTGCACTAGTTTCGGGTGTTCCATTCCCCTTCAATTCCACGAAGCTCCCAAACAGCTCACCTCTTCCCTCTTCCCTCTTTCTTGAGCCACTAGTGCATGCTTTGCCTTCATTTTTTGGTTTGCAGTTTCAAATCAAGTGCCTTTTCTCCAAGTCACTTCTGAGCAAAAAAAAATTTGCTTGCTTGTCACAGAGTCAAAACTGCTTTAGGTTATTATTGGTCTTTTGACATTTAAAACTACGCTTGTTCTTTAAAAGAATCTGACTTGAACTTCAAAATGAAAGCCTGTTATGCACAAGAAATTATTCTTGTCAAACATTTATTGGTCAGCTGACTAGTTAACTTGAGATAAGTAGGTCCTGTGGATTCTGTGTTTATCTCTATTTTGAAGCAGAAATCTGAATTGCCTGCTGGGAATATGTGTCTCTCTGATGTGATGTTTAAAATTTAACTTCCTTCGCTTGAATTACAGAAGAACATACCCTGTATTGTTTCTCCTACTGGTTCCTGTATAAATGTCATCTATATGTTTGTAGTTTCTATTTGTATCATCAGACACTTACCCACCTGCCCTATAGTTCCCATGTGCTTTCTCTTTGGCATTTCCGTTCAGAATTTAATTCCTGATATAGAAATATTTGCATTTGTATAATGCCTTTCGCAATCGTA
The DNA here is from genome assembly GCF_021869965.1 of Rhincodon typus. NCBI lineage: Eukaryota > Metazoa > Chordata > Chondrichthyes > Orectolobiformes > Rhincodontidae > Rhincodon > Rhincodon typus. The sequence continues at coordinate 164,455,125 of NC_063332.1, forward strand.
TATCACAAATCATTTTGTAAACAAAATAATAGAGAACATGTCAACTGATCTGCATACAGCAAGGTCCCACAAATAACAATGAGATAACAATCCAAATTGTTCGAACAGACAATGTTGTTGAGGACTAATTGGTGGCCAGGGTATTGCAGACAAACCCCTGTATTGTAGAAGGGTGTCAGGATCTGGTCGGGTTCATGCTGAGTGGTGCATTAGGCACCACCCAAATAGAATGATGCTGCATGGACTCTAATGTGACAATACTGTGGCTTTAAGAGAAGTACTTTGTCCTGGATTTTTTTTCCTCAAACATAGTCTCTGATAATTGAACTTTAACTTCCTTACATTTTATTCTTTGATTTCTCCTCCTGTTTCCACCTGTGGCTTCGTGACCACGTTACCATGGTCAAGAAAAATCTCAGGATAAACATCCTGTCACACTTCAGTTCCTTATTTTCCACTGGCTTTTCAGCCACAGTAGGCATCATTCCCAACTGTGATCCAGCTGTATTATTACCAAGGATAAACTATTTCTGGAATTGAGAATTTTTTCAATTGCTGTTACCACCACTTCACCACTTTACACCAGACTCTCCAACCTCACTTTTATTATATAATGGAATACTGCTCTTCTCACCATGAATTCCACGTATTCCCACTTTTTCTGGCAGTACTCCTTCCGAATTACATAAATCCTCATTTCTCATCATCAAAGATTGACTTGCTCCTGTATCTCTCAAAATCTTAATTTCTTCATCCACCCCTCCTGGCAAACCATATCCACCCAAGTAAATTCTTTAATGAGATCTGGCACCTTCTACCAACCCCTGATCAGGTTGTACATTTTTTAGCAGCCCTTAGCTTCTATTGTGTTTTCCTTTACCACTTCAACAAAAGTCACAGGGGAGGCGATGGCCGAGTGGCTGGACTGTTAATCCAGAGACCCAGGTAATGTTATGGGGACCTGGGTTCGAATCCCGTCACGACAGATGGTGGAATTTGAATTCAATAAATATCTGGAATTAACAATCTAATGATGACCATGAATCCATTGCTGATTGTCGAGAAAAACCCATCTGGTTCACTAATGTCCTTTAGGGAAGGAAACTGCCATCCTTTACTTGGTCTGGCCTACATGTGACTCCAGACCCACAGCAATATGGTTGACTCTTAACTGCCCTCTAGGTTCTCTTCCTGCTGCTGGAGTTGCATGTGAGGCAATCTATTTTACAGTCAATGCTGCCTGCGATGACCTCATCCCGTGAATGCGTAAAGAATCCTACTTTCCCACATCCGTCTTCCAGTGCTTTTTCTAAACTACCAACACTGTGACTTCATGTCACTTATTAGAATGAAAACACTTGAACTTTTTTTACTTTTCTTTCACCCTCATGGGTTACATTTCTACCCTGTGGTAAGCTATCTTTGCTATCTTCAATGAGATCTCCTTTTCTCTTGCCACCTGAGGATTTCTCTTTCTCCTCAATTTCTATCCCTCGCAGACTGAAATTGATGTTGGATGCCAAACTTTGACTCATGAACCAATTCATAATTATCTGCAATTTCTGCTGCCAATCTTGCAGTCTCAACTTTCTGCTCTTCCACATGAGTTCTCACTACTACAGGTTCATTTTTTTAAGGGAGGGGGTGTGATAATGCTGTTGCTTCAAGAGGCATATTTTGTCCTTTTTCTTAATGAAGAGAGGTTGAGACAAAGGTGACGTGCAGTCTGCTGAAAGCCAATAGAGTAAACAGTTTGTGAAGCCTTGGGGCTTTTTTAAAAGTTGGAATAGTAGAAGCAGCCTGAATGGGTGGGGTAAAGCTCCCACAGAACCAGATTTTGTAGTTTTAGCTCTTAGCAGTTGCAGGGGTCTTGAAGCTGGATGTGGAAGCTCTTTTTTTTTTCCTCTATCTCCGTTACAGCTAAAAGCTGGGGTTCTCTTCCAGCTGCTGGAGTTGCATGTGAGGCAATCTATTTTACTAAATATGTTTTGCTGAGTGTTTATGGGATGTTATTATATTGGAACAGTTAATTAGTAATACTTAATATATCCTATTATTTTACAATTCCATAGAGCTACAGTTAAGCCAATTCTTTTGTTTTTATTTTGTCTGTATTTTAACTGTAGAATGAAAATAGTGACCCTTCCTCAGAAGGCAACCCAAATCATTAACCCTGATTTCTCTCCACAGATGCTGCCAGACCTGCTGAGCTTTTCCAGCAATTTGTTTTTGTCAGTAAAAGTAGTGTGCTTTGCTTAAAATTGAGTAGTTTGACCACTTGAATTGTGTCTGGAATGCAATGCCTTTCTGTTTTTTTAAAAATAAGATAAAGTTAGGGTCCAGGCCATCTTATTAACATATTTTGAGGGGGTTTGGTCTGGTCCATGACACTAACAAGAAAACAGCTTAGGATCTAAAAGGATTAAGATTTAACATAGTCTCGGTAACAAATGAGGAGGCAATATCTTTCACACAATGTCACTTGTGCATAATTGCTATTGTGCATTAAATTACACCTTGTTTAAGACAAGACATCTTTTCATTCGACTGGTAGATATGTTTTTTTTCTACCACCACTGGACCAAGCAGATCCTATAAATCCATACACTTTGAGAGGACGATGGCAATAACCTACATCACAATTAGCAGCTCATACAGTATCGAGATCTGATTGCTTGCATGAAATGGGAGGCAATGGAGCAACTGTGGCTGCTGATGATCAATGTGGATTTGATTTTGATTACTTACATAAAGTAGTAGTTTGAAACCTTCAAAATTGGCTACAAGTTGCCTGCTCTTGCAACATGGTCAGCAACTGGAGGGAGCTGAAGCTTTAAGAACCCCACCAACAACAATCTCATGGCAAGAATCAGCAAGGCAAAATCCACAATCAGCAGCAAAAACCATTTCGGACCTGGTAAGAGACATGCAGTGAGTGTGAGCTAGCAATCCAGGGAGCTGGAACACGAGTCCTATTCAGATGGTTATAGATGTGCATTGGGTGCTGATGATCTGTGAGAGTGGTCCCAAGTCAATATTCAAATAGTGAGCAAACAGTAATGTTGTACCCAGCTCCCCCTGCTCCATCCATAAACCTAACTATTTTTTTTCATTTATCTGTGTGTAGAGGTTTTAAAAAAGGTTTAGAGTTTCATCTTGTGAAGCCATACATTCACAATTCATAGCTGTTTTACTGGTAATTACAAACTACTTATTTGTAATAAACAGGAGATCTTTGTGATGTACAGAACCTAACTGTCTTCTCTCCCACCCATCCTACTGACCAATGCCTACCACTCCCTACCAGTATTCACCTATCACCATCCCACCTACCTTCCCCAGCCCCACCCCTCCTCCCTCTATTTATTTCCCAGCTCCCTTCCCCCTCCCCATTTCTGAAGAAGGGTCCCAAACCAAAACGTCAACTTTTGTGCTCCTCTGATGCTGCCTGGCCTGCTGTGTTCATCCAGCTCCACACTGTAGTGTCTTTTCTGTTAATTTGATTTAGCCGTTTGTTGGGATCAAATTCCCTCCCTAAGGGCATTTGAGTCTACCTACAGCACATGGACTGCTGCAATTTAAGAAGGCAGCTCACCACTTGTTGGCCCAGACAGTGACACCTACGTTTGATGAGTGAATTTAAAAAAAAAGTTAAAATCCTTAGTGGGAGAAACTTTTTTAAAAAAAATGTCACAGAACTGCTGATATAACAAGATGTAGAGCTGGATGAACACAGCAGGCCAAGTAGCATCAGAGGAGCAGGAAAGCTGATGTTTCGGGCCTAGACCCTTCTTCAGAAAGGAACTGCTAGTTGAAATAGAACTGGTAGTTGGGAAAGATAGAATTAAAGAAAAAGCTCCAGTTAAGAGTCACTGCTGTAGCGATGGACAGCACAAGGTATAGGTATTGTTAAGTGAAAATCGAGGTTTGCAGAAGCAATTTAACATAAAGTTGCACATCTGGGAATGGCACAAAGCCAGAATTAAATGGATAAGCAGGCAAATTAGAAGCAGCAAACAACATCTAAAGCAACAAAAATATTCAACACTTGAGGCTGCAGATGCTACTGAAACTTGGGAAGATCTACCACTTCAAACGCAGTAAAGGCAATAAGCATTTGTTAAATTGCAAAGAGCAAGAATCACTCTATAAAAATTGATTAAAGCTAAAATCATTTACTAAAGCAGTGGAAGTTATTCAGTAAAACTGTTAAAGAAGCAGCAATCATCTATTAAGACAACGAACAGTGAGATTCCTAAAGTGAACCTATGGAGAAGGTGGAAATCATCTATTTTAGCCAAAAGGAGTTGGTAATCCACAGTTTTGGCTAAAAGCTTCCAGTACATCAGCAGTAGCAGCATTGCAATACTGCAGAAGTAAAAGTCCCAGAAACAAACAAAATAAGTCATCACATTAGGAAGACAAGGCAAAGGAAATAATATTTTCAAGTTGATCAAATTTCAGGGGTAGGCCAAATAGGACAATGACTTGGCCATCTTGGATAAAATAGTTCTTAAGATACAGAATTGCTTCAAAATTAAATGATACATCAGAAGCTGAACAAGTAAATATACTTTTGTATTTGACTGGGATTATAGTTTATAACATTATAGTTCACCAAAAGGTTAAAGAAGCAATAGATACTTCTGAAGTACTGGAACACTTTGATGATAACTTTAACCTCAGAACAATACATTTCTTGAAGGAGTAAGGATTAATAGAGTTCAGCATCTTGGAGAATCTTCAGATAATTTCATTAACAATCTCCTATAGGTTAGTGGAAAATGTGGACTATGAAGATATTCATAAGATAATTATTCCTGGAATTGCTGATGAGGTTTTAGCAGATTTATTAGAGTTGTGACGAAAAGTGTGATTTTGTAATGTATACACACACAGTGTGTATAGAGTCTTGATTTTTAAACGATTGGCACGTGGGTGTTTGTGAAGGATTTTCTAAAACAAAACAAGGTCAGTATGTCCTTCTGGAAATGTGTCTGCATCCAGTGTGTGTCAAAGAAAAGGTGACTGAAATACCCTTAAGAGCACTAATAGAAGATTAATGGAAGATAGTTGGTACTCTGGCGTTTATGACCGAGGGAGTGAACATTGAAAGGCATCAGTTTGCTTTTGGTTTAGAATAATCAAGGATTGATTTTTGGCTTAGAAAGTCCAGAGTGGGATACTTTTAGATCAGTTTTTTGGAGGAGACCTGTTTGGGGCTAGAAGCAAATACAGTTGCTCTCCATACAAGGAGCATAGGACAGTTCTGAGAAGGTTCAGCTACATTGGTGTAAATGCTTAGCTTGTGAAATTTTTGGACCACAAATACTTGATTAGAGATTGGTAGATTATTTAAAAAAAAAACAGATTTTCAGGTCTTTTTTTTTGTAAAAAGACTTCACTGTTCACAAGACAGAAATGGGAGAAGCAGTTTAGTTGTACCTAATAGATTGACCAGCAGATTGAAAATAAAAATCTGCTGTCACACATTGAAGATCAACTCCATGGACGCCACCACTGGGATTGGATGGTTGATTCATTATTCTGTTGAGAAGAGACTTCCCTGGCTTGGAGATCCCAGGATTCTGCTTAAAAATGAAGCCCCTGTTTCAACAGGACACCCACCCTGCAGTGAAGAAAATTCATGCGATTAAAGGTATTTCAGGTACTGAAATGGGGCAGTTTCTTCTTAGCAGGAACAATGTCATTGGTGAAAGAAACTCAAGAGCCAAAAATTCCTCTAGCTTAAAGGGACTTTGCAGATCTGTCAAGAACAGAATTGAAGTCAATTGTCTTCAATTTTTGGACTTTCCACTCACCAAGTAATCATCTAAGAATGAAGGAGCAGGAGTAGGCATTTAGCCCCTTGAACTTGCTCTGCTGTTTTAATATGATCGTGTTGATCAGTCGTTTCAATGCCTTTTACCCACGTCAGCACCGTTAACCTTTTGCACCATCGATAATCAAACATTTATCATTTAAAGTCTCATTTGAAAGGCAGTGCAGCATCATTCATGTTTGCCCTGAAGCTTTCTGCATAGATTTTGTACTCCTATTTGGGGCTTGAAACTACAACTTTTAGTTTCAGAGACGAGAATGGTATCCTTTAATAGCCAATGAGGAGAATCCCCACTGAGCTCATGCATTCTTTTTGGGCTGGAAGATTTGTAGGTCTCTGGATTGAAGACTATTTGAATTTGATTTTGTTCCTTATATAGTGTGAAATGTAGTCAATGTTGTAATGTGGTAACACAGGAGCTAATTTGTGTGCAACAAGCTTCCAAAGACAGAAATGTGACAATGACCAGATAATCTGGTTTTGTGGTGCTGATGTGAAGGATAAATATTGCTAGGACATTTGAGATAACCACCTTGTTCCACTTCAAAATAGTTCCATGTGATTTATAACATGCATCTGTGAGGGTATGGATCCTTGGCTTAACATGCTATCTGAAATTTGGTACCTTGACAGTACAGTACTCCCTCACTACCGCACTGGGGTATCAGTCAGCTCAGCTGGCTGGTTTGCAATGCAGAGTGATACCAACAGCATTGGTTTAATTCCACATCAATTAAGATTACTGTAAAAATCCTACCTTCCCATCTTTGCACGAGGTATGGTAACCCTCAGGTTAATGAGAGAGAAGCTCTTAGGGACTATAGCAACTTTAGTTTATATTATAAAATCCCTACGGTGTGGAAACAGGCCTTTGGCCCAACAAGTCCATACTGAGTCTCGGAAGAGCATCCCATCCAGCGATAGTAGGAACTGCAGATGCTGGAGAACCTGAGATAACAAGGTGTAGAGCTGGATGAACACAGCAGGCCAAGCAGCATCAAGGATGACGTTTCGGGCTAGACCCTTCTTCAGGTCTAGGCCCGAAACGTCAGCCTTCCTGCTCCTCTGATGCTGCTTGGCCTGCTGTGTTCATCCAGTTCTACACTTTTTTATGCCATCCAGGCCTGTCCCCCTACCCTATCCCTGTAATTCCTATGGCCAACACATCCCTGAAAGCTAAGGGCAATTTAGCATGGCCAATCCACCTAACTTGCTCATCTTTGAACTGTGGGAAGAAACTGGAGCACCCAGAGGAAACCCACGCAGACACAGGGAAAATGTGCAAACTCCACACGAGCAGCCACCCGAGGGTGGAATTGAACCCGGGTCCCTGGCGCTGTGAGACAACAGTGCTAACCACTGAACCACTGTGCTGCTTTGCCTTGTTTTTTTTTTGCTCAGGTTCTGCAGTGGCTAGCAGAACAATATTTAATTATTTTTCCATCAGGAAGTTGTATGATTAACAGGAAAATTTTCCTGTCCTGAAAGATTTGAATTCCAGACTCTGACATGAATTGGTTTTAGAGACAACAAGGTGCAGGGGCTGGATGAACACAGCAGGCCAACCTATGATGCTGCTCGGCCTGCTGTGTTCATCCAGCCCTGCGCCTTGTTGTCTCGGATTCTCCAGCATCTGCAGTTCCTACTATCTATGAATTGGTTTTATGTGCTTTTTAACAAAGGATTAAATTCAGTGCTGCTCAGAACTGTTGTTTTCTGTTGGACTAATTGTCTTCGGAATGGGTGCCCATTTCTGAGATCTTTGTTTCAACTACTGAGCCACAGGTGCTACCTCCTCCTGATAGAAGTTGGAAACTCTGTAGGGTGGTAGCAGAGTGGATCAAACAGAATTAAACATGGCAAAGTCAGCAGAAGTACATCTTTGTTAACTTCTTGCATTTCCCCCAATCCTTACTGGGGTTTCTGTGGAGCTGACTACATATTCATCAACTACTACCATACGACTGCTCCAGCCCATGAAACCAGGTTCCTTTTGAATTAGTCACATTATATTGTAAGCTATGCCATAGCTTTGCTCATGGCACATTGCAGGGAGTACATTATTTTACCAGTGAGGAAAGAACTAAGGTTGTCAGCAGTTCTAACCTTGCCTGACACAGCTATGGAACTCAAATTTACAGCATTCTGCAGTGAAAACCAAGGCAGGGTTGGAGGAAAGTGATTATTGGCCCTAATTTTGTTGGGAACTGAATGCTGTGCTTGTATTGGCGCAAACCCACTGGAAGTCTTTGGCTGTCTCTCTTTTATTTTTCCTCCGTGTTTGATTCGATCCGACAGGGAGGTGGGAATTAATAGAAATATTGGGTGTCATTGACTTGTGGAACATTGCAAAATTTGGTTTAGCTGACACTCAACGGGTCAATAAAACCGCATTAGAAATACACTGCGATACTTCATTGGGTTCCCGAAACACCATGCGCCCAGATTGCTTATTTCCGAGTGAAAGTGCTTTGCAAGTATCGTGCCAGCCTCAGCACAGACTCAACAGTGAAGGTTTACAGGCTAATAGTGTCTACATTTAACTTTAAACAAGTAAAGGTTTAGTAGGAAACAGAAGCTGGTAAGCTGGAAAGGAAGTGGTCCATTATCTTCATCAAATCGTGAAATGTTACAGCACTGAAGCCGGCCTTTCGGCCTATCAAGTCTGCAGTAAAGGGGGCGAATTTAATGTCTTCCTCTCTGAGGTGGGATGCATTTAATCAGGCAGGAGGGTGGCAGGTGGGGACCCTGCTGCCTTCCAGCCTCTCCTTGGGTAGGAAGGCTCATGGTTAGCCTTCTAAACTCTCCAACAATTGAGACCATAAGTAGAAAGTTAATGCTCATTCAAGGCCTCATCCTGCCATCACTGATATCCAACCAAAGGTGAGTGGGGCACGTGCCACATCTGGGGCCTGAAAAGCAAACCCTCATGCCCACTTGAGGGCCCCCGGGGAGGGTTCCCTTATTTATGAAGTACCCAATTGAGGGACCTGTAACCACCACACAATCATTGAATCCCTACGGTGCAGATGAGGCCACTCAGCCAATTCTGCATTCACCCTCCAAACAACATCTCAGGCAAACCCTGCATTCCCCATGGCTCATCCACCTATTCTGCATATCCCTGGACACTATGGGGCAATTTAACATGGCCAATCCACCTAATCCACATATCTTTGCACTGTGGGAGGAAACCCATACAGACACAGAGGAGAATGTGCAAACTCTAAACTGACAATCGCCTGAGGGTGTCATTGAACCTGGGTCCCTGGCACTGTGAGGCAGCAGTGCTAACCACAAAGTCACCGTGCCGCCAACTTATGAATTGACAATATTATTTTGAGAGACCTTCGGTAGTTTTTACAAGTGGAGACAATCATATCTGAGAGGCCAGAGGCCTGAGGAGACAACTGAGTTTGGCAAAGTGAAGTGTAGCTGTTGTGAAAGTAGTTCAAACTTTTTGACTGTTCTCATTTTAAGCCAAGTGATTGCAGAGCTGGGAAAGCTGTTGGGAGAAGTCAGTCTGACCTGGAGGATCTACAAGTTATTAGTATCCAGTTGCTGAGTTTGAGGGAAGAATTGGAGATACTCTCCACTCACATAGGAGGAAAGGTCCTTGCAGTTCACCTTAGATATGGTCACTCCACTGCGAAGGAACTGCAGTGAGACAACGAAACTCAAATCGCGATGACAGGGGAATATGACACTGTAGAGACACAGCAGTGGGGGGGATGAGCAAATTATAGTGAGGGCAAAGAGACCTAAACCTGATTCAGGAAAGTCAAAGATTGTAAGTGGGTAATATTACAACAGGAGTCATTTGGGTGAAAAGCAAATACATTCAAGAAAAACTAAGTACAGATGATTGGAGTCTCGTAGGTCAATAAGAGATTGGGTTAAGTTGGTTGCTAATAATACGTAAAATACAACTTACAGATTGGAAAGGAGAACTATGAAGAAGACACCAAAATTACGAAAAGGATGACCAAGGATTTCTGAGTGGAAATAAGCAAAAGACAAGAATCAGAAGTTATATTTTGATGGACCTTATAGGGGTAACAGTGTAGTCAAGGATAGGGAGGTCTTGTGGTGCAGTTGTAGAGTCACAATTTCTAAAACAGAAGCTTTGAGTTGGAGTCTGGGACTTGGTGGTTACAGAAGGTGCATTTGAAGTGGAGACAGCCAGGCTGACTATCAAAATACAAATCCTTCAAATATGTTTATGGAAATAGACAAGAATGGAGTCTCTTGATGAGGTGGACTCCTGTACTAGCTGCAGCAGAACATCCTCCGCACGTAAATGACACAATGCTTAGTTTCGTACCATGGGCTGCCAAGTGTCCCCCTCCTTTTGAGGGACTGCAGAGTGATAGGGTAGTTCTGATGGGTAACAAGATGGAAACCTATGTGAAGACTAATAAAATGGTTAACCTATTAAACAAGGTGCAGGGAGCTAGAAAAGAAATTGCATCTTTACAGCACGTTTCGCATCCCCAGGACATCCCTCAGTGCATTGCAGCCTGTAAGTTACTTTTTGAAATGCAGTGTGTTGTATTTCAGACAAATACCACACAAAGCTATATGCCACAAACAGGAACTGAGATCAATAGCTAGATAATCTGGTGGTTGTCAGTTGAAGCAGAAGGATTAACCAGACACAAGATCAAATGTCTCCACTTCCCTTTGTATAGTGCTAGGGGATCACTTGTACCCTTCTGAACTAGCGAATATGAATCTTGGTTTAATGCCACATCCAAGTGACCAATATCTCTGATAATGTATCATTCTCTAAAGAGTGCAATAGTTGGCCAAGGCTGAATTCACAAAATGTGGACTTAGACCCAGCAACTTCCAATTTAGAGGTGAGAACGAACTGAGAGGAGTTTGCCCGGGGACACGGTGGCTCAGTGGTTAGCACTGCTGCCTTAGCTTTGGGCAATTGTCTGTCCGTGTGGGTTTCTTTTCACAGTCCAAAGCTGTGCAGGTTAGGTGGATTGGCCATGCTAAATTGCCCCATAGTGTTCAGGGATGTGCAGGCTAGGTGGATTAGTCATAAGAAATACCGTTTGCAGGGATCGGGTTTGAGAGTGATCTGGATGGGATACTGTTTGGAGGGTTGGTGTGGACTCAATGGGCCAAAAGACCTGTTTCCACATGTAGGGACTCTGTGACTCTATTTAAAAAAAACTCAAACCTACAATTCACTACTTTTTGGAATCAGACACTCAATGAAAAATTAATCAACTGCAAGCACTTTTGACAAGCTAAACAGCCAAATTCATCAGTGTTTACAAGTTGTAGCCCCACCCAACAGAATGGATAAAGCAGGTAACTAGCGCAGAAAATCTGAATATTATGCTGAGAAGCTGTGCTGTTTTAATTGGTTGTATAAATTGTTCTTGGGTTGTGTGGAAAACCATATTAATTGATTATTCCTGATAGCCATGAGAAGGGGTAGTAGGAACTGCAGATCTGGAGAACCTGAGATAACAAAGTGTAGAGCTGGATGAACACAGCAGGCCAAGCAGCATCAGAGGAGCAGGAAAGCTGATGTTTCGGGCCTAGACCCTTCTTTAAAAATGGCCATTTCTGAAGAAGGGTCTAGGTCCGAAACGTCAGCTTTCCTGCTCCTCTGATGCAGCTTGGCCTGCTGTGTCCATCCACCTCTACACCTTAATATCTTAGCCAGGAGAAGGCACAGGTTTACCTTCAGGTTGGACTACAGTTCCTTGCTATGATGGTGCTGCTACAGTAGCACTGGGTAGGGAATTGCAAGATTCTGAGCTGGCAAAGAAGGAGCAAGGGTTCAAGCCAGGGTAGCTAGTTTGGAATTGATGTCATTCCCGAGACCTTTATCCGTGTTGAAGATGTTGTTCAAGTGCAAGTTATTATTGCATGTACTGATGTTGAGAAAAGCAGAAAATGGTGACTGAGAAATTCTTTTCGACTTTTGTACTTTGATATTTCCAGGATACACCTCCAAACTTTACGACCAGGGAATTAAATTAGAAATGTGATCGCTGTGATTTTGTAGGCAACCATTTTGGTGTACAACAAGAACCATTAAGTAGCAATGTGTGAAAGATCAGTTGATCTCTTTTTACTTGCTGAGGGATGAATGCTATCTGTAACACTGAAGAAAGCTCACACTCTCCTCAAAATACTGCCATGTTTAGGTTATTCCTCACCTGCCAGAGTGGGACAGAATATTGGGTGGAGGGGTCTTCACTTTCAATGTTGGCATGAATGATGGTACCCTGTTGACATTGCAGCACTCGGGAGAGAATGATCTGGTGTTAGTGGAAATGTCACTGGATTTGTAATCCAGAGGCCCAGGCTAAACTACCAGGATGTGGGTTCAATTGCCACTGTGGGAATTTAAATGAATCTAGATTAGAAAATTAGTCTCACTAATGAGGACTATGAAACTATCACTGTGAGTACCCAACTGGTTAGGTCCTTACCAACATGTGGTCTGGCCAACATGTCCTTCTAAGCCCACAGCAATGTGGTTGACTCTTAACTGCCACTTGGCCTGGCAAACTGCTCTGTTCAAGGGCAACAAATGCTGGCCTTACCAGTGACTCCTACGTTTCCCCCCTCCCTGAAAAAAAATTATCTCAGTACTGCCCTGTTTCAGCCTGGATTATGTGCTTAAATCTTGTAATGAGAATTGAACTGGTAATTTTCTGACTCAAGAGGCAAGAGTGCCTTTGAGCTTAGCCCATAGATGAAATTGTACATACTTTGCACTTTAAATTGATTCTTAAGAATCTAGTAGGTGTGCTACCTGGTGGTATAGACTTGATGGGCCAAAGGGCCTCTTCTGCATAGTTCTGTACTGTGTGATCCTATGATACCCCTGTACCTTCTGTGCTTTCACTTGTTGATTTGAATCCCAAACTAGCTCTCTGCTCTCAGAGCTGTGTTCCAGTTATTTCTGCATGGGAGGCAAGACTCATTAGCAGATATCTAGCCATGAGATGAACTTTAACATAAGAACTTAGGAAAACCGTTAAAACAGATTGAAGAGCTTCAAAGGTTTCATTGGAAATAAGTTTAATTATCTAGTTTCTTTTTCTCCTACTAAAAGTGCATAATAACAACCCTAAAGGCAAGGCTCCCCCCACCCCTATCACTCAGCTGACTTCTAATGGTTTAGAGTTAACAGCATCGTGAAACCATAGGCTTTGTCTGCTCTGGATGGTGTTGCTATAACCTCTTAGCTAGAAGGTCATGAGTTCAGGTTCTTCTATGGCACCCAAATCTGCAATCATTACTTGGCATTCATACAGTGCTGGGGGAATTTGCTGAGGAGACATTGCCTGTTAGTTATCCTACTCAACAAGTAGTTAATTCAGACTAATACGTGAAGGTTATCAAGTGCATTGGGAAGGTTGAGTGATATAGCAAGGTACCATACGAATGCAAGCTTGCTGCCGTTCTGAATCTTGAAATTGTGTGTATTGATGCCTTTGTGAATAACTGACCTTTCTTTTATTATTGACTGGCATTAATTATTGATGATTTGTTGATTGAATTTTAATGACTTGGGCAGTATTTGCAGTAGCTGCTTACACCGACTCGCTGCTCCCTGTGAGTGTGGAGTTATCGCTTGGTAGCTTTCTTTTGATATAAATTGCAGCCATGGATGTGAGGTGAAGTTCACCCAAGTTCAAATTTGTCGTGTCAGGTAACTGTTTTTGCCTTCCCGCATTGAATCTTTTGTCAGAAATCTATTTACTGGCATTGGCTCAGGTGTCATTTCGGGTGAAGCTCCAACCTTTTACAGATGTAGATGTAGATAAGGTCTCCACTTTGGGCACAATGGTGAAGGCACACTGAAGGCTTTTGTTTTTTTTTAGGATCCAGCTGAAAAATTACCTCTTTTATGAAACCCTACTTGATGGTATTATGTAAACTTAATTGTTATGTTATATGGAATTGCACAGAGCCTACAACACACAAACGAGCCATTCAGTCCAAGCAGTGTTGATGGTGTGCATTTCCTCCTGTCCTAATTCTCTCTTCTCATCCTAACCTTTTTTCATTTCTGCTCCATTCTCCCTCATGTGCCTTGAGATTTCCCTTAAATGCATCAATGTAATGCGTTTCATGTGGCAACGAGCTCCACATTCTTGGGCCTCTCTGTGCAAAGAAACATCTTTTAAATTCTTTACTTGATTTGCTAAGTGCTCATCTTTATTTACACCGATGGTTGAGGACACAGGGAAACAGTTTGTCCACACTCTATCAAACCACTTCAGGGTTTTAGAGGGCTCTATGTCATTCTCCTCTTGGTCCTTTATCCACTAAAAGGAGCCTCCACCTGTTCAGGCTGTCCTGATAGTTACATTAAATCTGGTAATGTTCTTCTGATCCATGATTCTTTTTGTAGCAGGGAGACCAGAACTGCATGCAGCAGTCTGAGTATGTTTCATGTAAGGTTTCATCTGAATTTTAATATTTTCTTCCACAAGTAAACCCCAATGCTTTTTTTTTTGTATTCATTGGGGTTGTAGCAATTTTTTGCAGTTATTTTCAATGAGACAGACGTGTCCCATTCCCAGATCTCTCTGCTCTTCTAACCTTATTTACTTTCTTATCTTTCAATGGATTAAGTAGCCAAAAATTGAATTTTCTTCAAAATCAAAACCGCTACACTGCAGACTTGTCTGTAGTCTGCATTATTTTTCTATTGAAACTTTTCTGTCAAAATTTTGAATAAAATTGTTGCATTGCGCAGGATGGCTTTGCTAAAAGCAGCTTCCAGTGGATGGTGTTATATTTTCTTTAGAAAAAAGGAATGGAACTGCCTTTTGACAGAAGAAGGAAGGGCAAGGCAGTATCAGAGTGTAGATGTGGATGTGGGAGGCAGTTAAAAGGACTTGCTGTATAAAAAAGTCTGTAGCCCTTCAATGAAGTGGACCTGGAACTGATCCAAGACACTTGAAAATAACAGGGGTGGGTGCAGAAGGGAACAACATGACAATGAAAACTCGCAAATGATCTCATGCACACCAGGTTTCCGTTTAAATTATGTAGTCTAATCTTCCAAGTGCAGCAATAAAACCCCGAGCTGATCTACGTTCAATTGTCAGAACCCTGTGGGTGCTGTTAATTTTTCAGCAGTTCAGCAGCAGTTTCAAATGGTTTCTGTCCTTTTCTGTTAATTTGGAATGCTGTGCTGCACTCCTTTGCATTGTAGTCCTGTCTTAGGATAGCAGAGCTGCAATGTAAATGAGGCAGTGCTTGTGTCTTCTTTTTGTACTGGAACTACTGGCTTTACAAGACAGCAAAGGAGGGAATCCAGTCACGTTTTACATTTGCTGCTTTGTCTCCACACACTTTTTAGTCAGCCATCCACCGAGGGTCAGCGGGTGAGAGAGTGAGTAGGCAGCAGGACTATTCTGAAAGGATAACCTGCAGTTTAAAAATGCCTGATGCCCTTGAATGATGTTCGTAATGTAGATGTGTAACAGTAAAGGAATCTGACAGTTTAAAAATATACATTCGGAAAGGTGAGTACTCAGAAAAATAAGAGTCTTGAGAGATTTCTGAATGGCTACGCATGAACAGTTTTCACTTGTGTCCAATCAGGCTTTGCTGTTCATGCTGTAAGGCCTCTCCACGATGGAAGCACAGCACGTTCAGAACTCATGCAACCTTTATATGTGTGGACTCACACCCAGTTATATTAGTTGCACAGCGATGAGACACCATCAGCTGCTGCTTTGGGTTTGGCACTGAAGAACCGGTAAAAGTGAAGCGTATGTGCACATTAAGAAAGGAAGACATAATTATGCGAAGCGTGAAAAATGTATTTGATTTGCATTGCATAACAAAAACAGATTTTGCCCAAACGGAGTCCTGGAACTGGAGCAACCCTGTGATAAGTTTGTAAAGTTGTCACCCATCAGGTGAGGTGTGAAAACTAAGAACAGTGAGGTTTGAGACAATTGGATACTATTTTCTTTCGTGCTTTCACTGTTTTCTCACAGCATGAGTGTTGTAGGCTACCGGCGATATTCCTAATTTTACTCCTTGCCCATATCTGGCCTCTATCCAAACTATGGCTTTGTATTAATAAAAAATTGGTGCCATCTTTGAGATTTTCGGCTGATTCAACAAAATGGTCAGTTGTGTCTTACATGTCAATCAGAATACAGTGAACTCGTGCATCTCTCTGTAGAAACTCAAGTGTGAATGTGCCAACCTTCAGATGAGGTGTTTGACTGTGGCTCCAGATGCCCACTCAGTTGAACACAGAAGATCCGAGGGCAACATTGTGGATTGTGAGATCCGGCTGGGTGTGATCATTTCCTGCTGGAGACCCTCCATCCCAACAGTGACCATGTTTCAAAAGTACTGCATTGGCTACAAATGCTGAGTGTATATACATATCAGTAAAGGGCAACTTGATATTGATGCAGGTTCTTTCTTATAATGGGTCCTGATTGATCGACATGTAGTCTGGACGATTAATATTGCAGCTCATCATTCTTGAGGCAGCTGCTGGTGTGTGGATTAGAAAGAAAAGGGGTAAATCCCGCCATCTGTACCAGTGAACTGCCTGGAGTTGCCTACAAGTAGCACAATCTGATCACCATTTGTAAATAAATCCATTAACAGTTGTCAATGAAGATAATTCTCTTCCGTGCTCTGTTACAGTCATCACCATTGCTTCTCAATATTAAAGGTTTGCAAGGATGATAGGCACAACCTTGAAAAAGAGTGACCAATGCTTTTTTTCTCCAGAAAAGTGAAGACTGAGGGGCCACTTAAAGACACCTTTCAGAGCGTGCTAAGGCATTCATGGAGAAAATGTTTCTACTTCATGGGTGGGGGGAGGTCACAAATGTAATGTAGTCATAAATTCAATAGGATATTCATGAATTTATTTTCATTCAAAAAATGATTAGCACGTAGAACTCTCTACCAAAGGAAACGGCTGAGACAAAACACACTTGAAGAAAGACAGATAAACGCATGAGCCTGAAGGAACAGAAGGATACATGAATGGGGTTAGAAGAAAAGGGGAAAGGAGTACTGAATGTGAATGTGAATGTGAATAAATGTGAACACTTTTTTTATTTCTATATGTTCATTGAAATGGTGTTGACCCGTTATGCATACAGTTAGACGTTATGACCAGAACTTTCTGAACATAAAATTCTTAAGTGTTGGGATTGTTTCCGAGTCACTGGTCTGTTTGGGTTAGTGACCCATCCTCCAGCGCAATTTTGTGGGTCGCAGTTAATTAACTGACTGCCTCAACTTTCGCCATCCACCGAGGGTCAGCGGGTGAGAGAGTGAGTAGGCAGCAGGACTATTCTGAAAGGGATTTAAGCAGCCTGACAGTGATATTGATCGGACTGTCTCAGAAATGTCCAACATTATTTCACACATCTACTCCTTTGGCTCTCTTGCTACACTTGGAGAAGGAACCTATTGAATAGAAATTCATTTGTTTTGAACCTTTTGGTCTGCCTGGGGCTTCCAACTCATTTATATTGGATTTGGTCCATCTTGGAGTATCATTACCAAGGGGAGAGTATGTTTGTAATTATTTTCTCTTGTACTCACTAGGCAAGGAATCATTTGTTATTATTTTTGGCTGTTCCTTTGATTCTACATCTCTTTACCTGCCTTCTTATTGTTACTCAGATGACATACAACTTTAGTCTTAAATCTCCACTTGCAGATTTTAACAGGGCCTTTTTTGACCCTGTGTTCAACTTCTCATCACATTTCTCTACATTCTGTTTTCATCGCAGTGCACTCCTTCACCTTTCACACTGCAGGATTTATATATGTTACCCTTGCCTTGGATTTCATTCTGATTAATTTGTTAGTTCATGTTGCCCTGTCCTGAGCCTTCCTGCCTTATTCATTGTGGTTTTTAAGGCACTTATTGCACCCTGCCCTGATTTTGTTTCCTCTGATTTGAGGAGCTCAGTATAAGAATAGGAGTAGCTGTAGGACTTCCTAATTATTTACCATACTGCAAGGTACACTTTGTGTCATCTACCCAAAGTCCTGTACAATTCTTTTTATTCATTCACAGGATGTGGGCATGCTGGCTCAGCTAGCATTTATTGCCCATCCCTAATTGCCCGAAGCACAGGTAAAAGTCAAAACATTGCAATGGGTCTGTGGTCACGTGTAGGCCAGACCAGATAAGTGCAGCAGTTTACCTTCCCTAAAGGACATTAGTGAACCTTATGGGTTTTATTATCACCCCCACCCCAACCCTTAATTCCAGATTTTTAAAAAAAATTGAATTCAAATTCCATCCATGGCAGGATTTGAACCTGGGTCCCCAGAAAGTTAGCTGAATTAGTATGCTAGCAATAATGCTATTAGGCCATTATCTCCCCTGGAGAAAGACTTAATTTGGCTAATATAAAATTGGGACTACTTGTACCTAATTGGCTGCCTTTTGCTTCAGAGATAGTAGGAACTGCAGATGCTGGAGAATCTGAGATAACAAGGTATAGAGCTGGATGAACACAGCAGGCGGAGGAGCAGGAAGGCTGACGTTTCGGGCCGAGACCCTTCTTCAGAAATGGGGGAGGGGAAGGGGGTTCTGAAATAAAAAGGGAGAGAGGGGGAGGCGAATAGAAGATGGATAGAGGAGAAGGTAGGTGGAGAGGAGACAGACAGGTCAAAGAGGTGGAGATGGAGCCAGTAAAGGTGAGTGTAGGTGGGGAGGTAGGGAGGAGATAAGTCAGTCCAGGGAGAACGGACAGGCCAAAGGGGCAGGATGAGGTTAGTAGGTAGGAGAGGGGGGTGGGGCTTGAGGTGGGAGGAGGGGATAGGTGGGAGGAAGGACAAGTTAGGGAGGCGGGGACGAGCTGGGCTGGTTTTGGGATGCGGTAGGGGGAGGGGAGATTTTGAAGCTTGTGAAATCCACATTGATACCATTGGGCTGCAGGGTTCCCAAGCGGAATATGAGTTGCTGTTCCTGCAACCTTCGGGTAGCATCGTTGTGGCACTGCAGGAGGCCCAGGATGGACATGTTGTCTGCGGAATGGGACGGGGAGTTGAAATGGTTCGCGACTGGGAGATGCAGTTGTTTAGTGCGAACCGAGCGTAGGTGTTCTGCAAAGCCTCAGCTTGGTTTCCCCGATGTAGAGGAGGCCACAACGGGAACAGCAGATGCAGTATACCACATTAGCAGATGTGCAGGTGAAAATCTGCTTGATGTGGAAAGTCTTCTTGGGGCCTGTTATGGGGGTTTGGGGGGAGGTGTAGGGGCAGGTGTAGCACTTCCTGCGGTTGCAGGGAAAAGTGCCGGGTGAGGTGGGGCTGGAGGGGAGTGTGGAGCAGACAAGGGAGTCAAAGAGAGAGTGGTCCCTCCGGAAAGCAGATAAAGGTGGGGAGGGAAAAATGTCTTTGGTGGTGGGGTCGGATTGCAGATGGCGGAAGTGTCGGAGGATTATGCGTTGGATCCGGAGGTTGGTGGTGTGGTACATGAGGACGAGAGGGATTCTGTTTTGGTTGTTATTGCGGGGAGGTGGTGTGAGGGATGAGTTGCGGGAAATGCGGGAGACACAGTCGAGGGCGTTCTCGACCACTGACGGGGGGAAGGTGCGATCCTTGAAAAACGAGGACATCTGAGATGTACGGGAGTAGAATGCCTCATCCTGGGAGCAGATGCGGCAGAGGCGAAGGAATTGGGAATAGGAGATGGCATTTTTGCAGGAAGGTGGGTGGGAGGAGGTGTATTCTAGGTAGCTGTGGGAGTCGGTGGGCTTGAAATGGATATCGGTTTCTAGGTTGTTGCCGCAGATGGAGACAGAGAGGTCCAGGGAGGAGACAGAGATATTAGACATGGTCCAGGTGAACTTAAGGTTGGGGTGGAAGGTGTTGGTGAAGTGGATGAACTGTTCGAGCTCCTTGTGGGAGCACGAGGTGGCGCCGATACAGTCGTCAATGTAATGGAGGAAGAGGTGGGGTTTAGGGTCAGTGTAGTTACGGAAGAGGGATTGTTCCACGTAACCTACAAAGAGGCAAGCAGAGCTTGGGCCCATATTCCATATTCTGCTTGTGAACCCTGCAGCCCAATGGTATCAATGTGGACTTCACAAACTTCAAAATCTCCCCTCCCGCTACCGCATCCCAAAACCAGCCCAGCTCGTCCCCGCCTCCCTAACCTGTCCTTCCTCCCACCTATCCCCTCCTCCCACCTCAAGCCCCACCCCCATCTCCTACCTACTAATCTCATCCCGTCCCCTTGACCTGTCCGTCCTCCCTGGACTGACCTATCTCCTCCCTACCTCCCCACCTACACTCACCTTTACTGGCTCCATCCCCGCCTCTTTGACCTGTCTGTCTCCTCTCCACCTATCTTCTCCTCTATCCATCTTCTATCCGCCTTCCCCTCTCTCCCTATTTATTTCAGAACCCCCTTCCCCTCCTCCATTTCTGAAGAAGGGTCTCGGCCTGAAACATCAGCTTTCCTGCTCCTCTGATGCTGCTTGGCCTGCTGTGTTCATCCAGCTCTGCACCTTGTTATCTCTGGCTGCCTTTTGCTGCTGAGTGGGTGGCCATTGCCATTGTAAGCACATTCCAGGTCAAGTACAGACAGTAGGAATACATCAAGCATTTCTTTTTCGGAATTACGCACCTCCTCAGAGCTGGGAATATGCTCCCCTGAATCTTGCTGGTAAGAATTATTACCATGATGTCAGCCAGGAGTGTACAGATTATTTTTTTTTCCCCCTTCACTTCCTGCTCCATTCTGTTCATCATCGCTGCTATCTGTATCGAGTTGCTCTCGCCCCTTGACTTCTAATGGATCAGTGGGGACAAACTGGAACTTTCTAAATGTTGAGCAACGAGTGTGTGGGCTATGAATGCACGCCTGTGACAGCGCATAATCGTTACTCCATGACGTTGAGCAGAGCGAGTGTGCCTTTTTAACAATTACATGTAGTTTTGTGGCTTTGAATGTGTGTGAAATTCTGGTTCGTTGGTTGTTGGCATTGTTTTTTTCAATGTAATCAACAAAGGAGAAGAATAAACTTCCATTCCATCAACTGAGCTCAATTTACATCCAACCCTAGGAATGAAAAGACAACTTGTTATTCCTTCAGGAGGTGTCAGGCTGCCAAGCCATTCTTGGGCAAAATTGGACTCTTAAGTGGCCACTTATTAGACTCCTCCTGCCATCTGGGGCAGCACGGTGGCTCAGTGGTTAGCACTGCTGCCTCACAGCACCAGGGACCTGGGTTTGATTCCAGCCTCATTCTCCCTGTGTCTGTATGGCTTTCCTCCGCTTTCCTCTGACAGTCCAGAGAGGTGCAGGTTGGGTGGATTAGCCATGCCAAATTGCCCATGGTGTCCAGGGATGTGCAGGCTAGGTGGATTAGCCACAGGAAATGCAGGATTACAAGTGTTAGGTGAAGTGGGAGGTAGGTCTGGGCGGGATGCTGTTCAGAGGGTCAGTTTAGACTTAATGGGCTGAATAGCCTGCTTCCACACTTTAGGGAATCTATGATTCTAGATCCCTGGTGGGATGTGGTGAGGCCACTGGTGGATCTGGTTTGATGCGGCCAATGGTTGCCTATTGCCACCCATTGTGCAATGGTTATCGCCACACTCTCACCTCCCCATCACCTGTTTCCTCCACATCAGCTCCTTCCTCCCCCTCCTAATTCCCAAATCCCCTTTGGCCTCTAAATTGAATCCATCTCGTTGGGGGCCAGTCAGACTCTATGGTCCCGACTTGACCTTTTGAGTGCGCCACTGGTGTGGAGAGGTGCTGTCATCCCAGCAGATTCTGCCGTTCCTGGTGACACTGTTTAGAATTGAAGGCCTGCCTGCTGTTGGAGGCATCACTCCCAAGTAGGGGGCAACTTGTTCCATCTTAACAGCCAGCTAGCTGTAAAATCCGGTCATGCCTTCCCAGGACTCTGGAGTGGGCTTGTTTTCCCCCATCTACCTCAGTCAGAATCTTCACAAGATGTCAAATGTGACAAGATCTGGACAATATCCAGGCTTAGGCTGACAAGTGGCAAGTAACGTTCATGCCACACAAATGCCAGGCTATGATCATCACCAATAAGAGACAATCTAACCACTGTCCTTTGGCATTCAATGGTGTTACCATCACTGAATCCCCCACTATCAACATCCTGGGAGTTATCATTGACCAGAAACTCAACTGGACTCACCACATTAACACAGTGGCTACAAGAGCAGGCCAGAAGCTGGGAATACTGCGGCGAGTAACTCACCTCCAGAGTCCCCAGAGCCTGTACACCATCTACAAGGCACAAGGCAGGAGTGTGATGGAATACTGCACATTTGCCTGGATGAGTGCAGCCCCAATAACATTCAAGAAGCTTGACACCATCCAGGACAAAACAGCCCGCTTGATTGGCACTATATCTACAAGCATTTGCTCCCTCTACCACCGACGCTCAGTAGCAGCAGTGTGTACTAGCTACAAGATGCACTACAGAAATTCACCAAAGATCCTCAGACAGCACCTCCCAAACCCACGACCACTTCCATCTAGAAGGTCAAGGACAGCAGATATATGGGAACACCACCACCTCCAAGTTCCCTTCCAAGTCACTCACCATCCTGACTTTTATTTTTTCCTATTCATTTGTGGGATGTGGGCATCACTGGCTGGCCAGCATTTCTTGCCCATCCCTAGCTGCCCTTGATAAGGTGATGGTGAACTGCCTTCTTGAACCACTGCAGTCCTCCTGCTATGGGTTGACCCACAATGCTATTTAGGGAGGGAATAATTTGGAACTTGGAAACACATCGCCGTTCCTTCACTGTCGCTGGGTCAAAATCCTGGAATTCCCTCCCTAAGGGCATTGTGGGTCAACCCACAGCAGGTGGACTGCAGCGGTTCAAGAAGGCAGCTCACCACCACCTTCTCAAGGGGCAACTAGGGATGAGCAAGAAATGCTGGCCAGCCAGTGATGCGCACATCCCACAAATGAATAGAAAAAAAAGTGTCATAGCTGCTGACTTGTAGTTCCAGGAGCTGATGAACTCCGTGACCATTCCTCGTGTGAACCTTAATGTAGAGCAGGTGGCTCGAGCAAAATGGTTAGGAGATTCACTTCCGAATGCGTTCCTCCACCCCAAGCGCTAACAAGAGGACTTAATGAATAGTAATCAGGACCCCCCACCCACCCTGGCATATTTTCTCCGTCCAGCTTTGGAAGTCTGGGGCCGATTGTACTTGACCAAACTCAAGACCCTTTTCAATATGAGGTCTAACTGCATTTGTAGCTCGGCTGTTCTCACTGCCAGAACACACTGAGCTACTCAGAAGGATTGGAAGGAGATGTGTTTTTAAGGCATGGTTCCTTTCTTTGTGCTAATATAACTGAAAGGAAAAAAAAAACAGCTATTACAGAAGACATGCTGCAGTTTGTAGCAAAATTTGAAGATGTCAAATTATCAGCAAAGGAATATTCCAGTCTTTCTTTTTTTTGGGGCCTGCTTGCACTGACTCACTCAGGAGGGCTCTGACCTACCACTTGTCTGCACAATGTGGTGAGACTGGGCACAAAACCAGGGAAGGCTTCCTAATGGATTGGCAATGGAACCTGAGGTCTGGGGGCCAAATTGTAGAGGTCATTTGCAGCTGCAGTTTTGACATCCCTAGTCCAGATAAATTTCTTAGAGTTATTGCTTTCCAAGAAGTAAAGAGCTTTGTAAATCAGATTTAACAAATATCATGGACATGCCGCTCGCTGGAAAAAAAAATGCAGGCTAGGTTAGAATCACTTCTCCATTTCAAATACTTTGATTTCCTGTGTGCTGTTCTCAGACGCATCCTCTTTGTGTTTCCTCCCCGAGTGTGATGCCAGTAGCGCTTTCTCTGGTCATCTGAGCCAGATGTTCAGCAGGTTAACTGCATCTCCGAACTTGCTATGGCTTCTAGCTACGCTTCAGTCAGATTTCTTGGGTGTTTTAAGGGAATAAGCTAAATGTCTGTCTGCTTTGAATGCTCGACCAGAAAAGGCTTTTGTAAACTTGCATCAAGTAAGTGCCACGTTCTGTCCCTTTTCACAGGAATAAGTCCACAAAGTCTCCTTACTTGTCCATATGTTTTATTCAGTGCACAGCTCTTCATCTCCAGCTACTTCATGGGATGTGCAGAGCAGGTTCTTTCCATGTTTTAGTGTGCATTCTTCATGAAAACATCGTCTGCAGTTTTACTTTAATGGCTTTATCCATTTTTATTTGCAGTCTGGCGACCTGCTCTGTTGGGACTTCACCAAGGTCTGCAGGAATACCGCTGCCCTTAGACTGTTGGGCGTCATTAAAGAGGTGTTGTTCAGGAAATTGAAAGGTGGTGTTTTGCAGTGAACCACAAATCTGTTGTAGTTAGTTCGGTCCTTGGAAAACTGAATTTTTGCCGTCAACAATGCAAACAAACTTGCAAATCCGTCCAATACATCAGCCTCAATTTCTGGTCATATTTTTTAAGGGGTAGGGCTGTAGTCACATGTGAACAAGTTTTTTTGCTGTCCATTCTGAGGAAAACACAAACAGGAATCACGAGCTCTCACTCATTAATGAAATATCTTTGTGCATTTCCGACGGCTGGTCAAACCTCCTGCCTCTCTTGTGATACCTATTAGGAGTGGGGAAAATTCAATCATTCACAGAATTCAGAACTCATCTCGGTGAAAATTGGATTGCTGTGCTGGGAATTTCCACATTGGCGAAGCAGACTGTGAGAAATTCATACGAGACAGTACAGACTCAAGGGCAGTGTTTCCTGTTAGGTAGGAACTACTGAATGTGGAGATCGGCATCCGGGAATGACAAGATGAGCCTACAATTGAGGTCGACCTCTGAAGCTAACTCCTAATTAGATTCCAATTATAAATGCACTTCTCATATTACTATTGGTTTACATTCCTTTTATCCAGATAATTAACAGAAAACTACTTGAGAGCAGCTGTCATTTAAATATAGCTGGTCCCTAAGTATTCAGTGTTGATATTAGATAACACACTGAATAAGGCAAAATAACTGATTATAGGTGGAGAGAGATAGTAGGAACTGCAGATGCTGGAGAATCCGAGACAACAATGTGCAGGGCTGGATGAACACAGCAGGCCAAGCAGCATCATAGGAGCAGAGAGGCTGACGTTTCGGGCCTAGACCCTTTATAGGTGGACTTTGTTTGAACCATCCTGTAAGCACAGTGACCTCATGACCTTTTGCTTAATGCAACCTCTGGGAAATTAGAAGTTGCACTAAATTGTAGCGCTGGAGCCCTGTGGAATACTGTGCTCAAAAAGAACAAGACTGAATATTTTTTTCGAAGTGAGACATGTTGAAGCTTTGTCTTGCACTCATTAAGACAGATGCAAGAAAAGCAAATTTTAAACAATCTCAACAGCTTACTCTACAGGACAAGAGGATGCTGATTGGTTAGCCAGTTGACTATAATTGGCCAAGACTGCAGAGAACGCAACAGGAAGCTAACTATAGGTTCCGCAAGTTCCCAGTGATTTGAAAAAGGCACAAGACTTGAACAGACTCCTTGCATGCAGAGAATAGGCCCCTTTGTATGAATGTAGATAATGGCTCAGAGGTAGAGACACCACTATTTTACCATGAGAGCCCCTTTTCAACTTGTTTATCTTTAAGAGTTGATTCCAGCTCTGATCACTTTTTTGGTTAAGATGCAACTTCAAATGTGGCATCTGGATGCCACCTGTAGCAAATGTGTTACGGGCTTGACTGATCTTCAATTGGTTGTTAGGGTAGCTATTCCATATTTTGGGCAGTACTTGCTGAACTGTAAGGGAATTGCGTCTCGCAGTAGACGTCTGGTTTTGGGTTTTCCAGGTGTGGGCTGATTGAGTATGTCTATTGCAAACAACCAAACCAACATGCTATTAGCCAGTTATTGAAACATATGGTCTATGTGACATCATACTAACACAGAAACTCATACATGATGTTGCTCAATGTGTGTGGTTGGCACAGCAGCCACTTGTATAGCCACTGCATAATAACAGCATGAAACAGCTGTTGCTCACAGTTTGGAGATAATTTGCTTTCCAGGATAATTTGATATAGACCCACTCCACTCCTCCTTTTTGAAGAAAGGGATTAAACAGTTATTGGAGGGTGTGGTTTGTATCGCAAGAAGAAAATAAAATTAACCAATTTATTAGACACTTAGATGCTTTCTAAAGGAACAGTGTGCTTTGTTACTGCTTTTGCTCACTGTATCGGCGCTGCCTTGTGCTCCCAAGAGGAGCTTGAACAGTTCAGCCACTTTACTAACACCTTCCACCCCAACCTTAAGTTCAGCTGGACCATCTGATACCTCTCCGTCTCCATCTCCGGTAACCGCCTGGAAACTGATATTTACTTCGAGCCCACCGACTCCCACAGCTACCTAGAATACACCTCCTCTCACCCACCTTCCTGCAAGAATGCGATCCCCTACTCCCAATTCCTCTGCCGCATCTGCTCCCAAGATGAGGCATTCCACTCCTGGACATCCCAGATGTCCTCGTTTTTCAAGGACCGCAATTTCTCCCCCACAGTGGTTGAAAAAGCTCTTGACCGCATTTCTCGCGTTTCCCACACCTCAGCCCTCACACCCCCTCTCCACAATAAAAACAAAGACAGAATTCCCCTTATGCTCACATATCACCCCATTAACCTCCGTATTCAACGCATCATTCTCCACCACTTCCATCACCTGCAATCTTACCCCACTACGAAGGATATATTTCCCTCCTTGCCCTTATCTGCCTTCCGGAGGGACCGCGCTCTCCGCGACTCCCTCGTCCACTCCACCCTCCCCACCAGCCCCACCACCTCTGGCACCTTTCCCTGCAACCGCAGGAGGTGCTACACCTGCCCCTACACCTCCGCCCTCACCCCCATCCCAGGCCCCAAGAAAACCTTCCACGTTAAACAGATGTTCACCTGCATATCTGCTAATGTGGTACATTGTATCCGCTGTTCCCGATGTGGCCTCCTCTACATCGGGGAGACCAAGCGGAGGCTCGGAGATCACTTTGTGGAACACCTACCCTCGGTTCGTGACCAACAACAACACCTCCCAGTCGTGAACCACTTCAACTCCCCCTACACTCCCTGGATGACATGTTCATCCTGGGCGTCCTCCAGTGCCACAATGGTGCCACCCAAAAACTGGAGGAACGGCACTTCATATTCTGCCTTGGAAGCCTACAGCCCAATGGCCTCAATGCGGACTTTACAAGCTTAAAAATTTCCCCATCCCCCACCTCTTCCAAGACCCCCCCCCCCCCCCCCCCCCCCCCCCCCCCCCCGCCTCCTTGACCTGTCGGCTTCTCTCCCACCTATCTGCTCCTCCCACCTCATTGACCAACCCCCACCCTCACTTCCTATCTACACTCATCTTTACTGGCTTCGTCCCCACCTCCTTGACCTGTCTGTCTTCTCTCCACCTATCTGCTCCTCTATCCACCTTCTATCATCGCCTCCCCCTCTCTCTATTTATTTCAGAGTCCCCTTCCCCTCCCCCATTTCTAAAGAAGGGTCCCAACCCGAAACATCAGCTTTCCTGCTCCTCTGATGCTGCCTGGCCTGCAGTGTTCATCCAGCTCCACACGTTGTTATCTCAGACTCCAGCACCGGCAGCTCTTACTATCTCTGAGTGTGCTTTGTTACATGCATGTTTGTAACACATTGCAACCAAATTGCTTTGTCAACCAAATTACTGTAAAACATTCAAAGTAATAGGCAAAAGGAGGCATAAGGGACATAGTTATTAACGTGTGCCATCAGTATGAAATTCTCTCTTCAAGCCTGTTGTGTTATTCAAGCCTGCTCTGTCTGTTTGAGGATGTGCTGTTTCATATTCAGAGCAAGGTTATATCGTGTTACGCATATTACGGACCCCACTTGGGTGAGTTTTTAGTTTGGGGCGTGAGGGCACGTAAAAAATATCAGGCAGCTAACAGGCTGCCTTGTTGCCTGCGCCTAACCTAGTCCCCATTATGTGGAGATGGTGTGTGTGGTGTGCTGTGGGGAAGATACCTGCTGGCTTTCCCAACCTTCCTGTCCTTAGCCCTATTGAGGGCTTTGAGTAGTTAATTACTGCTCACCTAAGGCCCTCAATCCAACATTACTGCCGTAATATGCAGTGATGTGAGTGAGAGGGCCATTTTTTAAAACACCTTTTGGCAAGAAAAGGAACCGAGTTGGGGTTGATGGTGGTGGTGGAATATCATTTGTGGTGTATTCTGTGCACACTGTGGACCCTCCCATCCCAATATTTTTACTCTTGGTCTGTGCAGCCAGATTTGTCCTCCGGAATCCAGCTCCTTCCTTGGGGCCACGTTGATTCCCCACTCTACTGCCCTGATAACTTGGGAATTACCTGTGTCCAGATGCTATTGATTATCCTTATGGGCTCTCCTCTCCAGCTCAGCAGTGCCCACTATACTGTTGGCTGGCAGCTCTTAAAGGCAGGACCTCTGCCCACTCATGGGCAAGATACATATCTTCAGCTTGTTGGGGGTCCCCTGGTGAATTATGTGTAGCTCTGGGCGCCACGCTGTAGAAAGGATGTGAAGACATTGGAGAGATTGCTGATGCAATTTACAAGATTGGCTCCTGGGATAAGGAACTTCAGTTTTCTGGATAGATTGAAGAAGTTGGGACTGTGTTCTTTTTGGAGAGAAGAAGGCTAAGAGGAGATTAGATAGAGGTTTTCAAAATCATGAGTAGGTGGATAGGGTAGATGGGGAGAAACTGTAATCTCCTAAAACGAACAAGAACAAGACGGCATGCATTGTAAGGTGATCTGCAAAAGAAGCAAGGCTGAAGTGAGAAACTGTTTTTCACTCAGTGAGTAGTTAAGGTATGGAAGTGTGCGCTGCCTCTCTGTGTCGTGGAGGCAGGTCCAACTGAGGCTTTCAAGTAGACTTTGGATAGAAATAGTGTGCACGATTCTGGGGAAAAGGTAGGAGATTAGCACTAGATGATGCTCATTTGACGAGCTAGTGCAATCACAATGGACTGAATGGTCTGCAATGTACCAATTCTCTGATTGGGAGCATGTCATCGCTGTGGGCTGGCCTTTTCATCAAAATGACCAATTTTTGTTCTTTTTTTCAGGTTGGATTGGGGGAAGCATAAAATTCAGCCCTTGGAATTTAAAAGTAGTTTTCTTTGGCTTATGTTCATTTTCCTTTTCTGGTTGTACCCTCTGTAAGGGTGAGCTCACTGGAACCTCTGCTGTCTGTAAGCAAATTCCTACCCAAACATGTTTGTAACGTGGCTCCTGGTCTGATCACACCTCGGTTTACAATCTTAATCGTTGTCTGTAAATTCATATGTAGCTTCACCCCTCCCTATCTCTGTAACCCTCTCCAGCCCCACAACCCTCCCAGACTCCTCGGCCATCTCAGTTTTGTTACTTCGTTATTGGTGGCCATGTCTTTAGCTGCCTAGGCACTGGAATTCTCTCCCTCAAGTTTCCCATCTCTTACTCTCCTCCTTTTCATATGCTCCATAAAACCTTATCTCTTCATGTGAGACTACAGCTGCCCATCTTTACATATCCATTTATGGCCTGGTGTTGACGTTAGTTTAGCAGTTGCTCCAGTGAAGAGTATTGGGCTGCTTTATTAGGGCATAAGTAATCCAAAAAATTAGGCCCAATGTCCTGTTGTTACAGTGTAGCTACTCTCTTAAAGTGGTATTCCAATTCTTTTTTTAAAAAAAACTCTAAGTTGCGCAGAAGGCCATATCATAGTTGCACTCATTTTTGCCCCTTGAGTTCAGCTGTTCTTGGATACAGAATTGGCAGGGTGGCAGGAAGCCGAGGGTGATGGTCAATGGTTGTTCTTGTGACTGGAAACCTGTGTCCATTGGGGTCTCACAGGGGTCATGTTGGGGCGTTAGCTGTTTGTGGTATATATGCAATATATAAATATATTGGACTTGAATGTAGAAGCATTAATCAGTAAGTTCACAGATGATATGAAAATTAGTGGGGTAGCAAATGTGAAGAGGATTGCATTCGATTGTAAGAGGATATGGAATGGCTGGTCAGATGGGCTGATCAGTGGCAAATCTAATTTGTTCCAGATAAGCGCACCGTTATGCACTTGGAGGACAAACAAAGCAAGGGAATACATGATGAATGATAGGACCCTGGGAAGCACTGATGATCAGAGGGACCTTGGGTATCCATGTCCACCAGTCCCTAAAGGTAACAGGATGGGTGGATAAAGTGGTTAAGAAGACATATGGAATACTTGCTTTTAATAACTGAGGCAAAGAGTTTATGAGCAGGGAGGTTATGCTGGAACTGCTTTTTAAAAAAGAAAAATTGAGTGGGCCACAGCTAGAGAACGATGTGCAGTTCTGGAATCTGAGTTATCAGAGGGATTTGATTGCACTGGAGAGGGTGCAGTGGAGGTTTATCAGAACTAACTAACTCCACATAACTGACTTTGGCCCATATCCCATAGTTTTTTGTTAAGCAAAGGTATTATGTGTCTCGGATTCAAACTAACAACTGATCAAGTATCGACTGCCATTTGTGGGAGAGAGTTCCGAAGATCTTCTATACTTTTTGCATAGAAGTGCTTCCCACCATCCCTCCTGAATAGTCTGGACCTCATGTCACACTGTGGCTCCTCTCTAAAAGCATTACTGCAATTTTTGTTTTTCAAAAAAAATCTCTAACTTGTCAAAAAGGCCCCTGGATCATAGCCACAACTCTAAACATCCCTGCTCCTTCCACCCATAACCATGTGGTGCTGAGGCGAAATTGCTTCTAAACTGCTATGAGTTGACTCGAGATTGAGATCTGAACCTAATTGTTGCATCTCAAGCCTGTCGGCTAACTCCACGAAGGTGAGGAGTTGATCGTGAGGTCTCCTGACCTAATACTACGTGAGATGATGTGTGTAACTAAAGAGGCAACAAGAGTGATTCCACATAACCAGGTTTTCTGCCATGTCTGAGCAAGGGTCAGCATGACTGCTATCTAACGGGAACCACCAGCTTCCCATTGTAATCCCTCTGAAACTGTTAGGGTTTGGGTTTCTCCAGGGATTCTGTTGGTCTCCTGTTGCCATTGGAGGACACGTTAGTTTGACATTCCCAGCTGGATACACTTAAAGAAGGAAAGGACAGTTTCCTGGTCAATTGGCTTCATTAAAACAGATGAGCTGGTCATTACCATCTTGCTGGTTGTGAGACTTTTGCATGTCTGCCATGCTTCCCCAATTTACAGTGGCTATACTGCCAAAACACCTCGTTGGCTGTAAAACACGGGGAACGTTGTGAAAGGTGCCATAGAAATGCAAGTTCTTGCACTCCCTAGTTTTCATAAATTCCCAATGTATTTTTTGACTTGAAAACTCAAAATGCTTTGGTCTTCAAGGGTGTGATTTCAACATGCTTCCCTCTTAAATTCTTCTGTTTCCTGAGTTTGATTTCTGAGCCACTCCTGTTCTCATCTAACTATTGAAATTTCTCACTGATGGGTGCTGTGCTCTCCTGGCCAAGGCTCCATCATAAGGGCTAAAGCTGCCCTTGAAATGTGCTGTTTAAACCATCCAGTAAATCCGAGAGGTTTGCTGTTGTAGCAATACGTTTATGGGAAAATATTAAACTTTACTGTTCTATTGCTAGATCTTGTTAACTATCTCAGGAGTTGAAAATGAATCTTGCTTGTTCTGTGTTTGACAGTATCACAAAAGTCGTCGCTATCTTGAGGGATGCTGGAAATTGTTTGAATTAGGTGCCCATATTGAAAAAAGCCCTGAATAGTCATCTTACATTTTAAAATGAAATGATTTGCTTTACATTCTTTTGAAGGGTACCTTCCTTTGTCAGGTTTGTTAGTTCTGAGAGTGTCTCCACACCTGAAATAACTTTTTCCATCTGAATTGTTTGCTCATGCTGTAAATGGAGAGCAAGGAGCTCATTTATTCGAAATGAGATACCTCATCAGATCAGTTACAACTCAGCATGGATCTCAGCATCAGCAATTTATACCTCCTGAATGGGTCTGCACTGACGATCACAATCTCCCACTGTTCCTGTTTCAAAGAAATGAATTCTACAATAGTAAAGATATGGTGTTGGAAAATTAATTCCCATTATGACAGTGAGGTAATTAATGAGTGTTGCACAGTAGTTGATAATCTGATGTCTATTATCCAGTTGTACTGACACTGTACACCTGTGTGTATTGTCAAAATACCCAACTTGAGCAGAGGCCAGCTTCCAGGGTACACACAGTCCAGGAACCTGCTAAATGTGAATGGAGGGAGGAAAGGTATCTGCCATTGTATTAAATTATAAAATAATATCGGACTATATTCTATGAGCTACTGACTACATCCATCTCTCCACCATTGTCAGAGGCTGGGCCAGACTGTTCTCAACACGTTTTCTTTATGAGCATGTTGCCTGTAACTGGTCTCCCCACTTTCTTGAATAGAGGAGTCACATCTGCTATTTAGCAATCTGATGGGACTTTCTCAAATCTAGGGAATTTTAGACCAATACATCTATTATTCCAGCAGCCACTTCTTTTAATATTTGTAGGATAAAATCCATCAAGACCTGAGGATTTATCAGCTTTCTGTTCAAAAATCTTCTTTGTATTGTATCCCCGGTGAATGTAATTATTTTAAGATCTTCCCTCTCTTTCACTTCCTGATTGACCATTACTTCTGCAATGTTCTTTGTATTTCCTATAATGGAGATAGATACAAAACAGTTGTTCAGTTCATCTGCCACTTTTTATTTTCCATTATTAATTCCTAAACTCACTCACTCACCCTCCAGATGATAAAACTATCTTTTACGTTTTTCCATTTTAAATAGCTGTAGTAACCCTTACTGTCTGCTTTAATGTTTCTTGCTACTTTTCTCTCATGTTGTTAAGTTTTCCCTCCTTTGTTCATCTTTTAGTCATTTGTTACTTTTATTTATATTATTTTCTAATCTTGTGACCACCTGTAAGGGTGGTAGAGGCAGAAACCCTCAACAATTAAGTAGTATTTAGATGTGCAGTCACCAAGGCATATGAGGCTATGGGCCAAGTGCTGGAAAATGGAATTAAAATAGTTAGATAATTGTTTTTGATTCATGCAGATGTGATGGGCTGAAGGGCCTTTTTTTAAAATTCTGCAGATGTCTAAGTCTTGCCAGTCATCCTAGCACAATTATACACTTTTTCTTTCAGTTTGATACTATTTTTAACTTTCTCAGCCACAGATGGTGCATCCTTTTCTTTAGACTCTTTCTTTCTTACTGGAATATACTGTTTCTGAGTATTCTGAAATATCTGCTTAAATGTCTACCACAACATCTCCACTGACCTACTCCATAATCTAATTTTCAATTTGCTTTAGCCAAGTCTGTCGTCATGTCTTCCTAATTGCCCTATTAAGTCTCAATCTTTGGATCGAATCTTTCTCAAATTGAATGTGATATTCAATCATGTTATGGTCACTATTACCTAGGGGCACCTTTACTATGAAGTCATTAATTATCATCCAAGTCCCCTTTTGCCAATGTGATTCTGCCAATCTATACGTAGACTAATATTGGCCATGATTTTCACCATACTTTTCTCACAAACCCCGCTTATTTATTTCTCTGTACCCTGCTCTGCCACGTTGCTGCTGAGTGGGGTATTATGTACCACTCCCACGAAACTATGTATCCGTTTTTCAACTCTGTCAAAATTGATTCTACATTTTGGTCTCCAGAATGGAGGTAATTTCTCTCTGTAGCAATGTCATCCCTAATTTAAGGTAGCCACACCTCCATCTTTTCCTGACTTCCTATTCTTTCAAAATATGCTTGAATACTCAGGTGCCAGTATTTTTGTTACTTAATAGCCAATTCATTTTTTAAATGACTATCAGAGCATACCTATTTATTTCCATTTGCATTGTCAATTCATCTGTACTGTCATGAATGTTGCAAGTGTTCAAGCACAGTGTCTTTAATTCTATCCCTTTAGTATTTTGGTGACTTCTAGCATTGCCTCCTGGTGTACCCTTGCGTTTATACGCTTTGTATCTTTCTGCTGCTCTCTAACAATCATTTCAGAT
The DNA here is from genome assembly GCF_021869965.1 of Rhincodon typus. NCBI lineage: Eukaryota > Metazoa > Chordata > Chondrichthyes > Orectolobiformes > Rhincodontidae > Rhincodon > Rhincodon typus. Next base: position 164,489,067 of record NC_063332.1, read on the forward strand.
CTTTATGTAGAGTACAGTTATAGCCATTAGAGTAAGATAATCTCAGAAAAGAGCCATAATACACTCCAGCTTTGTGGCAGAGATAGTTAACACACTTGCGGCGTTACTGTGCTTGCATGTTGTGACTAGAAAGTAATCAAGTTTCCTTCAGTCTCCAGGGCTCCAAAGCTTAAAATTGAGCCCAATAATATCTTATTTCTATTTCTGCTTTTATTTTCATTACCGCATGGTTGAATTCTTCCTCCTTGCGTCTGACCTTCGCAACCTCAGATGTCTACTCAAAGAAGATTTGAAGACTTAATGGTTCATAGAACATATCAAAAATAGATGATGGAAAATATTTCTCGATGCTTTAGAGAGTATGAGGCAGAAATTGGTCTTGGCAGTGGTGCAGAAGGGGCAATATCAGTTAATTTGACCATTATAGTAGCACGTAGATATTCAGTTCTATGGATTACAATTTTACACAGCGGCTGAGATTTAATTCTCTGACCCAGGAGTATACTTTGAGTCATTTTTGGCAGAGGGGATAGTGTGTATGGCAGCCAGATACTGGGGCAAGAAAACTTGGGCTGGAGAGTCCATTGACTTCTTGATTCCCATATTCGATAAAATTCATGTTGGCATTAAAGATGACACTCCTACCAGAGACTAATTAAGTAATGGCCTGGCTGGATTTCACTTACTTGTGTTGTAAAGCACTTACTTGTGCTGTTTTTTTAAAATTCTTTCATGAGACAAGTGCAAGGTCAACACATTCCTGAATTGGCCTTGATCTGAGTGGCTTGCTTGGCCACTTGCATTCAACCATATTGCAGTAACTCCAGGCCCCACACTAAGACAGATGAGGTAAGGACTGCAGATTTCTTCCTGTATCAAACCTCCTAGGGTTCCTGGTACCATATTTAAAGCCCAGCCATGCACCAAGTCAAATGTGCCAGTTAAGTGCTGCTCTTTGCACATAGGTGGCAGGGGGACTCAAGTGATTAGCACTGCTACCTGACTGTGCCAAGGATGCAGGTTCGATTCCAGCATTGGGTGACTGTCTGTATGGAGTTTGCACATTCTCCCTGCGTCTGTGTGGGTTTCCTCCCGGTGCTCCGGCTTTCTCCCACAGTCTAAAGATGTGCAGGTTAGGGTGGATTGGCCATGCTGAAATTGAATAGTGTTCAGGGATGTGTCGGCTAGGAGGATTAGCCATGGTAAATGTGGGATTACAGGATACGGTAGGGGGCTGAATTTGGATGGGTTGCTCTTCAGAGGGTCATTGTGGACTTGATGGGCTGAATGGCCTCCTTCCACACTGTAAGGATTCTACATGGTTTTATGTGGTGCAAGTGTTAATTAACAACCTAAGCCTGAATATTGACTCAATCTTGTTACTTGTGGGCAAGGACAGCATTGTGAATGGTATGGAACACGCTGCCATCAACCACAAATGTTTTATTGTATAGCACAGAATTTACAACACAAAAGCAGGCAATTTGGTCTGCCAAATCTGAACCATCATTTACCTTTTACTCAAGCAAATTAGTCTAATTGCATTTATCCACTCTGTTTCCATTTCCCTTCCATCATCTGTCTTTCCAATCAAATCTTATAATTAGATTATACTTTGAGTCATAATCATGAACATTTCTCAGTGTGCTGTTTATTCCAAATCTCTTCTTTCAATCTGATGTCCAAATTTTTTTATTTCTAGAGCCCTCAACTAGTAGGAACAGTTTACTTCCAGCAACCTTTCTCATTTCTTCATGATGATTAAACACTTTGATACTGTCACCCTGTGTTCTATATTGTTCTATTGTAACTCTTTTCTTCCAAGTCTATGTTATTTGTGTTTCCCCATATGACACAGCACTCTAGTGAGTCTGTATTGTAGCTTCACAAACACTTTAGTATCCTTCTGTAAATGCAGAGCTTAATACTGTACAGAGAACTCTGAGATCTTATTAATATTTAATAGAAATTCATCATCACTGCTTGGTGTTTGTATTCTGTAGATCTTGTGATAAACCTTAGAGTTCCATTTAGGATTTTTATAACCATATCAACACCATGCTGGCTTCTATTGGTGGACTACTGATGTGTAATAATAACTCAACCTTAGCTGTCACACAAGAGACCTTGGTGCCTGCAGAACAAAATGTATTTAGGTCCTTGTATTTTCCGCCCATCACCACCAGCCCCCACCACCACTAGATTATGAAGCAGTGTTTGCACAAGGGTATTGTAGTACAAAGTGGTTTAAAGCCATGATTGCTTTTAATCTTGACTTAGATTGCATTGGTATTGTTGATGGAACGGAATTGAAGTTTTTGAATATTTGGATCTCTTCATGGGAGAGTAGAAAGAAATAATTATCAAAGCTTTTTGTTCTAAGGTGGTTCTGCTGATAGAGGAAATGTTAGTTTTGTGTTATTAACATCTGACAGCAAACAATTGGCATGGCATTTGAATTTTCAAAGCTCACTGCCACTACTAAAATGACGTCATACAACCAAGCTTTTAATATGTGACATATTTCAAATTGCCGTGGAACTGGTGGCTTAACACAGAAGGGTTAAAGTAATGATTTAGAATATGCCAGAAATGTGCAACATCTGGGAAGGTTAAAGACAGTTAATGTTTCAGACTGAGATCCATTGTCAGAAATGATAAAGTCATGAATGAGTTATGTCTAGCCAAAGCCACGAATGATATAAAGCATCTGCTATTCCGGGAGGTGTCTGGTGTATGGATTTTTGTTTTCATCTCCAATAACTTCTTGCTTTTGAGCAGTACTTGGCTCACAAGTGCCTGAAGAAGGGAGGAAATGTAATCTGAACATTTGTTGCTCAGCTTTACTCCTTGTTACCAGCCCGAACCAGGAACAAGAGTAGGCTGCTAAGCCCTTTGAGCCTGCTGCGCCCTTTGGCTGATCTGTTTTTAACCTCCACTCTATATTCCTGTATGTTTCATTCTGACAGGTACACGTTTCACGTTTGGCCAGAGGATGGATACCAGCTCTTTGCTCAGTCGATATATTATTGGTGTTGTAGTACAATCAGAATGGATAGGATACCAAGATGGTGATGTATAGCATGTGGTAACACCAACAGTCATGTGCAAGAGACTGTGAAGAAAAGATAGAACATTGTGTATTAGTGACAGGTGTACCTACGTATAATACACATAAGCTTGCAGCAACCTACCAGAGTTAGACAGCCTTCCGCTCATGGGTGAAGGGAAACCATCTGATACCACATACTGCCAAGCAGAGACAGAGATAGTTTAGCCATCTCTCCAGTGTGCAGAATAGAACCCTGAACCACAAGCCCCATGGTAACATAAACCAAGTGTTTGGTCTGAGTTCTGGTTCAAAAAGCAATTGCTGAATAGCCACAATTCAATTTTATCTACCATGTATTAAACCAGAGTGGAACATATTTTCTGCAGTGTCTCAACTGCAGATGAGGCTCATCATGAATGGAACCAAACCACTTTATAATCATTGCTGCATTTGTGGAATTTGAGAAATGATGTAATATTGTTCTAAACACTCTCATTTCTTGTTGTTCATGGTGTTGTTTTGAATAGCTATTAACATTGTTTGTCCAGTGCTGAAGTGTGGTTTTCAGCTCATCTGTGGGTGGGATTTTTTAAAATTTCCTTCAATGGATGTGGGCATTGCTGATCAAGCCAACATTTTTGCCCAGGGCCAGTTGAGAGTCAACCACGTGGCAATGGGTCTGGACTCCTACGTAGACTAGACCCAGTAAGGATGGCAGATTTCCTTCCATAAAGAACATTGGTGGGGGGAAAAAACCCATCTGGTTTACCAATCGGCAATGGCTCATGGTTATCATTCGATACTTAATTCCAGACTTTTGTTGAATTCAAATTGAATCCAATCATGACAGAATTTGAATTCAGGACTCCCAAAACATTACCTAGGTCTGTGGATTATTGGCCGAGTGAAAATACTACAGGGCCATCAGCTCCGGAAATAATAATAGGAGGATTTGGGTACCCTTGTTTATCCACACCTTCAGGTGAACAGTGTGCAAGCAAGCAGCAAGCTAGCTCACCCACTTTGGAGGGTAGGTGTGCAGAGATGTGGAGTCAACTGAATGAGCATCAGAGAGATTGATTTATCTGTTGTGTTTTGTATTTTTTTTTCAAGGTGAAATAGACCATTATGATCAGAAGAAACTCTTTTGTAATTTTCATTTCTCATTTGTTGGCCTGTGATTTGTTTGACTGACTGACAGTGCTGTTGTTGATGCGCTTGTATTTTCACAAAAGACTCAATGCCCATTTTCCAATGCGCTGCGTTGTGATTGATAGAGGAAATTTTCCTTTTATGCCATGCTGAACTGGCTGATGTAATTTCTCCTTGTCTTGTCTACAGGAGATTCATGATTGTGCCTATCTCAGAAAGCAACAATCATTGAGGATCTGGTCATTGTAATCTGATATATTTATTCAAAAGCATTCGATGCTGTTGCAATTGTCCAATTCTGATGAGTGGGAGCTTGGATTACTGAGTGAAAATTTAGAAGGATGTGGGATTTGAGTCCTGTCCCGCAGACTTAGCAACAGTTTAGGCCAGCAACCCGTGCAATACCGAGGGATACTGCTTTGTCAGAGGTGCTGCAGTTTCAGATAACAGAAATCCACCAATAGAATATGTGGATTATGTTCACATGTTGCAATTTTGTCTGCCTGTTCAAGTGGACTTAAAAAGCTACAAGGAACTATCTAAAGAGTAGGCAGTGCTTCCCGTGTTCGTGAAATATTTGTCTTTAGTGAACAACCTTTTGTTAGTTGGCTCCATACTTTAGTTTACAAAGCCTAGCTAACAGCAAAACCAGCACATTTTTAGTGATGTGGGCAGAATTTGAACTAAGGAGCAATGTCTCCTTACAGGCAGAGGATGCTTTGGGAGTAAGATTTGCACTTCCCTGACAGACATGTGAAGAAGGCTGTGGAAACCACCTTGTGGATTCTTCTCTGTAGCTTTGTTACTCCTTGAAGTAGAAATGGGAGGCTTGTATGAGGGACTGAAGAGGAAAGCACAGCAGCATGCAACATTGAGACCTGGGCAGAGGACCTCAGGAGGATTGCATCTACACAATGCCATTGAAAACATTATACGCCTCCTATACTATATATAATACGTTTGCGTAGAATTTGACTGCCATGCTGCCATACGGGAAGAAAAAACTTGTATTATGTTGCACCTTTTAGACTATTTGATAGTTTGAAGTGCTTTACTGGCAATGAAGTACACCAGAGTAAGAGACATGGCACCCAATTTACAGACAGCAAGTTCAACAATCAGCAATATAACAATCACCATCTGCTCTTGTGGTACCAATTAAGAGCTAACTATTAGGCAGGATACCAGGATTAATTCACTTACCTTACTTTTAAATAGTTGCTTGGCATCTTTTATGTTCACTCAAGGATAGCTACGTTTCCAAAATCCTCAGTATTCGAGCTCTTGGTGGATTTGACATGGTAGCCTATTTCCCATGCAGCCTCACCCCTGACAGAAAAGTCTTTCATGAGGGCACCAATTCAGAATCTGCCTGCCTGATAGCAATCTTGTGCTGGGAATGGCCTAAATTGATCCGAGTGTGACTGACTTGAACTGAACCTGCAGAAGGTCCCTCTTCCCCAGAGAACTGACTGCTCTGCAGTACCAGCAATGCCATGTTTGAATGGTGGCCTGTGCAGGAACTGCAGGCCCAGAGCCCTGACTTTAGACAACTCTCGGATTTTGGGGTGGGCCTGCCAGGCAGAGGAGAAGAATGGGGTGCTGGATTTAGAGGCCAGTGTGAAGGCTAAAGGGGGTTAATATTTCCTGACCAGCCTGTTCAGAGATGTTATTATGTGCCTCTGGAGCAGGTAGGACTTCAATCTAGGGCTCCTGGCTCAGAGGAAGGGACACCAGCACTGCACCACAAGAGCCCTTATTAAAAGGATTTATGATTTTTTTGAAGCAGGAGGGATGCACTTCATTAGGCAAAGGGAACTCCCTCTCAATGTGACCATTAATTGGCCAACTAAGGGTTTCAAAAGACTGAAGGTCTTACCTGACTACCTTAATATGGGAGACAGATCAACGGTGAGCAGGAAGGTGATAGGAAGGCTTCCCATTTAATTTTACATTAATTTGTTTGCATTAAATATGCATACAGGTGTAGTGATGTGTAAAACCCAGCCACTTGAGGATACAACGAGAGACTATACAAGTTAGAAAATGGCAGACATACAGTCCTGACCCGAAACGTCAACTTTCCTGCTCCTCTGATGCTGCCTGGCCTGCTGTGTTCCTGCAGCTCCACACTGTGTTATCTCTGACTCCAGCATCGGTAGTTCTTACTATCTCCAGCTGTATCAGAGTCGAGATATGTCTAATTTTAATTACAATTATTATAATCTTATTATTCAAACAGACATACTCTTGTACCTGGTTTAAAAAATATCAAACAGTTCCTTCTGATGATATTATGATCATTACAAATATTATGAATTTGGAGAAACTGCCAGTGATAATCTTCCTCCATGATCACCCTGACTCAGCCACAATACACAGAGCTCTTGAGTAGAATAGCTGTCAAACTCTACCATCCACCTCACACAACTGCATATTCGCTCAGTAAAGCCTGCTTTAATCTTGCAATCATGTTATAATGCTTTTCAACTGGTGAAGTTTTTGCATACACCCCAGTCAGATTTGTTTAGTTGTACACACTGTGTTTGATCTATAGCTACCTGCAGTGAATCATTTCTGCAGATGGAAATTGAGGGTTTGTTGTTGTTCACAAGTGGTTCACCTTGGCTGTGACCTCATTGACTCAGTCTCTCTATGTAAAATAAATTCGCAGGTCTGTCAAGCTGAAAGGGAAAAATGTATGTTAACATGTTGATTCAAACCCGTGATTGAAACAAGCTGCTGCACATTTATACTATTTCAGGATTACAGTTTTCACTATTTCTTATTTGCTTCTCTGCACTGTGTACTTGTGTCTTCAGCCAGATTACAATTTTTTAAAACACCACTTTTTACATAGGAGCATGAGTAGGCCACTTAGCCCTTAAAGTCTGCTATGTCATTCAGTATCACCATGACTGATTCCCTATCTTAATGCCATATTTCTGCTTTCTCTTCGTACCTCTCCATGCCTTTAATATAAAAAAACCTGTCATTTTCTCTTTCTCTCTGTTTCTCTCTGTATCTTTCTGTCTCTGTCTCTCTCTTGAATATACTCTGTGACCTGGCATTGACAACCTGCTGTGGTAGAGGATTCCACAGGTGACCACCTGCTGACTGAAGAAATGTTTCCTTACCTCAGTTTTAAATGGCCTACCCCGTCGACTGAAACAGTGACCCTTTGGTTCAATAGACTCCCCAACAGAGAATACCTCCTTTCTGCATCCAGTCTGTCTAACCCTGCTTGAAAGTTATGTTATAGTCAGATCTTCTCTCATTCTAAATTCTGGTGAACACAGACTCAGTCACACCAAACTCTCCTTGTACGACAAAGCTACCATCCCAGGAGTCAGTCTGGTAAAATCTTTGCTGCACATCCTCCATTGCAAGTGTATTCTTTCTCTTGGATAGGGAGACCTGTACTGGACACAGTGCTCCAGGCAGTGTCTCGCCTTTTGTTGTGGATCTCTGCACCTCTGTGATTGTCAGTCATTGTGCTGCAGGTATAATGGATTGGGAAAAGGCGAGTGGCCTGCCTACCCTGGAATCTCCAGCTGGGTTGGTGTGAAATTAAGTGAGTTATGATTGCCAGGCTCCCCAAAGCTAATAGAAACACAAAATTTTGTGGATGCTGGAAATTTTGAAGTAAAAAGTGAAAATGCAGGAACTTCTCAGTATGCCAGGCAGCATCTGTGAAAATAGAAATAAAGTTAATTAATCACGTAAGCATAGATGTGGAGGTGCTGGTGTTGGGCAAGGTCAGAAGTCAGACGAAGGGGCAATGCTTTGAAAGCTTGTGATTTCAAATAAGCTTGTTGGACTATAAACGTGGTATTGTCTGACTTCTGACCACATAAGCATAGGAGAGGTAACACTTGCTTTTTATTTTAAACTTTCTCCCTTTTCACTATCCAAGCCCTAAAAACAAAGCTCTTTCCAACTGAAACAAGATTTGCTTGTTCGACTTTCGATTTTTGAATTTCGCTTTTCTCACAATGTGATCTCCTCTTTAATGGGGATACCGAACCTAGGCTGAGTAATTGCCAATCTTCTCTCAAAGCTGCATGTGGTGCGGTGAGATTCCCGCTGATCAACAGCAAGCTTTTGCTCGTTAATGACCTTGTTACCTATGCATCTCACCTCATTAAGATGCAGTTTTCCATCTGCTGCGAGCAAACTAGACATTAAAAATTCTCGACAGAGAAGTCAGAGCAGGTACCTGGTGACTTCAGCTCACTGCTGACACCAAAATACCTCCATGTTGGCCACCATGAAATGGCATGATACCATGGGCACCAGCCCCTTCCACCCCTTGTCCTTGGACATTTGCATTTGATAATTGTCAACTCCTTAGGATCTTCTTTGATTTTATTTTATTATTGTCACATGTACAAAAATGCAGTGAAAAATATTGTTTCTCTTGGTGTACAAGCAAATAATACTTTACGCAAGTACATCAGGGTAATATAACAATGTAAAATATAGTGTTACAGCTACAGGGAAAGATCAATTCTAATATGAGAGATCCATTCAAAAGTCTGAAAGCAGCATAGAAGAAGCTGTTTTTGAATCTGTTGGTACATGTTTTTTCAAACTTTTGTATCTTCTGCCTGATTGATTGATTGAAAAAGGTGGAAGAGAGCATAACTGTGGTGGGAGGAGTCTTTATTTTGGCTGCTTTCCTGAGGCAGCGGGACATTTAGACAGAGTTAATGGAAGGAAGGCTAGTTTTCGTGATGGACTGGGCTATGTTCGCAACTCTGTAATTTGTTGTGGCCTTGGGCAGAGCCATTGCCATACCAAGCTGTGATGCGACCAGATAGGATGTTTCTATGGTGCACCTGTAAAAGTTGGTAAGAGTCATTGCAGACATGGCAAATTTCTGTAGCCGTCTGAGGGAGTAGAGGCGTTGGTGTGTTTTCCTGACCATGGATAGACCAGGACAGATTGTTGCTGATATTTACTGCTAGGAACTTGAAGCTCTCGACCACCTCCAACTCAGCACCACTGATACAGACAGAGGTGTGTCTTTCTGATGTCCAGCTCCACTTGAACTTCAGGGCAAGTGGGTAACTAACATCAAAAGACACCAGCAGGGACACTTTGTGCTCACAGTCAGAGACCCAGCTGACGGATTGGACCAGACTGCATCTCCTGGTTGCTCATACGTTTTTGTAGTGCCCTGCCTACCTGGATGCTCACAGCATACCTGCCTCGTCCTGCTTTGTGTTGCCTTGACTGTTGACATAGTCACACAATCTGGCAGCTTACCGTGCTGGTTAGCAGTGGTCAGCCCAGGGGTCAGACATCTTGCTGTATGGCACCGTGCCACAACAATCTTACAACCACATTGTGTGCCAGCAGCTTACGCATGAAAGCGTGCAGCCATGTCTAAAAGTCTTATGAGAATGGTCCTTACCAGTGTTTAGGGAGGTATCTGTTACTTTTGGCACAGTAAGCCAGAAGCTGCCTCTGATACCAGTCCAGGAGATTGGCCACAGTCAGGAGTCCAGTCGGAGTTTTGTCAGTCACTCGATCTGTGCCTCAGAAGTTTGGGGAGTGGCTGACGGTCAGTCCAGAGGGTTAGGTATGACTGAGTCTGCAATGTTCAAACATCAGTCAGGGGTTTGGGCCCTTCTTCTCCAGGGCCGTCCGCTTATGTCACTCAAAGGGATGGGCAACAATCAGTGTGTTTGGTTCATTTGAGAAAAAACTAAGGGGAGAGTGGTGTTGGGGGTACAAGGAGGGACGGTGGTGCTGCTGTTGCTGGGTCCCATGTTGCATAAGCTGCAGGACTATACCATGAGGCACATTGCCATCCACATACCTGCCTGCTGCTCCTGTGCCTCCTTGTGCTTTTGGACACAGTCTCCGATTGCCAAATCCATAGGATCCTCTCCTGCGTGGGGATGGGTCTCCTCCTCAGCCAGCTGAGGAGCTGTTGCAAAGGGGAGCTCACCAGCCTGTGCTCCCAAATGTTCTGCCTCTGCCATCCCCTCCAAGGTGGCAGCAGCTGGGCCAGTGCAGGAGACACCTCGCTGAGATTTCCTAAGGCTTCGGAACACTCTCTTCCTCCAGAAGTTAAGGATGTACTTTCTGGCAGCCTGCCAATATCTTCACTAAGGCAATATCCATCCCACTGGCACCTGTGATACACAAAATGGCATTGTGGCCAAAGGTTGAAGCATTGTGGAATGAATGGCACTGATGGGAGAGTGAGAGTGGTACTTGGCTGGTGCGCACTGGCTATTTGGCAACTCCTCCCCCTCCTCCAATCTTCTCCTGACAGGGCCAGAATTCTGTCTTCAACGAGGGTGTGGAGCCTAGTGTTAAACAACCCTACACCTATTTTAGCTGCTTCTGTCCAATTATGGGCTGTATTATTATGGAATGAGAGAAAAGTAGGCATTGATTGACATGGAAGAGGGTGGCACAGCTGTTAGTGTTGATGTGGGTGGTGAAGTGTTTGGGACAAGTAGGAGGGAGCTCAGGCTACGCAGGATGTGAGGGTTGGGGGGTGGGGGTTGTGGGTGGAACAAGAGCGAGTGAGGGAAGATATTACAGACACTAATGAGAGTGGCAGAGCATGAGCCTTGGTGGGAGGTGGAATGAGACCCATCCAGATAGAATGAGATAACAAGAGAGGGAAAAGTGTGATACTTACCCTGGCAGAGCAGAGGGGGTCACCTTACACTGCTGACCATTGCTCTTGACTGTGGAAACAGCATTCACCAGGCTGGTCCAGGAGGCCAGGGTTGTCATGGGTTCCTCTGCTAATCCTCTGGGAAGAGGGTGACCTTCCACCTGGACCCAGGTCCCTGTGGAGAATCAGAGCACTATTTTCCCGTTGCCTGACATCTTCATCCATCATTTGAGCTGGGAAGCTTTGGAATGCCAGTGTTTGTCTGGGCACACCTTGGCCTTTTAAGTATGGTGTGTGCACCAGGGATGCTGATCTTTTGGAGGATATCCGGTGAATGGAGAGTTCTTCAGGGAATGCCAGGTGGTAGAATGGGGCTAGAGTTGGCTAAGGTGGCTGCAGTAGGTGAAGGGTAGGCAGTTCATGAGGTGAGTTGGTAAGATGCAGTGAGAAAACTCACTAGGCCTTGCATTGGAAACCCATCAAGAAAGTTGCTGAAACTGACATATTACATTGGACTAAATGTTACGTTTTTTGGCTAAGTTTGTATAGCTCACTTGATATCCATGGACAGTTTCTATGTTATGGAGGCTCACGTGGACATTGGTAACATACTGCTGGAGGCAGACTCCCTTCACAATCATACTCCCATTATGATCTTTTCAGTCTTAACCTGGAGCAGTGTTCCAGGGAGTTCAACTCAAGCTCGAGGACCAAGAAAGCATCTTGCAACTCAACAGATTACAGACTTTCAGACTCAACATTGAGTTTGACGTTGACAATTTTGGTTCAAAACCTCTGCCCCATTTTGTTTCATTACTTTGTAGTTTGGTATTCACTTCTATTTCGTTCTGAATTCTTGTGCATTCAGGTAGTTGCTACTCATTCACAAATCTTCTGGACACATCTTTTGTAAGGGTAATGTGTGATGCCAATAAATAGTACGTGAGACCAATGATATGTGCTGACATGGGGACACCTGGAAGCAGCTGAGGCCAAGTCTCATTTTACTGTCGGGCTGTGACCTCAGAAGCAGGAACACTTGGATTATCTTTCATAACATAACCTGTGTGTAAAAATTGTGGTATTGATTAGTCCAACAGACATTTATTACAACTAACTATTATGTACAAACAGAGCATCATGCTGTTAGCATGGCACACTGGCTCAGTGCTTAGCATTGCTGCCTCACTGCACCAGGCATGGGTTCAATTCCATCCTCTGGTGAGTGTCTGTGTGGAGTTTGCACATTCTCCATGGGTTTTGTCGTGTGCGTGGGTTTCCTCCGGGTGTTCCAGTTTCCTCCCGCAGTCCGAACATGTGTGGGTTAGGTGGATTGGCCATGCTAAATTACCCATAGTGTCCAGGGATTTGCAGGTTAGGTGGATTAGCCATGGGAAAATATAGGGTTACAGGGACAAGGTAGTGGGTGAATCTGGGTGGGATTCCCTTCGGAGGAGTGGAAATGATGGGCCAAATGGCCTGCTTCCCCACTGTAGGGATTCTATGATTCTAAATACAGCGTTGTGACTTAGGCAATTGGAAGTAGCATGGAGCTTTATACCCTCCTATGAAGCAGTGATAATATCTGGAGCATGTTTCTTGAAGCTATACTAACATATGGACTTTAAGACATAAAATAACACTGTTTCCATATATAGTAGAGGAGTTTTTTTTTTCCTCTCTGAGCATTGTGAATCTGTGGAATTCTTTACCATAGAGGGCTGTTACATATTTTCAAGGCTGACGTAGATAGACTTTTAATCATTAAGGCTTGTAAAGAAGAGGCAAGGAAGTGATTGCAGGGATTATTAGATCAGTCATGATCTCATTGAATAACAGAGCAAACTCAATGGGCTGAATAGCCTACTCCTGCACCTATATCCTATATGAGTGCTAGTGTAAAAAGATAAAGGTAAAGTTGCCATAGTCTTACCAGATCACAGAGCTGCACTCTTGTGAGAGAAAGATGACTGGTAATGGTTTAACCAGAGGGTGACTGCACCCCGGGCAAAGGGAGAGATTCAGAAGTAGAGTCCTTCATGGTAACCTCAGCCAGTGCAAGAATTGAATCCACATGTCACTTTGTATAACCTTCTGTCATTCAATCTCTCCTGTCCTCCATGGTATCACAGACCTTTGCTTCTTTTTGTCTTCCTTTCCGCATCCCCAGCCCAACTTCATTTGCTCAAAATCTATTGCATTCTGCTGGGATTATACTCGGAGTTCAGAAGAATGAGGGAGATCTTAAAGAAACATAAGATTATGAAGGGAATAGATAAGGTGGAGGCAGGGAGGTTGTTTCCACTAGCAGGTGAAACTAGGACTAGGGGGCATAGCCTCAAAATAAGGGGAAGCAGATGTAGGACTGAGGTCAGGAGGAACTTCTTCACCCAAAGGGTTGTGAATCTGTTAAATTCCCTGCCCGGTGAAGCGGTTGAAGCTACCTCGCTGAATGTGTTTAAGGCAAGGCTAGATAAATTTTTGAACAGTAAAGGATTTAAGGGTTATGGTGAGCAGGAGGGTAAGTGGAGCTGAGTCTCAAAAAGATCAGCCATGATCTTATTAAATGGCGGGGCAGGCTCGAGGGGCTGGATGGCCTACTCCTGCTCCTAGTTCTTACGTTCTTAATTTTACTCCGATATGATGGACTTGCTAAGATGACTTGGTTTCTTTCTCTCCTAAAAGTCCTGTTGGACTTGCAGCGTGGTTCTAGAACTTTTCAATTTTATGGCAGCATTTAAGATTCCTTCTTCTGATTGCACGTCTCTTACGTTTTATGGTAGAAAGTTTTGCATGGCAGATATTTGGTTGTCACATTAAATGACCTGAGAGATAGTGGGCGCCAAATACTTTCTGCCAAACCTGCACATCTTTGCCTGCAAAATAAAGGATTTGGAACTTTAAAAAGTTGGCAGTATATTTATGTAAAATCATTATGAAATGCAAATTGAACTGAAAGTTATTGAAGAGCTTGTGTCATTCAGAACCGAACATAGAGAAATATATATATTTGGCGGCCGACTCAGTTGGAGGCCTCGCCCATTGTTGTAGGGTGGATTGCAAGTGGAAGAAATGAGTTTGCAATAAAGAGCCCATTTCATTTCATAATCCAACTCTTGTAGCTTTGGAGCTGACTCAAAGCCACGTGGCCTTGTTAGCATTTCTTTCAGGATTCGATCCCAGTCCCTGCTCCTGCAGTTAAAATGCCTGGAGCTAAGACACATTTTGTGAGTTGAGGAAACTCTGAAAAGCAGTGTAGCGTTTTAAAGCGCCAGCTCAGTCATTTACTTCTTTGGTAGCAGCCAAAATGAAGGTGAACATCTATCATTCATTTATTTACTTTTGGAGCCCTTTTTAATGAAGAGCTGGCGACACTTTGAATCTAGCATTTAGTACTGACATCTGAGTTCATTGTACCGAGGCACAGACGAACCAGGTTAAATGCTGGAAAATGCCACTTCAGGCTTTGTGCGTACCCTGATGGCCAAGTTTCCACTGACCCTACAAGGGGCCTCATAGATGACTCACTGGTTGTCCCCTCCTGTGTGTGATGCAAGGAAATCTTAAAGGAAGATGTGAGTTGGACCCCATTTGCATTTACAGTAAAGGTATAATTCCACCTATTTTTATTAGGTTATTTGATTCCTCTCCATTGAAAATCTTGAAATGAAACATTATATTTTGGTTGCATTATTTCTTTAAAAATGTAATTCAATAAATTGTAATGTTTGTGATGTGTGGCACATTGTTTAAACAGAGAAGTTTTTCACTACTTGTAAAGAAGCTCTGAAAGCCGTCAGTGGGTTTCAGTTTCACAGTTATTTTGGACTTTGGTCAGGTAATGGTTTTAAAACACTCTCATCAGATATAATCTGTGGTTCAGAAAGAAGATGTTTCAGAGATAGCAGGAACTGCAGATGCTGGAGAATCTGAGATAACAAGGTGTAGATCTGGATGAACACAGCAGGCCAAGCAGCATCAGAGGAGCAGGAAGGCTTCAGAAAGAAGTCTTCTGTTTTAGACAAACAGTAACTTCTGCATTTTCAGTTTTCTTTGGCAACTGTAGAAGTAATTCTAGATTTATTGTTCTCTAGGAAATGTAGAAGCACGTTAGAGCCTTTGGCTGTCGCTAACTATGTCAGTGCATATTTACAATAAAGCTCCCACCTCCCTTTCCCTTATTCATGATCTGTTTGAAGGTAATGGCATATGCTGCAAGGAGGCACATACATCAACCTTAAGCCAGTCCTATTCCTCTATCACTGGGCATGAAAAGGGATGTTATGCCAGCCTGGTGTGAATCGCCATTTTCCTTTGCTCCCCGTAGATAGCATGTGACTTTCATCCATTGATTTCACATGACATACATTGGATCTTAAACTTAAACTGCAACGCAGCATATTGAATTTCTATGTGTAAAAGAACACACTGGTTATTTTGGCTCCTTAGGCCTGCTACACCATTCAATAAGATGAATGGCTACTCTCAGCTGACTTTCTTAGCTACTCCCTACACCCTTAGATAATTGATGGACGAGGGAGTCAATCTACTTCTGCCTGAAAAGTATTAATGACCCTGCTTCCACTGCCTTCGAGGGAGGAGAATTTCATGGATCCACAATCCTCTCAAGAGGGATTAAGAAAACCCCTCCTCTCCATCTTAAGGAGACCCTTTTTTTTAATCGTCCGTTAATTTGTCCCAATTGCACCTAAACAGGGAGAAGCTGTTCAGCATCTGGCTTTCGGATTTTCTCAGGATCTTATGTGTTTTCATAAGATTACCCCTCATTCTTGTAAACGCCAGTGATCACTGGCCCAAACTACTCAATCTTTCCTTATCAGATAAACCCTTTATCCTAGGAATAGATTAAATGAGCTTTCCCTGACCTGCTTCTAACACACTGATATTCTTCCTTAAATGAGAAGAACAAAAGACAGTACCTTTTAAATGTCATCTCACTAATGCTGTGTACAACTCAAGCAAAATAACCCCAATCGTATATTAAAAGAGGAATGAAATATTAAAAACAGAGATAGTAGGAACTGCAGATGCTGGAGAATCTGAGATAACAAGGTGTAGAGCTGGATGAACACAGCAGGCCAAGCAGCATCAGAGGAGCAGGAAGGCTGACGTTTCAGGCCTAGACCCTTCTTCAGAAATGGGGGAGGGGAAGGGGGTTCTGAAATAAACCGGGAGAGAGGGGGAGGCGGATAGAAGATGGATAGAGGAGAAAATAGGTGGAGAGGAGACAGACAGGTCAAAGAGGCAGGGATGGAACCAGTAACGGTGAGTGTAGGTGGGGAGTTAGGGAGTGGATAGGTCAGTCCAGGGGGCAGGATGAGATTAGTAGGTAGGAGAGGGGGGTGGGGCTTGAGGTGGGAGGAAGGACTGGTTAGGGAGGCGGGGACAAGCTGGGCTGGTTTTGGGATGCGGTAGGGGGAGGGGAGATTTTGAAGCTTGTGAAGTCCACATTGATACCATTGGGCTGCAGGGTTCCCAAGCAGAATGTGAAGTGGTGTTCCTGCCTGGCATCGTTGTGGCACTGCAGGAGGCCCAGGATGGACATGTCGTCTGAGGAATGGGATGGGGAGTTGAAATAGTTTAAATATTAAATAGTAAAAACACTCTGTTTTTTCCCTCTGAATTGTTTGCTGTCCCTGCATACTAACTTTGTGATTCATGCACCAGGACACCCAGATTCCTCAGTACCTCCCAGTTCTGCAATCTCCATTTGAGTAATTCTTCCCACCAAAGTGGACCAGTTCCAATTTTACCATATTACAGTGTGCAATATCACCTTCTCTTCATTTCTCTCTTTTTTTTTAAAAAAATATCACTTTTTACACCTAAGTT
>NC_063332.1:164506266-164553145 GCF_021869965.1 Rhincodon typus
CCATCCCCGCCTCTTCGACCTGTTTGTTTCCTCTCCACCTATCCTCTCCTCTATCCCTCTTCTATCCGCCTCCCACTCTCTCCCTATTTATTTCAAAACCCCCTTCCCCTCCCCCTTTTCTGATGAAGGGTCTAGGCCCGAAACGTCAGCCTCTCTGCTCCTATGATGCTGCTTGGCCTGCTGTGTTCATCCAGCCCTGCACCTTGTTGTCTCGGATTCTCCAGCGTCTGCAGTTCCTACTATCTCCTGTAGAATGTGCTTTCTAGTCAGCAGCAAAGACAGGGCCTGGGTCTTGGTGAGGAGTCCCTTCACAATGTTGGGTGGACACAAGTAGATGGTGGTGCAGTCCAGAGCACAATATCTTGCTGCATTTATAAAACTCTCCTAATTCCACCCTGGTTCTCCCAACAATTATCTGCAAAAGAAGTAAGGATGAATTAAGGAAAACCTTTTTCACACAGCGAGTAATTAGGGTTTGGGATGCACTGCCTGGAAGTATGTTGGAGGCAGGTACAATTAAGACATTCATCATTGGATGATTATTTGTATAAAAATACTGTGCAAGGATATGGGAAGAAAGCAGGAGATTGGCATTTGGTAATGATGCCCATTTAACAAGCTGACACAGATGCAATGGACTGAATGGCCTCCTTCTGTACTGCAATACTTCTGAGAAAATTATTTTAAATCTGTGCTCCCTGGTTACTGGTCCTTCTGTCAACGGGGGGAGCAATGAGCAATATTTTACACTGCATCTCATTGTGAGTTTAGATCCAGGGAGGGCATTTAATCAGGCAGGTTAGTGACAGAAGGGGGCACTACCAACTACTCACCTCCACTCTAATTAACCTCATGAATGGTTTCCCATTCCACTGTCAACTGAAGCTCTTAAAGAGCAATTAATGCCTAATTAAGGGCTTCTCCCCACTGAGTTAGTCTCAGTAGTGACTGGCTCTTTCAGCACATGGGTGCCTGACATGCTGACGAAATGGGTTGCTTGTGGTCTCCTCATCAGGCACTCAGTGTCTGATCAAGGAACCCAGCATCAAGGGAACCCCTCACCAAGACCCAGCACCTGTCATTGCTGCTGACAACAATACACACTACTACCCTGCGACCCCCATTTGCTGAAACCCCTACTGCCATTGCTCACCTCTGGCCTCATCACTGCGTGATTCCTAGGCTGCTGACAAGGGGGGCACGGTGGCTTAGTGTTAGCACTGTTGCTTCACAGCGCCGGGGACCCGGGTTCGATTCCACCCTCGGGTGACTGTCTTTGTGAAGTTTGCACATTCTTCCCTTGTCTGCGTGGGTTTCATCCCACAGTCCAAAGATGTGCAGGCTAGGTGGATTGGCCATGGTAAACTGCCCCTAGTGTTCAGGGATGTGTAGATTAGGGGGATGGGTTTGGGTGGGATGCTCTGAGGGTCGGTGTGGACTTGTTGGTCTGAAGGACTTGTTTACACACTGCAGGGATTGTATGATCTAACTGGTCAGGAGCTCTTAATGGTTGGGACCTCCTGCACCCTGAGGTCTTCATCCCCATGAAATTGGTGACTACAGACTTCATGGGGCAAGAGGCCCCTTCTCCACTGAATGATTCTGTGATACTCAACTGTCTTCCATACCAGCTGGTGCTGGAGACCCTGCAACCTCTGTAAAACCCCTCCCAGTTTTTCCTTATTTTATCAAAACCATTTGTAATATTGAAAATCTCCCTTTAATCTTCTCTGCCTTCATGAAAGGATTTCTCTGAACAGCTTCATGAGAAAAGGCTGCTGGAAGAATTGTGGAATGTCTGGACCCCTGTTACCATGCCTGCCTCATCAGCTGCACATATACTAGAATTGGACTAGTACAGAGAAGATTAGAACCATCAGTTAAATATCTTATCGCATGAGTGACTTCCCTGAATAATCACTGCATTCTCATGTGCTGACTTCCCTTTCCAGCTTCCGCATGAGTGACAATTATTTCCTGACATATTGAAACATTGTGCAGCTGGCTCTAACCATTTGTTCATGGAAACCCAACACAATTTGGGATGGGCAAGGGAATGGTTAGGAAAACACAGGAATGAAGGTAGTTTCAGTTGTGAATTAATAATCTACTCACTTGGATATTAGGTGACTTGTACAGGTGAGTCAGCTCATAGTGCATTTGATCAACTTAAACCATTTTAACTTGAGTATTTTAGTCTTGTACAAATGTTGGAGCTCACTCAAACTATTTTCTTGGTCAGTGAAAGATATTCTGCAATGTATTACATTTTATCCAGTTATTCAAAGATGTTTTATAACATTACAGTAAAATGCAATATAAACAGCACAGATATTTTGTAAACTAATCTCAAGTGACTCAAAGGATACATGATCAATGCTTTACAAATCTCCATATGTTAATATTTACATCCTATTAAAATGGTCTAATATTTTATGAGCAGCACACAGTTCTTTAAGCATATATATACAAGCAGGAAGAAATGCCTTTCTGGTTTAACTAGAAAACAGAGTTTTTTTAAGGCACCCTAGTTTGAACCCATCCAACATCTCTCCCCATCCCCTAAAATCTCCCCAAACATTTCCTCAGCCATTTTCCACCTTTATTCAATGTGGTAGAAGGACTGTACAATTTGGGACCATAGCATATGCACCCACCATCAGTGCTTGGCAGTGACTGTCCATCTTTTGAGTGTCTGTGACAGAGTACCACTCTTTGGCAAAAGCAAGGCACCTTCCCCCTAGAACGGCAGATTGAGGGTTCTGCTTCAAATAAAAGCAAAGAGAAAGGAAAGAGGTGACATCTTTTGAGACCTCAAGATGTCCCAAAGCATCTTGCTGCCAATAAAGCACTTTTGAAGCATTGTAATTTCTTTCCTTTATTCTTTTACAGGTTGAGGGCATTACCAGCAAGGTCAACATTTGTTGCCCATCCCTAACTGCACTCTGAACTGGGTGGTTTGCTCACCCATCTCAAAAGGCTGTTAAGAGGCAACCACATTGCTGGGGTGTGGAGTAACATGTAGGTCAGACTGGGTAAAGTTGGCAAATTTCCTTCACTTGAAGGGGACAAATGAATTAGGTAGTCATTCACAATTGTTGATGATAATTTCCTGGTCACCATTATTGACACTAAATTGAATTTGAGGCTTATTCACTGACATAGACATCTTGCCAGCTACCAAGGTGGGATTTGAACCTGTGAGCCCAGAACCATTAGCCTGGCCCTCTGGATTACTTGCCTAGTTACACTACCACTACACCGCCATCATTACGTATGAAATATGGCAGTCAGTGTGCATAGATACGGCAAGTACCCACAAATAGCATTGTGATACTAACCAGTCAATCTGGATTTAGTGATGTTGAGTTGACAGTCAAAAAGAGCCCCAGTTTAATGTCTTATCTGAAAGACTCAGAAACTATTTCGAGAGTTATTGCTACAATATTCTAATCAAGTTCCACTTGTGTTTTTTCCCTAGGTATCCATATTACTCAGAAGATATCTAAAAGTAAATTGTAAAACTCTTCAAACAGTTGAAAGTGCAATAAAATTCAACTCTACTCCATTGATCATGCAGCGCTGTTAGATGCCTCAGTACAATTGCAAAACATGTAACATTTGCTACAGCTAATTCTTGTTATCCATGAGGGAATTGGACATGGCTCACCTCTCTGCAATTATCATGGACCTTGGATTGTTCCAGACTGCAACACTTGCGGACAACTCTTTGCTCTGAAAGACCAACAGGTTTCAGGTAGATCAAAGAGTGTTTTTCATTGAGTTGACGATCTTCCAGTGGCGGGTGATGTTTGCCTTGGTGTGCATCTCTGCGAACAGCTGTAACACACACAGAGTCTTGTATCATGGAGCTGGTCAGGATAAACCTCAACTAAAACCACTACATCTCTCTCCAAACCTTCTTTGCAAAAGCACACTCCAGAAGGAGACGTGTGGCAATCTCTTCTCCACTGCAGCTGCCTTGTGGGAAACCTTTGCTGCCACAGATACATCAGGCATGCACAAAGAATCTAATGCAGAGTGTTTCTGTTTATTCCACATCCAAGCCGAACACAATCCCTTAATATTTTCCTTCCATTTCAGAATTCCCTGGTGCTCTGACATGAATCCACTTCACTGTCCACGCTATAGTAAAACGTCGTTTGGAAATACACACTACTGTGTGCTCCTGAGCCAATGAAATCCCGACCAGCATTTTTAGGTCATAAATTCTCCATAGCAACGCTTCAAATAATTAGAATTAGCTTGCCACTTCTTTACTCCTGCTGCTTAAATCGATGCGATCACTTGAAATTTGGTATGCTTGCAGTTGTCCTGGTGAGTGCAAGAGTTCTGGCAATGCAGCTTTTTCAGCAAGATTCAAGTTCTGCATTACCAAGCCACTAATTATAAAAAAGCTTTGCATATGTCACTAGATTGCACAGGAAGGAGCATTAGGGAGAAACATTCATTAGTCAGACATACATCATTGCTTGATGTCGCTTACAATAAAAGGAAGCTGAAATACTTATCCCATGAAATACATTTCTGAACTGAACATATTATCTTTTTAAAAAAGATTTTAGCTTTGATCAGGATAGCACTCTGACCCATTAAGATCTGAGATAGAGAAATAAAAGATCTTGCTTCTGAACACTCCCCTCTGGGGCTGTACTAGTTTACTTAAAGACAGATTTGGGAGAGTTTAGTAATACGAAAGGACTGGATTGACTGTCCCATTCAATCAAGGCACTGAGTAGTGGGTAACTGAACATGTTTACATAGTTCATCATCTCTATCAGAGCAAAGAAATAATTGCTAGTTTCTCATATTTAGACTAATAGGATGAATGGCTTATAAATGAAGACGTCCAGTAAAGTTTCAACTGTGTTGTGGATGTGTTTAAATGTTTATCCATGACTGATCTATGATGTTTGCAAATCCCAAAAAAATTTAAAGTCAAATCTAGATTGGCATTGAGCTTCAAAAACTTCCGAAGTCTTTGATAATTAAAAGCTTGTAGGAAACCTATTAGAATCTATTTTCACTAACCAGTCCTATGAGAGCAAGGCTGTTTTATTTGTTGAAATTGTACTTGGCAAACAGTCATTATTTTACAGTTGAATAAAACAAAGATACAAAATGAAGATACAAATGACAAGATACAGTTGACTGTACTGAAAGTAGAAGCATATAAAACATTGCACTTCAAAAAGTTTCAGTTACACTTGATATTCAAACAAGGAATTATAAATACCTTCGGGTGGCACAGTGGCTCAGTGGTTAGCAGGTGCTGCCTCACAGCACCAGGGACCCAGGTTCAATTCTACCCTAGGGCAACTGTCAGTGTGGAGTTTGCATATTCACCCTGTGTCTGCATGGGTCTCCTCTGGGTGCCCTGGTTTCCTCCCACAGTCCAAAGATGTGCAGGTTAGGTGGATTGGCCATGCTAAATTGCCCTTAGTGTTCAGGGATGTGTAGATTAGGTGGGTTATGAGGGATGGGTCGGTGTGGACTTGTTGGGCTGAAGGACCTGTTTCCACACTGTAGGGATTCTATGATTTTCATCTACTGTAAGCAGCAGCTAAAATCTAATGTGTATAATGCCCAATGTAAAGGGGATTCATTTCTTTATGTGTTATTTAATTGTAAATTATGCAATTTGTAAATTAAGCCATTCTATTTTTATTTCCCTTCAATTTCTCGTCTGTTCTGCCACACATTGACAGGCAACCTGCTTTCTGGCTTTTCCCAGTAGCATTCTCTTAGACCTGCACATTTACTAGGACGTATAGTTGCATAAGATTAAAGCATGAATCAGACCAATCTATCTATGTTGTTGTTCTGCCTTCAAATGCTCAATACTCCTAATCCTCAATGCCCATTCTGTTCCCCTGTACCTTTAAATCCTTTTCTGTCAACTAACATTGAGCTGTGGCTCAATGCCTTTGAGTTAAAAGGTAAAGGGTGTGAAACCCTGTCCAGTAACATGAACACAAAATCCTGACTAACACTCCAGTGTAGCAGTAAAGGAATACTGCTCTGTTGAAGGTCCATCTTTCAAGTCAAATGTTAAATTGATGTCCCATCTGTCCCCTTAGGTGGATATAGAAATTATTGTGGTGTTACAGAGAAGGGGAGGTTAAATGACAGAAAATCCATGATATTCACTTTATAAGTAACAAATAAAAAAATATTTATTTAACCCTAACAATGAACAAATTAACAGAAATACTAACAAACAAAATAATTCCCCCCAACTCCTAATTATTCCTTAACTGAACAAAATTGTATTGGTAATGCTGTTCCAATAAACATAAGTCCCACATATATAACCCAAAATAGTAAGGAAAAAATTAAAACTTAGTCTCTCAAAGTCCACACAGAATGTGACTTCCAGAATGCTCTGCCTTCTCCACTCCACAGTCACATGCCTTTCTTCTGCAGTTATCAAATTGTAAACACCGTTCTTATGCTGATCCTGCTGTCAGGAATGTTTTCTCTGTGAAAAACTTTTAGTTAGAAGTGCTGTGTTACCTTTCATGGATTTGTTTTCAAAGAGAGCTTAGCAATTTCTTGTGAGAGCTAGTTGCTTATTTCTCATATGGTGGTTCTCTCTCACACCGATTTTCAAAAACGCTCCCCTTTTATACTTTGGATGACATACCAAATTTCTTACAATAGCATTGGTCCAAGGTTGTCAAACCATCAGAGTTAAATTCAATTGGTTTTCAATTGCTAAGTGCTTGGTTTAAATTATTTGGCTGATTCCAGCTAGTTGCCAAAACATCAAAACAAGCCTAAGGTTTCCAATCACACAGCCAATTGATACATGTTTCAATTTTAGAACTGGCTTGTATCTTCAGCTACGTACAAACACTTTTTTCAGTATAAATCTCTAAGCTTAGAATGGCATTTTATCTCTTAAAGGAACCACACACTCTGCACAACTTTGTAACAATAGTAATATTTTAAGGAAGAGTAGTGGTATTCTCGCTAGTGTCCTCGCTAGAACTAATCTTCAATAAACATGATTATCTGGTCATTTTTACAGTGCTATTTGTGGGAGTTTGATGTATACAAATTGGCTATAATGTTTTCTACAAGACAGCAGTCAGCACACTTCAAAAGTACTTCATTTGGTTGTAAAGTGCTTTGGGATATCCAAGGCACAGCATTTATACAAGTCATTCTTTTACCTATCCAACCAAGTCTTACATGTTGTTGAGTAAAACCACTACCTGAACTTTTTAAATTGTCATATCCCATGAGGGCCCATATAAAGTATAACTGCCAACATGGAACTGTAGCCCAGTAACTCTCAGCTGTGGAGGGCAAGGTATACATTATGCCCTTATTTGACATTACCCAGTTTAACATCAATGTAGTTAATGAAGCTTATAATCTCATTAAGTATTGAGCAATTAATGTTAACATCATTTCCCATGTGACCCATAGGCTCCATAGCCATACATTATGGATACAGACCTTTCGGTCCAACTCATCCATGCCAAGTTTCCCAAACTAACTAGTCCCATTTGCCTGTGTTTGGTCCATATCCTTCTAACACTTTCCTATTCATGTATCTGTTTGAAGGAGTTGCTTCTCAGGTCCCTTTTAAATCTTTCTCCTCTCACATTAAAATTATGCCCTCTAGTTTGGAACTTCCCTATCCAAGGTAAAAGAACTTTGCTATTCATGTTATCTATGCCTTTCATGATTTTATAAACCTCTATAAGGTCATTTAAGGATTTTATAAACCTTTGTAACTTCAACCTCGTACACTCCAGTGAAAAAAGTCCCAGCCTATCAAGCCTATCCTTATTACTCAAAGCCTCTAGTCCTGGCAACATCCTGGTAAATCTTTTCTGAACCCTGTCCAATTTAATAATATCCTTCCTATAGTGGGACGACCAGAACTGTACATTGACTCCAAAAGTGGCCTCACCCAATGTCCTGTACAACTGCAACATGATGCCACAACTCAAATCCTCCAAACTATTGAGACTGATTCCCTTCAACTCAATGGCACTTTACCAATGTCAACTAAAGATATTTTCTAATCGACTTGTTCAGAGAAATGTCATGACCCATCTCTGGAGCAGATGGGACTTAAACCCAGGGTCCTGGCTTAAAGATAGGGACACTACCACTGTGGCTGAACAGCTTTAATGTTAACTAAATAAATTCAGGCTGGGGTGCGCCCTCAATGACTTAATACTTGAACATATATAAAAACACTTATTGACACTAGTGTGGGGTTGAAGAGTTAAGAGCTACATTTTAGAATATTTCACTTTCCTTTGTTTCACTATCTTCACCTCAGCCAAAGGTCTGCATCTTTATAACCATGAAGCCTTGTTAATGATTTTGGTCTGACAGTCAATCGCTCACAAGGGATTGACTAACTCTGTGGGTTAGTTTAGTTAAAACAGTAAAATATATTATAAGTTGTGAAGTGCAGATTACACCAAACCAAATTTCTGCTGTGTGTACAGCTTGCAGGTGCACAGCAGACTAATTGCCGGGCAGAGTCACAATATTGTATACATACAGCGCACAGAAACTTTAAAGGTGATCTCTCTTAAAGGCAAGGTACACATGCAACACCTCCCTTTTCCAAAAGGGAAACCTACCATCCTAAAAATTCTGCCTTATGTTATTCAGTCAAGCCTCTGAATTACTAGTCCAGTAAGTTAACCACTCAGTTTCCGTACCATTGAATCCTCTTCCCCCAATTTTTCAGATGATGCATTCAAGATGATAACACTTTACTGCTCAAAAGATTGTATTAACTTTGCCATGGTTCTTTTTTTAAATTGTTATTAATGTGGACCATCAGGTTATCAACTACCCCGGTCACTGAAAACAGTTTCTCCTTATTTACTTTTACCAAACCTCTTTCTACTCTTAACAGCTGAAGAGAGGGAGAAAATAGGCACGCAAAGTAGCTGTTTTGTTAGACGTCTCATTCTTTTTTTGAAGGCAGCTTTGGCTGAGAGATTAGCAATTGTGTTTAATATATTGAACCATGATGAAGAATTTGAAAGCGAGCAGACTCATTTTAAAAGTGAAACTCTGGAAGTCTGTTCACTTCTAAATACACAGCAGGAATCCCAAAGTATAGCTTGTACTTCCTTTAGTCATCAACTAAATCTGAATTATGGTCTGCCTGGACACCACACACCTGGCTGAGCCACAGAAATTTAATTTTTTTGCTGACCATTTTGGTTGGCATACATGAACCACTGTTTTGAGCTTTGAACCTACCTACCCCCTGAGGATTTTTAAGGTGGTGGCTCTGGTTTTGATTGAACATAATAATTGTGTTACTTATGATAATTCCTTAGCGAATTGTTTTCACTGACTGGCATTCCTTCCTGAGGACAGAAAGGTCTCTATCTATGAATGCCCTCCTAGTCCCAGTTCCTGTTGTGCACTGATAATTATTTCAAAGCAAATAAAAGTGAATGAAGCTGATTTTAATTCCACAGGTATTGTTGCTGCACACTTGCGTTACATTCAAATTCTCCCCTGGTGTTTGCCCAATATTTATCCATCAATTAACATCACGAAAACAAATGATCTGGTTATTACTGCTTTGCCTTTTCTGGGAGCTCACAGTGTGTAAATTGTGCTCACATGATTCCTGCAACACATCAGTGATTATTCTTCAAAATATACTCTCTTGACTGTAAAACACTTTGCGACATTCAAATTTTAAATGTGTAGTGTGAATCTATAAAGGTGCTGCTGCTTTGCACCTTCCGCCCAGTGCTATAATTATACAGTAATGCATTTCATAGAATCATAGAATCCCTACAGTGTGGAAACAGTCCCTTCGGCCCAACAAGTCCACACCGACCCTCAAAGCATCTCACCCAGACCCTTATAACCCACTTAATCTGCACATCCCTGAACACTATGGGCAATTTATCATGGCCAATCCACCTAACCTGCATATCTTTGGACTGTGGGAGGAAACCGGTGCACTCAGAGGAAATCCCGCAGACACAGGGAGAATGTGCAAACTCCACACACTCAGTCACCTGAGGTTGGAATTAAACCTGGGTCCCTGGCGCTGTGAGGCAGCAGTGCTAACCACTGAGCCACGGTGCTGCCCATTTGTAGCCCAGATCTGCAGTTAGATTGGGCCTTAACCTGCTCTTGCAGGTGTAAAGTTTTCCATTCAATATTCCACTGTTTAACTCAAGTGATATTTGGAGATAGGCCAAAAATGTGAAGCAGTCAGTCCAATGAGCCAAACTCCAGCTAACATGTAAAAGAGCTCATTATGTTATAGCCAGGAGTCACACTGCATTAGGATCTGTGCTATGAACAGAATAGCATGGTGTACACTGTAATTGACTCAAAACCAAATGTTTAACATTTAACACATGCAAAGCAGAGAACTTTAGCTTCCCCTACCAATCAGGAGTCTCTGTACGGACCAGCTGGCAGGAATATTCGCTGAGATCTTTAACCTCTCCTTACTATAATCTGAAGTCCCCACCTTCTTCAAGAAGGCCACCATCATTCCAGTGCCAATGCAGTGTGCCTCAATGACTACCATCCACTTCCTCTGACCTCCATAAACATTGAAAGCTTCGAGAGGTTAGTCATGGCTCACATCAACTCCAGCCTACCAAATTGCCTTGATCCTTTGCAATTCGCCTACCAGTGCAACGGGTCCACAGCAGACGCCGTCTCCCTGGCCTTATAATGATCCCTGGAACATCTGGATAACAAGGACACCTACGTCAGGCTCTTATTTATTGACTACAGCTCTGCCTTCCACACCACAAGTCCAAAGAAACTTATCTCTAAACTCCATCACGCAAACTAACCTTCTATCCATTGACTCTATCTATACTCCCCACTGCCTCAAGAAAGCAACCAATATAGCCAAAGACCCCTCCCAGCCTGGTTATACTCTCTTCCACTCTCTTCTGTCGGGCAGAAGATATAAAAATTTAAGTACACATACGAACAGATTCAAGAACAGTTTCCTCCCCACTGTTATCAGACTTTTGAACGGACCTTTTCAAATATTAATTCTGATCTCTCTTTCTGCATCTTCTCTGTGGCTGTAACACTGTATTCTGCATACTGTTCTGATACCCTGATGCACTTTGTGTGGTACGATCTGTCCATATAGCATGCAAAAACAATACCTTTCCCTGATCTCGGTACATGTGACAGCAATAAATCAAACTCAAACTCAGACTGGGTGGAAAGGTGGCTCAGTGGTTAGCACTGCTGCCTCACAGCACCAGGGACCCAGGTTGGATTCCAACCTCGGGCGACTGTCTGTGTGGAGTTTGCACATTCTCCCAGTGTCTGCGTGGGTTTCTGCCAGGTGTTCTGGTTTCCTCC
Source organism: Rhincodon typus (assembly GCF_021869965.1). Lineage (NCBI taxonomy): Eukaryota > Metazoa > Chordata > Chondrichthyes > Orectolobiformes > Rhincodontidae > Rhincodon > Rhincodon typus. The sequence continues at coordinate 164,517,643 of NC_063332.1, forward strand.
CACAGTCCAAAGATGTTCAAGTTTAGGTGGGTTGGTCATGCTCAATTGCCCATAGAGTTCAGGGAGGTGTAGGTTAGGTGCATTAGCCACGGGAAATGCAGGGTTACCGGGATAGGGTAGGGGGATGGGTCTGGGTGGGATGCACTTCAGAGGGTCAGTGTGGACTTGTTGGGCTGAATGGCCTGTTTCCACACTGTAGAGATTCTACGATTCTCCTATTCTATGAAACTGGACAATAGTTCTGAGTTTTAAAAACTAAATGATTTGTATAACTGGAGTTGTTAATGGTCAGAAGGATCTAAAGTTTAAAGTAAAGATCCTATATATGTTGGACAATAAGCACTCTCAATCATTATGTAGAATTGTAGGGTAAGGGAATTCAAACTAGAGGATGTATTTTTAAGGTGAGAGGGGAAAGATTTAAAAGGGACCTGAGGGGCAACCTTTCCATAAAAGAGTGGGTAGTATATGGAATGAATTGCCAGAGGGCATGGTCGATGCAGGTACTGTTGTAACATTTAAAAGACATTTGGACAGGTACTTGAATAGGAGAGGTTTAGAGGGATGTGGGCCAAACGCAGGCAAATGGGATTAGTTTAGCTTGGGAAACCTGGTCAGCATGGACGAGTTGGACCGAAGGGTTTGTTTCCATGCTGCATGACTCTGTGACTGTTGTATTGGAGGGGTGTTTATAGTCTTGTTGCACATGCAAAATCTTAGGTGTAGCTCAGTGGAAACTCTCTTGCCTCTGAGCTAGAAGTAAGCCTTACTCTAGAGAATTGAGAATACCATCATACTGAGCAGTCTCTAAAGGAGTGCTGTGCTGTCTCAAGATGCTGTCCATCAGGTGAGCTTAAACTGAGGAATTACTGGCCTTCTCAGGCATGTGTGAAAGCTTCCATGGTGCTATATTAACAAATTGCTGTTTGTGGGATCTTGCTGTGTGCATATTCTACAAACATTTCAAAAGTATTTAATTGGTTATGGCGCATTGAAGTGACTTAAGATTCTTTCTTTCTCTCTTTCTTTAACAGCACAGATTTACTGCTGTTAATAAAAACAACTTGCTATAGAGCACCTTTCATGTAAAATAATTCCCAAGCTGCTTCACAGGAGTGTAATAAAATAAAATATGACACTCGGCCACAACAACTTATTTGCAGTCAGGTGACCAAAATCTCAATCAAAGTCATAAGTTTTAAGGAATGTCTAAATGTAGGAACAAGAGATAGTGAGGAATTTCAGACTTTATCTCCTTGGTATTTGAAGGCATGGCCACCAATGGTAGAGCAATTAAAATCAAGGATGATCAAGGGAGCAGATTTGGAGAAGTACAGCTATTTCAGAGGACTGTAGGGCTGGAGGAGATTATAGAAATAGCCAGTAGTAAGACTGTGGATGGATTTGAAAATAAAGATTAGAGTTTTAAAATCAATGTATTGCTCGACTAGGAGCCAATGTTGGTCAGTGACCACAAGGATGGTAGATGCTTGGTGCAAGTTAGTACACAGGCAGTGGAGAGTTTTGGATGACCCCAAGTTTATAAAGATGACAAAGTGGGAGACAAACAAGGAACATATTGGAATAGTCAAGTCTAAAGACAAAGAAAACATGAATTAAGTGTTCAGCAGCTGAACTGAGGCAAACATGATGTTGGGGAGTGCTGCAAAAGTGGAAATAGGTGTGTGGGTACTTGGCTGGAGGCTCATCTCTGACTCAAATAGGACACCAAGGTTGCAACTTAGAACCATTATTTGCTGCAAGTCTCACGACATTCACATCTTCCACTTTCCAGCTTCCTTTAAAACTGAAAGCTGTTGAGTCAAGATAATCTTTAATTTTTTTGTTTAAACCTGTAGTCTCATAAACCCAACCGCAGGTCTATTCCATTTTAATCCACCTTTTTCTTTAAAGTTATTTCTCAGCAACTACTTGTTAATTCTACTCCTCCACCTGGTCAGATTGCCAGCTCTATTTAATCTTCCTTTCAAAGACTCCTGGCTGACAGGTAACCTGCCCTATGTATGTGTCAACTTCACTCATTCTTTCCTGTGCCATTAGAGAGAACAGTTTAAACTTCTTATCTTTGAATTCATATTTCTCCATGGACTGTCCTCCCATTTTTCTGTAACTTTCTCCAGCTCTACCCTCAGATCACTGGTCTTCTCCAAATCTGGTCTCTTCCATAGTTTCATCTTCGGAAGCTAAGACTTCAACTGCTTGGTTTCTGTGCTATGAAATTCTTTTTCAAAACCTCTCCAGTTCTCTACCACTCCACTCTTGAAAATGTTCCTTAAATCGTTTCTTGACCAAATATCTGCTGATCTGCGCTAATAAGTCATTAGTTCTGCTATAACGCGTGTTTCATTAACGCGAATTGGCTGTAACGCGATTGATGAATAGCAGACGCTGTTTGTATGATGTGAGCTTTCTGTTGTACAGGTATACCAATTTTCCATAGCGATTCCCATATAACGTGATTTTCTATAGCGCGATTTTTTATAGCGCAAGGTCACACAAGAACGCAACTTTCGCGTTATGGGAGAACTACCTGTATGTGACTTAGTGTCAAATTTGTTCTGTTAAACGCTTTCCTGCAAAGCAACTTGGGCCAATTTAGGGTGTTAGAGATGCTATATAAATGCAATTCTTTGCTTATGTGAGATATTACTTTTCTCCCAACTTCATTGATTTAAATCATACTATGATTTAATCTGTTCATTGATCCAAACTATTCACAGATGTCATTACACATCTCTGGAGTAGGTGGGACCTGGACCCAGGCCTCCTGGCTCTGCGGTAGAGATGCTACAACTTTACCACAAAAGCCATAGGTAGCAGGTTGTAGGATGAGCTCAGACTGGGTACATACTAACATGAAGTGATCAACCAATTAAACTCAGTATAATGACTCATGGGGCTTAGATTTATAAATGCAAACCATTAAGCTTTGCTTTATTCTTCCAATAGTCTAATTTTTGTTAAGCGTGTTGCTGAGATATTAGATCAAGGGATATCAAATGTATTTTGAATGCCTTTTTATGCAACATATTTTTGGAATAACATATTTTTGCGTTTATTTCATTTTCTCATCCTTTTTTTCCTGCTGTCTTTTAGGGGTGAGAAAAAGCAACAAATTTAATTGCAGTCCTCTCTCACTGCTTTTTGATCTCATCCAAACTAAACAATCAAATTTACAGTGCAAAGGCAGTGACTGTGCTCATACTAACTCTCTAGGGTCAAACCGCTGAATTCTCTTCAGAGATCACAGAATCCCAACAGTGGGGAAACAGGCCCTTCGGCCCAACAAGTCCACACCGACCCTCAGAGCATCCCAACCAGACCCGTCCCCTTATAAACCACACGTCCCTGAACACTATGACAATTTAGCATGGCCAATCAATCTAACCTGCACGTCTTTAGACTGTGGGAGGAAACCGGAACAAACCCGCACAGACACAGGGAGAATGCGCTAACTCCACACAGACAGTTGCCCGACGGTAGAATCGAACTCGGGTTCCTAGCGTTAGTGAGGCAGCAGTGCTAACCTCTGAACCACCGTGCCGCCCCTTTCTGCCTCGCTCTGTCGCTCCACTTTTAAGATGTTTATTTTAAATTAGCTACATTCTGAACCTCTTACTTCCTTCTTGCCTTGTGTCTCTGATCACTATCTGTCTCGACAGCCCAGATATAGTTCGGAACTATGGCCAGAGTTTGCAGAGAAGGGTCAATCTCAATGTACGTGGCCCAATCTGCTAATATTCTCGTAAAAAGTGCTGAAGTTTTTAGAGGCAGGAGATGAAAAAAATAAGCAGGGCTGTTAGCTGTTCCTCTGAAATGGGCAGCACACCTGCGTGCATCCATTCGGCAACGCAATGACTGTGGAATCTATTATTGTCGGAAAGATTTACATCTGTGTGAACTGAGCACAGCAAGCTGTTCTCCATCTCCATCTCCCCCTCCCCCCAAACCCCACATACTCTCTCTTATCTCCTGGGATCAGAATGATATTTCACCTCTAAAACACTGTGGCTGAATTAGGGCTGACCTTCTCGGAAAGCACCATCTGTGTCAGTGTTTGTTGTCATGGAAAGCTAAATAGATAAACATAATCGCTGTTACGCGGGGAAAAAAAGTATTGTTTGCAAGGCATCGATGTCCTTCTGTGTGCAAGGCAAAAACAAATTGACTGCCTTCTACTTGAATGAAAAATAACCAGCACAAGTTAATTTCTTTTCCCGTTTAAAACCCGCTGCTCTTGCTTGGACTATTTGTAGTTGAAATGTTACTACAGCAACTTTTTGACATAGCAACTTTAATGTAATAAGTTGTCTCAAGTTACTTCACAAATGTATTAAGAAGATTTGATGCTGAGCGGATAAGGAGATATATAATGAATGATCAAAGAGGTAATTTGAAAGAAATACCTTATAAGTGGAAAGAAAGATAGAGAGGCAAAAAGGTTTAGGAAGAGATTTTGACCCTAGGCAGCTGACAGCTAGCATTAGCACAGTCACCATGCATTTGCACCTTATGCACTGTAAATTTGATGATTCTATTCCTGTAGCTCTTTTTATACTACAGTAAAAGCAAAGTACAATCTAAAACAGAATAAGACCTCTCATTATAAATAAGATTTTAATTACATAATGCATTTCAAGATCAGTGAACATTCAAAATGGCCCTGCGGTCAGTGATGTACCACTGATGTGCAGTCACTGCTGTAATGATGGAAATGCAGCAACTAGTTTGCACTTAACAAGGCAATAATGATCTGGTTACTTTGTTTTGGATGTTCATTCAGGGATATGACCAGGACATTGGGGATAACTCCCCTGTTCTTCTTTGAAATAATGCCATGGAATCTTTTCACATCAACCCATAGAGGCAAATGGGGCCTCAGATTAGCTTCAGATCTGAAAGACAGTATTTCTGACAGAGCAGCCCCACCTTAGTACAACAGTGGAATAATAGCATTAAATTTTCTGCCCCTGCTTCAGACAAGAAATATATTTTTATATAACACCTTTCTCAATCTCAGGTTATCTAGAGCAGTGGAGTCATCTCGACTTGAAACATTAATTTGCTTTCTCTCCATGGATGCTGCCTGACCTGCTGTGATCTCCAGCACTTTTTGTTTCCAGTACAGATTCCAGCATCTGCAGTAATTTGCTCCTATATCTAGAGTAAATCACAGGCAATGAAATTCTTTCAAAGTACAGTCACTATTGAAATGTAGGCAGCACGGCAGCCAATTCACACAATGCAAGCTTATACAAAAAGTAATGTTATAATAAGAAGATTTCAGTTGTTTCTTGGCGTCATTTGAGGGGTGAATATTGGTTAAGACAGCAGGATGAAATCCTTTGCATTTTTTCTCATGGTATTGCAGAATCTTTGATGCCCACCAGACAGACAGACCATTGAGATGACAGACATATCGGATACGTTTTGGAGATGTAAATTATATGTGAACGCCCAGAAAAATATTGACCGCTTCTTGGCTATATTGAGTTTCCCGAGAAGGTTGTGTTAGGTGTTCTTGAACCACTGAAGGTGATTATGCTTCCAAAGTATTAGAGGAGGTAGCTTGCTGGAATTATGAACTAATGATCCAAACATGTCCTTCCTACTTGTTTTTGATTAAGACCATTCAGTGCCGAAGCAAGTTGTGCTACATGTCAAAGTACCTCATTTGGTGCCAGACAGGGTCTACCCTGAAACCCTTGACCTTCTGGAATGGATCAAGGGCTGAAATGAATGATGGATAATGACCCTCAGGCACGTATTACTGTGGTAATAAAGAGAAAAAGAATAAATGCTGGTGCCTGTACCTTAAAACAGAGCATATTAGGTTGACTCCTCCGGTCAGTCAGAACCTCAGCAATAAAAATTAAGTTTACAATCAAATCGGAACCATTAACAAATCCGGACTATTCAACAATATAATGCTGGATCATACCTAAAGTGCTCTTTTTAAGGCTGATACCTCTCCAGCCGCCTCTGTTTTTGCTGCTATCAATGCTTAGAGAGATAGGCTTTGGTTTGGAAAACAGAAAGTGCACACTTTGAAGATTAGACACAGGTCTAATGTCTGTTTATAATGGACTGTCTGTATTTATTTGTGGGAATGTGTGTCAGTGTTCATATCCTGCAAGACATTTTTAGTGATAGGCCAAAATGATTGTTAAAGACCCAGGAAAATCTGCTGTTAGAATCTAAATCAAATCTTACTGCTCCTTTATAAAGGAGGAATAACATAGGCAGCATGTGGTCTGTGTCTGCAGCCATTATTCTGTTTAAAACTTCTTGTTTTGATAAGTGATGCAGCCTCCAGCAGGAATTCGCTTGGAAGTGTTTCGACAAGGTATTGACCATGGCGACTGATTACTTGAAGATTGCAAGCTGATGATAAGTAAGATATTAGCACAGAATGAATGGGATTAAAAGAAGTGAACATGTTTATATTTAAATGGGTTTTTCTTCCCTGGTGTTGATGCTGAAGCAAAGTATTTGCAGGACCGCCTTCCTGTCTGGGGTATTTCAATGTGTGATTAAGTGGGCCTCAGAAAAGGAAACTGACTTCCTGTATTCAATCCAATTTCATCAGGCTGGATAGGGATAACAAGTTTGTACCAACAAAAAGCAGGAGGCTCCATTCTTGCCTTCAATTTTAATCACTGTATTTAAAAAAGAACTTTGGTCCACTGCCTGGACTCACTCAGATGCTGAATTGCAAGTCTCAGTGAAGGCTGATTTTAAAACTGCAGTAACCTATGAACATGGTGCATTGTTAAATTTGTCTTTTAACTTATGTTATCATGATTTTTTGTGAATGTTAATAACATAAAGAAAGTTCCCCTCTGTTCTCATGTAGGGCCTTTTTACAGTTTAAAAGACACCACACTATACTTTGGCAGCAGGTGTTCTTTTCCTTTTGCATCTCAGTGTTATTGTTCCCTTTTCAATGGCCTGGTGCAGTCACCCAGTGTCCATTCATTCATTTCTAAAAATGATTCTTTAGGCTGGATGTTATTTGCTCAAGGGGTGAGCTTAGGCTTGAACGTGCATTAAGAATCACATACTTGATAGATTACGGGGGCAGTACTGCTCCTTCACAGTGCCAGGTACCCAGATTCAGTTCCAGCCTTGGATGACTGTCTGTGTGGAGTTTGCATGTTTTCCCCAAATCTGCGTGGATTTTCTTCCACAGTCCAACGTTGTGCAGGTTAAGTGGGTTGGCTATGTTAAATTGTCCTGTAGGGTCCTGGCATATGTAGGTTGACTGGATTAGCCATAGGACATACAGGGTAGAGTAGGGATCTTTGGTGTGGGAGGTCCTTTGGAGGGTCAGTGCAGATTTTATGGGTTGAATGGGCTCTATCTACACTATGGGGATTCTATGTCGGTCTTCTAATCCCTTTGATGGGTGCTGGAATTTTTCAAGGGAAGGCAGACTGTGGGCAAGTCCACAACATGACAGCCTCCAATTAACTTGCTGGGAAGCTTATTGTGAGGAGCTTGTTTAACGGCTCAGAGAAGTACAGAGTAAGGTTTTCCAACTTAATAGTGGGAAGAAGGAACAGTCTGGGGCAGCACAGCGGGACACAGGCTATTAAAAAAAAAACGAAAGAACTGCAGATGCTGGAAATCAGAAACAAAAAGAGGAATTGTTGGAAAAACTCAGCAGGTCTGGCAGTGTCTGTGGAGAGATATCAGAATTAACATTTTGGGTCCAGTTACCCTCCTCAGAATTGATAGTAGCTAGGAAAATGTCAGTTTATATGCATAAAATAGGGTTGGGGGAGGGGGTAGGAGTAAATGATAGGAGGAGATTTGTTCAGCATCAGACAGCAGAAGGTAAGGCATGGGCTATTATTCATTGTGAGTCTATTGAATAAAGAGATAAACTGAGAGGCCCAAGCAGTGGCAGAGAATTGTTATTTGCTGAGCTGCTTGAGTACCTGAACACTGAGGATTTTGTCCTTGGAATGGACTTGGAGGCTGCTTCTGCATGGTCCATTCCTCCAGCTTTAAGCCCAACCCATGGAGACTGCTTCCTTTTTGTGGAATCTCTTTACAAACCTGCAGGCCTTTCATGATCAGTGGGAGGGTAAAATTGCCATAGTCTTACCAGACCACAGGAGAGACAGAGAGAGATGACTAGTGATGATTTAACCCAAGAGTCACGACACCTCAAGCAAGGGGAGAGGTTGAGGAGAATGGTAACCTTCATGATAAACTCAGCTGGTGTGAGAATTGAACGCACACTGTTGGCAATAATTTTTATTGCAAACCAGCCTTCTGGCCAACTGAGCTAACTGACTCATGTGGAGGGCATTATCACCCCAAAAAATAATATTCCAATTTAAGTACGTAAGTTTCATTTGTGGTTTAATTTTCATTATAGAGTCCACTGTAGATTATCGCTTCTAGTTGTGTTTAATTTGTGTCATTTACATAGTGGCACCTCTCTCCATCATGAAGTCCCATGTCCAGGCTGCCTCACGCTGAGTTCAACATCAGCCCAACTCAGGCTTTTACAAATGTAATGGGGTTGAGTCCCGAAAGTTATCCAATTTTCCTGACCCTAGATTAAAAATCCTGCCCTTGGGCGACAATTGTGTTTAAATAGTTCTTTTCATAACCTCACAATGCTCTGAATGGCGTTACAGCCAAGGAAGTACTTTGAAATTTAAGGCACTGTTGTAACATGGAGAAATATGACAGCCAATTTGTGCACGGCAAAATCCAACAAAAAGCTAGGCCATAGATAATCCTTTTGAGTCATGTTGATTTGGAGATTATTATCCAGGACTCAGAGAGAAACCCCCTGCTCTTCTGTGAGTGCTGCCATGGGACTTTTCATCACAGCATTGAGGGAAGACAGGCCTCATTTTGGGAAGACAACACTTCAGTGCTTCATCAGTACTGTGCCAGACTGTTAGACTGAAGTGTGTGCTCAAGTTTCTGGAATGGGGTTTGACCCATGACTCTCTCAATAAGGCTGCTACCATTTGGGATTGACATTTCTATGTGTGTTTTTATGCTTTTGACCATTATTGGCTGGAACTTTCCATCGACAATATTGTTAGGCTTACATTCCTATGTTGTTATACTTGTCTTCTGTTTGCTATTTTAACACATTTAAACCAATTATTTTTAAATAGGGGAATGGTTCCATTAAACTGATTAGAGGAATGTCAAACATTAGCCAACAGTGATTCTTGATCTTTCAAACTTTGTCCATTTAATAACCTTCTGAAATTTTCTTTCACTGCTGAATCATTTTCATAATTTCCTTTGTGCATTTAAGAAATGCAGAAAATGTGATAGTTGCAAAGAGAAATCGATTACTGTCTTAGTGCAGAATTATTTTCTTGCTCTTGGTGATGCTAGGAATGCTGAAGTAGCCAGATAAATTAACTCCATGACAGAAGGCTTTAACCATGCCATAGTAGACATCGTAGAAAGAGAACCTAATGATAAGCACATCAAGCGATACATTGTACCTTTTCAAAGCCTCTTAATTGTAACCCAAGGCAAGAATAACAGTTTGATTTGATGGATGGATGAGATCATCACTGTAAGCCTCCTCAATATACACATATAAAAACATACATATAAAACATAGAACATAGAACAGTACAGCACAGTACAGGCCCTTCGGCCCATGACATTGTGCCAACCTATTATCCTACTCTAAGATCAAACTACCCTGCATACCCTACATTTTGCTATCATCCATGTGCCTATCCAAGAGTCGCTTAAATGTCTCTAATATAAGTGACTCCATTATCATCACCGGCAGCTTATTCCATGCACCCACTACTCTCTGTGTAAAGAACCTACCTCTGACATCTCCCCTATACCTTCCACCAATCACCTTAAAATTATACCCCCTCATAATAGTCACTCCCACCCTGGGAAAAAGTCTCTGGGTATCCACTCTATCTATGCCTCTCATCATCTTGTACACCTCTATCAAGTCACCTCTCATCCTTCTTCAAACAATGAGAAAAGCCCTAGCTCCCTCAACGTTTCCTCATAAGACCTGCCCTCCAGTCCAGGCAGCATCCTGGTAAATCTCCTCTGCACCCTTTCTGAAGCTTCCATGTCCTTCTTATAATGAGGTAACCAGAAATGAACACAATATTCCAAGTGTGGTCTAGCCAGGGTTTTATAGAGCTGCAGCATAACCTTGCGGCTCTTCAACTCAATTCCCCTGCCAATGAAAGCCAAAATATATAAATATAAACAAAGCCTGGCTGTTCACGATTAATTAGCATTAATGGGTGCATTCTCCACGGCATTTCCCAGACCAGTCAGAGTCCCCTTGCCAACTATTGAAAACAGTTGTGGATGCCACAATTTAGAAAAAATGTGAATGCATTCGAGAGAGTACAGAAACGATTTACAAGAATGGTTCCAGGAATGAGAAACTTCAGTTATGAGGACAGATGGAAGATGTTGGGACTGTTCTCCTTGGAGAGAAGAAGAATGAGAAAAGATTTGAAAGAGGTCTTCAAAATCATGAACAGGCTGGATAGAGTCGATAGGGAGAAGCTGCTCCCCCTTGTAAAAGGAACAAGAATAACAGGGCATAGACTTAAAGTGATGTACAAAAGAAGCAAGGGTGTAAGTCGGAAAAACCTTTCTCACACAATGAGTAGTTAAGGCATAGAATGCGCAACTTGGATAAGTGATAGAGGCAGTTCAACTGAAGAATTCAAGAGGGCATTGGATGATTATTTGGATAGAAATAGTGTGCAAGGGTAGGTAATGATGCTTATTTGAAGAGCCAGTGGAGGATTGATGGGCTGAATAGCCTCCTCTGCACCATAACAACTCTGTGATTCAATCAGTACTCTCTTCTCATGCAGTATGTTTTTTCTTGCCCTTAAATTTGTAGTCTTCCAAATCATCCCGATGAGTGCAAGATGCATTGAATGTATGATTATCAGAGATCATTACAACAATTCACTAAAGTCACCTCCCCAGCATTTGCCTTCTTATGACCTCTATCACCAAATACAGCAAGGGCACTCACGTGTTGGGAAAACCATCAGCCCCAAATTCTCCTGTGCACTTACATGGAGAGATATCCCCATTGCTACATCATCCAACAGCTGAGAATCACTGACCTGATGCCATCCCGAGGCACTTTGACCACAAAGCACTCTGCAGTCATGGAAGAGTCTGTCACCTTCTCTGAGTCAATTTCAGTTCAGCTAGTAGCAGGCTTGCCACTGACTCAGAGTTTGTGATTTAAAACCCCTCTCCAGAGCGTGGAAACCTGAAAACAATGCAGCATTCTGGCTTTCATTGATCAGTTGCCACCTTTAGATTTTTGGTGAAGTTGATATTTCTCATAAGTATATGCAAACAGCTTACTTGATTCATTTAGCGGTCATATCACATGAAACTAGGACCTGCGATTCTAGTGAAGTGCTGCCCTGCTATGATCCTCTATATTGTTTACTTAATGTTACTGGTGTGCATTAGAATGTGATCCACAAGTGTCCAGTCCATCCAAAGCATTCAGAACCTGGCTGTGATATTTAAGCAATAGTCAATAATATGGCCCTTGTGTGTCCTTTTTAAAAATATGTTCATGGGTTGAGGGCATCAGTATTTGTCACCCATTCCTAATTACCCTTGAATGGAATGGTTTTCCACTTCAGGGGGTAGTAAAGAGGCATTCACTTTTGTTTTATTCGCTCATGCAACGTGGATGTTGCTGGCTGGGCCAGTATTTATTGCCCATCCCTAGTTGCCCTTGAGAAAGTGGTGGTGAGACGTCACCGCAATCCACCTGCTGTAGGTTGACCCACAATGCCCTTAGGGAGGAAATTCCAGGATTTTGACCTAGCCACAGTGAAGGAAAGTTGATATATTTCCAAGTCAGGATGGGGTAGCTCAGAGGGGTACTCACAGGAGGTGGTGTTCTGCTGTAGGTCTGGAGTCATATGTAGGCCAAACCAGGTTAAAAATGGCATAAAGGACACTAGTGAACCATATGGGGTGTTTTAACTACAAAAAAAAAGTGTTACATCAATTCCATTTGACAAACTTTTGGTTGAATTTATCTCATTGGAATTCCATCATCTGAAATGGTGGGATTCAAACCTGTGCCCCCAAAAAACATTAGTCAGTGATATTATCATTAATCCTCTCCCCGCCTCGACTTTTTAGTTAACAAGGCGTAGAGCTGGATGAACACAGCAGGCCAAGCAGCATCAGAGGAGCAGGAAGGCTGATGTTTCGGGCCTAGACCCTTCTTCAGAAATGGGGGAGGGGAAGGGGGTTCTGAAATAAATAGGGAGAGAGGGGGAGGCGGATAGAAGATGGATAGAGGAGAAGATAGGTGGAGAGAAGACAGACAGGTCAAAGAGGCGGGGATGGAGCCAGTAAAGGTGAGTATAGGTGGGGAGTTAGGGAGGAGATAGGTCAGTCCAGGGAGGACGGACAGGTCAAGGGGGCGGGATGAGGTTAGTAGGTAGGAGATGGGGGTGGGGCTTGAGGTGGGAGGAGGGGATAGGTGGGAGGAAGGACAGGTTAGGGAGGCGGGGACGAGCTGGGCTGGTTTTGGGATGTGTTAGGGGGAGGGGAGATTTTGAAGCTTGTGAAATCCACATTGATACCATTGGGCTGCAGGGTTCCCAAGTGGAATATGAGTTGCTGTTCCTGCAACCTTCGGGTAGCATCATTGTGGCACTGCAGGAGGCCCAGGATGGACATGTCGTCTGCGGAATGGGAGGGGGAGTTGAAATGGTTCGCGACTGGGAGGTGCAGTTGTTTAGTGCGAACCGAGCGTAGGTGTTCTGCAAAGCGGTCCCCAAGCCTCCGCTTGGTTTCCCCGATGTAGAGGAGGCCACAACGGGAACAGCGGATGCAGTATACTACATTGGCAGATGTGCAGGTGAACATCTGCTTGATGTGGAAAGTCTTCTTGGGGCCTGGGATGGGGGTGAGGGAGGAGGTATAGGGGCAGGTGTAGCACTTCCTGGTTGCAGGGATAAGTGCTGGTGTGGTGGGGCTGGAGGGGAGTGTGGAGCGGACAAGGGAGTCACGGAGACAGATAAGGGTGGGGAGGGAAAAATGTCTTTGGTGGTGGGGTCGGATTGCAGATGGCGGAAGTGTGGGAGGATGATGCGTTGGATCCGGAGGTTGTTGGGGTGGTACGTGAGGAGTTCTGTTTTGGTTGTTATTGCGGGGAGGGGGTGTGATTTTTTAGTTGCCCAGTTTATGCACAAACTGGTATTGGTAATGTCAGCCTCACCCACTACCAGGCTGATTTGTTTAAATTGTCCTCCGCATAAGAACTGCTCATGTATATATAAGAAATTTAAAAAAAAAAACTGGTTCCTGTAATTAGCGCACTGGCAAACACCACTTACCGAATTAAAATTCCAGGAAATCTCGTACTGGAGACGGAAGTGTGTAACATTAAATAAAAGAAAGAAAACATGTGTTAGATGTCTCAATTCATTTAAAACTATATTTGCCCCTTGCCGTCAATGCTCTGATGTAAAAGGATTTGGACACGTTGATTTTTCAATGAAAGATGTAATTAAATAATGATTTAATCTCTAGGGAAGAAAAAACAAGTCACGATTTTAGGATTTCTCCCTCTCTGTCCCTGCACCCATACTGGGTATTCAGATACTGTGTGGTTCGGATGAGTTGATCTGGCTGGTCAATATGAATGAAGAGAGTCCAGGGGTTGGGGGGAAGGATTTTTAAACTACAGCCAGTGAGTCAGTAAAGTCAGCCGTTTCTCCACGCTTTTGGCTGTGCAGCGATCGCTGTGCTGTTTAAAAGTGATGCCCGACTGACGCCGGGAGGTGAGTGCGGTGCTCCTGAGACAAAATGTAAACCTCTTGCCTGTGTTGGCATCCCCCAACCCCCAACCTTGTCAATTTGGAGGAGGGATGGTGGGTGGGTGTCTGAGTTGCGAAGAGGCGGGCTGCTTTAAGGTAGAGTGGGCGGTCGGAATCTCTGTGAGGCCTCAAGACGGGACAGAGCAAGGGTTTGACAAGGAGGATCTGTCAGAATGAAGCAGCTCGAAATGCCCGACTGGTGAATAACGCCTGCAAGCGTTGCCTCACTCTGCTCAGTACTTTGTACCCGGCTGCTTTTATTTAATGGCAACTTCCAATTTTGTTTTGTCACAATTCAGGAATAATTGAAGCTGCATGGGGACCGCTTGAAGTTCTACTGCATATTTTCCTTTTAAAAAGAAGCAGGATTTGGCAAAAGGCTGCTCTTCAGGGGGGATAAACAATTATTTGGGGACTTTGGCTCAGTTTTTCTCGCTATGGTAAGTGGCTCGCTTCAACTCTTGCTGCCAAACTGATCCTCATTGACTTATGACAGGAAGTTGCCTGAAATGCTTTGTTCACGTTCACTGAGGACCTTTGCAACAGAGTGCGAGACACAGAGAGAGAGAGAGATGATTATCCCGCGATGATATCTTACGACTCTTCGATCACTTATTTTAACAGTGGCAACATCTTGTGCTGGAGCTGGAAAGTAAATGAGTAGTGAATGTTGCTGCAAAGCATGTGCTCGAGTATATAGCCCTTCCTGATTTCCTTATGGGGAATTTGTTGCTTTTCGTTTCTCGTTTATAGGACAGATTTGCATGTCTGTGCAAAATAACAGAGGTTTGATTTATGTTTGCGAGGAGTTGCTTAACCACATTTGCAAATGCAACAATCTGTAAAGAGTGCAAGATTAAGATTTCAATTGTGTGCCCACCTATCACCACCATTCCACTACCCCCGCCCTCCCCCCACACCTTTATCTGCAGTTCCCCTACCCCAACATCTAGCCCTGAAGAAGGGTAATACCCGAAACGATGACTTCTCCTTGCTTCCAGAAGCTGCCTGGCTTGCTGTGTTCTTCCAGCCTCCTGTTTGTCTACTTAAGATTTCAATTTTGTCGGTGCTAACTGGGCTTTTATGAATCTTTCAGAGAAAACTCCATCAACAGCAAGGGAAGACTGTTAAGCACTCTCCAAATGTGTAATATTGACACATTCTTTTCCCGGGGTTTTCAATGAACAGAGAAGTAGGACAAAAAAGACAATAATTGAATGTAACTGAATTAAAAAGCCTACAGACCGTAGCTGACACTCACCTTTAGTGGCAACTGAAAAGTTTACCGCTGTTTGTAAAACTGGGAATGTAATGCTTTCAGCGTCTAATATTGAAGTGTTACTAAATTAAATATAATTATTCGATGAAATATTGAATGTCTTCTCGCACAGCAAAGTGGGTGACGAGAGTTGACAGAAACAACACGCAGCACGGTATGCAATTCGATCTGTGTTAGAACCTGGAAGTAAAGATCCCTTCTGTTCTGAAATAGCAACTTGCCCGCCTTTCCGTTATTTTTACACATTTGGTTTGTAATCAAAGGGTGATGCCAGAATGAGAAACATTTTAGGAAAAGAATTTGTCCTGACAGAGGGTCCATTCAGAGACCGAAGCTTAGATGAAATAGAATGGGAGATGACTAGCAGAGAGCAGTTGGACAGAATGGCCTATTTCTGTGTGGCTCATTGTGTGGAACTCAATGTGGTTTTGTAGCACCTTTTCATTAACAGCAGCTCTTTTGTTTATGGTTGGATTGGAAGCCTAACTTTCCTTCAGATGCTTTCCAGCAATTTTGCTTAACTCAGGGTTTTTGATAACTCAGTGTCACAAAATCATAGGGCTTTACAGCAGAGAAGATTGCCATTCATCTGATTTGACTGGTGCCAGCACTTTGCTAGACGAATCCAAAACTAATTCCATTGCCTCATTCTCCTCTCATCATGGAATTTAATTTTATTTCTTCATTCGTGGGCTGCAAATGTCACTAACTAGGACGGCATCTATTCGCTATTCCAAATTGCCCTTGAATAGGTTATGTTGAGCCACCTTCTGAAATCTCTGCAGTCCATGGATTTGTAAGGACCCGATGCTATTAGCAGGGAGTTCCAGGCCTTTGATCCTGTGACAGTGAATGAACGGCAATATAGTTCCAAGTCAGAGTGTTGTATGAATTGGAGGGGATCTTTAAGGTGGTGGTATTGCCATGATCTGCTTCCATTGTCCTTTTAGGTGTTAGAGGTCACAGGTTTGAAAGGTGCTGTCAGAGGAGCCTGGGTGAATTGCTGCAGTGCATCTTGTGAATAGTACAAACTGCTGCTACTGAGCTTCAGTGGTAGAGGGAGTGAATGTTTGAGAGTGTTTCCCATCAATTGGGCTGCTTTGTCCTTTGTATTTGGAGGTAATGGCTTCTGCTTCTGTTACTCCTTGTAGCAATGCATCCTGTGCTCCAACAAACCTTGTTGTGAGGATATTCTTCCCACCTTTTCTCATGGCTTTCTTGGCAAGTTTTAAATCAATGATGCCTTGACACTGACTCTTCAGCCGAAGCAAGTAACCCTTCCCAACTCAAACTACCTAACCTTTCTAATTTTAAAGACATTACTTAATTTTCTCCTTGTCTGTTCTGCTTCAGTGGAAATAGTTGGAGTATTTCAAATCTTATGTCATAACTGTAGGTTCTGATCTGTGGCATCATCCTGACAAATCTACACTGTTTATATCTTTAGTGTCATTTCTATAATGGGCTGCCCAAAAACTGTGTATTCCAATTAGCCTAAGCAGTACATTATACAAATTCATCATCACTTCTTAAGACTCATGCTGTGTAGATAGCAGTTCAGCAGTGTCAAATGGGTGATATTACATTGGCATCTGTTACTAGTGTTTTTTTTGAAGTCAATGGAATATCATGAAGGGTAAATAACCTGTAGTTAATGGCATACTGTCCATTTGGGCTTAGTTCCATGAGAATTTTCTTACCCCGCGTCTCCATAAAACCTACAATTCTCACTTGATGGAGTTGCATTAACCAATGGGGGCACTTGGAGGAATCAATGGTGAAAGGGGGCACCCATGGAGGCATTTCTGGTACTTGCTCGCCCAATGTAGCTGGCAAATTCAGCATTGATCATTAGGGGAGAGGATGCCAGAGCCCCATACTTGAAGCAATCAATCAATTTACCTTCAGCAAAGGTGGGCCCATTTGTTCATAATGTAAGAACTCTTACTTTTTCACAACAACATAAAGTCAGAACAGGACTGTAGTCAAAGAGACTCTTTAACTTTTATTGTTATTCAATGGCTGATCTTGCTTCAGCAGTTCCCTTGCCTGAACACATTGAAGCTTAGTTACAGTACATTTATTTCAATTGGTGTCCTGGTCCTCATATGTGGTCCTCATGAGCTAGTGAATAGCAACTCCCAGCACAGTACATCTCTATCCATCCTAGGGGCAACCCTTAAGACGTTGCTATTTTAATGGCTGGAAATCTTTGTCATCATCCCCGTAATAGGCTGGCTGAACATTACCAGGATCAGCAGGAACTCATTCGATTTTGCTGGTGTGAATTCATCAGACGTTCTGAGGAAATTACTGGCTGTTTCTAGTTTTAACCTTTCTGTTCTAGCCTCAAGCAACTGACCAAATGGAGCACCTTCTATTTCAGTCACCTGGTGTCTGTAGCTAGTACTTTCTGTCATTTACTGAGCTGTGCAGTAAGGCTTTATGTTCTCCATCCTGACAACATGCCTCAATCGAACCCCAGACAAACACCTACTGTATCAATGTGAGAGATAGTAAGAACTGCCAATGCTGGAGTCAGAGATAACACAGTGTGGAGTTGGAGGAACACAGCAGGCCTGGCAGCATCAGAGGAGCAGGAAAGCTGATGTTTTGGGTCGGGACCCTTCTTCAGAAATTTCAATTTTTCTGCTCCTCTGATGCTGCCTAGCCTGCTGTGTTCCTCCAGCTCCACACTGTGTTATCTCTGCATCAATCTGAGTTTCTTTTCCCACTTTCTACCAATATTTTGCCATATTTAGAGGACTTTTTTCCTGTGAGTCTATGTTTCCAGGTGTTTTATTCTGATGATTTAACTGATTCATCTGACCCTTTCAGGTTAGAACAAAGATTTTTATTGACTTTGGGCTGGTTCCAGAGACCAGTGTCTAATCCAGCACTAGATTTACCTTTCCTAACATGCTGACACTTGTGAAGAATTTCTCCTATTGATTAAAGTTGTGAAAGCAATTTTTTGACAGTAAAAAGAACTATGATCTTACAAAGGAAGTAAGATAATTTTCAGACAGGCCAATCATTCTGAAGATACCTACTCAGAATAACCCATATGACATATTAAGGCACATAAATTCAAACTGCAAACTTCTGTCTTTTGGACGTTAATTTAACAGGTGCCACTTTCCCTCTGATACCTTGCCTAAGTGGGCATTATTGCTGAGACGAGTTTCATGTGCTGTGGTTCCATTTCCATGCACTGGTCAAGAAATTTTAACTTTAGCCAATGATGCAAATGTTGAATTTGTCAGGCATTATTTACTAAGCCTGTCTTCATTTTCTCTAAAGTCAATGGAGGAGAACATTAGGAGGCACATGATGGCAACCAATTTAAGAATGCCAATTTAAGAATGCCAATTTTATACTGTTTCTCAATGTTAAAATTACCATCTAAATTTTCGTGAAATATTTTGAAATTAGCTAAACAAAACAACAAAGTTCTGACAGCATTGCAAACTGTGAAGTGATTACGCTCATCAATTTAAAAAGAGTTGCTGACATTGCGCTAAATTTTACAAGGAGGAACTAACAGACTCAACAGAATGAGGTGCCCGGCAATATTTAAACAAAACCTAATGATAAATTCATGCTGTTCATAAGAAATGTCCAAAGCAAAAATAGTCAGGCTCCATTTTCCTCAAGAAGACATCAGTTATTTATATATCAGTGAACCTTGGAAATATTCTTGTTCTCAGACATGTTGCAATGTCTTCAATACAGCAATGATCCATTTATCCCTGCCAGAGATCTGCTAGGTGTATACAGGGATGCTTGACAGAATTTATCAACATTCTACATTAAGGTGTTTTAGACCCCTTTTAAAGAAATTGATACAACAAGACATGGAAGTATGTTCCATGATAAAAAAAGAAACATTTTAATCAACTTCTTATTACACATCTCTGGGAAAGGTAGGATTTAACACAGTCCTTCAACACCCTGGGATTGAGGCACAACCATTGTACAATGATTCCTTGGTAAATGTTTGGTAAAGTGCATAAGGCTACTTTATGAAGATGTGGTTTGAAATGGTATATTGGATGTATAAATTAGAACAAAAATACAACAAATTGAATTAAATAATGAGGTTAGTTTGCATAGACCGGTCTTCTACTGTTTGCATGAACAATAATGGTTTAGTTAACAAAAAGCCAAGAGGCCAATCAAAGCTCACAAAGTGAAACTTATCAAGATTTAAATCAAAATATTGTTATCAGGAGCAATGATGTATCCCCAGCCCCTCTGGAGCCCACCAGTCTCTAAAGGTCTGAATTGTCCCAGTGGGTTCCACATGCCCCCTCTACACAGACACCCAAACATGAACATAACTAGTCCAGTCTTTGTCCTGTTGTGTAGCAAGACTAAGAAGTAATCTACTTCAGCACTTTCAGACAATACCTTATATAGAAAGATACCATTCCTTCTGGTGGGGTTCTTCTGGAAAAAGGAGAAGTAGGTTTAAAATCAAATCTAAGCCTTCCAGGAACGCAAAAGGTAATGGAAATCTGGAACTCTGTCTCTCAAAAGGCAGCTGTTGCTGGGGGTCAGTTGAAAATATGAAAACTAAGACCGATTGATTTTTGTTAAGCAATGGTATTAAGTGCTAGATGTTGGGGTAGATGAACTTAAGATACAGACCAGCGATGATCTATTTGAGTGGTAGAATAGACTTGAGGGGCTGAATGGCCTGAGTCTGTGATCATATTGTATTTGCTTTACTGACCTAAATGAACACAGATAATGTTGTGGAAATATGTGAACAGCAGCATAATGACTTGATGTTTTGAGGTGTATGGAGCAGCTTTCAGTTGTTATTTTGGTTTCAGTAATCTACATGGGTGGAATCCCTGCTTAGCTGACCAGGGATGCCAGCAAAGCACATCAAGCTCAGACATATCCACAAGCTAGTGAGACAGAAAGAAGAATTGACAAAGTAGATGTGGGAGGAATACGTCAGAGAGAGTGAAAAGAAAGCCAAAGAGAATCAAGTCTGTAGAAACAATGAATCTCAATCACAGGGCAATAATGAAACAGAGTAATTTGCATTTATGTACCACCTTTAACATAGGAAAGTGGGCTCAGGGGCTTCATTGAAGAATAATCATGCATAAATTGATATCAAATAAAAGAGAGGGATTGGATTAATGATGTGATGTAGTGGTAATGTCAGTGGATTAAAAAGTGAAGAGACATGGAACATGGAGAGGTTTAGGGAAGGAATTCTTTAAGGAGCTTAAAGCTACAGGGAAATTCTGAATGGAAATCTTCTTATGGGTGTTAAGATTTTGATGTTGGTTGTCAAAGACACTGTATGTTCTATTTAAAACATGACGTGTCTTTTCCCCCTCACCAATGCTTTAAATTCACGTGGTTGTCCCCACTTTGCCCATTGCTTCAATATGACAATCAGGACTGGTTTGATGAATGGTGGCACTTTATCATCCTGGGGTTCAGTTGGCTGCAAGTGAGGTGTCCTGAGCCATGGCTGCTAAGAATCAATTTAATTGCCCTGGAGCCACCTTTTTGAGGTTAAAGATTGTAGGACATGAACATTATAAAGCTGCTCCAAAAACAGCATGGACTTAACGGAGATGAACATCTGAGGTGGAATTCTTTCTACTGATATATTGTACTGGTGTGCATGTATGTTGTACATGGGATCATAGGGCTGCAAAGTGTTGGCTGTAGGTCAGAGGGACCACACTTGCCTCTGAGTTAGAAGATTCTGAAGAAACCCTGCATTGCCAGTGGTGCTAGTTCTTGGCTGAGACTCTAAACTGAGATCTCGGCTGTCAATTCGAGTCGATGTAAAAGATCCTGCAACATTAGGTCTGCAGGAGTCCTGGCCAACATATACCCCTCACCCAACAACTACAAACAAAGCAGGTGATCTAGACATTTATCTGTTATTGGAGCTTACTGTACATAAATTGATTTCTGTACTCCCTACTTTAAAACAGCAACTACTTTTCAGAAGTACAGTGAAAGGCACTGCATTAATACTGTTGTTTCTATGCATAATTCCCTGAAATTGCCTGTCAGTTGCATAGCCCTCCTAGGCTGCTATTAGTCGACATATAGCAAAAGATGAAATTGTTCGCTTGAGTGAATAAGGCACCATCTACTTCGTTTTACATCAATGAGCAGCTGTTTGGCTTTGGATGGTTGGAGTGAACCCAAAGCATAAAGCTGCCAGGGGTAACTTTAACAGCCACAGTCATTGCCCCATGTCAATGGAATTTAGCTGTGATTGGCCTGGAGCAAATAGTGCAAGCATTCCCTCGAGCAGTGCCTGATTCAGTGCTGTTCTTTTGCAGAATCTGACTGTGACTGATTCTGCTCCTGGTCAGAATTCAAAATCTGAGCCTGTTCTCAGACTCTGTTTAACTCTGACTTGTGGGTTTGACTCAGACTGATTTAACCAGCCATTCCCAATGCAGCTATCATGTAGAAAGTGACCTGTCCCTATTCACCATTAGGCAGGACCTCCCTGAGCCTAATTCAACCCCTTCTCTAAAACAATATCTATTACATTCTAGCCTCAATTTTGTTCAGACCTATTCTCTGTGTGGCCAGACCCTATTATCAGGTACTATCTCACTGTGATTCTACCTTAAAATATTACTTAATCTGATCTGAAAACAAGAAATGCTGGAAATCACAGTGGGCCAGGCAGCATCCATGGAGAGAGAGCAAGCTAACACTTTGAGTCTAGATGAAATGTTAGCTTGCTCTCCCTCCATGGATGCTGCCTGACCCGCTGTGATTTCCAGCACTTTTTGTTTTCAGTACAGATTCCAGCATCTGCAGTAATTTGCTCCGACTTAATCATAATCCAATGGGATTTTGAGTGTGGAGAACAGGTTATATGACCTGCCAGAGGATTATTTGTTTGTTTTTCTCAGGGAATTTATTAATAATCTCTACTTATTAAACAATCTCAAGTTGGTCTGATCAAGTTAGTCTACTGTAAGCATAAAAGTGCACTTTAGAGAAAACAGTTTTTTAAAACGTGTAAATTTACCTTCTTCAAACGAGTGTCTTTGGCTTAGAAATGTGCCCTCGATTTTTCCATTCTGCTCAAAGCACCAAATACGATTGACCCAGAGTTGAAACTTACTCAGATCCCACACTAACAGAGGCTCGATTATGCCAAAAGCCATAAACTTGGCAGACTGCGCCTAAACACCATTTCTTCACAGGGGCTGTTTTCCACAATCGGCCTTGTAAGTAATCAGTAAATATTATTTATCAGCCTCCCACCCCACATGCCAGTTTATCCCTGGAGATTGTTTCATGTCTGTTCTCTTCTGACCAGAGCGTAGGCGAGTTTTCAATGAATGCCAGATGCAGGCTGTTTGTGAGAGAGTGAATGTGTGTTCTAAGAAGCGCCCCGGTCCCTCATGTTAGGTCGCACACGCACGCACTCCACACACCCACAAAAGACTCTTTGACCTGTAGGGTAAAGAGATGAAGTCTTTTTGAAGACTCCTGTTGAGAAGGAAGGGGGTCTTTTTTTCTTTCTCTCTCTGAAGCGCCGTCAGCTTTCAAACTCTATCTTGGTGTAAGTTGGAGGAAATCTTGCTTCAGCTCAGTGCAGTTCTTGGGTACAGTTCAGGGGGACTGGAACCGCTGGCGCTGTGGACTGGGCTCTGAATGCGAGCAGCGAGGGGTTACTTTGAGCAGCAACTGCATTGGTTCACGGAGTAAGGGGTTGGGAACTGAAGCTATCCGGTTAAAGGATTTCCTAAGTGACCTTAAACAGCGTGCCCGGTCCATTACCGCTTTGACCCTCCGCAATATGTCCTTCTGCAGCTAACAAGGGGAGAGTGCGTCGGTTCAAAGTGAGTTGGGGAATGTTGAATCTGCGGTGTTGTGAACTGGAGGATGCTGGAGTCTCCGTGATGAGCGGGTGCGGAACGAGGCCATTCGGGCCATCGGATTTGCGCCCAAGGCTGGAATCGAACCTGGGTCCCCAGGCGCCGATTCGGACCTAAGTTTTATGGCCCGCGAGGCAGTAGTGCTAATGCTGTGAAATGTTTCCATGTGTGCCTGTCATGCCCCACATAAAACTAAAAAAAAACAGGAACAAACGTTATGATTGCAATTTTCATCCGCTTCAAACATCTTTTGTTTTTAAAATGTCATGTTTAAAATTGGTAAATCATTGACATTTGATTTTTGTTTTGCACTTTCTAGGAATGCCTCCCTGCAGCTGACTGTGGGACATGACAGAAACTGGGCATGGCCCAGAACCTACAGGTTAAAACTTCCTTCCTTTATGTTCGCCTACAGTCTCCGTTCGTTAAGGCGGCGGGTCACACCGACCGAAAACAGGCGGAGGGCAGCGGCGGCGAGACGGGCGCGATTCTCGCCGGGAATGGGCCGCTTTCTGCGCCTGGCATCGGGGAGGGGTGCCAAGGCAACCGCCAGCAACAGTTCTGCGCTGGCCTGTGTCACAATAAGGGGCCCCATGCAATGCCAGGGACTCGCCTCTGCAGTAGGGACAGTCCCCAGGGCAGGGGTGAGCCGGCCATTCGGCCGGGCTGCCCGCATGATCTCGGGATGTCCCGCACCGGGACGCCTCACTGTGCCCCCTACACTGCTCCCTGGAGCCCGTTCGGCCCTCCCGACACCAGGTCCGGAAAAGACGGGGTCCGGTGGAAGGTGGAGTTCAACAAACTCATTCTGGTGGAGACACCCCTCTTCTGTACACCTCTCTGCTCCGGGGATCGTAGGTGCATTTCCAGTCCACAAGCAGCTGGCACACTGCTATCCCCGTGTGTCCACGGGGCATCTACCTCTTCAACACCAAGTCCAAATCCACTGCAGAAGGTAAGGCTGTACAGATATACTGCATTCTCAATATTAAGGACATTTTCCTAATCAACCTGTTCAGAGATGCATGTTGAGAGCCGGTGGGATTTGAAATTGTGCCTCCTGGCTCAGAGATAGAGACGTTTCCACTGTACTACCAGAGCCTTTAAGACACTTCCCAATCAATCTGTTCAGAGGTGCATGTTACACACCTCCAAGGCAGGTGGGACTTGAACCTCGGCCTTCTGGTTCTGAGGTAGGAGCACTACCACTGTGCCTAAACATGAAAAACTTCTGCAAAGACAGGATTGCTGCCAATTTGTTTTAATGTGTAAGAAACACAGAGAATGCTGGAGAAATATGGCAGCGTCTGGCAGCATTGTGGAGACCAAAACCGAGTTAATGTGGCGAGTCAGATATGACTATAACTTCTTCGGGAGAAGATGCTAAGTGGTGGACTGGAAGTATTAACTCTCCTGTCTCCACAGATGCTAGCAGACCTAAGTTTCTCCTGCATTCTCTGTGTTAGTTTCAGATTTCCAGCATCCTCAGTAATTTGCCTTCATTCAAATGTTTTAAGGTGTGTTGGGTAGTGACAATTTATGGCTCACAGAAGCAAAAACAAATTTCTTGAAAATCTCCAGTTCTGAAGAAGAGTCACCGGACCTGAACATTAACTCTGATTTCTCTCCACAGATGCTGCCAGACCTGCTGAGCTTTTCCAGCAATTTCTGTTTTTGTTTCTGGAAAAACTCAGCAGGTCCAGCTGCATCTGTGGGGAGAAATCAGAGTTAACAGTTCAGGTCCAGTGACCCTTCTTCAGAACAGACAATATATGGTGTTTGGTTTAATGTGCATTTGCCACCCAATTCTGTTGACTTTCTATTTGCCTGCACGGTTTAACATCAAATTATTTATATGTAGCATCTTGCAGTGAGATCTTTTCCAAATACTGCTAGAAAATTGCTCTTTTAATTAGATAGCTGCTGGGTTTCATGCAATGAAGGTTAAGCAAGATGTAGAAAAACAGTCTGGCAATATTTATTTAATAGAGAACAACTGACAAGCTTTTAATAAGAAAACTGAATTCCCAATTTCAAGTTTAGCCAGCAAAATTAACACTCATTGTGTCAGCTAATCAGATCTTTCCTTCAGGGAAACACACTACATAGGGAAGGGGAAAGATCAGTCTAAACTGATATTCAGAACAGCATAAAAGAAAACAATAGAATTACGATTAATACCAGCTATAAATATACAAAGTCTACATGTCGTGGTGTTCCATGTTCAGAGAATGCTTCTGATCAACCAATATCTACTTGACAGCGGTCTGTGCTAACCTGAGAATGTTCCGAGGGTCAAGAGCTTTTCAGAGAGGTTCTTTCTTTGCTATTTTAGGGTGGGTTTAATTTTAAACTCACCCGATAAACTGCAGTGCAATCTCACCCTGACACACACTGGGGTACACTCTCACTTGAAGCCATTGGAATACATGAACAACCTGACACACTGAGGCACCCTGTTACACTGGAGCAGAGTTACACATTGATTCACTCTGGGATGCAATTTCACCTGCATTCACATTAGGACTTTCCAGCCTTGCCTTACTCTTGGCTACAGTCACATCTTAACACACCGGGTAACGTCTCACTCAGATACACTCTGGGTGCAGTCTGACTCTGACTTAAATAAGGGTAGTCACATCGTAAATGGAATATTTTTCTGTCATGCAAGGATAGTTATTGAAAATTTATCTGTAGAGAAATTGTAATGGGTAGAATCCAAAGAAAGAGCAAATTCTGTCCTCCTGTAATATGAATTATTTGAACCAGAACCTCTCAATGATGGCCTGATGCAGAAACTTTGGCTGATCTTTTCCCCTCATTAACTCTGCAGTGTTAAGATTGCTCATACTCCCCTGTTACTGCTGTGGCCATGAAACTGACAACTCACTGCAGATGCATGTTAAAACCTTGGACTTTCTTTCTCAGTATACATCAATTGCAACTTTTCAGGTGAATGAATAATCTTTCTTATTATAATTGTTTACATTAAATGTGTGAGAGTACAAACTGAGCTTTTGGAATGAACTCTAATTTTATGGTGTTAATTAATCTATGAATGCTTGCAATATAATCAAGAACAAAAATCTGGTACCATAAAGTACAAATTACAATGAGCTTCTCTCTGATCTGATGTCGCTCGATCTCAAGTCAATGAGCTCAAACTATTAGAAAAGATTAGCAAAATTTAGCAACAACATTTTAAATTTACTCTAATTTGCAGCACCCTCAAGCCATTTCATCACTGTCATGTGAACTATAAATGTCAGCCTTTTTTATGGTAGCTTGACTTTTCTGGATTGTTAACATATTGCAAAAATCCTTGCTAAGACCAGAAATTATATGATAAGCAAATATGCAGACCAACCAGACATCTCAATGCCACCAAATCTACCTATTGCCCTAGTTAGATGATGATTGAGAAATCTTTCAACCTTCACTCCTTCAGATAAGTATTTCCGATGAAAAATTCTTCTCCACCATCTGTCCCAACCATTTAATCTCCTCCCTGCATCCAGATTTAGGAAACATTTTCTCTCATGTTTGAGTCAGTAAAGGTTCAGTCATTTTGGACTGGGAGAAGTGAATTCATTCAGAAAACTGCAAACCTTTGGAAATTCATACCACAGTGGGTTGTAGGTGCTCATGTTCAATATATTTAAGGCAGAGAACAAATATATTTTTGATTCTGTCATGAACAAAAGTTTTCCTTTTAATTATTTGGAGTCTGTAAGTTTGTGTGTAAAGGTATGATTTCTTATCCTTGAAGTGATTGTCTCAATTTTAATGACTTCAGCTGCAAGCTCTTTGTGAGTATTAAAAAATGTTATTTATTAACACTTGCTTTTAATTTTAAAATGCTAAATCACATTCCACACACACACACACACACACACACACACACACACACACACACACACACACACACACAGTTTAAATGCAGATGATGGTAAAAAAAGAACAGATTATCTCAGTATCTTTCATGGCAGGCCTGAAGTTCCTTCAGTGAGTCGATGCTTTGGTTAAAGTGAAGGTCTTGCAAAGCAGGGGATTCTTACGAAGTTGTAAGGCACTTTATGACTGCATGTTCAAGTGTTTGGTTCTCAGGTGAACTCAAGATGGAACGTATTTGGAGGCAGTCCCTCTCCCATTTTTAAGCCATTGTTGCTACTCTGAAGAAGGGTCAATTGACCTGAAATGTTAACTCTGCTCTCTCTCCACAGATGCTGCCAGACCTGCTGAGTTTTTCCAGTAATTTCTGATTTTGTTCAAGGCACTGTTGTCCGTTACCCTGGCTATTGAGATGAATTGCAACTGATTTGATGATTTTCTTATAGAACTCTGTCTCTTAAGAACAAATTCTTCTTGTTACTTTTGACTGCAGAAAGGAAATGGCATCCTCATCATGAGACTTGTACAAGTTCAAGGTACTTTTTCCAAAAAAAGAAGTGGGAGTGAGGGAAAGCATGGGCCTATGATTATACAGTCTGTGCTTTCATTTGATACCCTGAATACACCCAGCCTGGGTTAGATGAGGAACCTATCACAATATAATGAATGGTCAATGTGATCCATTCACATTTGATTAACAATCGTTGAATATCAGTGTTTCTTTTGTCTATGGTGAGGGTTCCCAGAGCAAAAGATATAGGGAGTGCCAATGGAGGCAAATGGGGGATTGAGACACAACATTGGTGTAGATTGTTGTTGTGAAAAGGAGAAAATGAATCTGCTGTACTGACAGCCGAGTCAACTAGATATGGAGTGGAGTGGTATAGTAATCAAAATGGAAGTCAGGCGTCATTCTTTGAAGTCATTGAACTCAGTGCTGAGTCCTGATGACTGTAAAGTGCCTAAGTGGAAAATGAGGTGCTGTTCCTCCAGCTTGTGTTGAGCTTCATTTGAAAACTACAGCAGGTCCAGGACAGAAGTGGTTTATTGAAATGGCAAACAACTGGAAGGTTGGGATTCTTTGCAATTGTCGATGAAGTGATCAAGTGCAAGTAAGAGGCCAGAGGGTGGGGTCCAGATGAAGGAGGTATATTGGGTATGGGTGAGGGGCTTATGGACCAGGGAGAGGACTCCTGTCCAAAGAAATGGAAACAGAAGCGAAGATGTTAGACAAGGATTTCAATGTCATATGCCCAAAATTCATTGAGGTGGGCTGTGTAAAGGGCTCACAGATGGTTTAGGATCGGAGAGGGGAAGGTCAGAGGTTATAATGAATACATGACAAGAGATGGGTTGAAACAAGGGATGGCGAGTCGTAGGGAAGGGAAGGAAAAGAAAGGGAAGGAAGAATCCAGAGGGACATCAGTACCTGGTGAGTAATTGACAGCTTTGAGAGAGCGTGATATGGTGCTGATGACGGAAGAGGTTGAGAGTGTGCATGTGACAGCATTGAGTGTGGATCTCAGTCTGCAGCAGGAACAGCTGGCTGAGGAATGTAGTATACCTCAGAGATCCCTGTAATCCCGAATGTATTTGAAACATGAGGGATAGAAGTTCAGTTGGAATTCATGTAGGGTAAGCCAGGGGTTGTCTCTGTGAAAACAAGTTTTGGCCAACACTTTAACAAACACCAAGTGGCAAATCGAAATCAATAAAGGTGAGCAAGCTAAAGGATTCAAATAGAAATCCCATCAATGAGAGGAGCAGAATTTCTTCAAGGTGACCATAGCTGGAAGAGAAGTGTCAGCAAAATATTGTGGATGCAGGAAATCTTAAATAAAAAGAGAAAATGCTGCAGAAACTCAACAGATCTGACCACATCTGCATACCTGCATGGGTCCCAGTCATGACTCCCTTTGTGAGGAATGAGAAACAGTCCTTGTTCCAGTCCTACTCAGGGACCCTCTCCCACCACTTTTTCTCTGATATATTGACAATGTCATCGATGTTGTTTCCTGCTCTCATCAAGAATTGGAAAAATTAGTCAGTTTTTGTTCCAATTTCCATCCTTCTCTCATCTTCACCTGCTCCATCTCTGATTCATTTCTTCCTTTTCTTCCTTTCAATTTTGCCAAATCTGAGTACAAGCTGTCCACCAATATCCATTACGAACCCACCGACTCCCATAGTTACCCTGACTGCACTTCCTCACATCCTGTTTCTTGCAAGGACTCTGTTTCACTTTCCCAGTTCCTCTGACTGCATTGCATCTGTTCTAATGATGCTCCTTCCACAGTAGTGCCTCTGACATGGCCTCCTTTTTCCTCAACTGAGGATTCCACACCCCACTTCCCCCTCCCTTCACTACCACTGCGGTGATGGGGCCCCCACCCATATCTGACCCATTTCTGCACTTCTCCCTCCCCATTTCCCTTCCACCCAGAGGAACAATAGTGTTCCCTTTGTCTTCACTTCCCACCCACCGGTCCCTGTGTTGAAAATATCATCTTCCATCATTTTCACCACTTTTAGCAGGGTTATGGCTGGAATTTGGACTCAGGTGGTAGCAATGTAACTGACAAATACATCTTCCCCTCCCCTCCAATGTCAACATTCCACAGGGAATGTCTCCTCTGTATTAACCTGATCTACTTTACAATCAATCCTAAGACCTCCTGACCAACCCCACTCCCCTTCACCAGCACTACCCACCCCCACACACGTACACACACACACTTCTCTTCTTCACATCTGTCATTTCCACTGCAATCCTTCCTTTGTCAGCATTATCACTCCCTTTATCTTTGGCTCTGGACCCCCTCACCATCTGTTCCACTTGCTCCTCCTCCCTCTCTGTTTACAGCATGTATATACAGCACGTAAATTCCATTTTCCAGCCCCTTTCTTAAGAAGAGTCATGCTGGATTCAAAACATTAGCCAATATTTTCACATTCTAGAGCTGCTGGCAGACCCGCTGAGATTCTCCAGAATTTTCTGTTTTCATTTCACATTTCCAGCAGTATTTTGCTTTCATTTCAGCCTTTAGAGCCGTCTGTTTGTATTAAGGTATTGACTGAAAGTTCCTAAAAAGTTAGAGCATGATAATACAAAAGGAATCAAAGAGTTAGCTCAGGAAGGTAAAGCTGAGGAAGATCAGTCACAATCTTCTTGAATGGCTGGAGCACACTCAAAAGGGCTGAATTTTCTGCTCCTTTTTCTTTTGTATGTTTTTCTGCTTGAGCTGCCATGGTGCTTAAATTCTACAAGTGCGTTCTGAGAAAGGATTCTGAAACCTTTGCCCTCTTTGCTGCACCTTCCCATTATTATGTAAGCATCTCTTACTGACTGTTTTTCTGGTTCTATGCAAGTAGTTCTAGGCGCTAGTAAATTTCTCGGGCAAATTCGCCCAATCTGCTGATGTTTGCATTTAAATGTATTTTTTCTGCCAAAATTGTGATGAAGGAGTGGGAGAGGGTCCAAAAAATTCTCAGCGAAAGATTCTTATAAACAAAATTACCCTGCATTGATGTGTAGCTATCAGGCAGACATTTTGACCTGCAGAAAACTTTCTAACACAGGGTCATCAGGTAACAATGAGAAGCTGGAGCCTTAGCAAACTTCTGCTTCTGATTCAGGGACATTGAGACTGATTGTAATGACTTCATTGCCACTAAGTAATCAAACCAGAGATCCAAATCATTCATCATGATTCAGCTGCATTTCCTCAGCTGGCTGTGCATTGCATTTATTCTGTCGGTAGGATCTTAGACTAAGATGCTAGGAATGTAAGTCACAAATGGAATTGCTGCTTGTCATATTTTGGATAGCAGATTACGGGAAACCATGCTCTCTCCCTGTAAAGAAGTAAACTTTTAAGCTGAATGAGTTGCGCTGAATATTTCTACATTTTTAGAAAGTAACATGTTTCATATCATAGAATCCCTACACTGCAGATAGAGGCCATTCGGCCCACCAAGTCTGCACCAACCCTCTGAAGAGCATCCCACACTATCCCTAGCCCTAACCCCATATTTAGCACAGTTAACCCACCTAGCCTGCACATCCCTGAACACTTGCAGGTCAATTTAGTACGGCCAATCCACCTAACCTGCATATCTTTGGACTGTGGGAGGAAACCCAGAGAAAATCCAGACAGACACAGGACGAATTTGCAAATTCCACACAGTAAGTCACCCAAGGCTGGAATTGAACTGAGGTCCCAGGTGATGTGAGACAGTGGTGCTACCACTGTGCCACCATACTGCCCCTAAATATCAACAGAGGAACATTACTGAAACTTATTGGAGACTTCACCCTGGAAATGATCACCCGTGGAAATATATTGGTGGACAAATGCTTAACGCATTCTTGTGATCTTCCTCTATTTCCTACTTTATTGGAGTTTCTAATTTGTTTATTCGCCAGTAAACAAAGAAATGTTCTACATTGGTGTTGGGTAATCATTTCCTAATATTGGCAACTTTGATCCAACAAATGCCTTATATAGGCATTTTTATTATATTGCACTTTTTAATTGGCAGGTAAAACAAATGGGTGGTATGCTTTATGAGTTTCAATGCCAGTGTGATGCTGGGTACGTAAGTCACATGTCTCAGCAAAAAGTGGACCATATCAAACAACCAATCTCTCTGACTATTTGCAACATACAGCAGGTTGATTTTTCTGAACCAACCCTGTTTTAAATATCAGGTCAGCGTGTCCAACATTAGAAGTGACAGTTAGGTGTCGCTGAGGGTACGAAATCTGCCATTATTACCTGGTCTGGTCTTCATGTAGCTCCTGATCTGCAGCAATTAGGTTGACTCTGAACTGATCTCTGAAGTGGCTGAGCAAGCCAGTGAGTTCAAGGGCAAATGGGTATAGGCCAGGCATGCTGACCTTGTCAATGACATTCACATCCCATAAAAGAATAAAGAAAATAAAAATATAGCAATGCCTGATGGTGTCATTGGAATAGGGTGAGATTGGCTTGCCAGTTAAAACCCTATTGAGGAATGTTACAGACCGAACACATGTAATTTGAACAAAGTAATTGGGAGTGGTTGTTGGACAACTTTTACTAAATAATCCTGACTATGCTAAGAATTACACAAAAAATTTTTTAAGATAATCAGTAAGGCTCACAGGGTCATTCATTTGGATGTACTAGATACTACATTTATTAACACTCTGCTTTTTTGGAAGAAAAGGGCATTTTTTCCATGAATTAAACCTTTTTCAATGAGGAAAGGGTCATTGAGATTGCTAATCCCTGCTGCTGTCCCGGTTGTAACACCCTGACCAAAGCCTACATGCCAACTCTGCTCTTCTTTCTACTAAAAAGGACAGTTAACAGCTCCTTCTGCACGGTTATGTCAACTGTGGTCAAGACAATTAGCAGTGTCTTCTTATTCTGTATAAATTGGTGCCCCTTTATCAATTTGGTTTCTTGCATATCAGTTTTGATGAGTACAAGAGAAAAACCTGTGACTTCACATCTCTTTTCAAGCAATCTTTAAGTTATGTACTCCCAAGCAACTATTAATCTAATTGTCACTGACATACACATGTGACGAATTTGCCTATTATACAAGTATGAAGGTTATGGCGTTCAGTAAAAACGAACTGTGACCTCTTTCTTGTAGACCTTGTAGACCAGTTTGTATGTAGCATCCCTGCCTCTGACTTGGAAACTCTGGCTTCATGTTTCATCCCAGGACTTGATGATCACAGAAGGCAGGCACGTTCATTACATGATCAAACGAGTTGACAATGAAAATGCAAATCCTTCTAAAACATACCAATACTAAGCCCTAAGTGCACGAGGACCCCTGGTCAGCCACCCTTGATGCAGAAAGTCGCCCATCAAGTTCCAGTCACTGCCTTCGGGACTGTAACTTATTTAAAGAAGGACAAGCTGTGAAAGTAGCTGTAATCATGTGCTTCATCTGGTTAATTTGTCACTAGATATGGAGATAATCTAAGTTTACGGCTTCCTTTTCAGCTGCAAAGCCATTGATAAAATACCCAGCAATATGTAATTGAAAACACAAGTACTATCCTCTACTACCAATGATTATGTGTATTTGCACTTAAGCTCTGAGAAACTGATCTAGATCCAATTCCTGGCCTTGGTTGAGATGGCAGGTCCCTGTCAGAGTGCTGGTAAAGTTGGTCAATTGGCCACACATTCTTAGAATGAAGAGAACAATAATCCAGGGTAGCCTTCATGGTCTCTTTCTCCGTGGAAGATTGTAGTGTGGTGTACTGTGACTGAAGTAGAAATCTAAAGACCCAAGAGAATGTTAGGAGTCAAGGGGCTCAGATCCCACCATGCCAGCTGGCGGAAAATAAATTCAATGAATTTCAATGAAAGTCTGGAATTGAAATTCATTGAAAGATGATGACGACAATATCAGCGATCATTGATTGTTATGAAAACCCATCTGGTTCAGCAATATCCTTTAGGGAAGAAAATCTGCCATCCTTACCTAGTCTGGCCTACCTGGATTCCAGACTTACAGTTAATTCTTAACTATCCTTTGAAATAGCCAATTAAACCACTCAAGGGGCAATTATGGATGGCAGCAAACATGAGCCTTGCTGGTGACACCCACATCCTGTGGAAAAATAAAGAAAGAAACTACCAGAACCTATTGGAAGGTGGTGTTGTTGGATTAGGTTGTGATTAGGCTTGCCAATTAAAACATCTGTAAGATTCCATGTTGAGACAGACACATCATTTGGGCAAAGAGATAACAAGGTGTAGAGCTGGATGAACACAGCAGGCCAAGCAGCATCAGAGGAGCAGGAAAGCTGACGTTTCGGGCCTAGACCCTTCTTCACCCCTTCTTGGACCCCTAGACCCGGTCTAGGCCCAAAATGTCAGCTTTCCTGCTCTTCTGATGCTGCTGTGTTCATCCAGCTCTACACCTTGTTACCTCAGATTCTCCAGCATCTGCAGTTCCTACTATCACATCGTTTGGGCAGATACTTGACTAGTCAAAAGTAGAATGGAACAGCTTTGCAAATACAAACAATGAAATGAGCTTACAATGGCTAGTTCAGCATACCATCAGAATTTTACTAGTTTTGGAATGGACTCACACTGCATGGGAAGACTAAATATGTTGAGGTAGTGACCTCCCAATGGGTTGCATGATGGGGTGTGAGGAGGAGGCAGGAGGGCTGGGGGTGGTCTTCCTTTCCAGGAGCTCCCTGTCCCAAGGAAGGGCTCCTGGTGTCAATGGTTGACCCATGACATTGTCAATGGAAGGTTCACTCTTCTGAAAACAGAGCCTTGCCCTGCTAGTCCTGGAAGATTACTGACCAAGACTTAATGGGTGCCTTTACCTCTTAACTGGTCATCGCTGGTAAAATTCCCTCTTCGGCCTTACCATTCTACTGACCAGGCTCAGGCCTGGCATTCCAGTTTCTGGCTAAAAGCATCCAATTCGAATGAGCAACAAAGAGATAACTGCAGCTAAGAATGGCTAAGGAGCATCAGCATAAGGAGTAATGTCACAGTGATATCAGATCACATGGAACTGGAGCCTGAGTCTGTAGGGTTCCAGGATATGTCCTCTTTGCTACCCTTTTCGTACAACTACATTTCGAAAGCTTGTTAATGTTCACTCACACAAGTGTCAAGTGGCAACCATATGGATAACTCAGTTGTTTTAACTCACCTGTGGGTCACTGTGAATGGTAAGATGCCAATACTAACTATCTGCTGCCATTGTGGCAATACCGCCTGAATGCAGAGTGGTGAACACAGCGCTAGTCACCCTGAAGCTGATGTTTAAAAGGTGGTATACAATTGACAAAGGCATTGGTGTTTGAAGTTGTGTGAACACATACCTTGTCTGTGTGATAACAAGGTGTAGAGCTGGATGAACACAGCAGGCCAAGCAGCATCAGAGGAGCAGGAAGGCTAACGTTTCAGGCCTAGACCCTTCTTCAGAAATGGGGGAGAGGAAGGGGATTCTGAAATAAATAGGGAAAGAGGGGGAGGCGGATACAGGATGGATAGAGGAGAAGATAGGTGGACAGAAGACAGACAGGCCAAAGAGGTGGGGATGGAGCCAGCAAAAGTGAATGTAGGTGGGGAGTTCGGGAGGAGATAGGTCAGTCCAGGGAGGACGGACAGGTCAAGGGGGCGGGATGAGGTTAGTAGGTAGGAGATGGGGGTGGGGCTCGAGGTGAGAGGAGGGGATAGGTGGGAGGAAGGACAGGTTAGGGAGGCGGGGACAAGCTGGGCTGGTTTTGGGATGTGGTTGGGGAAGGGGAGATTTTGAAGCTTGTGAAGTCCACATTGATACCATTGGACTGCAGGGTTCCCAAGTGGAATGTGAGGTGCTGTTCCTGCTACCTTCAGGTGGCATCGTTGTGGCACTGCAGGAGGCCCAGGATGGACATGTCGTCTGAGGAATGGGAGGGGGAGTTGA
Source organism: Rhincodon typus (assembly GCF_021869965.1). Taxonomy (NCBI): domain Eukaryota; kingdom Metazoa; phylum Chordata; class Chondrichthyes; order Orectolobiformes; family Rhincodontidae; genus Rhincodon; species Rhincodon typus. Next base: position 164,553,039 of record NC_063332.1, read on the forward strand.
AATGGTTCGCGACTGGGAGGTGCAGTTGTTTAGTGCAAACCGAGCGTAAGTGTCCCGCAAAGCGGTCCCCAAGCCTCCGCTTGGTTTCCCCAATGTAGAGGAGGCCG
>NC_063332.1:164553645-164554616 GCF_021869965.1 Rhincodon typus
CAGACTCTAGCATTGGCAGTTCCTACTATCTCTCTTGAGGTAGAAGATCTTGTTGAATGACAGAGAAGGCTCAAGGGGGCCTGGGGATGGGGGTGGGGGAGGTTAAGAGGTAAAGATCCTTATAATTGGTCCACATGCTCCTGAGGGCAAGTAGAATAGTAAAGATGATAGGTGATATTTTAACTAATTAAGGTGCAGGTCTATTTTCACCTATGGAAATGTAATCATGGACATAACAACATATAAGAAATGGCAACAGGCACAGACAACATGGCCCCTTAACCTCACTCCATTGTGATCACACCTGGTCTTCTGACCATCTCCACATTCCTGCCTGCTCCCCATCTCCACCAATTCCCTGAGAGATCAAAATTCTGTCTATCTCAGGCTTAAATGTATTCAATGATGAAGCACCAAAACCCTCCAGGGTAGATAACTCCAAGACTCACAGCCCCCGAGGTAAGCAAATTTCTCCCCATTTCACTCCGCAGATATAACTTGGCTTCTTTTGACTAGCAAACACAAGGCTGAAGATAGACTTTTTACACGTCTGTCTCCTTAGATGGCAAAGAAGGCTGAGAGTGGGTTCCGTTAGATACTTGTGAAGACACTGAGGTAAGTCAACTACCACCTCATCAATGTGGTTTATTAATCATAAAGTTTCTCATAGAAGAAAGGGCTGGAAATCTAAGGTGGCTTTACATTGACAGGTGTAACTTGAATTCTTACCTGTGTCATCTTGGTGGTCGTGGCTGGCAACAGGGGCCGGCTAAACCGCTTCTGTGAACCAATAGCAGCTGGAAATGGAGGGGCAGAAAATGTAGCCGCTACTAGGTTCATTTTGTTTATCCAGGATTCCATTTCTTCAGGGCTTCTGAAAATTAATGTGCACATAGACAGTTAAAGCAAAATAAAATGATTACCGTGATAACAAGGTGTAGAACTGGATGAACACAGCAGGCCAAGCAGCA
>NC_063332.1:164554716-164571729 GCF_021869965.1 Rhincodon typus
AGCATCTGCAGTTCCTACTATCTCTAAAATGATTACCGTGATGTTTCATGACAGTGGAACTGACTTGAATAGCAAACAACAAAGTAGTGTCTTTTCTAAACTTTCTGCCAAATCTCTCTCTTCCTCTCCCCTTGACACTTGTTGCGTAATTATTTGGAACTGAGTTATTGCATGCCTTTTCTCTGAATGTACCAAATTATGCAATTTTTTGGAATGATTATAGTCATTGACAATAAAGGAACTTTGGGATTAATTACTGGTGTATAAGGGTGGATACCTGCGAATTACAATTATACAATTTCTCTCGTCTTTATGAAAGCTGTTGGGGCACAGTGGTAGCTGTAAGGCTTGGGTTCAAGTCACACCTACCTCAGAGGTGTGTTATAACTTCTCCCAACACGTTGATTAAAAAAATCTATTCGGCGTTTGTTTTCAGTTATTACAGCTCTTGCGGTGCAGTGGTAATGTCCCTACTCTGGGCCAAAATATCCAGGTTCAATTCCCACCTGCTCCAGAGGTATGTCATAACATCCCAGAACAGGGTAATTAGAAAAATATCGACAATTACTCTCTCACCAGGAATTGGCTAAGAAATGGAAAACAAAAGATCAGCCTGAGTTCCAGACCTGAGTATTGTCCACAGAGTTGGAATGTGTTACAGCTCAGGAGGCCATTCAGCCTGCTTAGTAAATGCTGGCCCTTTCGACGAGCAATTGCTACTGCCAAAATACTGATCTCTTCCTTGCATCCCTGTCATTCCTTTCCCTTCCTCCCCATCCCGTCAATAATTCACAAGGGACACCTACTGCGCTTGAAAAAGAAAGACTCTCCAGTCAGCGGTTTTCAGCTTCAGAACATTGGGTTTCTTCTCATACTCGGTCGCTTTTATTGCCAGTGCATGGTGTATGCTGACTGCATTTTTTAAATCCTCTTCAGACAGATTTTTTTCCGGCTTATATTCATCCTTTGGAAGAAACAGACAAAATTTCGAGAAGTCACCAGGTGTCATATAGCACGTCCCAAGATTAGGGACCTTGTCTGAGCAATAGTAGAGTTGGGAATTGGAATTGGGATTGGTCGAGTCTGAGGGTGTAAGTTTAGTGAATTTATTTAATCACCCTTCCTAATTAAAACCTTCAATTCCTCACTGCACCACAGCACTGAAAATTTAACTCACGGTTAATTGTGTTCCTTTAGGTCACAGGTTGTGCTGCAATAGATGTTGTTTATATATAGAGCATATAGAGACATCTACTATGACAGCAAGCTAAACCCATTGGTAGACATTTGACATTAGGTTCCTGCTCACTTCTCAATGATAACACTTCCCAAACATAATAATCCAGAACCATATGGACCTGGAATATTCCAGTTGAATCCCCAGTCTGCATCACACTAAATGGTCTCAGTTGACGTTGTAACTATTGTCCTTGATATCACTATGATTGGAAATCAAGGGCTGACAGATCAAGGAACAATCAATCAGGCTTGCTGCTGCAAGTCATTTCCAGTGAAAGGCCGGTGCAAGCATGATGAGCCAAATAGTCTCCCTCCGCACCGTAACAATACTGTGATTCTGTGAAAGTGTAATATTTGGGTGAGCGGATCATGAGACTTGACTGTGATAGCTTCCATAGCCAAACAACTGCAGATAAGCACTATCTGAGGGCACACATGAACAACCATTACTTGGGAGAGGGACCAGAGGGTTGCTGGAATATACTAAAGTGTCTTCAGGGAGAAAGAGAAAATTATCATTTGTAGATGGGAAATGCAGCAAATGAAGACCTTTGCAAAGAAATTGTTAACATAATGATGCAATATGAAGACTCCTCACCATAGGTCATTCCTCCCAAGAACAGGGAACATCAGCATTTCTTCGGTTAAACCTAAAGAACTGGATTAGAAGTTACAAACCAGGATATTTAACCAAACCAGTTCATGGCGGCATTTATCTTCTATGTTTATCAATAGGTTTAACAACATTTACCCTGTTCCCAGACATGTGCATCCCTTTTTCTCTAACCACCAAACCTCATAGCCTCATAACCATCTGAGTGAGTGAATTTCTCCTACTCTGTCCTGAATGCCTTACATTTTATCTTCTGTAATAACTGTCATTTTAGACCCCTCAAATACGAAAAACAACGGATGGAATTTAATAAGAGAAACAAGCATTCTGATGACAGAACCAGAAGTGAAAGCCACTTCCATTTTAAGTAAATTCGATTTTACAGGCCAGCAATAGGCATGGGAGAGAGGAGTGATTACACAGTGAGAGTAGGTATTAATGTGGTGGATCATTGCGTGTGATGGAGGATGCCATGCAGCCATGAGTTCAACAATGTCTCAGGCATATCAGCACATGGCTTCATCCATGGAGAGGCTGGTGACTGCTAATGTACGACCTATCTGCACTTTGACCTGTATTCCATCACGCTAACCATGGGCTCCAAACAGCAGTGGTTAGGTGAGAGAAGGATGAGGCAACTGCATCTGATGGTGTCTCTTCTCCCCAGGGAAAGGGAAAGGGAGCATTTGCTTCCTTTCAGGACAGCTCCAGGTGAATAGCATCTCTTCATCTCTGTTACCCTGAACCCTATTACCTTCAGTAGGGAAGGCTGTAGAGGAAGTGCCTGCACCAGTGCAAGAAACTAAAGTTCTCAGAGCTTCAATGGATGTGCACCATTGTCGTCAGATAATGGGGCAGTCCAATGAGCAGACTTCAGTTGCTGGTGTCAGGTATAGTGGCTTCAAGAAAAATGGTGGCACAGTTGCCTTTAAAAAGTAGCTTGTCCCATGTAAATGTTGCACGGTATATTGTTTTAATTTATTGCGTTTGGATTGTAGTTATTTGTCGGGAGTAGCTTAGTCAGAGGACTAAATGCACCGTTCTTGCAATTGCACACCGCCTGGGTGGCAAGATTTGATGATTGCAAGGGAGTTAGGGACACATCCTTTATTGTGGATGAGACTGTGTGTGTTTCAGTCTTTAATGAATCTCCACATTAACCCCGTTCTCTACACGCCATTCTGAGGAACGTTTGAGTATAACTGGCCTTTCCTTACACCATTGTCAGGAAGTTCTCCAAATTACTCTCAACTGGAATAATCGGATTGTTAGACATGCACTTAAAACAACAATGGTGCAGCACCTGAACTCTTGGTCATGGTAAGCAGGGATATGTACGCAAAGCAGATACCCCAGAGACTAACATTCATTAGCGGGTACCCGAGGTGAAGATCCATTCCCTTGCTCTTCCAGGAGGAAGAGATCATAAATTCAGAGGTGAGTTGCATACAGAAGCAGTCAGGGATTGGTTCACATCCCGATAAGCCACAGAATCCTGGCAAAAGGGCCATGGTCCTGGAGCTCCACTATTAGGTACATGATGTTGTGTCTGGAGTCCCTTGAATTCCATGGTCCTGACATCTAGTAAAGGCTGATGTACATTTGTGACCTCTTCCTCAGCCTCATCCAATTCATCTACACCTGAGGAGGAAGGTTGCTCCTCCCTCTCATCCTGTTTCAACTATTCGCCACATTATGTGTCGACACTGTGCAGTGTAAAACAGACCATGGCTACTCCAGATCCTTTCGGGGATGTAAGCCCCTCCAGACTGTTCAAAGCAGTGGAAGCGAACTTACAGCAACAGCTTATTCATTGACGGTTGCATTGACCTAATTGTTCTTTCTGCTGTGCTCACTAGCATCATGAATTACATCTGGAGGGATTCTGCCAGACCTGTTGAATTGGTCCAGCATCTTGTTTTTACTTCAGATTTAGTTAACTGTGTGCAGAAGGCGGTTAATGATAATGAGCACCGTTGGTTCAAGGTTTTCAACCTTACAATGGTTGGGCGATGAGATTTTCAAACTCCCCCATGGGCAACACACAAGCCTCCTCCTATTCCCGCTCCTATACGCCCATGCTTTGGCCCCTTCCCACTTGAAACTGGTCATTTTGGAGCAATTGCCAGGGACAGAAGCAGAACCATTCTCAATTTGGAATCCATCACAATCCATCAACCTCGACTACTCAAATATTCACTTGTGCCCACTTTCCAACAACCTTGAATCTCCCACCATCACGCTTGACCCTGTAGCCAAGACAGCAAACATACCATCCTATCCTCTTGACTTTAATTCCCTGACTTTGACATTTCTACTCTGATCCTGGACCATCACCCATCATCAGTGATGTGTTCCTAAAATCCCTTCACTCAGCTTCTCAGACATTCCATTATTTCTACCTCTGACTGGACCTTGCTGTCAGAACACATTAAACCTCCCCCTGTAACTGAGGACCTTCCCCATGAGGGGTAGCTTCCTCATGCTGAGGCCCAGAACATGACACTGAACACTTCAGAACCTACCCTTTCAGCCCCTCTGACTTTCAGCATCTTCTGACTGCTCCCAACATTGCTCACACACAAGACACCAGGCCCGTCCTGTTGTCCACTTCCACAATGCTTACCACACCTGATCCCCTTCCTTGATGAACGCTGACCATTATTGGTGGCTGCCCCTTACTCAAATATCTCCCTCATGCCTCAATTGCTCTTGTCCCTCTGACCTTTCCTCCATGCTGGCAGACTCCTGCCCCCTCCCTATACTGCAGATTTCCACAAAAACAACCACTCGCCTTAAACCCGATTGGACAAATCGATTGGTGCATGCCATCTTTAAAGAACTGTGAAAGAGGAGGCACACGTTTCCCTGTGCTGCTGAAATAATCTCGAAGGTAGGATTTAATTTGAAAAAATTACAAATAAGTGCTCGTGAGATCGGGAATATGTTGAAAATAGGATGTCTGATCTGTTTCTGTCGTATCACCAACCTGGGGCAACACAGTGGCTAGGACTGGTACCTCATAGTGTCAAGAACCCAGGTTCGATTCCACCCTTGGGCAACCGTCTGTGTGGAGTTTGCACGTTCTCCCTGTGTCTATGTGAGTTTGCTCCGGTTTCCTCCCACAGTCCAAAGATGTGCAGGCTAGGTGGATTGGCCATGCTAAATTGCCTGTAGTGTTCAGGGACGTGAGGCTATGTGGATTAGCTGTAGGAAATATGACGTTGTAGGGATAGGATGGGTGTGGACTCAATGAGCCAGAAGGCCTGCTTCCACACTGTAGGGATTTTACCATTTAAATTTGACACCTTTATCTGCCATTGGAAAAATGATTTTGGTTTCCACCTACTTAAAGTTTCCTGCCTACTCTTGTAGACCTAATTAAACAGCACCCAGTGTTTGTACCAAACCTATTCCTTTCTTAATTTTAAACATTTTGATCGTAGTCCCATCATGTTGCTATATCAGTTATCTTGTCCTAACAAATAAGGAAAACGTCGCAAGTCTTTCTTCACACAGAAAATGTGACATATAAATCAACCTACACAGCCATGTAAAATCCCTCCATAAACAGAGATAAAGTTGTGTGCAAAGTAAAGGGTTTTGTGGTACAGTGGTAGTGTCCCTACATCTAGGCCAGAAGGTCCAGATTCAAGTCCCACTTGCCTCGGAGGTGTGTTGTGACATGTTCAGATAGGTTGCTCGAAGTGACTAAAGCAAACTGAGGATGTAATGGGTGTTTGACATTTGAAATATCATCGACATTGGATGCAAAGAGAGTGTGTGTACATCTTAAACTCCAGCGCATCTTCACTACACAGCCTGTAGCAGGTCACGCCTAGTTATATGTACCCGACTGTAGAATATGCACGTGTGGTTGCATAATGAAGGTTGAATAGTATTGTGAGTATATATCAAACTGTGGTTGAACAGGGGTGTTGCCGCATATGCTGAGTACATACATAAAGATGACTTTTCAGGCTGAAAAAAATTGAGCCATCTTATTTACCCAGATTGACATAGATACCAAGATTCACAGTTTTCACTTACTAGCCAACAGCCTAGCGAATTTGCATTGTGCCCTCTTTAAATGCTCAAGATCATTATAGCGTTCAGCCTGATATTGCACATATAATCCTAACCTATTAAATTTTCATGAAGATCCATCACTACTTCTATGCCTCCATTAAGAAAACGTAGAAAGTATTTCCACGGTTTTATCAATCGGAGGTGCTGCACTTCATGCCCTCGTGCATCTCAAACACCTTTGGTCTTTCACGGTAGAGCAAAACAAAAACTTGTTTTATTCTATCCACTCTTCTTTTATAATCAAAGAACACTTACTGACATTAACTCCTGTGTAATACCTGGTAAGCTCAAATCTCCCATCAACTAATAGCCCTTTGCAGCTTTCTTTGGTCTTCTGAAGAATTAACCATAACACCCAGTTTGCTATGTTGGAAAATTCAAGACCGCTCCCTCTAGATCCGTATCTAAATCATGAATATTCATCATGAACATAAGTGTCCTCAGAACTGAAATAAAAGCAAAACCCTGAGGATGCTGGAAATCTGAAACACAAACAGAAAATATGCGAGAGAAATTCAACAGGTCTAGCCACGTTTATGAAGAGAGAAATGTTAAGAGACAATGTGACGTTTCAGGACTGGACTTCTGCCCTTAAGAAATATCATACTGGACCCAAAAATTTTAACTCTGTCTCTTTCTCTTTCTACAGATGCACTAGACCTACTGAGTTTCTCTCCAACATCTCTGTTCGTTTCCTCAGAACTAACTCCTGGAAGTTCCACTCACTTCTAACTTCCCTGAAAAACTGCCCTCAACTTCTCTCTCTGTTTTCTCCTTTCTCACGATTTGTAATCTGCTGAGCTATCCTTTCCCTAACTCCAATCTCTTTAATGTTCTCCAGTAATTTACCACCTGGCACCTTCTCAATGGCTTTGTTAAAATCACTACCATCTATAATGCTCTGCATCTCACAGAAATTTAAGAGTTTGAATTGGTTGTCAAGTTTATGACTGTGTAGCTATACAAATAATAACCTGGGCATGTAAACCTTATTTTTATGATGTTATATTCCCAACACATATTAAAGTAAAAACAATCCTATTGTCTTGGATTCATTGTCGCTGGTGTACAATTCCTCTTAAAGGCAACATGGGGGAAAATAAACAGCCAACCTGCTAAATGACACATCAAAATACACAACCTACTCTGTTCCCTCCAGACCAAATAACTTAGTCACAGAATTTGTTCTGTCAATAAAAAATAAGATTCAAGAAAATCCTGATGCCTTCTGTATAATAAATATCACATTTCTCCCCTCTCAGTCTAGTTAGTGCAACACCGTCATCAGAGCACTGTACTACCTATCTTCTCTTCGGCAAACTGCAGTTTCAATCAACTTTAATTGCCCCGAATGTCAACAAGAAAAGCAATTCCTGCCCTGGGACTAGGCGGTGAAATTTTTAACAGCAGATGCCAACACAACCATCTGGAGTTTTATTCAAACCAGTCACGAAATCAATCATACATCCACAGCCTTGAAGCAAATAAATTGCTGCTGAAGTAGTTCTGCATAGCCTGTTTGACTTCATTGCCATACCATCTCCCTGCAGTGAACTCCACACCAAAAAAAATGATAACAATTTCCCTACGGCCATTAGACAAAAATGAATGTATCTGCTTGCTTACAAAACGTTTTTGATGACGCAAGTCATGGTCAGCTAACATAGTGGATCATTCAACAACTGTTGCCCCAAACTGATTGCTAGAGAGAAATATTGGCAGGGATCTTTTTAACATTGGTAGAAGCAATATATGCACGTTCCACAATAAAGCACTGACAAAGCCACAATACTACCAGGTCGTAGTCTGGTTGTACCTACCAGGTGTGATGGAGGTGCAGAGCAGTCAAAAGGTACAAAGTGAAGAATTGACCTTCTCTCCTCTTATTGCAAAAGCAGCCTTATTGAGACTCGATTCATACCATACATGACTGAAATGTCACCCGAGGTACCTTTCTAAAGGGGGGTGTGGGAAAAGTGAGATCTCATGCAATATTTATATACACAGGTAGCAAGACACATCATTAAGACTGTTGAGGAATCGTATGCAATTCTTGGCTTTGTCAAAGCAGAGAGAAATGCAAGGACATGAAGGTAAACCTTTATAAATTGGTTAGGACTCGACTGGATACAACATCCAGTTCTGTTACCATACATTAATGAGGATATCAAGGTGTTGGTGCAGAGGTTTACTCAGGTATTAACATGGATTTTGGATTACACTTATGTGGAGAGACAAGAGAACCTGAGATTGTTACACTGAGAGATGCAAAGGGTTAGGGGAGTCTAAAACTAACATGTATTTTGATAGTGCAGGTAGCAGGAAAGAGTTCCCACTGGTAGAAAGATTGGTTTTCAGAGGACACAGAGTTATGAACTGGAGGGAAGAGGTGGAGATCTTATTTTTGAAAACCAGTCATGCAGCAGTACTTACTATCTCCTCATGATCATCTGGAATGCTATGCCTGAAAGGGGACGGGAATAGATTCTAAAAGCAGCATTAGATCATTGAAGGGAAAACATTCTGTTGCAAATGAGGAAAGGGGAAGTGGAATTAACACAGCAACTTTTCCACAGAGATGTCTCTGGCTTGATGGGCCAAATGGTCTCATTCTGTGCTGACTGATTCTATCAAGTGTTCAGTGTTCACCTCCTGGTTTCCCATGTAAACATGGTGTTCAGATGTCAAATGATTTCTCCTTCCGTGTCCTCAAGGCCTGCTAAAACTGCAGGGATTGTGGAGGAGCTGGATGGGGAGAATGGGGCAGTAGATTTGAGGAGGAGAAAGGAGAGGGTTCCACAGTGTACATGTTGGGGCCTTAACATTATGAGTACTTGCCACACTTATATAACCTTGCAAATTCACAGACAGTAAAAGAGAGACAGAAAATAAATCAACCATGATACTTAAGTGAGACATGGCAGATGAAATTTAATAGTGACAATGTTAAGGCACTGAAGAGGGAAAGAAGATGTGAGAAAAACATTTACCATCAATGTTTCTGAAATTGCCAGGTTCAGAGAGTGTTCTTCAGAGCAATGTTAGTAGATACTCAGCAAAGACTCTCTGGAGCAGCCAGCAACAAAGAGATTCAGTGAACAGGTCAGCCCCAACAGTACGCTTCAAGTTGGAAGAAGTTGCGATTTGATCAAGTTGTTTCAAAGGAAAGGATGCTTGATAAGCAACATTTGTGCAGTCACTCGGAGGGTCCACGCAAGCCATTCCGAGAGCCGGTGCATTGTCCACTGCTTGTGGAAGTTGCTGCTGGACTGTGGAGGCAAGACAAACGCGAGGGAACGTAGTTGATGGGGTCACTGCAAAAGTATGGGGCAGCATTTTGCTGTCGTTATGGGTTCAGGAAGGGGATATGGGAATTGTTCCTGGCCATGGTCCTAATCCCAGCCTTCTTCTGGAAAGTAAGAAGAGGCATGGAATGGCTTTCAGCGACTAAGCGATAGCAAGAACTGCAGATGCTGGAGTCAGAGTCAATACAGTGTGGAGCTGGAGGAACGCAGCAGGTCAGGCAGCATCAGAGGAGCAGGAAAGTTGACGTTTTGAGTCTACACCCGTCGACTTTCCTGCTCCTCTGATGCTGCCTGACCTGCTGTTTTCCTCCAGCTCCACACACGCATGGAATGGCTACTTGAGGCCAGCCAGCTTCTTCCCTCAATGAAGAGGCCTGAGTCAAAGCCACTGATTCCAGGCTGACTGGAATTTTGCAATTGGTCCGTGGGCACCCCCAGGGTGAACAGGAACACCGATGATGACTGGAGATGGACTGACAACAGCAGACCACTGGGTGACCATGAAGCACTCCAGGATCACTTTAAACCGCATGTCACCCCTGTCATCTTGCCAGATCCATGCAGTTACCATTGCTACCGTACCATTGCTGTAATTGACCGCCCAGTGCGCCAAGCCCCTGAGGGGAACATTCTGTCCATTATTTCCACTGGTGGATGAGTGCAGAAAAGAGCATAAGCTTAACAGGCTGAAACAGGTTGAATAGGATTTCTTTTTTCCTCTTGTTCGACATCATTTATTGCCCATCCCTAGTTGCCCTTAAGAAGGTGGTGGTGAGCTGCCTTCTTGAACTGCTGCAGTCCATGTGCTGTAGGGTGACCCACAATGCTCTTAGGGAGGGAATGCCAGGCCAGTGACGGTGAAGGAACAGTGATATATTTCCAAGTCAGGATGGTGAGTGGCTTGGAGGGGAACTTGCAAGTGGTGGTAACAAGGTGTAGAGCTGGATGAACACAGCAGGCCAAGCAGCATCAGAGCAGGAGGAAAGCTGACGTTTCGGGCCTCAACCCTTCTTCAGAACTGGGGGAGGAGAAGGGGGTTCTGAAATAAATAGGGAGAGAGGGGGAGGCGGATAGAAGATGGATAGAGGAGAAGATAGGTGGAGAGGAGGCAGACAGGTCAAAGAGGCGGGGGTGGAGCAAGTAAAGGTGAGTGTAGGTGGGGAGGTAGGGAGGAGCTAGGTCAGTCCAGGGAGGACGGACAGGTCAAGGGGGCAGGATGAGGCCAGTAGGTAGGAGATGGGGGTGGGGCTTGAGGTGGAAAGAGGGGATGGGTGGGAGGAAGGACAGGTTAGGGAGGCGGGGACAAGCTGGGCTGGTTTGGGGAGGGGGTACAGGGGGGGGGGGCGGGGGCGGGGAGATTTTGAAGCTTGTGAAATCCACATTGATACCATTTGGCTGCAGGGTTCCCAAGCGGAATATGAGGTGCTGTTCCTGCAACCTTCAGGTGGCATCCTTGTGGCACTGCAGGAGGCCCAGGATGGACATGTCATCTGAGGAATGGGAGGGGGAGTTGAAATGGTTCGCGACTGGGAGGTGTATTCGTTTAGTGCGAACCGAGCGTAGGTGTTGCACAAAGCGGTCCCCAAGCCTCCGCTTGGTTTCCCCGATGTAGAGGAGGCCACAACGGGTACAGCGGATGCAGTATACCACATTGGCAGATGTGCAGGTGAACATCTGCTTAATGTGGAAAGTCTTCTTGGGGCCTGGGATGGGGGTGAGGGGGGAGGTGTAGGGGCAGGTGTAGCACTTCCTGCGGTTGCAGGGAAAAGTGCCAGGTGTGGTGGGGCTGGTGGGGAGTGTGGAGCGGACAAGGGAGTCACGGAGAGAGTGGTCCCTCCGGAAAGCAGATAAGGGTGGGGAGGGAAAAATGTCTTTGGTGGTGGGGTCGGATTGCAGATGGCGGAAGTGTTGGAGGATGATGCGTTGGATCCGGAGGTTGGTGGGGTGGTACGTGAGGATGAGGGGGATTCTGTTTTGGTTCTTATTGCGGGGAGGGGTTGTGAGGGATGAGTTGCAGGAAATGCGGGAGACACGGTCGAGGGCGTTCTCGACCACTGAGGGGGGGAAGTTGCGGTCCTTGAAAAACGAGGACATCTGAGATGTTCGGGAGTGGAATGCCTCATCCTGGGAGCAGATGCGGCGAAGGCAAAGGAATTGGGAAAAGGGGATGACATTTTTGCAGGAAGGTGGGTGGGAGCAGGTGTATTCTAGGTAGCTGTGGGAGTCGGTGGGCTTGAAATGGATATCGGTTTCTAGGTGGTTGCCAGAGATGGAAACAGAGAGGTCCAGGAAGGAGAGAGAGGTATTAGAGATGGTCCAGGTGAACTTCAGGTTGGGGTGGAAGGTGTTGGTGAAGTGGATGAACTGTTCGAGCTCCTCGTGGGAGCACGAGGCGGCGCTGATACAGTCATCAATGTAACGGAGGAAGAGGTGGGGTTTAGGGCCAGTGTAGGTACGGAAGAGGGATTGTTCCACGTAACCTACAAAGAGGCAGGCATAGCTTGGGCCCATGCATGTACCCATGGCCACCCCCTTTGCCTGTACAAAGTGGGAGGAATTGAAAGAGAAGTTGTTGAGGGTGAGGACGAGTTCAGCTAAGCGGATGAGGGCATCAGTGGAGGGGGACTGGTCGGGCCTACAGGACAGGAAGAAGCGGAGGACCTTTAGGCCATCTGCATGGGGATTGCAAGTGTATAGGGACTGGACATCCATGGTAAAGATGAGGTGTTGGGGAGCAGGGAATCGGAAGTTTTGGAGGAGGTGGAGGGCATGGGTGGTGTCATAGACGTAGGTGGAGAGTTCCTGGATCAAGGGGGAGAAAATGGAGTCGAGATAGGTGGAGATAAGTTCGGTGGGGCAGGAGCAGGCAGAGACAATGGGTCGACCAGGGCATTCAGGTTTGTGGATTTTGGGAAGGAGATAGAAGCGGGCGGTGCGGGGTTGGGGAACGATGAGGTTGGAGGCTGTGGGTGGGAGGTCACCTGAGGTGATGAGATTGTGGATGGTTTGGGAGATGATGGTTTGGTGGTCAGAGGTGGGGTCATGATCAAGGGGGCGGTAGGAGGTGGTGTCGGAGAGTTGGCGCCTGGCCTCGGTGATGTGTGGTGTTCCCATGTATTTGCTGTTCTTGTCTTTCGAGATGAAAGTGGTCATGACTTTGGAAGGTGCTGTCTAAGGATCTTTGGCGATTTCTGCATGAAATCATGAAGCACTTTTACCACAAAAGGTGGTGTAACCTCCCAGCAAGGCTGCACATTCGAGGACAATTTGGAGATTTCAAAGTAAGATCAATGAATACTTTATGAGATAAAGAATAGTCAGGGATGTGGAGTTAAAGTGGGTAAATGCTGATCTATACACCTGCCAAGTGGGTATGGCGGCATTGTGGCAATGTCATTGGGCAAGCAAAAGCACAGATTCTCTACACATGTTCAAACATGACTATGGAATGTAAAATCAGTTAATAACAGAATTGAAAACTAGTCCCAGGACTGGTGAGGTAACAGGGTGTCGAGCTGGATGAACACAGCAGGCCAAGCAGCATCATAGAAGCAGGAAGGCTGACGTTTCGGGCCTAGCCCGAAACGTCAGCCTTCCTGCACCTATGATGTTGCTGGGCCTGCTGTGCTCATCCAGCTCTGCACCTTGTTATCTCAGATTTTCCAGCATCTGCAGTTCCTACTATCTCCAGTACTGGTGAGTGTGAATTATCGACATTTGGCATCATGAACGATGAGGGAAATCTGCCACCTCTCCCCCTGTCCTCTGGACAGCATGTGACTCCAGATCCACAGCAATGCCTTGGAAATGACCTAGTCAGTCCATGGGCAATCAAGGACGGGCAACAAACGCTGACTCTGCCAGTGATGCCTACATCCGATGAACGAGTACAGGGGATGGGCACGAAAATGAATAGCAGAGCAGGCTCAAGAGGCAGCACAGACAACATCTGTTCCTACGTTCCTCAACACCAGAATAGATTGGCATGCTACTGTGGAATACTCACCAAATTGCATCGTTTCTCAGTGGGCTGTTTTGACTTTGCTCCATACATTCTCTACTGAAAGGTGAAGCTAGGCATGGGTGCCAACAATCACACTGTACGCTTGCCCAGCAATCTGCTGCACAGCCTGTCACGCCAGCAAACTGTGCCACACCATTATGACCAACTAATACTGTGTACATTTTCAATCAATTCCTGTACAAATTTGATTAGCAAACTGAAGCTGGCTTCCACGCTAGACACAGCTGTAGTAGTTAAAATCCACACACATGACGTTCTCTGGTTATAGAATGCAAACTATTTATGTTTCATTCAGGCATAAATAACCTTAAAAAGGAATGCAAGCACCAGCACTAAACTGATTTCCGTACAAACACTGAATAACAGAATCAAGTGAATTTGCACAGTTAATGTATCTGCAACTGTATTTTAGCCTTTAACAGTTTGCCATCATTATTTTCACACCAATAAAGGGAAAAAGCAATTTAATTGGTGGCTTGGGTTGATTAATTCACGTGGTTTTAGTGATTTTGCTGTTGGTCAAAACTTTGTTTCAACCTCCAATTGGACTGTGGGCTCCCGGGTGTTAGGAGCGCTGCAGATGTCTAGATGGGGTCTCACACCGGGACAGTTGGGGGCGGAGACAGTTCACTAGGATCACTGTGAGGTTCCCCCCTCCACCCTCCATCCCTGCTGCCATGATAGCTACCTTGGCTTGGCTGTAGGTACAAGCTCATCCAATTTCCAGTCAATCTGATTTATCAAGCATATCGATTGCAGATCTCTTCCTGGCTCAGTGACAAGTTGGCACTAACATTTTCTACCATGTGTCACAGGCTGAAAAAATCCTCTAATTAATCATTGATCTACGCTGAATTAACAATTGGGATTCTACTGTTGGACTCAACAGTCCTGCACTGACAAAGGGGAAGCGGGTGGTGAAGGAAAATTGGTCAGTGTTCTTGCACTATCCTATTGGAAATGGTAGGGTTAATGACAGGGGAGAGCGAGATCTGGCTTAGTTGTGATGCCCCACCAGGTCAAGTAGCGTATTATCATGTACTCCCAAAGCAAAGTGTCCCAAGAGAAAACTGAAGAGAAGGAATGGGGAGGGATTGTTTTTGAAAGACAGCATGAAAAAAAGTAGTCGATTCAGTTCCTTGATTCCACAAACATACATGAGCATCTTACTTATTGGCCTCCAGTCCAGTTTTAAGAATTTTGCTGGTTGTGCTGGAGAAAGTTACTTGGCACATGGAAAAGAATAATCTATTGCATTATTTTGTTATAAAACAGTTGATGCTCCACATTTCATTTCCACAAATGATTACTTTCCTCCGCATTGTCTATAAGCTTACCCCTTCCCAGGATAGATTTTGTGAAAATACCTCATGTATGCTATGAAGGTTCATTTGACTTGTCCCTGGGATAGCTGAATTGTTCAATGTGAAGAGGTTGAGGAGGCTGGGACTATTTTCGTCGAGAGTGAGAGGTTGAAATAACTCCACAGAGGCCGGTGTCCTGTCACCAAGTAGCCATTTGTTAAAATGGGCATAGCAGTTGACACTGGTCCAGCTTTCTCAGGGCCAGTTCCCAGAGTGAACTGAACCTCTGACACTCCTGTTTCTATCTGTCAGCCAGGGCTCCCTGATTGGACCAGAGTAACAGCCCCAATCAGGGAACTCATATTCTATGAGGTCCACCAGGCTGACCTCCTTACTATGGAGGTGACATTATTAAAGCATACAAAATTCATACAGGGCTTCACAGGGTAGATGCAGGAAGGATGTTTCCCCTGTTGGGGTGTTCTAGAACCAGGGGGGACAGTCTCAGAATAAGGTTTGGCCCCTTACAATAGTGAAGATTGAATTTCTTCACTCAGGGACTGGTGAATCTATGGAATTATCTACCCAGAAGATTGTGGAATCATAGTTATTGAATATCTTCAAGACAAATTTCAATAGGATTTCTAGATATTGAGGATAGCAAAGCATAAGAGAATACTATAAGGAAATGTTATTGAGGTGAAAGATCAACCATGATCTAGTTAAATGGTAGCACAAGGTCCAGGGGCTGAGTGGCCTACTCCTCCTCCAATTTCCTTTGTCCGAAGAATGAGTGCCACAGAGTCTAATCTCAGCCCCAAGGCTGTAGTTCAGACTCTGCAAGGTATTGTTGGACCAAAAAGTAAAGGGAAGGTCGTCATAGTTCCAGGGGGCCGTAGGCTGCTCTTTCAGTCATGATCCACCAAATGTCAGGCAAGGGCAGAGGTTGAAAAGAAGAGTCATTCAAGATAACCTCAGCCAGTGCACAAATTGGTGTCACTCTACAACACAAACCAGCCAACCAGTCAACTGAACAAAACGGCCCCCAATTTATTGTTGGACTGGTAATCTATAGTAAGTTTGCAGATGACACCATAAATGGAGGTGCAGTGTAGAGCAAAGAAGGTTACTTCAGACTCAAATGGGACCTTGATCAGATAGGCCGAGGAGTGGCAGATGGAGTTTAATTTAGCTAATGTGAGGTGCTGCTTTTTGGAAAGCTATGACTTATACACATAATGGTAATATCCTGGGGTGTGGGGCTGAACAAAGAGACCTTGGAGTACAGGTTCATAGTTCCATAAAAGTGGAGTCCCAGGTAGACAGGACAGTGAAGAAGACTTTCATTGGTCAGTGCAATGAGTATAGGAGTTGGGAGGTCATGTTGTGGCTGTACTGGACATTGGTTAGGTCACTTTTGGAATACTAAATTCAATTCTGGTCTCCCTGCTACAGGAAGGACGTTGTGAAAACTTAAAAGGGTTCAGGAAAGATTTACAAGGATTTGGTCAGGTTTGGAGGGTTTGAGCTATAAGGGTGAGGCTGAATAGGCTGGGGTCTATTTTGTCTGGAGTGTTGGAGGCTGAGGGGTGACCTTATAGAGGTTTATAAAATCATGAGGGGCATGGATGGGGTGAATAGACAAGATCTTTTCTTCAGGGCGGGGGGAATCCAAAACTAGAGGGCGCAGGTTTAAGATGAGAGGGGCAAGATTAAAAAGGGACCTAAGGGGCAACTTTTTCATGCAGAGAGCAGTGCAGGTATGGAGTGAGCTGCCAGAGGAAGTGGTGGAGGCTGATACAATTACAACATTTAAAAGGCATCTGGATGGGTATATGAACAGGAAGGGTTTATAGAGATCAAGGCCAAATGCTGGCAAATGGGACTGGATTAATTTAGGATACCTGGTCAGCATGGACAAGATGGACCGAAGGGTCTGTTCCCATGCTGTACAGCTTTATGACTGTAATGCTTTTATTGCCATTGGAAATATGGTGGTCATTGTTTAAGAAGTATAAGGGATTCAGTGATCCCTGTGCTGGGGGAACATTTATGTACTGGGTGAAGGGTCAGATTGAATTGCAAAATCAAAAAAGGATGGGGGGAGGGGTAAAAAAGGAAAAATGCCATCTCAATGATCAAAACCAAGGCTGACAAAACTTGCCCAACAGAGATCATTCTGAAACTGTCACCATAAAACTGGCTTGAAGCTCAAGCTGATATAAATTAGCCTTATGGAGAATAGGCACAGTCCCACAAATGAACATTTGCTAAATTTAAAACTAACATTTAAATTGAGAACAGTTCAAAGATGGAGGAGATAATGTCAAAGCATCAGATTCACACTACCCACCTCAGTTAATCCCATTTAAGACAACAAGGTGCAGAGCTGGATGAACACAGCAGGCCAAGCAGCATCATAGGAGCAGGAAGGCTGAC
>NC_063332.1:164572229-164582687 GCF_021869965.1 Rhincodon typus
CAAGCCGCACCTCCATCTCCTACCGACCAACCTCATCCCGCCCCCTTGACCTGTCCGTCCTCCCTGGACTGACCTATCCCCTTCCTAACTCCCTACCTACACTCACCTTTCCTGGCCCCATCCCCGCCTCTTCGACCTGTTTGTTTCCTCTCCACCTATCCTCTCCTCTATCCCTCTTCTATCCGCCTCCCACTCTCTCCCTATTTATTTCAAAACCCCCTTCCCCTCCCCCTTTTCTGATGAAGGGTCTAGGCCCGAAACGTCAGCCTCTCTGCTCCTATGATGCTGCTTGGCCTGCTGTGTTCATCCAGCCCTGCACCTTGTTGTCTCAATGTCATACATAGCCTACTTTGTACAAAAGGAAAAAATGGGTTTACTTAATGTACTGCGATGTAAATGGATGATTGCATTTGGATTAACTTAACAATCCATTTATAATCATTTACTGTGAATACGCTGTCATGTGTCAAATGGTCAGCAGAAATATAGACGCACGATTGCCAAAATATTCAGCTGCTTGCTGATTCAATGTAAACACTAATTATTTAATGGTCAAGGCAAACCAAATAACATTATACAAAAGTGTCTTGTGGTATAATTTGGGATGAAGAATAATCTGTTCAAAGAGCAAGGCTAAAGTGACAGCAACTTCAGCGAACTCAATGGTCCCAATGGAGCAACAGTTAATAGTCGGCATAAAGATGAGTTGCAGGGACTGGAGAAGGTTAAAACTGGTAACAGTAAGGAATAAGTGCTGGCCATATATCGGTTCTCAATATAGAGGTGTTTTGGGCTTTCGGGCTGGACCATTATCTTGTAATTCACTGAAATACATTTGGCAAACGGAGAGGAATGAGCATGTTGCTTGAGGCTACTCCTGCCAGGAGATCTGTTCTCATGGTACGTCAAGCTTGTCTATCTTGCACCAGCCTCCCACAATACACCAGTTTGTCTACAATCGCTCTGTGACATCTGAATCCAACTACACCTCGGTCGACCCTTTTCCTGCTGCCCTCAACTTTGCTTCTAGAAAAGTGTTCTATAGTTTTTCAGCTCTGATGAAATGGTCAAGGCATTTACTTTTCTTTTCTGATGTTGCTTGCAATTTCAAGCAAGGGCATAGAAACCTGGAAAGTAGGATCAAGAGTAGGCTATTCAACCCTTTGAGCCTGCTCCACCATTCATTCTTATCATTGCTGATTATTCAACTCCACAGTACACTGTTCCATCCTTCCCCCAAGCACCTCTTCATTTGTCTTATGGTGTGTATATGGAATGTTTAGCTACTTCTTGGCAACCCATTTCAAAGGCCCCTCTTTCTTCCATAGATCTTTAATTATTATTTTCGAGTCATACAGGAAATTAGATTAAATATATGAATTTTTCACCTGTTACAAGTTTGAATTTTCTTCCTGCCAACACATCTTCATTGTCACAAAATTACTTCTGGCTATCTCTATCCTTCTTCCAACTTCTGCATCACATCTACCATCTTCTGTTATCATTTGTCCAGATTAGGCAAACTGATTTACTTAGTCCAGAGTGACACCTCTTCAATTTCCAAAATCCATTTAAATGTTTGCTCTGTTTTCTTCCAAAGCAGTCCATTTTGGGACAAAAGAAAAGAAAGCTTGCACACAATTAATGGAAATTTTTCAGAGAATACAAGTGAACAGAGAGATTTAGGAGCTTAACTAGAAAATAGCAGATTATGAGGATATCTAACAGACTTTTTAAATTGGTTTGAGAAGTTTGATGGTCAGTGATGTTGGCCACAGTTTAAAACAGACAGGATGTGAAATATGGAAGCTGTTTTTTGAGAGGGTTGATCGAACACATTGTTAACTAAGCATTTGAGGCAGAGAACAGTGTTTCTTTTACGGGAGAATTGAGCCATACATTAGCAGCTGTAAAGGATACAGTGTTACGGAGGAAGAAAGAGACAGCAAGGTTAGTTTTGGTTTGTTCCAATAAGGAACTGTCATAGGTGTGATGAACTTAATGATTTCCTGCTGTGCTGCTCTCTGAACTATGGTTCTTTGACTGCTACAGAATGAAAGAATCATGAAAACTGCCATGGTAACAGTCATTGGAATGCATAACTCTGTTACTATGGTTGCAGTTGGGTAGAGTACCAATTGTGTTACTAGACTCAAGACCTAAGCTTAAAAATAAACAAGTAAAATGAATGTTCAAATCCCACTGTAAATTTGAATTCAATTCTAAAAATCTGCAAATAAAGCTTCTGGCAAAAATGGCCATGAAGCTCTTGTTGGGTTGTCATAAAAATCCAAACGGTTCATGAATGGTTTTGCTGAAAGAAAACATTCTATTGTTATCCATTTTGGCCCTGTGACTCCAGTCCCATACAAACCTGTCTGACCTCTAAAATGAGCTAATTAATCATTCGGACCAACTAGAAATGGCCATTAAGTGCAACCTTTGCTAATTGTAACAGGTATATATTGCAAATCTATGCATTGCAAAAGGACTATAAAAATGGACTAATTATTCCAAGAATCTTTAGACATTAATGAAAAACCATAATGAACTACTCACAATGGATATTCGTCCAATGCTGAATATCTGTCATGAAACTGTTGTGGAGCTTGACCCCTGACTTGTAACCAGCTGGGTGATATGCTCAGTTGCAGTGGATCTTTTATGTGACCAGACTACGCCAATTACCGAAAGAACTGAGGATGCTGTAAATCAGGAGCAAAAACAAAGTTGCTGGAAAAGCTCAGCAGGTCTGGCAGCACCCGTGAAGGAAAAAACAGAGTTAATGTTTCGGGGCTGGTGACCCTTCCTCCACACTGATGGTGGCTGGGAAAACATCAGTTTATATGCAGAAAAAAGTGGAGGGGGATGGGTTAGGAAGTAAATGATAGGATAGAGCCCAAAGAGAGAGAAGAGCAGTTGGACAGACAAACAGTTGATAACGATCAGTCTGGGAGGGTGAATGGTTGTTAATGGGGTCTATTAGTGACTAACAACAGGTGGCGTGTAATGGCAGGCTATGTTGTCTCCGAAAAGAGAATTTTCTTCCTTCATGGCCTCTTGAACTCAGGGGCTTTGCCCAGATCATTCGCCTAGGTTTCCTTCAGCTTTTGACTCACTCGGCTCCTACTTCTCAGCTTTCTAGCCACCATCAGTGGTTTTGCTCTGTACTATTCATGGTCCCGGCTCTTTATGTTGACCCACTTGTTTGGAACTCTGCTCCAACTGCTGGCTGATACGATGCCCTTCCCACTCTCACTCCATGAGGCCTCCCTGGCTCAGCGGTACTGCCAGTCGATCAGGCCAGGTACCCATCAGTTGCACGTCTGCTCCAATTCCCCTTCCAGGTTCTCTAGCTAACATCAGGAGCTTCCTACTCAAATCCTGACCTTCTGCTCCTTTTGCCATTGTCCATTGTCCATGGCCTGTCGATCCACTTGTCTAGCTTGTCAAAGACACTGCTCCTTTGCAGAAAGGACCCAAAGAAACAAATGTGCTCTCCCTGACCATTGTCACCTTCTGTCAGAGGCTCAGCTGCTCAGTGATGTCCACACCCTCAGAATTACTTTGGAAAATAAGAAACTACATATGATCTTTCAGGGCCTGAACAGTAGAACAATGGGACTTGAAGCAAATAGAACGACTTGACTGCAGCCAGAAATGTTACCACCTTTGTTGCTGAATGCTTTTTGATGGGAAACATCAATGAGGTCACTGACCCTGACAAATAATCCACTGTTTCCTGTAGGTTTAGAGACATTAAGGAGATCTTTGACAGCTTGGAAGGGAGTTATGACAATAAAAGTTCACAAAATAGTAACCTTTACAGCTAAAGCCTCGTCCAAGCCACACACCACCGTCTAGTAGCCAGTCTGCAATCCTAGCTGTAGAAACATGAAAACTCTTTAATGACATGGGAAAATAGGAACAAGAGTAGGCTATTCAGTCCCTTGAGACTGCCCCACCCTTCAATACTATCATAACTAATCCAATATTTCAATGCTTTTTACTCAACCCATCCCATATCCCTGTATACCACTGGTAATCAGAAATCCATCAATCTCTATCTTAAACACATTCAAAGACTGAGTTTCCACTGTCTTCTGTGTTAGAGAATTCCAATGGTTTACAACCCTCTAGGTAAAATAATTTCTCCTCATTTCAGACTGTAGAGACATCCCCTTGTTTTTAAACTGTGCCCTCCAGCTTAAGACGTCCCACCCAGGGGGGTGGGGGTGGAGGGGGGAGTGGGTGGTGCGGGAACTTACCTGCATCTGCTTCCTGTCTGTCCCTTTAAGTATTTTGTAGGGTTTTTTCTTTGAAAATCTAGAGACTGGCCCAGTTTGCCCAATTTCTCGTCGTAGGAACAAACCTGGTAAACATTTATTGCAATCTCTCTGCAATCTATCTTTCCTGAGATAAGGAGATAAGGAGACCAAATTTGTTACCACCACAGTGCTGGGAACATTTTGGCTCAGGTTTTCTAAATTATGATAAGAGGTTTCCTTTCCTGTCACAGTCAGATGAGGAAAGATAGGAAAGGTCCCCTCTTCCCATTCTTTGTTTGACTGCAACAGATTTTTGTAAAAAGGATATGCTTGTCAATCCAATGAACACTTAACTATTTATACACTGTGATTGAAAAAGACACACACGGACCCTTTTCCTTCAATTTTAGAAAAAGCAACTGAAAATAACCCAGAGTCAATACAGTGTGGAGCTAGAGGAACACAGCTAGTCAGACAGCATTTGAGGAGCAGAAAAGTCAACGTTTCGGGTCAGGGCCCTTCATCAGGACTGGGGGCGGGAAAGGGAGCTCAGAAATAAAGAAAGAAATGGGGTGGGGCTGGGGGAAAGGTAGGTGGGATTGTGACATTGGAGGAGGCCCAGCATGGACATGTCGCTAAGGGAGTGGGTGGGAGAGTTGAAATGGCTGGCAACCAGAAGATATTGTTGATTGTGGCATACGGAGCGCAGGTGCCATGTCCATCCTGGGCCTCCTCCAATGTCACAATAAGGCCACATGAAAACTGGAGGAACAACACTATATTCCACCTCAAGACCTTACAGCCCAATGGCCTCAACATAGAGTTCACCAGTTTCAAAATCTTCCCAGCCCCCGGCCTCATTCGATGTCCAGCCCTCCCTCTCATCCCCACCTCCTTGACCTATCACTACCTGTCCATCTTCCTTCTCACCTATCCATTCCACCCTTCCCACTGACCAATCTCCATTGCATCTACCTATTACCATCCCACCTACCTTTCCCCAAACCCACTAGCCCCCCCATTTATTTCTGAGCCCATTTCCCCCTCTCCAGTCCTGATGAAGGGTCCTGACCTGAAACATCAACCTTCTTGTTCCTCTGATGTGGCCTGACCTGCTGTGTTCCTCCAGCTCCACACTGTATCGATGCTGACTTCCAGCATCTGCAGTTCTTGCTATCACCTAGTTGCTGAAAATAACTCAGTCTTGGTCCAGTTTAATTAATGAAATAGAAACATTCCAACATCAATATACATAAATGCATACAACTATGGAGAATTGCTGACTTAGAGTCATAGAGTCATGCAGCACGGAAACAGACCCTCCAGTTCAACCAGTCCGTGCTGAAAATGATCCCAAACTGAACTAGTCCCACCTACCTGCGCTTGAACAATATATCTCCAAACCTTTCCTATTCATGTACTTATGTAAATGTCTTTGAAGCATTGTAACGTACCCACATCTACCACTTCCTCAGGAAGTTCATTCTACACAAGAACCACCCTCCAAACCCCTTGAAATAAGAGCCAACATTCCATTAGTCTTCCTGATTTCCCCCTGCACCTGTGTGCTAGCTTTCTGTGTTTCATGTACAAGTATCCCCCAGTCCCTTTGTGTTGCAGCTTTCTGTAGCTTTTTCTATTTTGGTCTCCCTTCCAAAATGAACAATTTCATATTTTCCCACATGGACTCCATTTGCTAATGTTTTGCCCACTTACTTAACCTATCAATATCTCTCTGGAAATTGTTTTTATCCCTCCTGCAATTTGCCTTTCCACCTATTTTTGTGTCATCTATGAATTTGTCAATAGTACACTCACTATCTTGCCCCAAGCCATTCATAAATATTGTAAAAAATTGTGGTTCCAGCACTGATCCTTCATGCAAGAACTTAATGAGCACTGTTGCCACCTTGAAGTCCTGATTTTCCCTGTATTCTTGCAGAAGCCGGGGATGAATGCTTTTCTGAAGCCTCTTGGAACAAATTTGAGGACCGCTGGCTTAAGAAGTCAAGGAAAGGGGTTGTAGTTTTCAGAGAGGGACGGTATCTAGTTATTGGTGGTTTATGAGTATCTGCCATTGACCTCCCAGTTACTCTTGGCCAGATTCCAACATGTTTTTGTTTTCCCTTTGAGTTTGTAGAAGGTGGTTCAAAGCCAATTTGAGGGAGGATCAAGCGATCTTGAGAGTGGAGGAAGATGGACAGCACTTGTAGGGACCCCATCAGCAGTTGACTATTCTTGTCACAGGTCGTTAAGCAGCTAGGTGAATGGCCATTTCTTCCACATGGCTGTATAAAAAGTGCAAGGCCGCTTTATACAAGTTTTAATGCTTGCACGGAGGCCCAGTGTGATCGTTGTTCTTCCACAGTGTTGTTTTTGTGTTCCGCACAAGCCATCATGGTTGTTGAAGTCATGTTTGGGTGTGTTGCAGACTGGATTGGGCCACAGGTCATTCTTCGGCTTGTAAACATCTGTGACAGTCATTGTAACTAATTTGATGGAGATGGAGGTGGGATATACCTACTAATGACAGCGTGGTATATGGGAATATAACACTGAGGGAGATGATCAGCCATGATCTATAATGCAGAGCAGTCTAGAAGTGTTGAATGGCCTCAGCTGTGGTTATGTTCCCATTAGCTGATTTTTATGTCTTTGATGAGGCTTTCCTTATTGTAGGTGCCTTTGGCTACATGCTGTTTTATCACTACAATGGGTTGGCACTCAGGAATATGGACTCAATAGCTGGGCTGCTCCACCCTGTGCATTTCTTGCGGAATGACTATGTCCACATTCCTGTCAGAAAGTTATTTTGGTAGTAGCTTGAGTTTTGCCCAGGAGAGGTCTTCAACATTGAGCTGGTGTATTCTTGACTCTGGTTCTCTTTCTCAGCTTTGTTATCCATTAGAGAATCCACTTTTTATTGTTTTTTTACTGTCTGGACCAGGAGCCCAATTGGCCAGTGTTTGGTCACTTTCTTGACAGGATTTTTTTGCAGATTTTCATTTTGCAGAACTTACTTTAACAGGATAACCATGTGAAGGTTGTTGTCTCCTTCCACTATCTTTTTGAATAAGCAAAAATGTCCTGTAAGAATACTGCATAAGGCAAGGACAGACTTTGGAAATGTGTGCACCCAGAAACCATTGTCTTCAAGTACAGACTTGATGGGTCGATGGGCCTCTTCTGTATTGTATGATTCTAAGTACTAGCAAGGAGCTGAAAATATGGAAAAGGACTTAAGAAATTTCAGCAAGAAGTATTTTTAAAATGTAACATGTACATTTATAGGCAAGTTCATGTGCTTTTTAAAGAATCATCAATTTTTAATACATTCATTACACTACATATCTAATTTATAGAAAGGTAATGAGAAAGCCCAAATTTGGAGTGTGATAAAATACTTGCCATTCATCTGGAACAGTTCAGTCACAACAGCTCTCAAGAAGGTTGATGGCATGTGGAACAGAGCAGTCGATCAGCATCTTATTGCTAATCTCAGTAGCTATCTAATTATCACAAGCATACTATAGCTGAGTCTGCACAATCTACAGGATGAACTGCTCATGTGGAACATAAATGCTGGTACAGACCAGTCTGGCCGGTGCTGACAGTCTTAAAATACGATGCAACTCACCAAGGTTACTTCAGAGGCTCGTCTGTCCCCTTCAACCCCCACCAGTAAGAGGACAAAGGCAGTAGTATCATGGGATTACGGATCAAAATCCGACATTGTCCTGCCTTGGACACACAATGCTATTCCTTCATCAGAGTTAATATCCTGGAAATCCCAAAGCATGACCATTACAGGAAGTGCAGTTGTTCACAGAGAATGAGCTCCCAATTCCTTCTTGAGACATCTTGAGATGGCAATACATGTCAGAGGCCACCCGAAGCCTGAGAACAATTTTCTACAATGGAAGAATAAATGGTGATACTAATGAAAGGATTTGCCTAGCCAATTAATTTAAACATTTCTGCAATGGTCACATTTCAATGTTAACCAGGGACCCTGTCTGACCTCTCAGGTGAACATAAAAGATGCTGTGATAATATTTGAAGGAGAGCAGGGTAGTTCTCCCCTGTGTCCTTGCCAATATTTATCACGAAATCAATCTCACTAAAATATATTAGCTCATCATGTATCTCATTGGTGGTTGTGAGGCCTTGCTACGTGCAACATTGCCACTGTATTTAAAATAAATACAGGGGAGGTGACGGCCTAGTGGTATTATCGCTGGACTGTTAATCCAGAGGCCCAGATAATGTTCTGGGGACCTGGATTTGAATCCTGCCACAGCAGATGGTGGAATTTGAATTCAGTAAATGTCTGTAATTAAGAATCTAATGACTGTAAATCCATTGTTGGGGAAAAACCCCTCTAGTTCACTAATGCCCTTTAGGAAAGGAAAATGCCATACTTACCTGGCGTGACCTACATGTGACTCCAGACCCACAGCAATGTGGTTCATTCTTAACTTCCCTCTGGGTCATTAGAGATGGACAATAAATGCTGCCTAGCCAGCGATGCCCTCATCCTGTGAATGAATAATAACAGAGGGTCAGGCAGCTTCCATGTAGAGAGAGCAAGCTCGTGTTTCGAGTCTAGATGACTCTTCTTCAGACTGTTGTGAAATGTGGGGAGGGCAGTGTTCATGCTATGGTTGGGGGATGGGCAGTGGAATGTGGCAGGAGAAAGGGCATTGATAGTGCAGATTAAGTGATTGGAACATGAGAATGGCAGAACAATGGTGCGTCTAACTGCCAGACAGGAATGAACAGATACTCCCATGTGTGGGGAGAGGACATGGTGACAGAGAATTCGCTGAGAAAGTAAACACAACTGTGAAAGCGAGATTTCTCACATTTCGATCACTTAATCTGCACTATCTACACCCTTTCTCCCACAACACTCCACCTCCCCCCCACCATTACATAAATGCTGCCCCATCTGCACATCACATCAGCTCTGATGAAGAGTCATCTAGACTCAAAACGTTAGCTTGCTTTCTCCATGGATGCTGCCTGATCTGCTGTGATCTCCAGCACTTGTTATTTTCAGTACAGATTCCAGCATCTGCAGTAACTTGCTCCTACACTGCCACTATGGCTACATTAGCTCCACCTCATTAGCTGTAAGATGTTTGGGATGTTCTGAGCTTGTGAAAGGTGCTATATAAATGCAAGTTCTTTGTTCACATCTTATGCTATCAATCATGGACAAATTTCTTCCCACGGCATGGATGCTTTCTCTAGCGCCTTGTGATCCTTCTATAATCTCTGTCAGGGCTTCCCAGAAATCAGGATTTGAAAATTAAACAAGCAGAACTGGATACTTACAGCAGAGATGGGACTGGGTTTAATTTCCTAAAGCCAATGCACCTTTATTTCCAACTTTGCTGTGCACCTTTGGGTGGATGAGTCAAGTATAGCTCAATAAACAAAGGTTTCTCATTGCACAATGAAGTATTTGGGGAGCCTGTAATCCAATCTGCCAGGAGTTATTCACGTAATCAAGTCAGGGTGTTGATGAAAGGGTAAACACTTCAGTGCTAGATCCACTGTCACAGTTCAAACAGACAAAAGAATTCCTCACGGAAATAATAGGGAGCTCAAAGAAGTGCTAGGACTGCCTAGTGTAGGAAGAAAATTACACAGTCAGATTCTACCTTCAGGCAAGAGGAACTGAATTGCTGATTTTGCTGCTCAAATCACCAAGTATTGTCCTAAAAACATATCAACTGCTGCACCCATTTCTCCTCTGACACTCCAACCCCACAACCCCAATCTCCCTCATTCCTCACCCCCACAACATTTTATTTATCACTCATTCACTGTCAAACCTGAAGAAGAACTGCACCGAACACTGAAATATGTAGCCTTTTATCAGCTTAATCTTTGCAATCTAGTGCTATACTTTTGTGAAGCTTCCACAGGCGGGGGATGGAGGTTGAGGGGGGCAATATATTCTGCTGTGTATGGAGCCCAATCATCGGTACACCTCAATACTCACACACATGTCCTCACATCAGATAGGTCACAGGATCCTTAGTCCATTGGGGCTGGGAGGAGCCTTCTGAGCACTGCCTTTCTCATATCAGCTCCCTACCAAATGAGAGATAGTAGGAACTGCAGATGCTGGAGAATCCGAGACAACAAGGTGCAGGGCTGGATGAACACAGCAGGCCAA
>NC_063332.1:164583187-164610503 GCF_021869965.1 Rhincodon typus
GTAAAGCAAAATGACTCAAATTGAGCAGATTATGGTGTGGTGATAACGTCACTGGGCTAGTAATTCCGAAGCCCAGGCTAATACCCTGTGCCCCTGGGTTTAAATCTCACCACAGCAGCTGATATAAGTTAGTTTAATTACTAAACCTGAATCTGAAAGCTAACCTCAGTTAAGTTGACCATCGATCATTGTAACAACTTATTTGGTTCACTGATGTTCCTCGGGGAGAGATCTGACCTCTGTACCCGGTCTGGCCTACTCATTACACCAGCCCTGCTGCAACGTCGCTGACTCTCAACTGGTCTCTGAAATAGCCCAAGTAAAGTCACTCAGCTCAAGGCCAATGAAGTTTTTTTTTAGATTATTCAATCGTGGGACATGGGCATCACAAGCTGGGCCAGCATTTATTGTCCCTAGTTGCCCTTGAGAAGTTGTACGCGAGTTGCCTTCTTGAACCGTTGCAATCTATGTGCAGTAGGTTGATCCACAATGCCCTCAGGAAGGCAATTCCAGAATGCTGACCCAGTGATGCTGAAGTGATGGCAATATATTTCCAAGTCAGGATGGTGAGTGGCTGGGAGGGGAGCTTGCAGATGGTGGTGTTCCCATGTATCTGCTGCCCTTGGCCATTAAGGAATGAGATGAGGAGAAATATCTTCACCCAGGGAGTGGTGAGCCTGTGGAATTCTCTGCCACAGAAAATGGTTGAGGCCAAAACGTTTAGGTTTTCAGGAAGGAGTTAGATATAGTTCTCAGGGCTAAAGAAGTCAAAGGGTAGGGTGGGAAAGCAGGAAGTGGACATATTAGCCATGATCACATTGAACAGCAAAGTAGGCTTGAAGGGAAAAATGCTCCATTATGTTTCTAAACTTCCTAACAGAGTGATGGAGGCAAAAGTGTCAGAGTAGCGACACAATCAAATTATATAATGTTAGTTTCTTGCTGGATGGATAAATCTAGATGTCCTCCCCTTTGCTGATTATCTTGTATCTGATAGTCTATTGTGAATTACTTTGAAGTATGATCACAGTGAGATGACAAACATGTCAGGCCTTTTTGCATGTGGCAAGTTCGCAAACAGCACTGAGAAATGAATGACAAATTGACCTAATTTTGGTGCTGGTGAAGGTAACAATCATTATCATAGAATCCCTACAATGTGGAAGCAGGCCCTTCAGCCCAACAAGTCCACATCGATTCTCAGAGCATCCCACCCAGACCCATCCCCTGTAACCCACCTAATCTACACATCCCTGAGCACTATGGGCAATTTAGCATGGCCAATCCACCTAGCCTGCACATCTTTGAACTGTGGGAGGAAACCAGAGCAAACTCACACAGATACGGGGAGAATGTGCAAACTCCACACAGACAGTCACCCAAGGGTGAGATTGAACCCAGGTCCCTGGTGCTGTGAGGCAGCAGTGCTAACCACTGTGCCACCGTGCTGCCAAAAGACCCCTTTGCTGTGATATAGAAAACATCAAATCTGGAAGTCTAATTAATTAATCAATAAAGCTCAGTTACTTTCTAGCCCAAAATCTTTACATCCAAACAGCTGCATTCAACTTAAGGCTGCACTGACCTGCCAGTCTGAATTTATAGGTTCAAGTCTCAAGAAATGCCTATTTTTCAAACGGTACTTCTCTAGAAGAGTAGCAGCCTTAAAATGTTGCTGTTTAAAGCACACTGTGCAAGGACGGAAACCAATTTCAAGGCTGCTATCGTAATTTCATTGAAAATGTTTGCTAGGAAAGCCTTGAACTTTGCTTCTTTTTGCATTTTTTTGAGTCAAAATGCACATTATTGGTGCTTGTCTTTTTTTTAACAGAATATTTCAGCCTCTTCAAAAAAAATTCTTGAATTTGTAAACCGAATGCGTTGTGAATGGGAATCAAATTCAATGAGAACCTCTCACTATCTCACCGTCCTTTCTGCATCTTGCTACGATCCCAGCTAAT
The DNA here is from genome assembly GCF_021869965.1 of Rhincodon typus. NCBI lineage: Eukaryota > Metazoa > Chordata > Chondrichthyes > Orectolobiformes > Rhincodontidae > Rhincodon > Rhincodon typus. The sequence goes on from NC_063332.1 coordinate 164,585,149, forward strand.
GTTATTATTGGACCAATCAAATTGCAGATTGAAGTCCAGCTTGACAGACCATGTTTTTGATTTGAGGTAGTGAAACATAAACATGCAAAGTTGCAGATTTGGTTTTACCAGTAAAACAGAAATTTATTACAGCAAAATTAAGATAAAATAGAATAAACCAAACTATTTACATATATTTTGTATACACCCATGACCACTACTACCTAGAAGGACACGAGCAACAGATACATGGGAACACCACCATCTGCAAGTTCCTCTCCACGCCTCTCACCATCCTGACTTGGAAATATATCACCATTCCTTCACTGTCACTGGGTCAAAAACCTGGAATTCTCTCCATTACAGCATTGTGAGTCTACCTTCAGTGGTTCAAGAAGGCAACTCACCATAAATTTCTCCACAGCAACTAGAGATGGGTAATAAATGCTGGCCCAGCTAGTGACACCCACCTCCCACGAGTGAATAAAAGAAAACATTTTAAAATCTTTGAAACATCTGATATAATATCATTAATTCCAAGAATACTCCTCTACAGTACTCACACCAGAGGTAGTCTTCTTGTCTTTCACATCTTTAGGGCTTAATTTAACTGTGACTTTGATTCCAAAAGTCTTGAGAAGCTGATGCATAACTGAACATAAACTTTCCCATCCTCATGTATTTACAATTGAACTTGATGTGTTTGACCTATTCTACTACTTTTAAATAGTGTGCAGCCTTTGAGAGAATATACATTTGTGAGAGTGTGCATTGAATCCTAGACTCGCGCAGCATGGATACAGACCCTTTGGTCCAACTACTCCACACCGCCCAAACTAAACTAGTCCCACTTGCCTGCATTTGGCCCATATCCCTCCAAACCTTTTTTATTCATATACTTATTCAAATGTCTTTTAAATGTTATAATTGTACCTGCATCTACCATTCCTCTGGCAATTCATTCCTCTCATCAACCACTCTGTGTAAACAAAAAAAGTTGCCCCTCAAGTCCTCTTTAAAGCTTTCTCCTCTCACCTTAAAAATATGTCCACTAGTTGTTCACTCCCCCACCCTAGGGAAAAGATCCTAGGGAAAGGTCAGCCCTCAACCTCCTACACTCCAGTGTAAGAAGTCCCAGCCTATTTTTATAACTCAAACCCCCCATTGCCTGCAACATCCTGGTAAATCATTTCTGAATCCTCTCCAATTTAACAATATCCTTCCTATAGCAGAGGGACCAGATCTGCACACAGACTACACTTCCTCTCACCCAACTTCCTGCAAGAATGCAATACGCTACTCTCAATTCCTCCGCCTCCGCCGCATCTGCTCCCAAGATGAGGCGTTCCACTTCCGAACATCCCCGATGTCCTCGTATTTCAAGGACTGCAACTTCCGCTCCCTTCAGTGGTCAAAAACACTCTCGACTGCATCTCTTGCGTTTCCCACACCTCAGCCCTCACACCCTCTCCCCACAATAAAAACAAAGACAGAATCCCCCTTGTCCTCCTGTATCACCCCACTAACCTCCGGATTCAACGCATCATTCTCCGCCACTTCTGCCACCTGCAATCTGACCCCACAACAAAGGATGTATTTCCCTCCCCACCCCTATCTGCCTTCCGGAGGGACCGTTCTCTCTGCGACTCCCTCGTCCGCTCCACACTCCCCTCTAGCCCCACCACCTCTGGCACCTTTCCCTCCATCTTCCCTCCAGGAAGTGCTACACCTGCCCCTGCACCTCCCCCCTCACCCCCATCCCAGGACCCAAAAAAACCTTCCATGTCAGACAGATGTTCACCTGCACATCTGCTGTTCCCGATGTGGCCTCCTCTACATCGGTGAGACCAAGCGGAGGTTTGGAGACCGCTTTGTGTAACACCTGCACTCGGTTCGTGACATATGACAATACCTCCCAGTTGCGAACCACTTCAACTCCCCCTCTCACTCCCTGGACAACATGTCCATTCTGGGCCTCCTCCAGTGTCACAACGATGCCACCTGGAAACTGGAGGAGCAGCACCTCATATTCCGCCTTGGGAGCCTACAGCCCAATGGTCTCAATGTGGACTTTACGAGCTTCGAAATCTGCCCATCCCCGGCCTCATCCCGTGACCAACCCTCCCTCTCATCCCCGCCTCCTTGCCCTGTCCGTCTTCTCTCCCACCTATCCGCCCCTCCCACCTCACTGACCAACCCCCACCTCTACATACCTGCACTCACCGATCACCATCCCACCTACCTTCCCCAGCCCCACCCCTCCTTTCTCTATTTATTTCAGAGCCCCCTTCCCCCCCCCACCCCCCTATTTCTGAAGAAGGGTCCCTACCCGAAACGTTAGCTTTCCTGCTCCTCTGATGCTGCCCAGCCTGCTGTGTTCATCCAGCTCCACACTATGTTATCTCTGACTCCAGCATCGGCAGTTCTTACTGTTTCTGCACACAGTCCTTTATGTATTGATGTGGGGTGTGTAATGGTAATTAAAGCCCTGGCTCCCCATCTTAAAAAATGATAAACATTCCTAAATACCCACATTACAAGAGGGATTTACTGTTTTTTTGGCAACATAGTTTGGTTCTGTTGGTGTGGAGTTCATATTGAATGTATTGGGAAGCAGTTTAGTCATGTTGTCCAATTTCTGGGGCTGTTGATTAGCTAGTTTTCCACCAACTCCTCCCAGCAAGTTACCCTTTGCGTGGGCAGCTAGGGCAAGCCTTGGGACCAAACCATAACTACACAGGCTGATTTTGGGTGTCCAATAAATTGGGAGCATCTGAGTGCACAGCAATATGTTACCTTGATAATGGATTGCAGAGTTTCCCGAGAGTTCTGTGTAACTTCCTTTCAGAAGGACCTGCCATAATGGATGCTGCTTACACCAGATACTTCCATCTACACAGCAGGGTTAACAAAGACTGCAACTACTGGTTCTGTGCAATTAACTACTTTTTAATGCTGTCCTGCAATTTCTAGGGTCTAATTGCATTTATCTATTGTCCAGCTCTAATAAAATTAATCTCAGTGACTGCAATGCTGCTAATGGATAATAAAATCTGTCCAATAGCTCCAGCCATATTGCACACGGCAAAAGTGATGGAAGATTGACATATGAGATGTCTCAAGCAATTGCCTTATTGATGGTCTATTGACCGAGTCTTCCAAAATCATCCTCACAGGAAAAATTTACTCGCGGTTCCAGTTAATGAGATTCTGCCCATTTCCAGATCAGCTTTTCAATTCTGTCGGTTCCGAGACTTGGGCTGGAAGCTCAATGACCGAATGCGCGTTGGAGATACGTTATTTTCTGTATATTAATGCTGACCTGATACTGGTTTAGACATAGCGGCTGAGGGAATCTGGGGAAGGAGTGTCACTGCATTCAGCTACACATTTTTAAGCTTTCATTGCATGTCATGGAGTGGAATAAGAGGCCACGTGTGTGTCAGCATTGTCAAACCAACTTCAGAGCTGCTTTTGTGAAACTGTGTGCAGGAGTTATATCACTGAGTGACTGGAAATTGAATTAAAGATAAACCTGCACTGATACGGGCTTTTCACAACCCTCAGCTTTCCAACCAATTAAGTACTTTGGAAGTTTAGTCACTTCTGTGATATAGACAATTTGCCCCACAAACAACCAATCAGTTGGCTTGTTTTGGTGATGTGTTACCTGTTTTGTATAAGGGAATGGTCCTGAAGGGGTTAATGCTCGTGTTTCATTGTGAGACATCAGTAGACTGGGTACAGTGAAAGAGTCAAAGAGTTCTACTCTAGCCTTCAGAGGGAGCACATGTACCTGTACCAGCTCCCTATGGTCCTAGTGATGCTGCATAACATCATTCAATAAACCTCCTCCTTTTCTAAGAATAGTGCCTCTTCTGTAAATTGTCTACAGTAGTGTTAAGGATACACCAATCACTACATAGGCTAAGATAACAGGAGAATTGTTGGTAGCAAACTACCTCAAAAATCCTTATCCACATACCACATGATACTGGGAAAGTAAAACATTGTGCATTATTTTTGACCAGGGAGCTGGAATTCTAACACCTACCTGAGAGAGCAGACGGAGCTTCAGTTAAGAAAATGTTTCTGACAGTGCAGAACTCACTCAGCACTGAGTGTAGGTCACTCTCGTCGCACTTGAACCTACAACCTTCTGCTTCAGAGGAAAGAGTGTTACTAAATGCATAATGCCAATGATCTAATCTCCATTACTGTGCAGAGAGCAGCCCTGAGCTTGTGCAGCCTGTCCATTTAGACAGCTGGGATAGAAAGCATTTATGTCCATCTGTTTCTTCTGAACGGAGGTGAATATATTCCAGCTCCTCACTTGTTCCCACCTGCTGCCCTTCCCATTTATCAGGAGGGAATCAACATGGATTATCCGCTGCCACTATTTCTGAAATTCGCAATGAAACCAAGTTGGATGTTGAAACCAGCCAATACATTCTTGCTCCTGTGCGCCATGTCCCTCTGACCCTAAGGCTTTCTTTGTCTGGAAGTACCAGTAAGAGTACAGGAATTGCTGGAGAAACTCAGCAGATCTGGCAGCATCTGTGGGAAGAAAGTTGAGTTAACGTTTCAAGTCCAGTGACTCTTCATTAGAACTGATAGCAGCTTTGAAAATTTGGTATTTGCACTGAAGACAAGACTGGAGGATGCGGTGGGGGAAGAGAGAGGTAAGTGGGTAGGTGGAGATGGAGATAGAGCCGGGAGAGAGAGAGAGAGAGAAAAGGAGAGATATATGAAGGGGATAGGTAAATGAGTGGAATATGGATGGCAGCTCAGGAGAGCAGAGAAGCTGACAGTAGCAGAGAATGAGAGGTCTCTGCTGAAAGCATCCCATGTAATGCGATAATGGGCCTGAGAGTGGTTGAGGATGGGTTGGCTGTGGCACATGTAACCCATGTCCGAACAGGACTGGGAGTGGGGCGGATAAAAAACATGGAAGGATGGAATTAGGCTGTAAAGGTATTCAACTCAATGTTGAGTCGTAGAGGCTACAGGGTCCCCAAGTAGAAAATAAGATGTTGCTCTTCGAGCGTGTGCTGAGGCTCACTGAAACACTTGTCTGTAAAAATGATCCCAAGCTTCCAATCACCTGCAACTTCAACACACCACCGTGTTCCCACGCCAACATCTCTGTCTCAGGCCTGCTGCAGTGTTCCAGTGATCCTCAGTGCAAGCTCCAAGTGGCCTAAAAATAATGTTGCTGTCTTCAGTGGGCATCATTTGCCCTGTTAACCTTTTGGCCAGCACTTTTGGTCGAAGTTCCCTTTCAGAGATGGGAACCCCACTAAGAGCCTGGGCTGCACATACACAAAGCCTCTGACTGAGTATCAGGCTCACACTCTTGTTGTAATCTTGCTTGACAGCCAAAGCATGGAGAATTCTGCTGACTGACTGTCACACATGTACCAACACAGTCGAGTCAGACAAGATCAGCTTGGGACAAATTTCCAGCGAAACATCCCTGAGCTACAGCTCAAGATGGTCTCCCCAGCTCACTATGTGCCATCCTGACTTGGTACCTAACCTGTCATGCAGGTGATCCAGGATACCCCTCCAATACACTGTCACTGCTGATCACCACCACCATGGGCTTAACCTGATACTTCACCGTGGTAGTGGTTAGTGGATGATGAGTATTGTTTTCCCCTCCCCCCTCCCCCACCACCGCCACACACACCCCACCCTAATCCTACAGCCAAGCCTGGTCTTCAGTTGTTTTGGACTTTCCCTGCCATTGGGTCTATCCTCGCTCTGCTGGGTCCATGTGGTGGTGTGCAACCACACCACATTAAAAGAATCTATGTGCTGCCATCTGCCACACCCACTGCCCAAATGAGGCATCATGACCCTTATGGACAACCCCAACAGTAACAGACCCAAACGCCACACTGCCATCATAGCCTAGGGCCTCTGCAACTACAACATTGACATCACCCCCCTGAGTGAGACATGACTGGCTGGAGAAGGCCAGCTTAAAGAATGAGGGTTGGTTGAACCTTCTCCTGAGCAATAAAGCAGAACAAAAAAGCCATCTCATAGGAACAAGAGGAGGCCATTCAGCGCCTTGAGCCTGTTCTGCTATTAAGTGAGATCATGGCTGATCTGTGGCCTAACTTAGCTTTGGCTCACATCTTGTAATACCATTGCTTAACAAAAATTAACAGTTTAAAATTAACAACTGATCCAGTACCCACTGCTGCTTTGTGGAAGGGAGTTCCAAACATCTTCCACTCTTTGTGCACAGAAGTACTTCCTGTTATTTCTCCCGAGTGGCCTGGCCCTAATTCTCAGTCTGTGCCCCCTAGTTCTAAAATAACCAATGAGTAAAAATTGTTTGTCTTTATCTACCCTGAGTTTTCCTGTTAATGTTTTGAAAACTTCAATTAGATCACCTCTTAACCCTCTACATTCTAGAGAAAACAGGCCTGATTTGTGTAATCTCTCCTCCACTTAGCACCTGAAGTCCAGGTATCATTGTTGTAAACCCATGTCATACTCCCTTCAAGGCTAATCTATCTTTCCTAAGGTGCAGTGCCCAGATCTGCCCACAGTACTCCAAGTGCGGTCTAACCAGGGCTCTGTATAACTGGAGCATAATGTCTGCATCCTTGTACTCCAGTTCTAGAGATTCTCCAGTCTCCATGAGGATCAGGTTTGGTGTGAGGACCAAAACTGATCGAATGTCTCAGTGCGTCTCCTGTTGGGTAAGTGAGCATCTCATGACCCTGTGGCTCACCCTGACCCAGAGGCAGTACGTGACAGCATCAGTGCCTATGTTCCAACACTAGAGGGGACAAAAGAGGCGTTCTGCATCACCCTTGACTAATCACTGTCCCACATCCCCAGAAGAGACGGCTTGATTCTCTTTTTGGTGACTTCAATGCCAGAGTCTGGAGGGACACAAATCTTTGGGAAAGGTGTGTTGGGCAGGGAAGGTGTAGGGAAAACAAACTCGAGCAGAGTCCTCCTCCTGACAAAGTATCCAGAACATGAACTCACCATAGCAACACCCCACTCCGAGCACTGGTAATAGACTACATTGTTTGAGTGTAGGAGTGCGAAGGTGTCTGCATCACAGCACCATGAACCAGAACAGATGGCTGCTGGGCTACTAGCCATTAATCTGATCTACCAAATCCTGGCCCCAAAATCTCTGCCACAAGCAACTCAATGTTGCAGGACTCGAAAAGGAAAGAATGACTGACCCAGGTGGCGATTCACAGCCAACCTGGCAAGGACCAAGAGATAGTAAGAACTGCAGATGCTGGAGTCAGAGATAACACAGTGTCGAGCTGGAGCACCAATGTCCCAGTGCTACAGAGAGCTGACAGCATCTGGTCTACCCTAAAAGGCACCATGGTCAGCATCTGCATGGAAACACTTAGCCTCTCAGCCAGAAAACACTGTTTTGATGAGAATGTTCAGGAGATCCAGGCTCTCTTAGACTGCAAATGCAGTTCAGCCTTTACTTAGACATTTCTTCCAGAGAACCATCAAAACGGGCCCTTGTGAAAATTAGAGAAAACAAGGTGTAGAGCTGGATGAGCACAGCAGGCCAAGCAGCATCAGAGGAGCAGGAAAGCTGACGTTTCGGGCCTAGACCCTTTTCTGAAGAAGCTTGTTATCTCAGATTCTCTAGTATCTGCAGTTCCTACTATCCCTTGTGAAAATTAATTAGTTTTAGTCTTGAGGGTAGATTTTTCAAGCACACATAATGTACTTTGCCAACTGAGCATATATCAGGAAGTCATGAGCCTGCCATTCTGAGTGCTCACAGCAAGATAGGCCCTCCCATTTCTGTAATGTGGCTTGTTTTAATCCTACCAATAAAGAGGAAACTATTACTATTTAAATTTCTGCAAATTGTTGATTACAAAAATAATTCTATATAATGGTTGACACACCAAAGTTGATGTTGTCAATTGTTGATAGAATTAAGAATTTGCAGCTCTGAGGAGAAGAAATTTATCAGGTTGTTCCAGAGCTGTCAGCTCCACCAAAACTCAAGCCAGAGGGAACAAGCCCACAGGCAGTTGAAGGCCGACACGAAACAACAGACCCATGACCTACAGAATAAATGTTAGTTGGAAACCGTGCAGGAGGTTCAGCAACTCGCCAACAGCTACGATGTGTACTGCTTCTTCTGTGCACTCAAAGTTATTTACTGTCCCAGTACCCAGAGACCTACTCCACTGCACACCTAAAACAGAGAGTCACTCACCAAAGGCCGAGAGACAGTGCCTGTTGGGGACAGCACTTTGATGACCTTCTCGAGTAAGATGTAGCCTTCACTGCAAGTGGCCTCGCCACCTTCCTGCGACACGCACCCATCACCAGCTCAGTGCATCCCCAACTCACCATGGGGTCACAAAGTCGTATAGCAGCTGAAAAACAACAAGTCTTGTGTCATAGGTGAAATTCCTGCTGGAGGGCTAAAACATGGCCAAGAGGCAGTGACCAACAGCTGGGAAAGCAGTGCAACAATTTGTGGGATTTGTGAATTATTTGGCAAAGCTCTTGCTTAATTTATTATCGGATTGTGAATGTCTAAGCATGCTTGCCACGAAGGATATGAGGTGGTATTGAGGCACCGAACAAGAAATAGTGTTTCACTAGGTTCTAACAACGTGTGATTGTAATGCCTATGCTGGGGTGGTTATGATGTTTCCTTGCAATGTGATGCCTGTGAGTTGGAACTTAGAGCACCCTTATGCAGGAAGGACAGCTAGTTGCATTGGTATTAAGGGCATTGATGCAAATTAAACAGTGTTCTACAGTATTCAGATTGAGGAGTTCCTGGCTATTGTCTTCTCATGTGAGCATTTTAATCAATTTAATTAATTTTCTGAAGAACGGTCTCGACCCGAAACGTCAGCTTTCCTGCTCCTCTGATGCTGCTTGACCTGCTGTGTTCATCCAGCTCTACACCGTGTTATCTCAGATTCTCCAGCATCGGCAGTTCCTACTATCTCTGTAAGCATTTTAATCAATACCTGTTTTGAAGAGACCAAATGATAGTAGAGGTGACCACAAGCCACTTCCAAGTATCTTCCTTAAATTGCTTCTACCTGCTACAAATAATCTGTGAGGGACATCAATTGCTTTGCAGAAATGTCATGTGGATATAACATAAAAGCAAGGGAAGCGGATGTATTTTGCTAATAAGCTGTTGAGGAAGCGATGTGCTGCAATCCTGCTGGAATTGACTGGAAAAGCCCCAGTGTATTGTACTGTTTTGATGGTGGGTTTTAGAGGACAGATACAATTCTCAGTGTGGTCATATGCTCAAAACCTTTTTAAGGTTCTATTCGGGAAGGGTGCAATATTGGAATTAAAGTGTTTTACGTTGATCTTTGGCTTGATGGACAGAGTGCTTACTTTTCAATGGGTCTCTGCGTTCACTGCCAGCCTAACTTTGGCCATACAGAATGGCTGCGATGTGAGTTTTGGAAATCTTCCATCTGATGGAATCATTTGCCACCATCTCCCTAGTAATCTTGTGAGTGTACACATCACGTTGTATGCTGTGTGGGAGCAGTGGCATGTTGGTCTGCATCGGCAGAAGCTCAGTGATCCCTCACTATGTTAACTCACAGCTGAAACCCAGCTCCTCGGATTCACCATTTTCCAAGATTCTACAAAAAAAAGTATAGAGTCATAGTCATAGAGTCACATAGCACGGAAAAAGACCCTTTGGTCCAACTAGTCCATGACTAATGTAATCCCAAACTAAACCAGTCCCACCTGCCTGCTCCTGGCCCATATCCCTCCAAATCTTTCCTATTCATGTACTTATCCAAATGTCTTTTAAATGTTGTAAGTGAGTCCTCATCCACCGCTTCCTCAGGAAGTTCATTCCACATGAAAACCACTCTTTGTGTAAAAAATTTGCTCCTCATGTCTTTTAAAAATCTCTCTCCTTTCACCTTAAATATGTACCCCTTAGTCTTGAATTCCCCCATCCTAAGAAAAAGACACCTACCGTGAGCCCTGTCTATACCACTCATGATTTTATAAACTTTTATAAAGTCACCTCTCAATCTCCTATGGTCCAGTGAAGAAGGTCCCAGCCTGTCCAACCTTTCTTTATAACTCAAACCTTCCATATCCGGCAATATCCTGGTAAATCTCGTCTGAGCCATCTCCAGCTTAATAACATCCTTTCTATAACTGGGCAACCAGAACTGGGCACAGTATTCCAGAAGAGACCTCACCAACAACCTGTAGAACCTCAAAATGACTTCCTAATTCCTATACTCAAAGACCGAGCAATGAATGGAAGCGTTCCTGTCTTATTTTTAAACTTTCCCCTTTACTTCTATTCAGAGTATTGTTGATCACTAAACATAAGCACTTTAAATAAGAAACTTTGTGCTATTTTGTTAAGTAGATATTCTAGATAATTAGTTTTGGATATGCACCAGATTGCTTAACTGTTCAGGTTTAAATCGCCGAGCTGAGTGATCTGGCTACTGAAGGTGTGTGTGCCAGGACTGAATGATACAAGGCTGTTTAATTTATATAAAACAAGACTTCAACAGTTACTTGCTGAACTTCTACTAATAACTCTTCTATCTAAGCGTGCTGTCTTAATAGACACAGATATAGTTTAGGACATGAAGATAATGTTGCTTGCGCTTAATCTGAGATTACTGCTTCTGCTAATTTAGCAGCAGCATTGAGCCATTTTAAAGCAAATAGGTTAATGAGCCAGCCAGAATAGCAAAGAGAGGAGTTTCAAACAAATATATTAAAGAATCACAAGTTTGAATCCCATGGTACAATACCATGTGAAGGTGTTGAGGTATACCTTTGCATGATGTCAAGGTAAAGTATAGGTCATGCTGTCCATTGCTTAGATTTTTTTTAGCAGTGTAGTATTGGATTACTTTAGCCCAGATAGGCTAGATCAAGTTGATCTAAAACAATGAACTACTGATGCTGGAAATCTGAAACAAAAACAGAAATTGCTGGCGAAACTCAGCAGGTCTGGCAGCATGTGTGAAGAGAAAGCAGAGTTAATGTTTCAAGTCCAGTGACCCTCCATCAGGATGCCAAGAATGAAGGGCCACCACTGGACTCAAAACTTTAACTCTGTTTTGCTCTCCAAAGATGCTGCTAGACCTGATAAGTTTCTGCAGCAGTTTCTATTTTTACAACAGATAAATTCTTAGGAGCCATTAACTTTGAAATGAGATTATGCAAATTTAAAAAAAAGTTGCATTTTAAGAATTCTCGTGCTGTGGGAAAAGAAGTTATACATTTATTAAAAATTGATCTTAATTGCTTTGTTGAGCGTAAGCAGCATGAGAAATCTTGGAGACTCAACTGGGACTGATATGAATAGCAGTTTTACTGCCTTGTACATTCTGATCTTTCATACTTCTGATTTATCAGCACCTTTTGGCAGTAGGTATTCACCAATACCTTTGATGTCATTGTAGCAATTTGTTCTAATACTGCCTGCAGGATATATTTGTTTTTTTTTAATTATGGATACAGTGAAAACATTTAAATTAACATTTTTGGCATCAAGGGAACCTCAATCTTGGCCATAACAGCATGTTGCAGACTTTCTGGAATATTATTTGCTTTCTGTTGAAACTTTAATCCAGAGTCAAATTTTAGGCTGCAATTTTCAAACAGAAGTTTACTTTTATGTCCTATTTAACATTTTATGTATTTATTTTGCGCCAATATGATGCCAGATCTAATTGGAAGAGCAGATTCTTCCCTGTCTTATTCACGTTTGGCATGTGCCTGGGATTTATGATCATAGAATCCCTACACTGTGGAAGCAGGCCATTCGGCCCATCGAGTGCACACTGACCCTCCGAAGAGCATTCCATTCAAACCCACCCCATGCCTGTAACCCTGCATTTCCCATGGCTAATCCACCTAGCCTGCACATCTATGGACTGTGTGAGGAAACTGGAGCACCCAGAGGAAACTCACACAGATAAGAGGAGAATGTCTGTGTGGAGTTTGCACAATCACCCGAGGGTGGAATCGAACCTGGGTCTCTGGCACTGTGCGGCACCAGTGCCAACCAATGAGCTACTGTGCCACCCCAGTGGGGCAGTGATTTGTGTGTTAACTTCAGCAAAACCCTACATCAGACACCTCAATGCGCTTTAAACTACTTATTTACTTTTATGTACATCCCTTGAGTTGAAAGTTACTGATCTTCGATTCCTGTCTCAATCATGCTGTGTTTTCTTTGATTATATTCTCTCCACAGTGTCTTTTGTCTCTGGGAGTTGGCTACCAGCAATGACTTGTTTTGATCTGTAGTTTGGCCAGGGAATATGTTTATTTCAGTATAAATTACTTTGAAATGCAGTGGTTGGAAACATTCAACCCACCCACTTTCCATTTAATGTACACTGCCTTGGCGTTTAAACATTTGGAAAACTGGACACGAGGACATTGTTCCATTCATATTTCCTCATTGCAGTGGTTTTCCAAATGAAACCAAAAGCTTGCCTCTTGATCCCTTCAAAGATGGTCTCTTCTTGTATGTTCCAGAAGAGGTGACATTTGGGCTCCTCTGCTCACCACCTCTGTGTCCAATAATGAAATGAATGGACAAACAATTGGAATATGGGACTTCTATGAGGACCAGAGTTCCAAAGTTTAGAAACAAACCCTGAAAGGAAGACAGACAGAATTAGTATTGCCTGATCAATGTTTGCAAAGCAGAAAGCAACGTCGAGGGTTTCTGATTGTAAAGTTGACATGTTTTGTTTCACAGGAGGCCAGGGACACAGGAGACGCAATTGAAATTTCTCAAGCCACGAAATTGACTTTGTGACAAATTGCAGGATAGGTTGGGCAGCAAGAAAAAGATACAGTTCACAGTAGAAAAATATAAAACAATCCTGTTTGGAACGAAGTGCAGGAAACAAATTTTAATTTAAAAACAAAACTTGAATGGATTACTAGAGCAGAGGGCCATTTTTGATTTTTATTTTCCCCCCCTTCATTTTCCATGCTAAACTATCCCAATATAAAATAGCTAATCCTTCCACTCTAAGTTTGGCCTGTATGGAACTGATAATGTAGTGTAAACAGGAGTCAGCTACTCATTCTTAATTCATACAAAAAATGCTGAAAGAAAGACATATGTTTGTGTAATGCCTTTCACGACAACAGGAATTCCCAAGCCAGTGAGAGTGTAATATTGGGTGAGTTGCTCTAAAAGTGTGGTGAGGTCACCTGATTTGACACTCAAGGAGTGTAAGACACATACACAGGCACACGCGCGCACACAGACACATGCACACGCGCGCACCAACAGACACACATGCACTGATTTGTTTTACTTCAAACCAAGAATGTCTAATTGCATTCTTTGGCTTTTCTCCATTTGGCAGTTTAAATAACTCATCCTCTCCAGCTTCCAACCACTAGTTCCGATAACAGAAGTCCTCTGAAGAGGTCAGTTACTGTTTTGAGAGCTGCAAATAACTGAATAATTGCAGGCTGAAAATGATGACACAGATTTGTGTAACTCAGAGAATTTTGATGTCCTCCTCCCTAAACCCCACCCTACCTTTTTGATTTTTGAAATTTAAAAAAATGCACTGCAAATCTTTGCTAGCATTAGTCAAACATAGTTTCTGAGCCAGAGAACTCTTGTTACATTTATCTGCTATCACAGCTTGTGCCTTTAAAGCCATGAATCTAGCAGGTCCATTCCAGGCAATTGGCACCTTGTGCAGTTGGTTTAGGGGTCATTTGGAAGATGATTGTACCTGCCCATAACACTCGGGCTGCAACTCAAGTGCTCAGGTTTTACTTTCTGATGAAAATATTTAATCGGCCTGAAATATCAGGCTGAACTTTAGTTCTAGGATCCTGACCTCAATGCCAGGACTGATTTCTGGGTCAGGATCCTGGAATTGGCTGTGGTGAGAGCCTGGAAGAAATTTTCGAAGAGGAGTCCATATATGCCTCCTTTAGGTAACCTCTCCTGTCTAGGGCGGGGGATGAAGTTTTCTGCAGGTGGAAGGACCAAAAAGGAGCATGTGGGTCTGGGAGACCAAAAACCCCACTGTCAGATGGTGGGCTCTGCCACTGCCTGGAGAAAACCAGGTTAAAACAATCCAGAAGACGTTTGACGAGGTACCTCACAAAAAGTGAAGTTATAAGCTAAGAGTCCATGGTATTGGAGGTAGTATGTTGGCATGGGTGGAGAATTAGCTCATGGACAGGAAACAGCAAGTGGGGAAAAGGGGTTCTTTTTGAGGTTGGCAACCTGTAAACAGTGGAGTTTCACAGGAATCATCACTGGCACTGTGTCTGTTTACAATACATATGCACTAGATTTATATAGGATATCCGGTTGGCATGGATGAATTGGACCAAAGGGTCTGTTTCAGTGCTGTATATCTCTATGACTCTATATTAATGACTTGGAGGAAGGAAGCGAACGTACTGTGGCCACATTTGCAAACAACACAAAAATAGGTGGAAAGGCAGGTTGTGAGATGGATACAGACAGTTTGTAGAGAGCTCTTGATAGGTTAAGAAAGTGGACAAAAAGTTGGCAAATGGAGTATAATGTGGGCAAATGTGAAGTTGTTCATTTTGGAAGGGAGAGCAAAAGAACAGAGCATTATTTAAATAGAGAAAAGCTGCAGAAAGCTGCAACACAAAGGGACTCCGGGGTACTTGTACATGAAACACAGAAAGCTATCACACGGGTACAGGGGATAATCAGGAAGACTAATTGGGGGGTTAAAGGGGGGTTGGAGTATAAGAGTGGGGAAGTCTTACTGCAACTGTACAAGGTGTTGATGAAATCACATTTGGGGAATTTGAGCAGTTTTGGTCCCCTTTTTCTTTCAGGAAATATGTAATTTCATTTGACACATCTGGTGAATCATAGATCATAGAATCCCTACAGTGTGGAAACAGGCCCTTCAGCCCAACAAGTCCACACCAACCCTTGGAGCATCCCACTCAGACCCATCCCCCTATAACCCACACATCCCTGAACACTATGGGCAATTTAGCATGGCCAATCCACCTAACCTGCGCATCTTTGGACTATCGGAGGAAACCGGACCACCCAGAAGAAACCCACGCAGATACGGGGAGAATGTGCAAACTCTGCACATACAGTCGCCTGAGGCTGGAATCGAACCTGGGTCCCTGGCGCTGTGAGGCTGCAGTAACCACTGAGCCACTGTGCCGCCCCCAATGGTGGAATTCTTTGAGGAGTTAACGAGCAAGTTAGAAAATGGAGAGCCAGTGTATGTGATCAATTTGGATTTCTGGAAGGCCTTTGACAAGGTGCCGCACAGGAGGCTGCTAAATAAGAGCGCATATTGTTAAGCCACTGACATGGATAGATGATTTGCTAACTGGCAGGAGGCAGAGAGTGGGTATAAAGGGTCTTTTTCAGAATGACAGCAAGTGACAAGTGTAGTTCTGCAGGGTTTAGTGTTGGGACCACAACTATTCATGTTGGGCGTTGATGATCTGGTTGAAGGAACTGAAGGCATTGTTTCCAAGTTTACAGATGACACAAAGAAGGGTGGAGAGACAGTTAGTGCTGAGAAAGTGGCAGGCTGCAAAAGGACATGGACAAGGTAGGTGAGTGGGCAAAGAAGTTCAGATACAATACAATGTGGGAATGTGTAAGGTTATAAACCTGAATGGGAAAAATGGAGATATAGACTATTTTCTAAATAGGGAAAGACTTCAGAAATCTGAAGTGCAAAGGGACTTGGGAGTCTTCGTTCAGAATTCTCTTAAGGTTAATATGCAGGTTCAGTTGGCAGTTAGAAAGGCGAGTGCAATGTTAGCATTCATGTCCAGAGGGCTAGAATAGAAGAGCAGGGATGTACTGCTGAGGCTGCAAAAGGTGCTGGCCAGACTACATTTGGAATATTGTTGGCAGCTTTGGTCCCGTCTATGAGGAAGGATGTGCTGGCCTTGGAGGGCATTGAAAAGAGGTTCACAAGACTGATCCCAGGGATGAGGGGATTGTCATATGAGAAGCAGTGAGAGATCTGGGTGTGTAGAAGGGTGAGAGGGGATCCGATTGAAACATGCAGAATACTGAGAGGCCTGGATTGAGTGGATGTGGAGAAGATGTTTCCAATAGTAGAAGAAATTCGGATTTGAGGGCACAGTCTCAGGGGTAACCCTTTAGAATTGAGATGAGGAGGAATGTCTTCAGTCAGAAGATGGTGAATCTTTGGAACTCATTGCTGCAGAAGGCTGTGGAGGCCAAGTCATTGAGTCTATTTAAAACAGAGATAGATAAGTCCTTGTTTAGTAAGGGGATCAAGTGTTACAGAGTGAATACAGGAGAAGGGCGGAGCAGGCTCGATAGACTGAATGGCCTAATTCTGCTCTTATGTCTTATGGAGTCAGTTCTGAGAAGGTTCACTAGAGTGATCCCTGGGATGGAGGAATTATCTTATGAGTAAAAGTCTAAATAGTCTGGGACTCTACTCAGTGTAGTTTTGAAGAATGAGAAGTGATCTCATTAAAACATAGGATTCTTTAGGGGCTTGATGGGGGAGTGGTCAAGGCATTTCGAATTGTCACAGCTGATCTTAGGCTGCAATATTTAAGGACAGAGCAAGCTTGCCAAGCCAGTCTACTTCTGTTCTGAGTCCTTATGTTCGTACAGGCATCATTACTAGGAGCCAAATAATTATCTGTGCCTTTGTCTACAAATACATTTTACTTCAGTATGAAAACTGCCTATTTACTCTGTTCCCCTCCATAGAGACTGTGTGGTCTGCTGCATATTGCTGTAATTTGTCTTTTATTTTGTAAAACGTGTGTGTATGAGACATGTATATTATTATGTGTGGGATTAAGACATTAGACAGATTTCTATTCATAGGTTAATTTTGTCTTCATTAATGTTGCTCTTTTTCTATAAGCATTTCTTCTGCTTCTCTCTCTCTCTCCATCTCTGCACCTCCCCTCCCCCTTTCCTGATCATCTTCACACTTTTCTGTTTTCCTCCTTTTCCTTTCGCACCTTCCTTTCACTTTTAACGGGGCATGTGGGTGTGGGGGCGTGGACTGCTACAGCAAGTGGGATGCAGAAACATTGCTGCTATGTAACACAAGTTCCTTCTTATTGTGATTGACGTAACATCAGTGTTCTCCTTGTGTCTGATCTCCTTCCTTGCCACACTCCCCACTTTTCCTTTGCACTAATGTCTTGCCTTGCATCTTCCTTTCATTCTGCTCCCTTACCACAATTTTAATTCTCCTTTCTTCCTCCAACCCCAACTCTCATCTCTTCATGGCCCTTTTGAAAGCATGTGTCTGTCCACCAAGCCCTCCCCTTCACCGCCAGTCCTCACTGTTTTCTCAATTATTTCCCTTCCCTTCATGCCGACTGTGACCTTGTACCTAGTTTCCCAGCAGCACATAGGGGAGCCAGCAATATTTCCTGTTTTATTTCTGTTGTACTGGGAAACCAGAGAAGAGCAAGATGCTGGTTAGGAATCAGACAAATAACAAGCTGGGAGTTGGTGGGTGGATAATCATCACTAATACCTTGCAAAAAATGCACAGTCTTAAGTGACTGGTTCCACTTTAATTTTTAAATGTTTTGCATGTATAATTAGTGTGTCTCAGATAACTTGGCACACTGTTTACAATAATATGTATCTATTTCTTTTGCATTAATAACCTTACATGGATGTACAAAATCTTAGCATATTTTAGTTTCCTGGCAATGTTTTCCTATTACTGATTTCACATGACAGTGGAAACTGCCTATGTAAACTTGTTACCCTGTAATTACAACCTCCCACAAGTATGTGGTGCTGTAGCCATTCAGTTATATGTTTCTTAGCTCTTCACCTGGCACTGCAGCAAAACTCCAATAATCCCAACAAACGCTACCTTTTGTTTCCCAAATTGTTTTTTTTTTAACATGGTCTTACTCACCTGGAAGATTCCAGTTAGGCACTGGGGCTTTCAACTTCAGTGCATATTAGGCTGAAGGGGAGATCACATCGTTTAATGACTGCCATGGGTGAGAGGCCCACTCCTCAGCATCTATCAAATAGCCTTGTTACCTTTAATTGTGCTGAGCACAACATGCCAGGATGGTGTGGCACATTCACTCTGGACTATACTGGAGGGCTTCCCCAGACCACTCCAATCTGTGGATTTGTACCTTCAGCAACTTTGCCACCATGATACTGGTGACAGCGTGAGCAATCACCCAATAAAGGTGCAGCATTGTCTGAGTGACCAATGTATTACGTTTCAAAAAAAAGGGAGTGGCTGCTGTGCTTCAACCCCCTTTCCATCATAGAATGATATTAACCATTGCACTTTCCATTATATTCATTAGAGTCCATCATGATATTAATTAACTTATGGTGCACTGATATTCTCCTCAACCTACAGCATCCTTGGAAATTTTACAAATGAAGCGGCACTTTTGACCAGCATATACCTCATTTTTAAGTTATTGCTGCTCAGTTCTGCATCTCTGAGACAAAAATGTTACTGGGGTGGAGAATTCCAAAGATACCAAAACACTTCTCCTCATCATGATCTAATTTGGCTTTCCCCCTTATTTAGAAATCATTTCTCTTAGAATTTTGGAGGTTTCAATGAGATCACTTTTCATTCTTCAGAACTTGAGAGAATACAGGCCCAGGTTCCTCAATCTCTCTTCACAGGATGGTTTTGTCATCCTGGTAATGTCCAGTGAATTTCTATTGCACTTCTGACAATAGTATCCTCCCTTAGGTAAGGGGACCACAATTGCATTCAATACTCCAGATGAAGTCTAATCAAGGATTTTTCATTCACTCATGGGATGTGGATATTGCTGGCTGACCAGCATATATTGCCCATCCCTAGTTGCCCTTGAGAAGGTGGTGTTGAGCTGCCTTCTTGAATCGCCACAGTCCATGTGCTGTAGATCCACAATGCCATTAGGGCGTGAGTTCCAGGATTTTGACCCAGTGGCAGTAAACACATATCAATATATTTCCAAGTCAGGATGGTGAGTGGCTTGGAGGGGGACTTGAAGGTGGTGGTTTTCCCATGTATCTGCTGTCTTTGCCTTTCTAGATGGAAGTAGTCATGGGTTTGGAAGGATCTTTGGCAAATTTCTGCAGTTTGGAAGGATCTGCAGCAAATTTCAGATTGGACACACTATCTGAGCGACAGTGATGGAGGGAGTGGATGTTTTGGATAAGGTGCCAGTTAAGTGGGTCGCTTTGTCCTGGATGGTGTCAAGCCTCCCGAGTATTGTTGGGGCTGGACTCAGCTAGGCAAGTGGGGAGTATTCCATCACACTTTTGACTTGTGCCTTGTAGATGGTGGACAGACTTTGGGGAGCCAAGAGGTGAGTTACTTACCGCGGTACTCCTAGCTTCTGATTTATTTTTGCAGCTACTGTGATTAAATGGTAATTCTAGTTGAATTTCAGGTCAATTTTTGTATTTCAAAAATATATTTGATTCATAAAAATATATTTATGCATAGTCACTAAAGCCATTTGGTTCTGTACAGTAGCATTTGAAGGAACAAACAAATATTGGAGTTTGACTTTCTCAAGCAAATGAACCCAAGGTATTTGTTACTTGTACAAGGCCTTATTTACATACATCTGAGACATGAGGAGGGTCCAATTACTGAACGGACTCCCATTTAACTTCAGCAGCAAGACCTCACCTTCATAGAATCCCTACAGTGTGGAAACAGGCCTTTCGGCCCAACAAGTCCACACTGAACCTAAGAGCATCCCACCCAGACCCATCCCTCTATAACCCACCTAATCGACACATCCCTGAACGCTATGGGCAATTTCCCATGGCCAATCCACCTACCCTGCACATCTTTGGACTGAGAAAGGAAACTGGAGTACCCAGAGAAAACCCACTCAAATAGTCGCCCGAGGGTGGAATCGAACCCGGGTCTCTGGCACTGTAAGGCAGCAGTGCTAACCACTGAGCCACCGTGCTGCCCTTAGACAGTAGTCTTTCCCCACTGCACCTTGGCAGCAGCTGGTAACCCCCAAGAATGTTGTTAGTGGAGGAATTCAGTGATGGTAATGCCATTGAATGTCAACGGGGCTGTGGTTAAATTGTCTCTTATTGGATATGGTCATTGCCTGACATTTGTGTGGCGTGAATGTTAGTTGCCACTTCTCAGCCCAAGCCTGGATATTGTTCAGGTCTTGTTGCATTTGAACGTTTATCCAGTAAAACCAAGGCTACTTTATTCTTGTTCTCAAATCCTCTTGTAAGAAAAGCAAACATTTAGCCTTACTAATTGCTTGCTGCAGCTGCACACTAGCTCTTAGTGACTTATTGATGAGGAACATCCGGTCTCTTTGTATTTACATTTTCTAACTTTCCACCATTTAAGATATGCTCTGCACATCTGTTCCTCACATTTTGCCACATTATTTTCCATCTGTCATGTTTTTGCGCACTCACCAAGCTTGAAGCTACTTTGCATCCTTCTCACAGCGTAGATTTGCACTGAGATTTATTATCTACAAACTTGGAAATGTTATATTTATTTAAATGTTTATAAAATAAAATAAAAATAAAACATTCTTATGTGTTGAGAACCATATGGCTTAGGTACTGATCCTTGTGGGCATTTATTAGTCATAGCTTGTCACCTCAAGAATAACCCATTTATTCATATTGTCTGTTTCTTGCCTGTTGACCAATTCTTAATCCATGCAATACATTACTTCCTATTCCACTTGCTTTTATTTTGCTTATTAACCTGCTGTGTCAGTGCTTGATCAACTATCAATAAAAATGTATGAATTTATTTAAGATTAAACTTATCAATTCAAAAGTGCCAAAACCCACAGGAAATCTGCTTGAAAATCCGGAGTCATTACAAATGTGAAAAATTCAATTGAACCAGATAACATTACCAATGTACCTGACTATGCTCTGTTTTAAGAAACAATCACATCAGGTTCATGCATTTAACAATAAAATAACTATATATTGTGGGGCTGGGGGGGGGGGGAACGTCTTTAACCGATGGCAAAAAGGAAATATGAATTGTTAACTTAATAATAAACTCTATCGCTTCTTTATATTCCCTCCATATATAGACACAAGATAGACTAGGTGTAGATTTAAAGGGTGGAGAAAGAAAACAAAAATCAGGGAAACACAGCTGAACAGCACCAATCCAGAGCACAATTCGAGAGTTGTTTTCTTTGTTTCCTTTCAATTCTTTGATGTTGACACAAGATTGGTTGCACACCGATGTTCGGTCTTTCCTTCACTGGTTGAGAGTTTATCCTTCCAATGTCATTGAAGGCATTTTATTCCTCCTTCAACAGGGAATTTGCAGGGAAGGCAGCTCACAGAGATAGGTGATCAGAAACAAGTTAGTTGCTGTGGGGAAACTTTCTGGCACATCTCCAAACAGGAGAGAGAAAAAGAGGTTTCTGATTCTTTCTCTTGGCTGGCTAAGTATCTCGGTTGCACTGCCCTCGCACGAACCAAGATCATCTGATGAGCCAATCAAAACATTATTTGCAGTAATCCCTTATTTCAGAACTCATCGGTTTTTTCTGGCTGCCTTTGCTCTCACTTTAGTAGGAAAGGGCACTATTGTGTATACAACTCACAATGTGCTCCAGTAAACAAATTTTTAAAACTAAAACACAGTCTCCTTGGTTTAACACAGTATCTTCCTTTTTCTAGCAGACAGTTCAAAAAATAGGAAACAAAAATATGTAGTCTTTGTAAATACATTCTGAAAATCCAAATATATTATATCCACCGAAACTCCTTTATTAATTAGCCAAGGAGTCATACAGCATGGAAACAGGCCCTCCAACCGCCCATGTCTCTGCCAAACAATAAATACCAAACCACACAAACCCCATTTACTTGCTCTTGATTCATAGCATACTATGCCCTGAAGTACTCATCCAAATGCTACCTAAATGTTGCCTGAGTATCTACCCCCACCATCGTCTCAGGCAGCACGGTCAATATTTTTACCATCCTCTGGGTGAAAAAAGGATTTTTCTCAGATCTTCTCTCAAACACTTTCTCCTCATCTTAAACTTACGTCCTCTGGTCTTACACATGCCTGCCATGGGGAAAAGTTTCTCATGATCTACCCCTCATAATTCTGCATACCTCAATCAGATCTCCCCCTCAACTCCTTCTACTCCAAGGAAGACAAACTCGGACTTTCCAGCCTTTCCTCAAAACTGAGACTTTTCATCCAAGGCAACATTCTGGTGAATCCCCAGTGCAATCACATCCTCCTGATGGTGTGGTGACCATAACTGCACACAGTATTCCATCTGTGGCCTAACCAATGTTTTATTAAATTGCAACAAGACTTCATTGCTACTATATTCTCTGTCCTAGCTAACAAAGGCAAACATCCCGTAAGCCACCTTTACCACCCTGTCTTCCTGTACTGACACATTCACAGATCTATGGACTTGTACACTAAAGTCCCTTTGTTCCTCAGTACTCCCTAGGGAATTAACATTCATTGTGTATATCCTTCCCTTGTTAGAACTCCCAAAACACACCACCTCACACTTAACAGGATTAAACTTCATCTGCTGTTGCTCCTTCTGATTTAACAGCCGATCAATATCAGACTGTAGCCTGAGACCATCTTCCTCACTAGCAACAATACCACCAAATTTTGAGCCATCTGTAAATTTACTAATTCTACCTTCTAGATTCACATCCAAGCCATTAATGTACATAACAAATAGTAGGGGTCTTAGCACCGATCCCTGTGGTACACCGCTGATCACTTGCTTCCAATCACAAAAGCAAACTTCTACCGTCATCCTTTGCTACTATTTGTAAGCCAATTTTAGATCCAGTTTGCCAACTTGCCTTGAATCCCATGGGCCCTTACCTTTTGGACCAGCCTTCCATGTGGGACATTGTAAACAACCTTACTGACATCCAATTAAACCACAACAACAGCGCCGCCCTCATCAATATATTAAGTCATCTTTACAAAACCCAATTAAATTAGTCAGACAGGATCTCCCTCTAACAAATACATGCTGACTATCTCTGATAAATCCCTGTCAATCCTTAAGATTAATCCTGTCCTTCAGATTATTTCCAATAATTTCCCGACAACTGATGTCAGATTAACTGGTTTATAATTATCTGGCCTTTCCCTGCTGCCCTTCTTCAACAAAGGGACAACATTAACTATCATCCAGTCACCTGGCACTTCACTTGTGGCCAGTGAAGTCTCCACCAGGACACCAGTAATCTCTTCCCTTCCTCCCATGGCAGCCTGGGATAAATCTTACCTTTATGCCCTTTAAAACATCCCATGCCACTTTCTCATTAATCTTAACATGTTTTAGAACTTCATCATCCCAACTGAAATCCCTGGCGACAATGTCTTTCTCCTTTGTGAATACAGATGAAAAATATTCATTTTAAGACTCATCCACATCCTCTGGCTTTTGCACAGGTTTTGCTTTGGTCTCTGATAGGCCCTACTGATTTCTTGGTAATCCTTTTACTTTTAATATACTTATTAAATACCTTGGGGTTTTCCTTAATCTTATCAGTCAATGACATTTCGTGGCCTCTGTTTGCCCTCCTAATTTAGTTTTTAAATAAACCCTTCCACTCTATACTTTTGAAGGTCTTCCCCTGATTTTTAATATGCTGTGCCTGACGTATGCCTCCTTCTACTTCTTTATCGAACTCTCAATATCCCTTGACATCCAGATTCCTGGGACTTGCTGTCTTTGCCCTTTTACTCTTAGAGGAACATTCTAGTCCTGAATTCTCAATGTAATACTTCTGAAAGATTTCCACTTTTCAAATGTAGACTTATCTTCAGGTAGCTGCTCTCAGTTTGTTTGCCAGATCCTGTCTAATAATATTGAAATTGGCCTTCCCTCAATTTAGAAACCCAATTTATGCACTATCTTTATCCCTTCCATAATGACATTATGGTTATTATCCCTAAAATGCTCACCCACTGACACTTCAACCACTTGATTAGCTTCATTGTCTAGGATTGGATCCAATGCTATCCCATCTCCAGTTGGACAATCTACATACTGGCACAAAATGCTGTCCTGGATGCACTTTGAGATTCCACCCTGTTTAACAATTTCACACTAAGAGGATCCTAGTTAATGTTAGCAAGGATGAAATCCCCAACAACTATAACCCTGTTTTTCTCTCACCTTTGTGATTTGCCTACGTATCTGCTCTTCTATCTCTTTCTGACTATTGGGAGGCCTGTAGTATAATCCCAGCAAAGTAATTGCCTTTTTTAAATTTGTACAACCTCTATCCAGGTGGCCTCACTTTGAAGAGCCTTCTAGAACACCCTTCCTCATTACTGCACTGATGGTTTCCTTTATCAATTATGCAATGTCCCATCTCTCTCGCATCCCACCAACAATTGTGCCTGAAGCTTCTATATCCTGGAATGTTGAGGTGCCAGTCCTGCCTTCCTTCAACTATGTCTTAGTGACTGCAACAATATCATATTCCCAGTCAAGCTCCTTAAAATAGATACAGTTTAGCATTCTGGAACTCCCAAGGGCCATATCATTCTGTGTCTTCTCCCCCTGCTGGACAGTCCTCGTATTCCTTTATATCTAATTGGATCTACGTCTACACTGTGCCCCAACTCCCTGCCAGATCAGTTGAAAAACAGCACAGAAAAGAACCTCTCAGGAAGGACATTAGATCCATTCCAGTTCAGATGCAACCCATCCAGCTTGTACATGTTCCACATACTCCAGAAACTAGCAATGTCCTCAAAAAACCTCCAAATTAATCAAATGCCAGCTTCACTTTCAAAATCCATGTTGGCTATGCCCAGTCAGATCATTATTATCCATGTGACCATTTGTCACATTCTTTATTATGGATTCTAGCATTTTTCCTATCATTCCTATTCCAGAATCTTTAGAATTTTGGAAGATGATCATCAATGCATCAATAATCTCTGCAGCTTCCTCTTCTTCCAGTCCCATTTAATCCTCAAGTACATCCTTCTTACTAATCCTGATTTCCTTCAAGTCCTCATTCTCCCGTGTTCCTTATATTTCTAATTCTGAGAGATTTCTTGTGGATTCCTCAGTAGAAAAGACTACTTGGTCAAAATTCTATCAGTACGGTTACTTATCCCTAAATTTATTTCAGAGAAAGTAGGAAGTGCAGATGCTGGAGAATCTGAGATAACAAGGTGTGAAGCTGGATGAACACAGCAGGCCAAGCAGCATCAGAGGAGCAGGAAAGCTGACGTTTCGGGCCTAGACCCTTCTTCAGAAATGAAGGGTCTGATGAAGGGTCTAGGCTTAAACGTCAGCTTTCCTGCTCCTCTGATGCTGCTTGGCCT
>NC_063332.1:164610903-164626317 GCF_021869965.1 Rhincodon typus
GGAGCAGGAAAGCTGACGTTTCGGGCCTAGACCCTTCTTCAGAAATGAAGGGTCTGATGAAGGGTCTAGGCTTAAACGTCAGCTTTCCTGCTCCTCTGATGCTGCTTGGCCTGCTGTGTTCATCCAGCTCTACACCTTGTTATCTCTACTTATCCCTAAAGTTGCTTTTAGAGCAAGATTATTAATTACGCCTCTTTGTGACATAACATTAGATTTGAAATAGTCTGTTCTCTAGTCCTCAACATTCTGCTCTAGAAAACTATTCCTGACCTACTCTAGTGACGTATCCTCCACAGCATTAGTGCCATTACATTTACTCAGTCTGTACACAGATTGAAGTCCTCTTTTGATAAATGTATCACCCATGCCACATGTTTCTTTGATCTCATGGTTAGTACCACGCTGGCAATTAACGATTAAATATAGAAACAAACATGCCCCAGTTCAGATAAGTGTGTGTGTGTTTTATCTATGAGGGAATTTGACAATGTGGATGCTGGAGGGATGTTTTCCCTGAGTGGGAGAGACTAGAAACTAGAGGGCACCATTTAAAAGATGGAGATAAGAGAATGTTTCTCTGTGGGTCGTGATTCTGTGGAACTCTGTTTCCTAGAGAATGATGGAGGCAGGTTCACTGAATATTTTCAAGACAGTGAGAGACTCTTTGCTACAAGAGAGAGAAAAGGTATCTGGGCAGCAGGGAAGTGCAGTTGAGGCCGTAATCCGATCAACCCTGATGCTATTTGAATGTTGGCACAAGCTTGAGCGGCCAAGTGACCTACTCCTGTTCTTACTTCATGTGTTCACATTGCAGTCTAATGAGAATATAGATCCTCATAACATAATGCTTAAGAAGATGTGGCAATCACATGCAATTGAGTCTCTGAGAAGAGGGAATACAAAAGAACATGTGCTATAGAGATTAGTATGAATCATAATTGTGTAAATAAAATTGTTTCTTAAAACTTCTTAATGTCAGACAGTACACCCTCTCAATAAAGCGGGGACCTTGAGGAAGGATATTAAGGACATGGAGACAGTACAGTCTAAGGGAGCAATCTTTAGAGAACCTGCTCAGAACCTCATGGTAGCCTAACCTGTGAGGGCTCATCAACAGAGGATTAGCAAGATAAGTCATACTGAGTTGCAGTACTGTAGGCAATGTATAAATAGATGGCAGCTGGACTGCCTCTTCCTGTGCGTGTATTATTATTTTGTGTCCATAATTCTGATTTGTAAGAGGTTATGCCCACATGATGAAAACCAATAGAGATAGTGTGGGAAGAAATACACTCTGATCCTGGAGAATCTTATTTACTCCACTCCCATGCTGTGGGAAATGCATGTTGAATGTAATGCTACATCACTTGCATCCATATATTTGTTGCCCCTTCATGCTAAAACTGGGAGATCAGTGCATTTACTGTTCAACATTGATTTGTGTTGCTTTGTTTTGACATTGACTGGTCTCCTTGTTTCCCTGATGTGGTTTTTTGATGCTTTGCAGCATTCAGATAGAAGCTGGTATTCAAATTTTCAAACACACTGGCATTTAGAAATTGTACATTAGCTTATGAAGAGTTGCAGACTTCTGACTTCTACCAGTTTAAAAAAATCTGATAGTAAGTTTCTCCTTCTGGTTTCAACATTTGCCCTCTATTTCAATTGAGTACTGTTATGGTTCAGTTCACGACTAGCGCTACACTGTGACCTGTTTTTCCATTACCTATGACCACAGAAACGGCCACGATAATCAATCTTTCTGTCCAGTTATCTTGTCAAACATTTGTCAATTGTGCTGCAAAGTTGTCATGTAGGTTCAGAGAGCCTGGTGCATCTCTGATGCAGAACGATATCAAGTCTAAAGGTGATTGTAATTTATTGCTGTATCTTTCATGGAAGGAGAGGCTATGTTTGTTGTGACTGTCTGTCTTGAGCAGGCCATGCTGAACCCCATAAGGAGCAGGATATGATCACTTGAATCATAGCTGTTCCATACCTTAACTCCATCTGCAATAACAATAAACATTTATATAACAGGTCCTGCATTTATATAATTCATTGAGCAAAGCGACATGTCCCCAAGTGTTTGACAAGGGCACTACCAGTACAAATCATTTTTGACCCTGAATCACAAGAGGAGATTTCAGGACAGAAGGTTTACAAGATGGTTCCAGGGATTAGGAACTTCATTTATGAGGATAGATTTGATGAAATTAGCAAATTAGGAATGGGGATAGCAGAGATTTGGATGAGCTCAACTTTGGTTAAAGTGGAAGATGGGAGATCAGTCAAGACAGCATCGGAATAATCAGTTGGAATAGCAAAGGCATGGATGAGTATCTCAGTGCAGATGAACTGAGACAGGCTCTGTGTATGCGGATGTCGAATAAGGTAGTCTTGGCATTGAAATGAATGGATTGATGCAAGTTCATTTTGGGGTAAAACACATGATAATCTGTCCACATTGGTTCCCCAATTTTTAATATCCTTACCCTTTTTAAAAAAAATCCATTGATCTTAGTATTGAAATTTTCAATTGATCTTTTGGTTCCCCAGTTTTTTTTTTGGGACAGGCATGAATTGGGATTTCTATTGGCCTTAATGTGAACAATTGCTTTGTGTCATTAACTCTGAATAGCCTATGTCCAACTTTAAGGTTTTGCCCCCTTTTGCTGTGCTCCCCCACCATTGGAAATGGTGGTAGTGATTGGCACTCATTGTGCTGCTTGTAGTTGACCATGTTAATAGTCCAGCAAATTGTTTCTGCAGGATTGCTGTGCACTTTTCTCTCTCGAGTCCCATTGCTGACACACCACGTTCAATTTCTTGTCATTTCTGCAGGTATTTATCGCACTGAGAAAGATAAAGGCACTTTGTACGAGCTGACTTTCAAAGGAGACCAAGCCCATGAGTTCAAACGCCTAATTTTATTTCGTCCCTTTGGCCCCATCATGAAAGTGAAAAAAGCAAAAGTGGATACATCCAACATGTTGATTAATATCATAGTGCCTCTGGCGAAAAGAGCTGATAAATTCCGACAGTTTATGCACAATTTCAGGTACAGTATTAAGTTTTCATCATCAGTTTATAAGCTTTTTTGCTGAAATCCATTCAAATTAAGAAGTGGTTTCTAGAGGTCCCCACCTCTAGAATAAGTACCTAACAAAGAAAGGTTAGTACTGTTCTGAGCTCAATGATTAATTTTTCCCTCTTTGCATGCACCTGCTTTATAATTTAATGGAAATAGCAATAGCAGAAATAGTTTACAGAGAGTATAAAACCCAAAATGTTCAGATGTTCACCTCTGTTCGTGTTTTGGTGTGGACGCTGCACATTGAAGGACACATCCTTAAAAGAGCCAGTCACTCTAATAGCCAAATACAACGCTTTGTCCAGAGTTACCCAAAAAGAGGAAAGGAAGTCTTGTACAAACCTCCTCCCCTCTGGTTAGCCTTAGACTTAACTTCCAAGTCTTTGAGCTTTGGGTATTTCTCTGTCCTTTAAGGCATCTTGCTGGCTCTTCTGGTGTTGTGGCACAGTCACTTGCCTGCAGAGTGGATATAAAAGATCCCACAGCACCCTTTTAGAGGTGAACAAGGAAGTTCTCCCCTCATTTTCTGACCAATGTTTATCCTTCAGCCAAGATCTGCACCTTGTAACGCTTTGCTGTGCACACGTTGGCTGCTGACTACAACAGCATTATGATCCCCGCTGATGGTTCTTTTGGACAAGTCAAATCCCAGCATGTAACCTGGCTTGACACATTTTTTTTTAAGCTAGTTAACATGGTGGTAGTCACTCAAACATATTCAAACAAGACTACC
The DNA here is from genome assembly GCF_021869965.1 of Rhincodon typus. NCBI lineage: Eukaryota > Metazoa > Chordata > Chondrichthyes > Orectolobiformes > Rhincodontidae > Rhincodon > Rhincodon typus. Next base: position 164,614,731 of record NC_063332.1, read on the forward strand.
AAATTTCTTTAACAACAGAACAGAAAACAATTGCACAAAATAAGAAGAACAAAAAAAAAACACGGCTCAGTGGTTAGCACTGCTGCCTTGTGATGCCAGAGACCCAGGTTTGATTCCACTCTCGGGCAACTGTGTGGAGTTTGCACGTTGTCCCCGTGTCTGCGTGGGTTTCCTCCGGGTGCTCCGATTTCCTCCCACAGACCAAAGATGTGCAGATTAGGTGCATTGGCTAAATTGCCCAGTGTCCAGGGACGTTTAGGTTAAGTGGATTAGCCATGGAAAATGTAGGATTACAGGGCTAGAATGTGTCTGGTTGGGATGCTGTACGGAGGGTTGTGTAGACTCAACAGGCTGAATGGCCTGCTTCCACACTGTAGAGATTCTATGATCTGAATGTAGAGGACAGTTAAAATTATCTAATTACGCAGCAAAACAAAGTTTTAATATGTTACGTGACATTATTGTTTACAGAGACTCAAATTCAGAGAAATTACACCCCTATCTCAACCCTTCTTAGCATTTCTGTTTAAGCGACTTCTTAAATTTCCTTTGCTGTATAATGTGAAGACAAGTTCAAGAAGTTCTTTCCAATTCTGCTAACATGAACTTGTCACACGTCTGAGAGCCTAAACTTTGTTGGTCCTAATAACCTGAAAATTTCTAACCAAACTTTCTCTTGCTTTGGAAGTTTTACTAATTAAACCCTTCTTCTGAGGTGACTGGTCCCTGAGCTGCCCTTCACCTGTCCTAATGGAGAAAATAAAGTTGCTCCCAAACTAAACACTAGCGTCTTCTGAACTGAATTTTTAAAAAAAATTCGCATCCTAGAATCTTCTGAACTGAAAACAAAGCTAATGGCCTTACATGTTTAACCTACATGTCATAAGCTCAACAATATAAACATCTTTCCATTGACACTACAGAGATCTCTAGTCACATGCCTTGTAATAAATGCTTGATTTAGTCGCTGTTTTGAAAGGACTCTCTGACCTTGTATTTCTTTTAAGAAAACAAAATCATTCACAGAAGTAACCAACACCATCATCCCCTATTTTGAGTTTTAAATTCTAAAGTGAAATCAATAGGTATATCTTATACACACTTTATCATAACAACGATTGCACATTTAAAATTACATAAATGATTTGAAGCATTTTGGAATACCCTGCAGCTGTGAAAGGTGTTATGTAAATACTGAACTTCCTTTCTTTTGAGATTTTACTCATTCTGCACCTTGCAATGGTGGAATCTCTCTTAATGGGAGGGAAGTGCACCTAGAAATGGGCAGATATATCATCTACTGAAGCTTCACAATGAAACCCTGTTGTATCAGCAAGTTCCGATTCATGTAAGGGCAGTAGGAGCTATTTACTCGACAACCACAACCAGCATTATACAGATTCACTGGTAGGGAGAATTTAGAACTAGTCAGAGGTCAAATTGATGGTTTTCCATTCCAGTAGGTTGCCAAAGGACATAAAGGGCAATTAGCCCATGATGGTTTTGAGAAGATATATTGAGAGGGACAGTCATAGCGTGAGCATGGCTACCTTCTCAGTCATCACAAGTGAAATACTTGAAGAGAAAAGATGTCTAACCTCCTACAAGGGACACAGTGTCACATTTTGATAATTGTCTTTTATTCCAGAAACTGAAAAGTCAAGGTGGAACAAGATTTACTGTGAATATTGCTCTGCTTGTTCACAGTATTGTTATATTATACAACAATTGTATAATACACCACTTTGGCAACTTGCACTTGATCGTAACTTCAGGCAGAAGTTAGGGAGCTTCTGGGACAATTGGAACAGCGTGTGTGAAGTTCAAGTATCTAATTTATGTGCTGGAGACTCCACTAATTTACAGCATTATCTGATTAAATATTGATACGGGTCAAATTCAAAACATGGGCTATCCTTGTAGGAGAAAGTGGGATAATGATCTCAAGACAGTGGCTTGGAATTTCCAGTCAATAGCGAAGTGAAGGCACTTGCCATTTTGATCCCTAAGAAAACTGCTGATAAAGATTTGGTGATGTCTCTAAACTGGATTTCACCTTTTCTGGTCTCCTTTTGATGACTAGCAGAAATATTATCAGGCATAAGCAGGTCAACACATAACAGCTTCTTACAGGTAGAAAACCAAGAAGGAAAAAACGCACTGTTGCAAAGAAGGAAATAAAGATTGAGTCCTGCATATGGTATTATGTTAGGATTTGAAATATTGTAAACCAACATTTAAAAATAGTAAAATCATGATGGAGAAATATTTTAATGTAATGGAGAATTTTAATATCCGATAAACTTAGAATTAGTTTTTCAGAGCCAGATAGGTTGCTTAGTAATTATGACTTAATAAGCCATGAGAAACCCAGAAATGCCTCATTTAACAAAACATAGGTTTTCAAAGCTGTTATTTTTCAGAGTCAAGTGGTGTAAAGCATACAAGTATACATCAGCTTGAGTGATTTTTAAGTACTCTCTGTGGAAAATTCTGTACAGCAACTTCTGCATATCCCAAGAGAGTCACTTGGAATTTCCAGTCAATGGTGAAGTATTGACGGCCATGAATCCGTTGTCAATTGTCAGAAAAACCCATCTGGTTCACTAATGTCCTTTAGGGAAGGAAACTTCTGTACTTACCCGGTCTGGACTACGTGTGACTCCAGACTCACGAGGATGTGGTTGACTCTTAACTGCCCTCTGGACAATTAGGGATGGGCAATAAATGCTGCCTAGCCAGCAACACCCTCATCTCATGACTGAATTTAAAAAGAATCCACATTTAATTCCGTAGGTGTGTGGAAAACAGTAATTGCTGTAAGTTTCACATGAAACAGTGGTGAATACTGACATAGTTGATAAAATGTGGAGCTGGAGAAGCACAGCAGGTCAGACAGCATCGAAGGAGCAGGAAAGTTGACGTTTCGGGTCTGGACCCTTCATCAGGACTGGGAACGGGGAAGGGAGCTCAGAAATAAATGGGGGTGGGGTGGGGCTGGAGGAAAGGTAGGTGAGATGATGTTAGGTGGGTGCAGGTAGGGGGTTGTAGAGATTGGTCAGTGGGAAGGGTGGAGAGGAAAGGTGAGAAGGGAGATGGACAGGATGTGTCAGGTCAAGGAAGCGGGGATGAGAGGGAGGGCTGGACATGGGATGAGGGTGGAGGTGGGGAGATTTTGAAGCTGGTGAGCTCTGTGTTGAGGGCAATGAGCTATAAGCCCCCGAGGTGGAATATAAGGTGTTGTTCCTCCAGTTTACGTGTGGCCTCATTTTGAGAGTGGAGGATGCCCAAGATGGAGATGTCACCAAGGGAGTGGGAGGGGGAGTTGAACTAGCTGGCAACCGGAAGGTGGTGTTGATCGGAGCGTACAGAGCGCAGATGCTCCATGAATCGGTCACCAAGTCTGCACTTGGTCTCTCTGAGAGAACGGACACCGCATCGGGAGCAATGGATGCAATAGACCAGGTTAGAAGACATACAGGTGAATCTCTGTTGGATTCGGAAGGATTGTTTGGGGCCTTGGACAGAGGTGAGAGGAAAGTTATAGGGGCAGGCGTACTTCCTGCGGTGCAGGAAAAGGTGCCGGGTGTGGTGGAAAGGTTGGCAGGGAGTGTGAAGCGGACAAGGGAGTCACAGAGTGAGCAGTCCCTATGGGAAGCAGATAGGAGTTCAAAATCTGGCTGATATTGCAAATCGAGTAAAAGTTTAATTGCTTATTGGATGTTATGGTTGCATAGTGGTTAAAGTGCTAGACCTGCAAGGTTGAGAGTTCAAATTTCATCATGGCATTGGGGAATCAAGCTTTGAGAATGTGGTAATTGTAAATTGTAGTTGACTGGTAATGAAATAATGATAGGCATTGAACTCTAGTGAAAAATCCAAGCTCTGCTCAGACAATCTGTTTCAGTAGCTAAACAACAGAACAGACATAACTATGGTGTCACAAGCCAAAGGGCTTTTGCTGCAATCCATCTGCTTCCTGGTGTCAATGCCAGTGTCATTGTCTGCTTTCAAAATATTTTCTAAGTTTCTGTTTCCTTCTGGAGTCACAGGGTTCAGCAGGACAAAAACTTGGAACATAGAACAGGAGCAAAATCAATCCAGGCTGCTGATGCAATTTTTGTTCTCCGTATATGGGCATCACAGATAAGGATGACAATTATTGTCGTTCCTTATTTGTCCTGAGAAAGTGATGGTGGGCCACCTTAAACTGCTGTGATCAGTGATTCTTTGCACTAGTTTGCTGCAACTAAGTGGCTTGTTAGTTTACTTTGGATGGCAATTAAAGTCACCCCTGTTTGACATAGGAGGGCTGAAGTCTCTTAGCTAAAGTCTATTAAGACAACCAGTTACTCCCCTGTAGGATGTTGGTGAATCAGTTGCTGTTTCACAACAAGCCAGCAGCAACATTGTTCCTTTTGCTGATGATTCTCGAACTGGTTCTCCCAGACTATTAATGTAGGCATCTGTCACTAGTTGAGTAGCATAACAAAACCGTGTCTAAGGCTGTCGCATCAAGTTTAAGCCTTTTGAGTTAGACCGAACTTAAAACAAAATTTCAAAGAAAATATAAAGGAATTAATTTCACCCGAAATTGGCTAAGTGCCAGTTTTTCAAGTTTCCTGGAGGGTTTTGCAGTGTTAAGAATCATGAGATTTCTCAAGCTATCTTCCCAAACCTGCCTCATTATTTATGTCGATAGTAAGCCAAGAGAGAAGTAAATGCTGAACAGGTGCTAACAGAGAGTGTGAATGGTAGAAAATGGCTTGGCTGTGCCGAGAGCAAGACAGAACAGGACCTTAAGTGCACAGGTAGGTAACAAGCATGGAGGAAGGTGTTTGTGCTGTGGAAGCATTTAACTTTGTGTTGAGCCCTGGGGGCTGTAAGGTCCAGGACTCAAGACTGGCTGACCTAAATGGAGTTATGACACAAAAACAGGTGGGAAGATTAGTGTTGAGGATGCCGCAAAGAGTCGATAGGGGAATATCAACAGGTTAAATGAATGGGCAAAATCTTAGCTGATGGAACGCAATGTGGGAAAATCCGAGATTATGCACTTTGGCAGGAAGAATAGAGGAGCTGAGTATTATTTAAGTGGTGAAAGATTGCAGAAAGTTGCAGCACAAAGGGATTTGGGTGCCTTTGTGCATGAATCACGAAAAGCTAGCATTGAAGTTCAGCAGGAAGGCAAATGGAATGTTGGCCTTTGTTTCAAAGGGAATGGAGAATAAAAATAGGGAAGTCTTGCTTAAACTGTACAAGGCACAAGTCAGACGACACCTGGAGTACTGTGAATTTTGATCCTCTTATCTAAGGAAAAGATATACTGCATTGGAGGCAGTCAAGAGAATATTCCCTAGATTGACCAGCTGAGATGGGGTTTTCTTATTAGGCTAAATAGGTTGAGCTTGTACTCATTTCAGAGAATGAGAGGAGATTTTATTGAAACATAATAAGGTTCTTTTGGAGCTTGACTGCATAAATGCAAAGAGGTTGTTTCCCCTTGTGGGAGAGTCTAGGACAAGAGGGCATAATCTATGGAGTCCTATGGTTAGCACAAAGATGTGGAACAATTTTTTCTGAGGGTATTGAATCTGTGAATTTTTTTTAACCCCACAGGCTGTTAAATATAGAGTCATAGAGAAGTACAGCATGGAAACAGATTCTTCAGTCCAATTCCTCCATGCCAACCAGATATTCTAAATTAATCTAGTCTCATTTGCCACTATTTGGCCCATATTCCCCTTAAACCCTTTCTGTTCATGTACCCATCTAGATGCCTTTTAAATGCTGTTGTAATTGTACCAGCCTCCACCACCACCTCTGGTGGCTCATTTCATACCAGCGCCATCCCTTGTGTGAAAAGTTACCCCTTAGCTCCCTTTTCTTTCCCCTCTCACCCTAAGCCTATTCAAAATTGAGTTGGTTGGCCCATCAGGAAATCGAGGGTTATGGGTTACAGGCGAGAAAGTGGAGTTGGGGGTTAACAGATCAGCCATGATCTCGTTGAGCGATGGAGTGGACCCAGTGGGCTGAATGGTCACTGCCATTCTAGTGTGATTTTCCCAACTTTTTCAATAATTTCCATGTCGTTCAGTGCCTGGGAATATTCCACTCTAAGTTGTTTTTCTTCTGGCTTCCTCTATAAAACATCATGGGATCAAGCTTACTAAGACATAGATTAAGCATGGTCATAAGTCTTTGATTATCTTACGCACCTGCAATACTCACCAATTTAAATTTTCTATGCAGCTTCTGACTTGTTCTGAGGATAGTTCGATGCATGGCCACTGGTTGGTTTCTTGAATACAGATGAAGAGCCATTGATCACAATGCTGGACACAAGACTCATCAGGAAGTGTTTTGTATATGGGGTGGTATATAAATAGCCAGAAGCAGCAGCACTGCCAGTGGTATTATCAAGGCCCAGTGTTTGATTTGATTTGATCTATTATTGTCCCATGTACCTAGGTACAGTGAAAAGTTCGGTTTTGCGTGCAGTACAGGCAGATCATACCATACAAAGTGCATAAGGGTAATAGAACAGTGCAGAATATAATGTTACAGCTGCAGAGGTGGTGCACCAAGAGTGAGGTCAACACTAAATTTGAAATTTGAGATGTCCATTCAGAAGCCTAATACCAGCAGGGAAGAAGCTGTCCTTGAATCTGTTGGTGTGTGTGTTTAAGCTTTTGTACCTTCTACCCAACAGAAGAGGTTGGAAGGGATTATAACCAACATCAAAGATGTTCTTCAACTAGGACGAACAATGTCATGAATATGATCTGAAACAAATTAAAGGAACCTTTGAAATGTTAAATTTTGAGCATAGGCTATATGAGCTGGAGTCTGGAACGCAGCAGGAACATCTAACTGTAATGCTTAAAATTATGAAGGGATTTGATAAGGTAGATAAGACAAATTATTTCCTTTTGATAGATGAATCCAGAAGAATGGATGTCTATCTTTATTTTAAAAAGGTGGGTGACCAATTAGGAGTGAAATCTGAGAGTATTTTTTCCACAAACTTTGAATGCTATCCTTCAAAAGGCTGTGGGTGTTAGATATCCAAGTCTGGGGGCAATGGATATTTGTCGGTAAGAGTGAGCAGAGAAATGGATCAAAGGTGACTAACGTGGTTTGATATTGAATAGCAGCAAAGGCTGATAGCCTCTTCTGGTTTCTTGAATGCAGTATTGTCCACAGTCTTCTTTCTTGGTTTGCCTGAAGTCCTTTGAATTCTGACAACAATATTAATGGGATGGATTTCAGACCATGAAGGGATGACAGCATTGTAGAGCTACTTCAGACAGCTGCAGCTCTGCAACATAAATGGAAAGCTTCGTGGTTGCTCACATTGTTAACAAAAACAAAGTTACTGGAAAAGCTCAGCAGGTCTGGCAGCATCTGTGAAGGAGAAAACAGAGTTAATGTTTCGGGTGCGGTGAGCCTTCCTCAGAACGGGTTAATTTGTTAATTTGTCTTTGCAGTGATGCATTTATTTAGCTGTCACTGCAAAGAATAGGACAGTGTCCAGCACTTTTCATGATCAGCTCTCTAAGACTTTTGGTTTAATTACTTTGGAGCCGTGTCTTTGATTTCGTGCTGATGGCTACCATTATACCTCACTATACAATATTTACTCGCAATAAGCAGGCAATAAGTTATCTCCCATCCAGGCTAGGATTTGCTGAGTAAAAATATTTTCTTCCAACTGTGGGTCAAAATTTAGAAGGCATTGACACCATTTATTTGAAAATGCTCGAGATTCTCCTTGATATCTAAAATAAAATTTTAAGTTCATCTTTACAATAGTATACAGCGTTTCATGTTTGGAAGCACTGGAGCTAAGGATTATAATTTATTTTGTGTTTTTGATGCTAAGTGAAAAATAAAGCTTGTAAATAGAACCAAGCAATAAATAAAGCCTGCAAATATTTTATGAGGAAATATATAATTCCCTTCAGATGGGTTTTGCTGGAGGGTGGTTTATGCTCCCGTGGGTTGATCATTAATCCTGACTGAACAGTTTTTTGCAATTTAGATGTGATCAGGGGCAGTGCTGAGAGTCATGGACTGTATAGAGACACCTCCTAACCCCATCCCCCCTTTCCCCCTCCCAGTCTCACTTAATTGCTTACTGGATGGCTGATGCCAATAGTATATGTTCCATAAGGACTGCAAGCTGAGTAGATGATAGATTGTTTCCAAGAGGATTTCTAACCTTACTATAATGAAAGGATTCTTAAAGTCTCCTGGATAATTGTTTGATTGAAAACCTGAGAAAGCCCAGCGTGTCATCTCCGCACGTGAGAGAGCAACTTGCCTGGCAGGGAGCCGGTCATATACCTACGGTATATACGGTCCATTCAATATGTAGGTAGACATAGGACAGCACCATTTTTTTTCAGCAATTTGTGAGGTGTGGATATTTATTTGTTCCCAGAATATATCGATTATTTATCATTTTGTCTTGTACAGTTAAAAGAATTAAAGAAAATCTGCCAGCACCATCTTTCATGATGTCCTAATACGGAATTGCCCAGTGCAGAGGAGGCAGTGGTGTCATCATGTCACTGGACCTATAATCTCAAATCCCCGGTTAATGTTCTGGGGACAGTGTTCAAAACCCAACATGGCAGATTTGAATTCAGTTTTTGAGAAAAAATTGGAAATGAAAGAATAGCTAAATGTTGACCGTGCAACCGTTGCTGATTTATTCTAAAAGAAACAGTTTTGTTTCTGAATTCCGTTTAGGAAAGGAAACTTGTCATCCTTAACGGGTCTGGCCGACATGTGACTCCAGAACCCTAATAACACATTTACTGCCCTCTAGGTAATTAGGGAAGGGCAATACCTCAATGCCTACCTTGCATGAATGATTTTTTTTGAAAAAAAACTTCTGAAATGAAGTCACTGTGGTAATGTAGGAAATGTGACAGTCAGTCTATCCATGGTAAGGCCCCAAACCATAATAAGATCATAATGGGAGGGTCCGACCTACTGATGTTGATTTAGAGCTAAATGGAGACTTCTCTTGCTGTTCCTCAAAATATTTCCACGGGATCAATGATGTTCTCCCGAAAACAGGGCCTTGATTAAATATTTCATGACTAAATTCTCTGACAGTTAGCTCTGCATTGGAGTCCAGCCAAGATTTTGTGTTCAAGTCAGTGGAATGGAACTTGAAGGTACAGTCTTATGAATCAGTTAGGACCAACTTCAGCTGCATTTAGGAGTCTACACTGTTTTGTCTCTGAATCACATTAAATTTGTTTTAATCGCTGTTTTAACTTTTTTTAAAAATCCTTTTGAAAGCAAAGGCCCTCTTCAATAGGATTTAATCTCTGCTGGAATGTTTTGTCAAGAGGGAGTGGAGCCCAGTAGGGATACAATTTTGACATGCCCATATTGTCTCAACTGTGTGCAGAATTATTCTAGAGTCATCCCAGGAAGACAGCTGAGCTAGTAGAAAATCCTGCAGACTCGTTGTGTGAATCAGGGTTGTTCTTTGAGTTTCTACACATGTTCCTGCATTTGGAGCACGATATCTTGCACTAGGGAGAGGTTGTGGTGTGTCTCTAGTCTGAACTAATTGAAATACTCATCAGGTAAAGGTGAAGAGTTTGAATTTGAGTGTGAAGTCAGTTTTGAATGTGACATGCACTTCTATAACTATTTGCTAGTTTCCTTACCAGGTATTCAGGATATTGGCCTCGAGCCATCCAATGTTGAATTTCCCCTTAACCTATTTCTATCTGTTCATCCCAATACTAACAGATAGATGAATGACAGTGAGTTCCAAGTATTTAATTTGCTAACTGGCTCTCCCTTCTTAAATAGAAAGGTTATGTTTGCTGCTTTCTGGTCTGATGGAATCTTTCCAGAACCTGGCAAATTTTGGAAAATTAACTCCAATGAGTCTATCTAATGAGATAGGAGTCCATCAGGATCCAGGGAATTGTCAGTCCACAGCCCATTGTTTCCCTACTGATTCATAATTTTACTAAGTTAGTCTTTCCCCTTCAACTCCTGATTTACAACTATTGCTGGGAATTGTTTCTGTATCCTTTATAGTGAAGACAGAAGTAAAATACTGAGATAGTAGGAACTGCAGATGCTGGAGAATCAGAGACAACAAGGTGCAGAGCTGGATGAACACAGCAGGCCAAGCAGCATCATAGGAGCAGAAAGGCTGACGTTTCGGGCCTAGACCCTTCACCAGAAGTAAAATACTTGCTCGTTTCATCCATCATTTCCTTATTATCAACTGTCAGCTCATCATTCTTACTCTCTAGAGGACTAACACTCACTTTACTTCCTCTTTTCCTTTTTAAATGCCTGTTACAACACTTGCTATTCATTTTAAAATTTCTAGCTAACTTCCTCTCAAACTGTAATACCTTCTTCCTTTAGTCATTCTCTGCTGTTCTTTACATTCTGTCTAATCAGCTAACCTACCAATCATCTTTGCACAATAAATACGTTTTCCTTCGGTAAAGGTTTTCCTTAATTTCTTTAATTAATTATGGATTGGATGGTTGGTCCTCCCCTTTGAATTTTTCTTTAAAGTGATAATATATTTATTCTGAGTGCTCTGAAATATTCCCTTAAATGCCTGCCATTGCTTCTGTATTGATCCATCCCCAGCCTAATATCCCAGTTCATTTCAGCTCTCTTGGCTTTCATGATCACATAATTACTAAAATAGTATCCTTAAATATCCTCTTCTCCCTTTCAAACTGAATGCAAAATTCAATCATTCATAATCTGCATTAGTAATGTTGGCAGATAAATAAATTTTGGCTAAGAGATTGGGAGAACCCCATTAGATCACAGCCAGCCAAAATTTGCATTCAATTGGCTGGTCTGACACTTGAAGCTGAAATCTTCTGCTCAGAATTGAGGCTACTATTCAATCATATGGTACAAGCCAGAAGCCGATGAGAAATCCTGGGAGGTAATATCCAAGTGTGAGGGAGAGTGAGGAGGGTGTGAACAGAGAACAGTTACAAACATTAGCTCAGAGTTGTAGAGGTGGTAAATGCACATTGGAATTTCTCTCCACTCACTGCCTACTCTGAGCCAGGCCGAAGCAGACAAGAGACTGTAGTACTTGTATCCATCAGAAGCACTGGTGGCCTTTGGAGTCAGTTCTGATGGTCTGGGGGCAACTTATCACATTGCAGTGGGGAAAGACCACCATCTAAGGATTTTCAGCCAAGGTACAGTGGGGTCTGTTCAGTTATCGAATCCTCCTGGCGTCTCAAATATATGTAAATAGTATCTTGCATAAGTGAGAAATGTCTTTGGGTTTGTTTGTTGGAACTGTTGGGAAAATCAAACTCCAATGTTTGTTTGGAACAAAAATAGAAGTTGCTGGAAAATCAACTGTTTTTGTTCCTGATTTACAGCATCCGCAGTTCTTTTGGTTTTTATCCAATGTTTGTGTGTTCTCCATATGCTAAGACTGTACAGAACTGAACTGCTCTAGTGACTGAGATAACAAGGTGTAGAGCTGGATGAACACAGCAGGCCAAGCAGCATCAGAGGAGCAGGAAGGCTGACGTTTCGGGCCTAGACCCTT
>NC_063332.1:164626717-164662500 GCF_021869965.1 Rhincodon typus
AGACCCTTTTTCAGAAATGCTGAAATTCCATTTCTGAAGAAGGGTCTAGGCCCGAAACATCAGCCTTCCTACTCCTCTAATGTTGCTTGGCCTGCTGTGTTCATCCAGCTCTACACCTTGTTATCTCAGATTCTCCAGCATCTGCAGTTCCTACTATCACTGCTCTAGTGACTATGTATTTATGTAAAGATTTTTAATGAATAAAGTACATTTTTGAAATAAAGAAAAAATTTATTACATTGCTTGGCAATAACATTACCTCGGCTAGGTGGACAACAACCATTCATTTTTAAATAATCTGTAAAAAGAAAAGTGTTTGAAGTATGAAAAATAAACAGATATTGGGGGCCCAGATAAAAATTTGGGGAAAAACGAAGGAACAATGGATGTTGAAAAGGATAAATGGAGTCAAAGAAGGAAAAGTTGAAAGGACGCATAAGCTGCAGGAAGAAATAATCTCGGGCAGACTGAAAGGGTTCTGATAAATCAACATACTTTTGGGAGTTATAGAGAATCAGTAAGACTAAGGAAGCGTCACCAGACCCGAAACGTTAACTCTGTTTTTTCCTTCACAGATGCTGCCAGACCTGCTGGACTTTTCCAGCAACTTTGTTTTTGATCAGTAAGACTGAGTTTGCCCCTGTAGAGATGGAACTGACAATCGACTGACTCAAGTTCCACTCATTTGGTCATTCATTGACTGACTATCTTATCTATTCCTCTGTCCTACTGAAGTATTATCTTTCTCATTTGCTGCCATTGTTTCTGGTACTTTTCTTCATTTATATAAATGGTTTGGGTGTGAATGTAGGAGGTATGGCTAGTAAGTTTGCAGATGACACCAAAATTGGAGGTGTAGTGGACAGTGAAGAAGGTTGTCTCGGAGTACAACGGGATCTTAATCAGATGGGCCAATGGGCCAAGGAGTGGCAGATGGAGTTTAACTTATATAAATGTGAGGTGCTGCATTTTGGAAAGGCAAATCAGGGCAGGACTTATACACTTATAAGTCCTGGGAAGTGTTGCTGAATAAAGAGATCTTGGAGTGCAGGTTCATAGTTCCTTGAAAGTGGAGTTGAAGGTAGATAGGATAGCGAAGAATGTATTTGGTATGCTTGCCTTTACTGGTCAGTGCTTTCAGTATAGGAGTTGGGAGGTCATGTTGTGGCTGTACAGGACATTGGTTAGGCCACTACTGGAATACTGCATGTATTTCTGGTCTTCCTGCTAAGGGAAGGATGTTGTGAAACCTGAAAGGATTCAGAAAAGATTTACAAGGATGTTGCCAGGGTTGGAGGGTTTGAGCTATAGGGAGAGGCTGAATAGGCTGGGGCTATTTTCCCTGGAGCGTTGGAGGCTGCGGTTGACTTTATAGAGGTTTATAAAATCATGTGGGGCTTGGATAGAGTAAATATACAAGGTCTTTTCCCCATGGTGGGGGAGTCCGAAACCAGAGGGCATAGGTTTAAGGTGAGAGGGGAAAGATTTAAAAGGGACCTAAGGGACAACTTTTTCATTCGGAGAGTGATGCATTTATGAAATGAGCTGCCAGAGGAGGTCGTGGAGGCTGGTACAATTACAATATTTAAAAGGCATTTGGTTGAGTATATGAATAGGAAGGGTATTGAGGGATAAATGCTGTCAAATGGGACTAGATCAATCTAGGATATCTGGTCAGCAGGGATGAGTTGGACTGAAAAGTCTGTTTCCGTGCTTTACATCTCCATGACTCTATGATTAAAAGGTTTGAGATAGACAGCGAGAGTTGGAGATTTTTTTTTAATTGAACAGTTAGACATCTGGCACTCATGGAAACCAAGTTTTGAGTACGAGTCTCCAAAATAATACTAAGGAATCATCTCTGTTTAGGAAGAATGAAATATTAGGACCCTGCCGTAGGATTATCCTGGAGATTAGCCAACTGAAACCACAGCTATACCAGCACAGGTAATTGATTAGCATGAGCTGTAGCCTAGTTATTAAAATTCTTGCTTCTGAGTTAGAAGTTGTGAGCACAAGTCAAGTTCTAGAGTCTTGAGCATGCAATTAACCTGCCTTCAAGTGGGAGGGGGAGGGGGTCATGCAACTTTGTCTTTCAGAGAGCATGTGTCCAACATTTATTCCTTGACTGATATTGCTAAAACTGATTATGGTTTGTGCGTAAGTTTGCTGTTGTATTTCTAACATTACAACAGTGACTACCAGTGAAACTAACAACAAGAGTACATGAACACCAAATGGCTACAAAAAGACATGACCAATACTCACTGATCTCAATCCACATGGACAAGGAGAACCACCATTTCAACTGGGACAACACATCCTGGGGCAAGCTAGGCAGAGACAGGCACGAGAATTCCTAGAAGCCTGGCACTCCAAGAAGCATGCTATTAATAAACACATTGCACTCGATCCCATATATATTCTACTATGAAGGAAAACCGCAAGTGAGGCAATCCATCTCAATGGACCCCAGAGTTTAAAAACCAGGCGGGAAAACACACCAACGCTTCATCGGAGGCTGCACTGAGGATGTTACCCAGCATGGTAACGAAATGTCTGCAAAACAAGAAACCAGCTTGGCGAGCCAACCAACCTCAACACCCATAACCCGAGCTACAAATCTACTCCAAAACCTTAGTGACTGCCTTTCAAGAGTACTTCATTTACCAGTGACTAAGAGCATGGGACTACTTCTTTGTGTCTGGTCACTGTTCAACGCTCAATCACTCTATCATGTTGCTGTTTCTGGGAGCTGGCTGTGCTAAAATCAACTGCTGTGCTTCCCTAAGTACCAAGAGTGACTGTATTAAAGAGTGTTCATTGGCTGTGAGGCACATTGAGATGTCTTGAGGTTGGGAAGGATGCTGTCTGAATGCGTAGATTTTTATTCTAAGGGAGGGGATGTACTTTCGTACAGACAACAAATAAAGATTTTCCCCAGTTAATTTTGTTAGCATGTTCTAGTCTCCACAAGTCTGAATTTAATGTGTCAGTAAAGTAAAACACTGGACCTATCAGTCTGGCTCAGTGCCTGGCACCATTAACAAACAACCATTACCTGTTAGCTCTGGTTGAATTAACAAGATACTAAAGAAACTGATCTTTCTTCTCAATCTGAAAGTGTTTATCAATACCCGATCGATATATTTAGCAGCTGGCTGATTTAAGCAGCAGAGTGGTCTAACTTTGAATAGATATGACCCTTTTGCCACTGAAAGTATAATATGGGGTTGAAGAATCAATACATTTTTGTGTTATGTTCCTACCCTTTTCCCTAACAGTGATGTTTCTGATTATGGCCCTTTCAGTGCTAGGTCTTTCTCTCCCATTCCAGAACTTGGTTGAGTCTGGAGCCCACACATTAATCTTGATGCAAACAAGGAGCATTGATTCACGTAGTCAGAGCCAAAAGCAATGAGTCAATTCATTTATGCTGCATTTGAGTATGACCCACTAATCAGGGATTTTTGCATATCTACTAACACCTCATCTAAAGCTCCTAATACCCCTTATTCCTCAGAGTCCTGCTACTCTTCTCCAGCCAACTAACATGGCTCTGTAAAATGGAAAGGTTAAGGGAGTTTTATTTATGCTTCTGATTAACCCCAGTCCGCTTCATGCCCTAAACCATCGTCACCCACAGTAGGCAACAAACTAGTTTCTGATGGTGGCAAAGGTGGAGTTACTTTATACCTCAGTGGTCTTTCCTGAGTGTTTGTGTGCATCTGTCTCTCACTCACCTGCTCTTTCTCGGTCCCTCTCTAAGAGAGTGTGGGCAGGAATCGTAGAAAACCTACAGTGCAGAAAGAAACCATTTGGCCCATCGAATCTCCACTTACCCTAAAGAAGAGGACTACATCTTCTAACCATCCACCCTATCCCTTTAACTGTGCATTAACCATAGCTACTCCACCTAATCTGTACATTCCTGCACACTGCAAGGTAATGAGGAGTAATGATGTCACTAAACCCTGTCAATAAATAGAATGGCTTCAGCATTCTCCTCCCTTCATATTATCTTGGGTCATCTTTTCCCTCGCTTTTCTGCACATTTCTTCAATTATTTGCATTGGCGCAGTGCATTAAGTAGTATAAGCATTGTGCCTGCATCCTCTGACTGGCCAACAGGAGGCACCAGAGAGCTCCTTTGAATGCCTTTCCTTTGCATTTGCCTCTTTCTCAAGCAGTACATAATGCGAGCTTTAATCAACACCTCTTGTTTGTTCTGGCTCAGGTCAGGAACAAAACTGTACTGCAAACTTAAACCCATTTCCTGCTTTGGGGTACTGAAAGCTGATGTGTGACACTATCACCACCCCCAAGTGATAATGCCCTTTTTGGCAATTCTAATCACAAGGAGCAAAATCAAAATAGATCTTTATTTAATGGAATTAAACTTGAGTTTGTGCATAGATATTCCACTCCGATCTTTTATTAAACTTTCAGTTGCGCTCCAAGCCAATGCCCACGCCATGTGGGTATTAAACATGGGGAGGAGATGACCTAGTGGTATTATTGCTGGACTATTAATCCAGAGACCCAGATAATGTTCTGGGGACCTGAGTTCAAATCCCGCCATGACAGATGGTGGAATTTGAATTCAATAAATATCTGGAGTCTAATGATGACCATGGATCCATTGTCAATTGTTGGGAACAACCCATCTGATTCACTAATGTCCTTTAGGGAAGGAAACTGCCATCTTTACCTGGTTTAGCCTACATGTGACTCCAGACCCACAGCAAAGTGGTTGACTCTTAACTGCCCTCTGGGCAATTAGGGATGGGCAGTAAATGCTGCCTAGCCAGTGACGCCCTCATCCCATGAATGAATGAAAAAAAATGTTGATCTTTGTTTATTGTTTATCCCATCAGTCTTGCATGCAGTCAGACAAGAAAGATTAAAGGTCAAACCTTAAAAGTGGTGCCAAACTCCTAAAGGCCTCCAGAAGACCATGACAGTAATGTTCCACAGCTATTGTTTGTAAATGTCTCAAGTTTGAGCCCCATATCAACAGTTAAGCCAGCTGAGTCATACAAGAATGGCTGAATATTTTTACTTCATGCTTTCCAGCTTAGGCAGGAATATAAATAACATCTTGATGATTGTGGATCCTTCAACGGAGGAGTTGATGGTCCTTTGGCTGTTCAGCTGTTCAAGGGAAAAATAATAGAAGATTAAATGTGCACTTGAGCTAAATTAATTCCAGATGTTCATGCAGCCTTGACATGCTGTGCTTTCTGAAAAGCAAAGGTTAGCTCCTGACTAGATTTGTGTGTATATATTCACTCCAAACCTCGTTGTAAAGTTGCTAATGCACTCTCACTGTCTGCATAACTCTTGGAACTCAATTCAAGTACATTGTGAAGGCAATCCCTATTTTTTTCCCTCAGAATGAAAATGACAGCCTTTTCATAACCTTTCATAGTGTCCTGGTTTAAACTGACACAGTTGATTTATCGAGATAGTAGAGTTGGAATGATGCAGTGCCCTAGGAGTTAAACTTATGGCCTTCAGAATTGAGTGCAGTACTTAGGCTAAGAAACTGAAGCTGCACAATTTCAATTTGTGGTGCTACAGGTGGCACAGGTTGGAAGTGTGCCCCTTGCTGGGGCTGCCACGTTGGTCTGTGAGTGTTGGCGTGTGCACATGAATATTTGGCAGAAAACCGCTGAGAAGACAAATCATGACCTAAATCAGTGTGCTTCTGATATGGTGCCAACACTGCCACTTTGGAGCTCGATGCTCCGCACTCTCTCAATCATTCATGGACAAACACTCATTTAGCAGCAGGAAGGATTCTCTCTTCCTCTGTGGGACTTGATTGACCAAGACCTGCTAGAGGTGAACGACAGTGTGGCTTTTGTCAGGTAGCAGATGTGAATCCATGAGGAAAGGTACACTCACTCTCATCTACAAGATGAAGGGGGAGAGGCAGAAAATTAGAAATTGGTGACCAATCTCACTACTGAATGCAGATTACAAAATCCTATTTAAGGTCATTGCCAACCGGGTCAGGTCTGCTCTAGGATCGGTGATTCATTCAGACCAAATCTGTGCTGTACCAGGCAGGATGATCTCTGAGAGCCTTGAGCTCCTCAGGGATATGATCACCTACGTGCAGGAAAGGAGGGTGGATGCCTGCCTCATCAGCCTGGACCAGCAGAAGGCCTTAACAGGATATCGCACACCTACACATGGGATGTACTCTCCAAAGTGGGCTTTGGGGAGGGAATCGGCTATTGGATCTGACTGCTCTACACTACATCATTAGTGCAGTCTCACTTAATGAGTGGGAATCAGAAAGCTACCCAATCAGATCCAGAGTCAGGCAGGGCTGCCCACTCTCTTCTGCCTTGTGTGTGTGTGTGTGTGTGTGTGTGTGTGTGTGTGTGTGTGTTGTATAGAGCCTTTTGCTGAGTCCATCAGGAAGGATGCGAGCCTGAAAGGGGTGACTATTCCAGGCAGTGGAGGCCTGCAGGTCAAAGTCTCCCTGTACATGGATGACATCGCCGCTTTTTGCTTGGATCCACTATCAGTGTGTAAGCTCACGAGCATCTGCGACCAGTTCAAGCTGGCATCAGGAGCCAAGGTAAATCAGGCAAGAGCAAGGCCATGTTTTTGGGGACGGGGCCAACTGATCCTTTATCCTCTTCACTGCCGAGACAGATTGCTTGAAGATGCTAGGAATAGGGTTTGGAGGTGCTGGGGAGTGCGCAAACAATTGGGAGGAGCATATTGCTGAGGTGAGGCAGAAACTGGGCTTTTGGAAGCACCGCTCCCTCTCCATTGCAGGTAAAAACCTGGTCATCAGCTGTGAGGTACTCTGTCTGTTGTTGTACGTAGCGCAGGTCTGCTCCATTCCCAGAACCTGCGCCATTGCAGTCAGCCAAGCTATCTTCTACTTCATCTGGAGGTCTCAGATGGACTGTCTCTGCAGGGACACCATGTTCAAAACTCTGGATAAGAGGGGTAAAAAACGTACCCAGCCCCGCCCACATTCTGATGGCCACCTTTGTGTGTGGCTGCATCAAGCTGTGTGTCTACCCTCCATACGCAAACACCAAGTGTCACTAGGTACTGATGTTCTACCTGTCCTCAGTGTTGCAAAAGATGGGACTAGTTTCATTGCCGTGGAACGCTGTAAGTAATTGGACCCTTCCGTATCACCTGTCCTTCGTGGAGAAATTTGTGAAGAAAACACCTTTGACCACAAATCAGTCGGAAAGTGGTCAGCATGTAGCGTCCTCAAGACCCTGTGGGGTAAGGAGACGGTGGATCCTGTCAGGTGGTTCCCTGAGCAGACTGTCAAATCCATTTGGCAGAATGCCTTATCACCAGAACTTTCCAACAAGCACAGAGACATTGCTTGGCTGGTGGTGAGAAAGGCACTACCTGTGAGATCCTCCTAATGTGCCTGGACACTCTGCACCACCACATTCTGCCCTTGAAGTGGCTGCAGGGTGGGGGCACGGGAATGTAGGGGTAAGGTAGAGTAGAAACTGTCCCACGTGTCCTGCTGGAATGTGCCTTTGCAAAGGAAGTCTGGAGAAGGATGCGGTGGTTTTTGTTAAGGTTTGTGCTGAGCAGCTCCATGATGCAGGATTCTGTGCTATACGGTCTGTTCCCCAGGACCCACACCGAGACAAACATCAATTGTGCCTGGAGGACCATCACTCGATGAAAAATGCTCTTTGGTCTGCCCAAAACTTGTTGGTCTTCCAGAGCAAGGAGTTGACCTTGTCCAAGTGTTGCAGACTGGCACCTTCCAAGATTCGGGACTATGTGCTGAGGGACATACTAAAGCTGTTACCAAGGCACAGTGTGGGGAAAGGTCTTTCTACTGAAGTTAAGTGGGGGTCTGTTCAGTTACCAGACCCTCCCAGTGCCTCAAATATATCTAAATATAGTCATCTACAAGTAAGAAATACCTTTGGTTTATTTGCTGGATAGAGTCAAACTCCAATGTTTATTTGTTCCTACATATGCTACTGTACAGAACCAAACTGTGTTAGTGACTATGCATGTGCATAAAGATATTTTTATGAATAGAGTATATTTTTGAAATGAAGGAAGAGATTCTATCATCCCCCAGGAGGACAGTTGGCTCATACCCTACAAAGGCCTGAGGCCACATCTCAGTGATCTGATTTGTTTGCTGGGGGACAGATTGCTGGACAGCTGTGACATCCTGTGAGCTCCTTTAAAACACTGGTATCCACAGCCACAATAGGGTTAGGGTCAAAATAACCTTAACCCTAACCCTATCGCAGGCAGCCCTTCTGAACCTCGGCGGCAGTCAGCTAAGCTCACGAGTGCTGTGTAAATTTCC
This sequence comes from Rhincodon typus, assembly GCF_021869965.1. NCBI lineage: Eukaryota > Metazoa > Chordata > Chondrichthyes > Orectolobiformes > Rhincodontidae > Rhincodon > Rhincodon typus. The sequence continues at coordinate 164,635,053 of NC_063332.1, forward strand.
ACCACAGCACCAAAATACGGAGCGACTTCAGCTTGTGCTGTTATGGAAAGTGAGGCATTGGTCTTCACTCACTATATCATAGCAGGTCCCATACATACTAATGGTGTTGACCACAGCCTCTATTGCTGGAATAGATCGGCTCCAACCTGTGCCCAGAGGCAGTCTGACATTTCATTATGACTACTTCTTGTAGCCTACCCATCAAGGTAATCAACTAACTCAATACAAACCCACTGACTCCCACAGTTACCTTGACTATACATCCTCAGACCCTGCTTCCTGTAACTCCAATTTCTCTCCACCGATGTTGCCAGACCTACTGAGATTTTCCAGCAATTTTTGTTTAGTACTCTATTGACTCATCTGCTTTCCAGACCGCAGGCATTTATATCGCCCTTTCCCCTGCCCTGCCCTGGCTGTGGGGCACCCAGTGTTCCCCCAAAATTAAGTGATGGTGTTGTTCTTCATCAGCAATCCTCCGTCTCTTCAAGCTGTTGGTCTTGTGCCTCACTCCGTGGCTGTGTGACATTTCTTGGGTACCTGAAAGGAGAAAGGCACCAATGGTGAGGAGGGCTCTGTGGGCGGCACGGTGGCTCGGTGGTTAGCACTGCTGCCTCACAGCGCCAGGGACCTGGGTTCGATTCCACTCTCGAGTGACTGTCTGTGTGGAGTTTGCACATTCTCCCCGTGTCTGTGTGGGTTTCCTCCAGGTGCTCTGGTTTCCTTCAACAGTCTAATGATGTGCAAATTAGATGGATTGGCCATGCTAAACTGTCCATAGTGTTCAGGGATGTGTAAGTTAGGTGCGCTAGCCATGGGAAATACAGGGTTACCGGGATAGAGTAGGGGGATGGGGATGGGTCTGGGTGGGATGCTCTTCAGAGGGTTAGTGTGGACTTGTTGGGCTTGAATGGCCTGCTTCCACATTGCACAGATTCTATGGAGCTACTGCTGTGTCACACTTATTATAATGCTGCAATAATCAGTCATTAAGCAGGGTTTGATCAACTATGTGGATTTGTTTATTTAACTCAGTAAATACTAACTAGCTACAAAGCAGGCATGACAGCAAACTATCTGATTTTTGTGTGTACAGCTTGCAGCTCCATGGCAAGCTAACTTCCAAGCAGAGTCACAGCATTGTATACAGACAACACATGGAGTTCTGAAAGATGGATTCTCTTGAAGGCAAGGTAGACATATAAACAGGGTGAGTTTTGGTTATGGGGTAGCGAGGGAAACAATATCAACAATATTTATAGAAGAAGGATTAACTTTGAACATACTGTGATCTTTGATGCTTTTGGCCTGTGGCTCAAGTCAGAATGCATCTCCTCTTTTAGTGCTGACTAACTTTACTTTGTGCTAACTTCTGACAATTTGCATCCTTGGTCTGATAGTCAACCACTTAATAATTTAGCACCATCTGTGATCATTTATATGAATACAAAGTTTCAGAATTGTCTGCACTGCAAACTACAGACATTGGGTAAAACCCATACTGTGGCCCCTTTTTGGATCCCGTACACTTTTTGTTCTCCCAGTGATAGTAGCCACACAAATAAATATGTTGTTACAATGTACTAGAGATTGCCACTATTAGACTTTCTACGTTGTGACCATTGTGATCTGTATCCCAAGCTTGTTTGTTTGCCTCAATTTTTTTCCTCTCCCCGATCATTTATGAATTTCTTCATTCACAAATGGAGGATGGCTTTTATAATGAACGATAAATAAGTAATAGCTGATATCTCCACAAAGTTAGTATGAAAATGAGTTTCTATTATTCACTTAATCATAAATTGGGGCCAGAGATTGGCTTGTATTTTCTCCACCTCTTTCTGATCCCACGACTGAGAAGTGTCAACAATGTATTTTATAAATTAAAATCCAAAATGTTTTGTACCAGAATCTTGTCCATCAGTCTTGAATATTTGCTCCTAAGCACCAGAAGTATGTTTTTAAAAAATTAACCTTTTCACAATATATCTGGTGACATGCTGCTTGTTTCTTGAAAGTTTATTTCGAACGTAAACAAGATTTTACTTCCATGCAAAAGCAGCTGTTCAATTATAGGACTCATCATTCTTAGCTATCCCACAATTTGAGCACAATATCCTCTCGGGGCTACAGGTTTCCGCCCTGATTTTCACATGATTGATTGGACTGATACTTAACCTATAGATCTTCACACACAGGGCAGGATGTCACATGTGACAATGGGATTGGAGTGCACAGTTTGCTTCCTTTTACTTGCCTTCTCTTCGAATGCGCTGTCTTGCCATCAAGACGCGGTGACTCAAAGGGTGATGAAGCTCAATGGAGAAGTTGTTGCTGGTTTGAACACTCCTTGTTCTTCAGTCTTCCACCCAAAGCCTGAAGATGATCCACATCTGACCACAAAACACACACGTTCTGAGGAAGGGTCACGGTCCCGAAACATTAACTCTGTTCTTTCGTTCACAGATGCTGCCAGACCTGCTGAGCTTTTCCAGCAACTTCTGTTCTTGTTCCGCCTCTGTCCACTGCAGGTAGGAAACGAGGCAGGTCCTGCATCTTACCCAGACCAGAACAGAGATCGAATCCCATACCATTGGCACCAGTCTGACCCATATCGGTCATCCAGCCCCCCCAAAACAAGGAATTGGAGTTGCTTTCATAACCAACACTTTTACATGCATGTTGTAGCCTAGAGCTAATGATAGTGACAGTTTCCAACGTTTACACTGACCAGAACACTCCCACTCTTATTACCTCCTATTCATGTGTGTTGGAAGGATTTGCCTGTTGGTATTCACCCTGTTTGGCTGGGTTGTCCTTGACCATAAAGTCCTGGAGAAGTGCCTGTGTCCAGAGTTTATGGCTCAGAGGCAGAGATGCTACCGATTGCATCACCACTCCTAGCCAAACTCATTTCTGTCCTCAATATTCATGCTAGGTGCTTTCAAGGAGAGCTTCAAAGTGCATTTTAAGTGTTTTCTTTGACCTCCATGGAACATTGGCCTGTTGGGAGTTGAGAAAACAGGGCCTGGTGGAGCAGATACAATTTGGCCATCTGGACACAATGTGTAGTGATTGAAGACTAGTCAGTATTAAGGAAACTGAGGAGATTGGAGCTTTGAATTGAAAAAGCCTGGAAGAATTATAAATAATACGGAGATATAAAGAGGAATTTATTTTGCTATGAGTCAATGCTGCTGTGTATTTACACTGAGAGTCGGCTGTATGCCCCAGAATGTTCTTTCATTGTTGAGGCTTTGAAAATCTGACAGATCCACTCCTCAACTGAATCCATCTACACAATTGCAGAGATAATCACAGGACTGCTAACAAGAACAGCAATCCTGGCCTGCTTGCCCCTTTCTCACTCATTGATTCCAATTCTAATTCTCCTAATGCCCCTCTTAGTTTGGCAACAACAGCTCATATTTATAAAGCACTTTTTTTACGGGAGACAAAATGTTCCAAAGAACATCACAGGGAAGTTATCAGAGAAAATTTAACACAGGCTTATAATGGCTCATTAAGACAAGTGATCAATAGCTTAGTTAAGGACGCAAGTTTTTTAAACAGCATCTTAAGCGAGAGGCAGCGAGGTTGAAGGAGGAAATCTCACAGCATTGGGAGAGCACTGAGGGCATGGTCAACAAGATTAGAAGTGATGTGCAAGAGACCAGAATTAGAGGTGCACAGAGAAAGGGAAGGGGTGAGGCCATAGAGGGATTTGAAAGCAAGGATGAGAACTGCATTGCTTCAGGTAAGTATCCAGTTTGTAAATCACATGGTGAACTCTAAATGTGGAGCTGAGTATTTGACCCACAGTTATGGTGTAACGGTCATCCATTCTCTTGATGCTTGTTACATTATAAATGTTGGAGCTGAAGATGGAGCACCCCACACAATGACCTCATCCAGCAAACCATCTGCTAGTCGACATACAGTTCAGTGTCAGAGAACTAGGTCAGGGTTTTCACTAATTGTAACAACATGTCATGCCTATAACAGCTGTATCCACTCTGCCTCTGATGTAATGTGGATATCCTATTTAAGTGACTGTCGGGAACTATACTTCACACATCTGTGGAATCTCCCCAAAACCACACTCAGACTATCCAGTTTCTTTTGAGCTGCTGAAGTTTGCAAACCCCAAAAGTTTCCATCTTGTGATAAAATTTGGTTCTTTTTACCAAGGGGATGTTTCACTGACCTTTCGCTTTATAAGAAAACAGCCACTGTTATGGTTTGTGCAGTCATGTCAAAAAAAGGTCAAATGACATAGTCATCAAATTATTGTCGCAAGGGTAAAGGACCTTGTCTTTTTCGAATGAAGAAGTACCAATCCACACCAGCAGCTCAGCTGTTGAAACCGAAAGAACTGTGGATGCTGTAAATCAGGAACAAAAACAGAAGTTGCTGGAAAAGCTCAGCAGGTCTGGTAGCATCTGTGAAGAAAAAAATCAGAGTTAACTCTTTTTCTTCATAGATGCTGCCAGACCTGCTGAGCTTTTCCAGCAACTTCTGTTTTTGTAGCTCATCTGTCTTTGAGAGTACAGCTTTCATTTGGACCCTTATCATTTCATTTTGTCATGTTGAACTGAAGCAACTACTGCTGTAGTTTTTAACTTAGCGCATGTGTCCAATCAGTATTCAGAGGGTTAAACAAAGGTTTGAGTTGATTACTTAATTTTAGTTACTTGCAGACATCCTGAAGACCACTTTAGACACTCTCTTGAGTTATCTCTCTTTCTCTTGAAAAATTGTCAACGGCAAAACTGGAGGCTTGAACTTCATTTGGCAGTGGAGTGATCTATAGTCACTGACATTGCCTGATAAAGGATGGAGTGACAGGCTGAGAGAAATTTACTCTTGTCAGGTTTGAAGAGGGCTCATCCATCAGCCTACAATTTACCACCAGGGTCGTGTTTTACTGGCCATGGAGCTTCACCTTTCAACCCGTCGTTCATCACGAGAGATATAAAGATCACCTGTCACCGAGGCAAAATATGCTGTAAAATGTACACAAAGGAAGAAAAGCTTTTCAGTTTCCATTTATCACTTTGTTGTTCGCTCTACTGTTAGCTCCCAAAAGCACCTTATCACCTGCAAAGCACTTCCCATTTTAGCTTGATAAGAATACATTTGTGGTCCAGCTTCAGTACAGCCTTGCTTCTCTGTTGAAAGGTTGCAATCGCAAATCCCACAATAGCAACCAGAGTACATAACATAGCGATGATTATATTGCTGTTGGTCAAGATCTTGCTGTACATTAATTGACTGTTGCAATTTCTCATTGCAACAGTGAGCATGCTCTAAAAATATTTCAATAGCTGTAAAGTGCAGTGGGATATCCTGAGGTCATGAAAGGCACAATGTAAATGCAATGTATTTATTTCTTTGCGTGAAGGAATTAGACTCCTGTGAGGACATTTTGCTCATAAATGTGACATGTCGCCAATCTGTGTCACAGCTAACTGTCCCACTGTGTCTATAAATGACACCAACTGCAGCAAGATACTTTATCTTGTGTTAAATATCGCATCCAGCAGTGAAAATAAATCAGGTGTTCATCATGTTTTATAAATTAACCAGTCCCTGGAGAATTTGGGAATAATAGCTCAATTGATGAGAAGGGCACTGTTTCCATCACTGGACCAATGGCATTGGCTCCTACATTTGGAATTACTACTGACTGTTACCTGGTTACCCCGTGGAAAAATTTGTATGTAGAGAGGATGTGATTAGTCCCAGCTCTGATAATTCTGCTCGTAATAACCCACCATCACTCACCATAACACTCCTTCCCTTTCAATAATTCATCTTCATTCACCATAACTCTCCATCCCTCTTGGTAATCCACCATGACTCACTACAACACTCAATCTCTAATGATAACACAGCTTCACTTATGATAAGACTCCATCACTGTGGATTATCCATCATCACTCAAGATAAGAGTCTTTCGTTCTCAAAAATCCACCAGAGCTCTTGAAAGCATGCTATTGTTTATGGCAATGATGAATTACTTGGAATAGTCCATCGGTACCCTTGGTAAATCTCCCTTGTCCTTGCTAGCTGTTAGCTAACCTGCCGAAAGACCTATTATATCCCTTTTCGCCTACCAACCTGTTTGATAACTCAATTTACCTGCCTTGTGTCATTTCCCTGTTACAATTAACCAAGCACCAACTTACCAGCAGATTCAAGAACAGCTTCTTCCCCGCTGTTATCAGACTTACGAATGTACCTTTCATACATTAGAATTGACCTTTCTCTGCACCTTCTCCATAGCGTAACACTATATTCTACATTCTGTTCTATTACCTTGATGTACTTAGGCAAGGTATGATTTGTGTGGATAGCATGCAAAACAATACTTTTCCCTGTATCTCAGTATATGTGATAATAATAAATCAAATCAAAAATTCCTCAATACCTGTAATCAATCTGTTCAGCAATTTTATGACACATGTCCGGAATGAAGTAGGACTTGAACCCGGGCCTCCTGGCCCAAAGGTAAGGATACTACTACTGCACTGGAATAATTCCTCCCCATAAATTTCAAGATATTTTTTAATCTGCCTGTCCAGCAATGTAATTACACATCTCTGGAGGAGGTGGGACCTGAGCCCGGGTCTCCTGGCTCAGAGGTAGGGATACTGTCATTGTGTCGCAGGAGCCCTCCCTCAACAAATTTCTGTTGATCTCAGCCTTAATCATTTCGCCTGACTCCAATGTCTACTGCCCTGTACTTAAAAACAATTTAAGTAGTTCTCGACTGTTCTTTGTGTAAGAGAATGCTTCCTAATTTCACTTGTAAATCGCAGGAGGCTAATTTCAGAATTGTGACCCCCTTGGCCTGATTTCTCTCTTCCAGGTTCCCATTCTTCATTGTTTTAAACCATTCAGTGAGATCCCTCTTCAATCTCCTAAACTCAGGGATATACAAGTTAAGTTTCTGTAACCTGTCCTCCTAATTTACTCTTTCAGTTGGCAGCACTCCAGCAGAGAGTCAGAGCCTTCAGGAGAAACGTGGGGACTAAAATATTAAACAGTTGGTCAAATTTATTGTGGATTTTTCTGGTATCTTAGTTGATTTTTATTTGAATACCTATCTGTAAGCTGCAGGTTACTGCTGAATTTGAGAATCCATTTTTTCCCCCTGTTTGAAGGATCATTGACATTTTGAGTCCCAGCTAACTTCCTTTCGGTGCGAAGCTGCCATTCACTAGAGACAGAAATACTATTTCCCATGTTCTTGTGCCACCTCTCTTTCCCACCCACCTCCCCCCGCCCATATCTCAGTCTGTTTCATTCTCTCATCCTCTCTCTATTCACTCACCCCTTCTCAATTTCTATACGCTTCTCCCTGTAACAGTAGGAACATGCTCAAACTCTGCACCTTTTTTGATAATCCCAACAGCTTGATGAACTGGGTGGGGAGCGGGGTGGGTGTCACTACAATTCTCTAGTCTTTTCTCTGTAGGAAAACGTTGGCCAATCAAAGTCACAGATCAGCACCTTGTTCATGAAGAATAAAACCAGGAAGAATCACTTGACCCAAAACGTTAACTCCGATTTCTCTCACTGGAGCATAGGAGACTGAGGGGTAACCTTTGTGGAGGCATATAAAATCATGAGAGATATAGGTAAGGTAGATAGCAGACAGCTTTTCCCCATGGTAGGAGAGTCTAAAATTAGAGGGCATAGGTTTAAGGTGAGAGGGGGAAGAGATACAAAAGAGTCCAGAGAGGCAACGTTTTTACACAGAGGGTGGTAAGTGTCAGGAATGGGCTGCCAGAGGTAGTGGTGGAAGCGAGTACAATTTCGTTGTTTAAGGAACATTTAGATAGGTACATGGATGGGATCGGTATGGAAGGATATGGACCAAACACAGGCAAATGGGACTAGTTTAAACTGTGAAAACTGGGCAGCATGGGCAAGTTGGGCCAAAGGGCCTGTTTTCATGCTGTAGACCTCTTTGACTTTAGATGCTGCCAGACCTGCTGACCTTTTCCAGCAAATTGTTTTTGTTCATGAAGTGTAACTTGTTGTGATTACTTGAAATTTGGCATTCTTGCAATTTTCCTGATAAGTGCAAGATACAATGCTTTGCTAACATGCCTCTCATTTCAACATTTTTTTTTTGCTCTCTTCCTCACACCCGCACTCTTCTCCTAATCATTCCTCATTCTTATTTCATTCTCCCAGATCTTGCAGACATGGTGGAGATTTTCTCTGAAGCTGTTTGATTAGTTCTCTGCTAATTATACCAAGGAACCAATTTAGAAAATAAAAGTTAATAACCAAGGGATGCTTATGGTATTGAGACAGTAGCAGTTTATTTAGAGGTTAGTTTGAAACATATCACTGCCTGTGCTATAATTGAAGAACTTGTTTAGCAACATTTCCTTACATTGCATGTTAACGGAGAGGAATTAGACTAGTTCTTGGTGAGATGAAATAAATCATATATTTAGCACAATCTTTACTTGCAAGTCACTCAGTCAAAGTATGAGGTTCTGTTAAAGCATAACTATTTCAACCAATTTGTTCTGAATGTATATTAGGTGACATCCAATCACAAGCTTAAACTGGAGCTATGTTTTAGACTGTTTCTAGTTCTGGTCACCCTGTTATAGAAAGGATATTATTAAGCTGGAGAGGGCTCTGAAAAGATTTACGAGGATGTTGCTGGGAATGGAAGGTTTGAGTTAGAGAGAGTCTGGATAGGCTGGGACTTTTTTCACTGGAGGTTGAGGGGTGACCTTGTAGAGGTTTTTAAACTTATAAGTGGTATAGATAAGGTGAATAGTAGGTGTCTTTTCCCTGTGGTGGGGGGCATAGTTTTAAGATGAGAGGAGAAAGATTTAAAAAGGACATGACGGGTAACTTTTTTACAGAGAGAGCGGTTCATGTGTGGAATGAACTTCCAGAAGAAGTGGTGGATTCAGGTACAGTTACAACGTTTAAAAGACATTTGGATAAGTACACGAATAAGGAATGTTTGGAGGTTATGGCCAAGTGCAGGCAGGTGGGACTAGTTTAGTTTGGGATTATGGTCAACATGGACTGGTTGGATGGAAGGGTCTGTTTCCATGCTGTATGACTTTCTGGCTCTATAACTAGATCAGAGGGAAACTGAGACTGATTACAATAGATATCCTGTGTCAGCCTTCATCTCTTCAGGTTGTTTTCATGTGGGCCTGAACCGAGCGTAGGTGCTCTACAAAGCGGTCTCTGAGCCTCCGCTTAGTCTCACCGATGTAGAGGAGGCCACAGGGAACAGCAGATACAATAGACCACATTAGCGGATCCGCTTTGTAGAGCACCTATGCTCGGTTCATGACATACGACAACACCTCCCAGTCGTGAACCACTTCAACTCCCCCTCCCACTCCCTGGATGACATGTCCATCCTGGGCCGCCTTCAGTGTCACAACAATGCCACCTGGCAACTGGAGGAGCAGCACCTCATATTCCACCTTGGAAGCCTACAGCCCAATGGTCTCAATTTGGTCTTTACTAGCTTCAAAATCTCCCCACCCCTGACCTCATCCCAAGACCAGCACCCTCCCTTTCATCCCCACCTCCTTGACCTGTCCGTCTTCTTTCGCAACTGTCTGCTCCTCCCACCTCACTGACCAATCCCCACCACTACCTACCTGCTATCACTGTCCCCACCTCTCTCTCTTTATTCAGAGCCCCCTTACCCTCCCCCATTTCTGAAGAAGGGTCCTGACCCGAAACGTCAGCTTTCCTGCTCCTCTGATGCTGCCTGGCCTGCTGTGTTCCTCCAGTTCCACACTGTGTTATCTCAGACTCCAGCATCGGCACTTCTTACTATCTCTGGACTGTGTTGTGCATAATATGCGACCTGTTTTCAAAGTAAATATTCCCTTGTTCTTTCCGTCTCTTTTGGCACTGTCGTAATCCCATGTGGCAATACATGCCAGCCACTTGTTACCACATTCTGATCTTAAAGGTTATTTAACTGGAAACTTTCAGTGCTGGCATTTCTAGTGGATCCAATGACTATTTGTTTCCTTGGTTTCAAATTCTATTTGATTTCTTTTTTATTTTGGATTAAGTATGGAAGATTTTGCGGCATTGTGGTAGCAGCTGAGTCACTTGAAAATTAACATAGAAACGTAGAATGTAGGAGCAAGATGCCCACTTTCTATGTATGAATATTTTTTAAAGAATTGACATGGCCAACTGTGAATTTTATTGTGGCTGAATGCTTTTCCACTTTTGCAAATGCAGTGGATTTTACTTCATAATGAAGGTAGTTCAGAAACCTACAGACTCGCGCAATATCTCTCTTTCTCCCAGAGATGGTGGCGGAGTAGGCTCGTCCACTCCACCTGCTTTCCTTTTTTTTCCTGCTTTTCTCTCTCTTTTGTTCTTAGTTTGTTTCTATCCTACTTACTTACATTCTGGAAAGAGCTCAGTCATGGAGGCAACAGCAGCACAGCTTTATCGGGTCCATAGCGTGGCAGCAGTTGGGGACCTGGATTGGGACTTTGACAGTCGGAGAGTTATCCCAATAGGGAAGTGGGGGAGGTCCCCCACCATCTGCAGTGGTGGTGAGAGCAGGTAGCCCAAGGTCTAAAGCAGAGGAGATCAAGCCCTTGGAGGGAGTACGAGCCCAGCATAGCTAAGCCCTTAAGACTGTTGAAATTTTAACTTTATGTCCTTAATTTTCAACTTAATACTAAGAAGGACTGTCGTGTTTAACTTTATTTTTCTACCTTATGCCTAAGATTTTGTACCTAGGTACCTTTGTACCTAAGATGGCAATGGCATTGTACATGTTTCACTGTACTCCTGTACTTGCCTACACGTGACAATAAAATCTACTTCTAATTCTAGAATCTTCCTTCAGTGATAAGGCCAGTCATCCCTGACTGTGGTACCTACTCTGCATCTCACAGAGTACAGGTTTTAAAGTAAGACGTGATTTAATGAGTTAGAGTTATGGCTGGCATTTGGACAATTATTTAAGTTGTTAAAAAGTATTGTTCTGTTTAGACATGAGCTTCTAATGGCAGGAAAGATTTGCATTTATATAGCACCAGTTTTGTCCTCAGTGTCCTAATTCACTTTATGCCCAAACGAATAATGATGAAGTCGCTATAGCCCTGGATAACCATGCAGCTGCTCTCTCATTAGAGAGAGAGATGACTTGTTGAACCCTGAGGGTCACACACCTCAGGCAGGGTTGAGAGACGGGGTCTTTGCGTTAACCTACACTGTCACTGTTGTAAGGTAGTAAATACAACAGATTGTGCTTTTCAGTGTGTAATGACAATGTGATAATGACTGGATAACATGTTCCAGTGATTTCATGATGAGAGGAATAATTATTGGTCAGGACACCCGGGCGGGATTCCTTGACATGCTTCAAAGAGTGCCATGGGAGCTTTTATCTCAAACTAAGAGAGCATCTGGCCACAACTTAACATCTCCATCAAAAGAACATGCCTATCCATGAGGGATTGGCCTTGTCAATCATAGGCATGAGAGGTACCAATTGAGCCTTGGGTTACATTCAATCTCAGTTGAGTTATATGACTTTCCTAAGTGAAGAGGAAGTCATTGTTATGTAAAATGCCAAACATTAGCTCTGTTTTGCTCCACAAATACTCACTGACTCTTTGAGTAATTCCAGAATTTTCTGTTTCTACTTCAGATTTCCACCCTCAGCGGTGTTTTTCTTCTTGTATGCAATTTTGATGTTTTGATTTTTATTTTGTACTTTGCATGCAGTAGGGTGATATCAAATCATGTGTATTGAGTTGAATGTATCCTCTGTTTCTGTACATATTTTACAGGGAGGTGTGTATACGACTGGATGGCCGAGTTCACCTCACTGTGGTCTACTTTGGGACAGAACAAATGACTGAAGTAAAATCCATACTTGAATACATATCTAGGTGAGCATGGTCTATGGGAGGGTCAAACACTATTGATGATCCTTGTGATAATCACTTGAGCAGCCTAGCACCATTAGCTGGATAGGCTGAACATGTGGAGTTACAGGCATTTTGGCAAACTACAGGAGCAGGGCTGACTCTTATGCAAAATTGTATCCAGCAAAGCTGAATAACCTTCAGGAGGATAGAACAAGGGAGTTTAGACAAAATTAGGGGGAAAATCCATGACTGCCACGTATTTTTGTCAGCAAGCAAGTAGGTCCCGATTATTTTACTACTCCTGTACACTGTATGCAGAAAGGAAATTCTACAAACATAACATAATTTAGGAGTAGGTGTTAGCATTTAACCCTTTTGAGCCTTCTTCACCATTCAATAAGATCATCGCTGAGCTGGTTCTGGTCTCAGTTCCACTTGTCATGGAAAGGCGTGAAAACTATCACTTGATTTTAATAGCTTTCTACTTGAGCTTCACCCCTAGAGTAACTGGATCACACTTGTCTCCAAACTTAGATGCTTCCCGATTTGCAATTTCATCCCGAGTTAAAGGAGACAGTTTGTAAAGTCCAGTGTTTGTAATGCATCTTTGTTGGAAACGAAAAATTTCTTCACTTACTGAATCGTGACAGGAGTGTAAGTCAACATTAGTAGGATCATTACAGACCTGTCCCTGTCTTCTGTAAACTCTGAAAAACATGATGAAACTGGACAATTCCTGCCATGCAAGCTAAACTTGCATTTAAAAACCTCTTGGCTAAAAAAAAGTGAAATACAAGCCAATGCTAGATTGGAAATAATAGGAATGAAGGTCTCTATAAATAGCACGCAGACGTGTGACAGGTTGCTGATATTATGCCATGTGTCTTTGTAAATTATGGAAGAAAATCTAACTGTTTGTGATTCAGTATCTGTACCCTAATAATGTTGGTGAGGGGAGATAATTCATTCTGTACCATTGACTGTTTGCTTGAGCTCTCAGATTTAACACACCTTGCCAATGGCTGATAACTAAATGGGAAAAGGCATGGATACTGATATGTTTGATAAAATAAAGAACAGAAAAACAGAAATTGCTGGAGAACTTCAACAGGTCTGACAGCATCTGTGGAGAGACAGCAGGGTCAATGGTTCAAATCCAGTGACCGTTCTAAACGAGGGTCATTGCACTCGAAACGTTAACTCTCTTTTCTCTCCACAGATGCTCCCAGAGCTGTTGAGGTTTTGAAGCAATTTCTGTTTTTAGTACTGAGTTGTAGCCCAGCCCCTTTCCTTAATCTTTATGTCTTAGTCCTACCTAAAGGCAAACATTTTTTTAAAAAAATATGCACATTCTAAGTGGCAATGGTGAAAAACAGCTAACAAGTTAACTGAATCTGCTTCTGTGATCTGTGTGCATAATGGGCATCAGATTAAAGTAAATCGAATTGTCCAGAAGAATGGCGAGAGATGTCAAAAGACTTTTTTTTGATTGAAGTGTTCTATCCCAAGTGTGAGATATCCCTTATTTTGTTCAATAGTTAGTCTTGGGATATGGGTGTAACTGATAGGGGTGGCATTTATTGTCCATCCCGAGGAACCATGAAGAAGCTGATAGTGGGCTGCTATCTTGAATCATTGCAATGCATGTGGTGATGTACTCCCCTCCAGCCCAGGGTTACAAAGGGAATCCAGTATATCGACCAGCAACAATAAAAGGTGAGCGATAAATGCCTAAGTTAGCTCTGCCTAGCAGGGAAACTTGTTGGTGATGAATTCTCATTTTGAAATGCATTTTAATTTTTGCCAATAATTATTTCTCACTTTTCAGCTTCCCTTGCTCACAAATTGCTTCGGTCTAACATCCGTGCAACTCATTTGGTGTTTAATTATTCAAATACAATACGACACAACACAAGAACAGACCCATCAAGTCTGCACTGATTCCTAATCCTTATTTAGACCCGCTACTTATTACCTATACATGGTTTCCATTCCTCTTGATTACCTCCCATTCACGTGTCTATGAAGATGCACCTTAAATGTTGCTAATGTGTCTGCTTCCACCACCTCCAATGGCAGTACATTCCAGCCACCCACCACCCTCAGTGTGAAAAACTTTCCCCGCACTTCTTGCCTAAACTTTTCCCCCTCTCACCTTGAACCTGTGCCCTCTTATAGTTGACCTTTCCACCCTGGGGAAAAAGCCTCTGACTATTCACCCTACCTATGCCTGTCATAATTTTGTAGACCTCTATCAGGTCTCCCCTCAGCCTCCAACTTTCCAGTGAAAACAATCCAAGTTTATCCAACCTCTCCACATAACTAAAATCCTCCATACCAGGCAACATCCTGGTAAACCTTCTCTGCACCCTCTCTAAAGGATCCACGTCCTTCTAGTAATGTGGCAACCAGAACTGCACGCAATGTCCCAAATCTGGCCTAACTAACTAAAGTTTTATACAGCTGTAGCTTATCTTGCCAAATTTAATATTTGATACCCCAGCTAATGAAGGTAAGCATGCTGTATGCTGCCTTAACCACCTAATTCACCTGTGTTGCCACTTTCAGAGATCTGTGGACTTGTATACTCAGATCCCTCTATGTGTCAATGCTCCTAAGGGTTCTGCCATTTATTGTGTAATTCGCACCGGAATTTGATCTTCCAAAATGTATCACCTTGCATTTGTCTGAAATCTATCTATCTCCAGCTGTATCCTTTGATAATCCTCCTCATTATCTACAACTCAGCCAATTTTGGTGTCATCTGCAAACTTACTAATCAGACCACCTACATTTTTCCTCCAGATCATTTATATATATTACATACAGCAAAGGTCCCAGCACTGATCTCCACAGAACACCACTAGTTACTGATCTCCATTCTGATAAGCACCTTTCCACCACCACTCTCTTTCATCTATGACCAATCCAGTTTTGTATCCATCTAGCCTGCACTATCCTGGATTCCATGAGACTCTACTTTTTGTACCAGTCTGCCTTATCAAATGCCTTACTAAAGTCCATGAAGACAATATCCACTGCCCTTCCCTCACCAATCATTCTTGTCACCTCCTCCAAAAAACTCAATCTTGTTGGTGAAACATAACCTTCCCCACAAAGACCTATGCTGCCTATCACGAACAAGTCCATTCGCTTCCAAATATGATTAAATCCTATCTCTCAGTAACTTCTTCAACAGCTTCCCTACCTCTGACTGGCTCACTGGCCTGTAATTACCTAGATTATCTTTGTTTTCAGTCCTCTGGAAACTCACCTGAGGCCAAAGAGGATGCAAAGATATCTGTTAAGGGTCACAGTTATTTCCTCCCTTGCCTCCCACAATATCCTGGGATAGATCCCATCTGGCCCTTGGGACTTGTCTATCTTAATACATTTCAAGACTCCCAAAGCTTCCTCCTTCATTATGTTGACCTTTCCCTAACCTCAACACCTCTCATGTCCCTCTCGTTGGTGAATACCGATGTAAAGTACTCATTAAAAATCCACACACAAATCCTGTCCCCCTCCTTTATCCTTGAGTGGACCTACTCTTCCCCCAGCTACTGTCTTACTCCTAATATATGCACAAAATGCCTTGGGATTCTCCTTAACCCTACTAGCCAAGGACATTTCATAGCACCTTTTAGAACTCCTAATACCCCGTTTGAGCTCCTTCCTACTTTCTCTATATTCTTCAAGGACTTCGTCTGATTTTAGTTGCCTCGACCTAAGGTATACTTCCTTTTTTTATTAAGCTGATAATTTTCCCTGTCATCCAAATTTCCTAAATACTGCCATTCCCATCCTTCATTTTCACAGGAACATGCCTGTCCTGCTCTCTAATCAACTGGTCTTTAAAAGACTCTCACATGTCAGATGCGGATTTACCCTCAAACAACCGCTCCCAATCTACATTCTCTAATTCAGTTACAGTTGACCTTTACCCAATTTAACACCTTCATTCGAGGTCCACTCTTGACCTTATCCATAAGAATCTGACAACTTACAGAATGATGGTCTCTATTCCCAAAATCCTCCCTCACTGAAACTTTGATTACCTGTCAGGACTCATTTCCCAATACCAGGTCCAGTTTGGTCCCCTCCCTTGTTGGACTATCCACATACTGTTTCAAAAACCCCTCCTGGACACACCTAACAAATTGCTCCCCATCCGATGCCTGCCACTATGGGAGTTCCGGTCAATATAGGGAAAGTTAAAGGCACCCACCACAACAACCCTGTTATTTTCATATCTTTCCATAATTTGGCTACATATCTCTATTTCCCGTTGGCAGCTGGGAAGTCTGTAGCACAGTCTCACTGTTCGCATTCCTGAGCTGTACCCATAATGCATCTCTGCAAGATCCCTCTCATCTCTCATCACAGCTGTGATATGCTCCCTAACCAGTAATGCAACTTCTCCATCTCTTTTGCTTCCTCCACTGTCTCGTCTAAAACATCGATATCCTGGAGCGTTATGCTGCCAATCCTGTCCCTGTTTCAACCACTTCTCTGCGATAGCAACAACGTCATGTTGCATGCATTAACCCAGGCTCTAAGTTCATCCGTCTCACCTGTTAGATTTCTTGCGTTGATGCAAATACAATCCATCCCTCCAGTTCCATTGAGCTCAGCAACCTCTGCTTTTCCTATTAGCTATATTTACTGTAGTCTCAAGCTCTTCCTCGGTCTCTATACTTACCGATCTGCTGCTCTGGTTCCCCCCTCCCCCTCCTGCCACACAAGTTTAAACCTTCCTGAGTGGCACTGTCAAACCTTCCTGCCAGGATATTGGCGCTCCTCCAGTTTAGGGGCAGCCCATCCTTCTTGAACAGGAAAACGTCTCAATGACCCACATGCTGCAATTCACAATGCTGTCTTGTAATTTAGGAAAGTTAACCACTGAATGTTTGTTTGCAGAAAGAAATTGAAGTAAAATTTTTGCCCTTCTTCATCTCTTTGATGTAGAGAAGCAAATTACAGGAACTACACCTTCATTCTATTGAAGGAGGATTTCTCACGTGGGAAAGGATTGGATGTTGGTGCCCGGGCTTGGAAGGGGAACAATGTCCTGCTGTTTTTTTGCGACGTCGATATATACTTCACAGCGGAGTTCCTGAACACATGCAGATTGAACGCCCAGCCAGGTACTAGCTAATTTTTACGTACAAAAGCCAAAAAAAACTCAGCTGTTTCAAAGATACACACGTGACATCGATGGGTTGAATGACCTCCTTCTGGCTGACACTGGCTATATAAGTTGTTACGTAGCACCCGTATGTTTGGGACTGCAAGTTGCTGCTTTGGGCCCAAAGTGTCTTTTGCTTCACATGTGCACATTTCTACTGCTGAGCAGATGCCATTTGTTAGGCCGGGGTAGGGGGTGGTAAAGTAGCACTGGAGGTAGAACTCAAAGTCAATAGCAGTGCTATTTTTTAAATCGACACGTCAACTTAATACCCTTTCTTATACGTGCACAGCTGAACATGCTTTTAATAGGCAGGACCCCGACTAGAGCTTTTTAAGTGGAGCATGGATAGCATTTTGCGTTCATTTCTGCTTAATTTCTATTGGGCAAGGCTAAAAGTGCGTAGTGTTTGCTAGTACTACTTCAAGTTGGTGAAGCTGATGGGGAGTGGTGTTGTACATGGTAGAAGTCTTAGTTATCTCTCTAAGTGTTATGTCAATGCCCCTTGCTCCCAGTCAATGTGATTTTTTTTTTAACAGGCAACGTGACAAGAAAAGCGTCAATACAGAGCAGGGCGAGCTATAGTAAGGGCAGGTACTAATGAACAGGATGGATTTTTGTGATAGCCAATGATAGCTTCACAGTCACTGTTTCTGAGACTGGGTATCGATTCCAGTTTTTTTCCTTTACAATTAATTGGATTTAAATTCTACCACTTCCACAGTGGGATTCGAACTCGTGTCCCCAGAGCCTTCAGCCTAGGCCTTTGGATTACTTGTCCAGTGACATTGCTTGTACACCATGGCCCCACCCTCCCACTTCAGCCTGTGATTGAAACATTTGAGTGCTGTTGGTTTATGAGCTTGAGATGTTTGACCCAGCGACAGTAGGTCCAAGTCCAAATAGTGTGATATGAAGGAGTCTTCGGAGGGCGTTCTCGTTGCCATGTCATAGACACTCTCACAAGATGTTACTGAAGTAACCTTGGAGAGTTGCTGCAATGCATCCTGAAGATAGTACATAATGCATTGGTGAGGGAGGGATTGAATATTGATTCCTGTGGCAGGGGAACTGATCAGACATACTCCTGTGCTGTTGATGGTCGAGTACCTTGCGGTGACTGCATCTAATCAGAAGCGTGACAAGATATCCTGACACTAAGCCTCTGATGGAGGATCTAACATGGCATGAGGTGAGCTCCTTTATCAGAGTGGACCTCCACTCCATCTGGTTTTTCACAGAATCGTTTTGGTGCAGAAAGAGGCCATTCAGCCCATTATACCTTCATCATTATATTACGTAGCACCAATCTCCTGCTGATTGTCCATAACCCTGCACATCATTTCTAGCCAAATAATCACCAATGCCTTCTTGAAAGCCTCAAATGAACCTGCCTTTTGTTGCCACAGTGTTGACATGGACCTGTCTGAACTTCTGGTCTTGTTGAATTCCAAAGTCTAAGACTAAGACATGGTTCCATGTACCACAGTTCCAGCATTTGCTGAGATGCTGCCATTTGGCATGAGAGCAGCAGCAAGTTCCAAGAATTCAGACTGATCCCACAAAATTCCTGCACATTTTATTGCTGAATAAACAGCAGCCGACTCCTTCTCTCTTTCCTCCCTTTATGTTAAAACAGTTTGCAGTCACAATGCAGAACTAGAAGATGTAACGATAAGTCTACTGTGCTTAGCACCCCATCACAAGCTGCTTACATTATGGACTTCAATGTGAGATGTAGAGGAAGACTACATTGCTGTGTTTGTTCAATTTACCAACATGTTTAAAATGTCATAATGGAGTAGATAATGGCAATGCTACACAGTGAATTTATTTTTTAACATCTTAAATGGCTTTACTTAACCAGCAGGATACTGCTAACACCACTGTGACCCTATCACCTATATTAATGCAGCAATAATGTCAGTTTTTGTTCCCAGTCCAGTTTTCTCTATTTTAATTTTGTATTTACGTTTAGTCTGCTTCACATTGGGAGGGTGAGCACATTATCAAGTGATGGATTCCATCCCAATGTTTGGACATTTTATCGATCCACTGGTACAACCTGCAGCATTCAGGATTCCTGCTAGTTAGATGACCAGGCAACAATGAGATTAGGAAAACAGTAAATAAAATCGAATTGAAGACTTTGTTGCTTCAAAATGCAAGGCTGTGTCGGAGATCACCTTTACAAATGAAAGCCAAGATATTGAAATGTAAATATGTTATTCCAAAATCGGGTCAATAGATGGCTCATTGAGCTCTGTGTGAAATTTTAAAATTGGTTTTGTTTGCTAGGCTGATTAATCATGAGACCCAGGCTCTGAACTCATCAACAAGTCTGGTTTGTGGCTTACTTTAGTCATTTCCTGGTTTCATCTCTACACCCAGATGTCAGGAAATTCCAGTAAAGTAAGGTTAGCTACTTTGTGGAGCCCTATTCTTCAAATGACGGAATTCTTCACATACTTGCAGGAACTTGAACAATAATTGATTCTTGGAATTTACTTATTTAATTATTGTTATTGTGACTGCAGTCGATTACTGCCTGTGTGATCTCATCCGCATCCTCTAGGACCACAGCATTTATTTCACCTCTAATCTAAAATAGGCGTATCCAACCCATTCGTGAGAGGGAACGATTTCAAACTTTAATCATTCATTCGACTAATTGAAGGCTGATTCCTGCTCCTAATTTGTATTTTTGTATTCTGAAAGACAAGTCATGGAAAATTCATCTTGCTATCAATCAAAACAATAGAAAAGTACATTCTTATGTACGAGATTCAAAAGCAACGACTAATTTGTTGGCCTAGCTTCACATCGCAATAGGATTTAGTGAGATATCTAGCATTATTTTTGCTTATATACAAACAGTCAATGTTTGCTTGTACACTTGACATGGCAACATGGAGTATTCTGGATAGATGTCCATTTGTCAGAAAAAATATTGATTTTATTTTGATGCTTTTTCATTCTTGAGAAAAGCTGTTCACAGCAATATGCGCTGCCAAACATTGCAGAGAATTGAAGAGCCTGTTTTGATAGATTGGGATAAGACATCGAGGGAACATATTGACTATGAAATGTCAGGAGGTCATGTTCTGTGATAGGTTGGATCTCAACTAGTTCCAGATGGCACATATCATAAGCGTCCATTCCAACTGGGTCTACAGACTGCTTCGGTTCATCACTGTGTTCTCTGAATTCCACAATCTTTGTTTGAATCGTGGAGGTTTGAAACTCTCTTCCACAAAACGGAAGTTGATGCTAGATCGGTTGTTAATTTAAAATCTAAGATAGTTAAATTTTTTGTTAAGCAATGATTTTAAGGGGTATGGTGCAAAGGCAGGTTAATGGAGCTAGGCCACAGATCCACCTTGACAGAACAAGCTAGAGAGGCTGAACGATCTACTGCAGTTCCTATTTTCCTACGTTTCTCTGCCAATCAGTGTAGGTTACTTTTTTTGGCTTACCAACTGAGCTTGTCATGTTGATACCTTTGGGAAATGGACAACTTTCATATAAAATCAACCTTTTCTCAGTTAATTTTAACTTATGAGCATGTCCAAACATTCTTTCAAATGTTGCCAAACTGATCTATTCATATTAGTTTCACAATTGAATTTGCAAGGTACTCGTGATGTCAACAGGAATTCCAAGTCATTCCCAAGTATTCATTTAGTCATTCGTCATCACCGTCTTTTGTTTGTCATGAAGGTTTTAATGTTAAAAGCAGTATCCAGATGCTGGCTATGTAGCCAGCCTGCTGAGCCAGTAAGTATGGCTGAGTTGAATGACAACATCATGGTTCGGTGTAGTCTCTCTCTAAATTCAGCCATTTGGATTTTGAAAGTGATGGTTGAAACAATCTTTTCCACCACACGCTTCATCTCGAGGGTCTTTTCATGCAACTGCTGTCGCTGAATGAGGTGGTAATGTATGACTACTTCATGGGGCACTGATTTGAACATTGGACATTTTGAACATTAATAAGTTGGTCAGTGCAGGAGCTCCATCAGTTGTTGGACTGCAGAGTTTGTCCCCTGGACGAGTGAATTTCAGCAAGACATGTTTTACTGAAATAAAAATGATGTATCCCCATGTTTAGCGCTTTATTGAACATAGGTCCAGCAGTTCGTCACTTACGTTAAAAGTTTTGGGAGCTCCTCATACAAAGGTTGTCAGTTTGAGCTGTCTCACTCTCTCACCTTGTTCTTTCACTGAGATTGAGACTGAGACTGTGAAGTCAACAGTCATTGAGCCCTTTGTTCAGAGAGCATTGGGTGTTGGATGCTACATTGTCTACTCTTCTTAGAATAATCTGATGTGAAAGACCTGTTTTCTTTTCCATCAAGGTTTTATCAGGACATGTCCCAGCTGTAAAGAATATTTCACAAATTCCCTGTAAGATTACTGGTTCCCTGTCATGGCCATCAAAAAAGCTGACCTTGGTTGTTCCCTCAGAACTCTGGTGAGAATTCTAGGAGGCTGTCACATTTTGCAGTGACTCTTGATGTTGTGAGCCTTGAAAACCACAATCTTCTCTTGACATATTCCCAGATATATGTGGCATTTGGCAGCTACATAACACAAAGCAAGCAGACAAAGCAATATCCACTTCTCTATGTAAAATAAACCAAATATCTGAGGATGCTGGAGATCTGAAACAAAAACAGAAATTGCTGGAGAAACTCAGCGGGTCTGACAGCATCTTTGGAGAGAAGACAGAATTAACGTTTCATGTCCAGTGACTCTTCTTCAGAACTGTTAGCAGACAGGAAAAAGTGGCATTTATGCTGAGCCATAATGGGGAAACAGGGAGAGATGAGCAGGTAGGTGGAGACAGAGCCAGAGGGAGGAAGATAGGAAAGGGGTAGGTAAACAAGGAGATAATGAATAGCGGGCCAGGACAGAAGAAAAGCTGAACAAAGGATAATATGAATTAAGAGTGAGAAAATGCAATTAAATGCAACCCATATAATGTGATAATGGGACTAGGAATACATGGAAATGGATGGATTGTTTTTAAAGCAACACATGGTGTAACAGGATCAGGTGCGGGTGGGTAAAATGCATGGAAGGATGGAATTAGGCTCTGACTCTTGGAGGCTGCAGTGTCCCCAAGTGGAAAATGAGATGTTCTTCTTCGAACTTGTGCTGAGGCTCACTGGAGCACTGCAGCAGGCCTGAGACAGAAACGTTGGCATAAGAACACGATGATGTGTTGAAATGGCAGGCAGCTGGATGCTCAGAGTCATTTTTGCGAACAGAATGTAGATGTCTGCAAAGCAGTCACCCAGCCTGCGTTTCAGCTCCTCAGTGTAGAGGAGACCACATTTGCAGACAGCGAATACAGTAGACTAACTTTCTCAACTTTGCCTTCAGCAGAAATAGCAATTTTTCCTAGTCAGTAATAGTTCTGATGAAGAGTCAAAACTTTAACTCTGCTCTCTTCCTACAGATACTGCTAGACCTGCTGAGTTTCTGTAACAATTACAGTTTTGGTTCCACTTCATTATAAAGTTGGTCAATTGACAGTTTATCTAAAGATAAACCTGATACGATGCAGCATATCCTAAATTAGATGAATATAATACAAAGCTCAAAAACGGAAATTGCTGGAGAAGCTGAGCTGGTCTGGCAGCATCTGTGAAGAAAAAAGAGTCAGAGTCAACGTTTCAGGTCCGGTGATCCTTCCTTAGAACTGGGCCCAAAACGTTGACTCTGATTTTTTTCTTCACAGATGCTGCCAGATCTGCTGAGCTTTTCCAGCAATTTCTATTTTTGCTCCTGATTTACAGAATCTGCATTTCTTTGGTTTCTTTATAATACAGAGCACACTCTCCATATTGGCATGGTGACGTGCTCTTCCAATTGACAAGGAACTGGATTAATTAACCATTTAGGCCAGCACAGTGGCACAGAGGTTAGCACTGCTGCCTCACAGCGCCAGGAGCACTGGTTCAGTTTCAGCTTTGGGCGACTGCCTGTGTAGATTTTGCATGTTCTTCCCCTAACCATTCCTCTAGGTGCTCCAGTTTCCTCCCACTGTCCAAAGATGAAAAGGTTTAGTGGATTGGCCCTGGTAAAAACCCCGTGCAGGGTGGGTCTGGCTGGAATGTTCTTTAGAGGGTTCATGTAGTCTTTCCACACTGTAGCGATTCTATGATTCAATGAACATGAAAATCTCAGCAGCTGAATGGAAGAATGAGACTCAGTGGGCCCAAGAACTAATGTATCCTCTTGCCAAGTACACTGCCAGAGGCTGTCTTTTCTCTGTTTCTTACCTCCCTTACCTACTTTACACTTCAGTCTGAACCTTCATCTCATTTTGTTCCCTTGCCCTCCCACTTAGCTTACACCCTCCACCATAAGAATCATTATGTGTTGTTCCCAGCTTTGGTAGGGTGAACCCATATGGAACAATCTTGCAGGCAGGACTTCTCCAAATGTCCCAAGAATCTGTACATTATCCTTCCCGCAACATACTTGCTCTCCTTCTCTGCTTTGTTCTCCCTCCCAACTCCTTTTGCCCATCTCCATTATATCCTACAGTTTGGCGCCTGGAAGGTACCCTTTCATTTGGGAGTGAAACACACTGAGCCTCAGTAAAGGAAACTGTAGCACACTTTTAGCATCCTGCTGAACATTTGCTAGGAGTTGAACATTTTTCTTTCTGTTTTGCAGGAAAGAAGGTTTTCTACCCAGTCCTCTTCAGCCAATATAACCCTACCATTATTTATGGTGGTCATGACTCCATTCCACCTATTGAACAACAGTTGGTAAGTGTGGTGTTTCAGTGTACAGTACACAGCTGTGGAATGAAGTAGGAAAATTAGTCTTTATGCAGAGCCAAAGAACCTATAATGTGCCAGCTTTTCAAATATATTCTCAACTCTCAGAGCTGCTGGTAAGATCTACTGCTCCATCTGTCTCCAGAGATGATGTACTGCATTAGGGTGTTTGTCACAGAGTCCCTACTGTGTAAGTACGCCATTCGGCCCGTCGAGTCATACTGACCCTCCAAAGAGCATCCTACCCAGACCTGCCCCTCCCCTTTACCCTATCCCTGTAACCCTGCATTTCCCATGGCTAATCCACCTAGCCTGTACATCCCTGGACACCATGTGAAATTCAGCACAGCCAATTCGCCTAGCCTGCACATCTTTAGACTATGGGAGGAAACAGGAGCTTCCACGCAGACGCAGGGAGAATGCGCAAACTCCACACACACACAGTCATCTGAGGCTGGAAATAAATCCAGGTCCCTGGCGCTTTAAGGCAGCAGTGCTAACCACTGAGCCACTGTGCTGCCCTGAATTGGATCCTGTCAGATGTGCTTGTAGAGGCTGCTGTCTGAATGGCAGTCCCTTCTGTGGCTGGCCTAGGTAAACAGTAATGGCCTGAAGTCGACTGAATTGTTTTTTTCAGTTTAGAGGGCTTGCTTTGCTTGTTGGTTTTGTCCTTTGTCCTTACACACTGCTGTGTCCCAAGCACTCCTGTCATCAGCAAAATATCCCCACACATCAACACCAATCCTGGTCAACATGAGGTCTTGCCTTTGATGTGCCTGTATTGCCAACAAGAGTGACCTGTTGACCTCGTGCCAACAGCAGGCTCACCATGGAGCATGTCTTTTAGGGATGTGACTGTCATACATCTCGTGAACAAAACCTACCCCTTTCCTATCTTCCTCTCTCTGGCTCTGTCTCCACCTACCTGCTCATCTCTCCCTGTTTCCCCATTATGGCTCAGCATAAATGCCACTTTTTCCTAGGCCGTTGACTAGGGGGCAGACATGCTGGGGATCTTTGTACTGGTCACATCAGCCCTGCAGTACACTTTTAAAAAGTAATTTCTCATTGTGTTGCCCAGACTGATGTTTGGGAATGTGTGGGTTCTTCATCTCATCCACAACGCAATTCACAGTCAATGGTCATGAAGTGCTACCATTATGTGGTGAGCCAGCTGAAAATTAATGCTCATGTTTTCTTCCTTCTTCTGGAGCATGGTTCCCATATCCCAGTGCCGTGTGAGAATCTCGACAATATGACCACAGGGCAGGATGGCAGCGGAACTGATCCTATTCCCACTTGATATTCCCACATGTCCTTTCTAGCAGGAGTCACTAGATCAGTGACGAGGAGCAATAAATCTTGGTTTCCTCTTCTTGCCTATAGGAGCCAAGGGCAGGTCTAGCAGTCAATACATTGTCCTCAGCTGGAATTGAGTGCCTCAGCTGACACTGAGCTTCCTCCTTCCTGGTGTTGTCATCCCATTACAGAACCAGGTCAAGCCATTAGGGGGAGACAGAGCTTTTTACTGAGAGTTCACGTCATCTTAGTGGAGTGCACAGGCATCAAGTGGAAACGGCCATATGGCTGTGGTGATCATTCTGTGATTATAGCTACAATCATTTTGGAAGCAGAAATAAAATAAAAGGGAGAACGATAAGAAGAGAAGAAAATCTGTAGCAACCATTAACTTGGACTGTTTGTTTTGTTAAAGGTGATTAAGAAAGATTCAGGCTTCTGGAGGGACTTTGGTTTTGGAATGACTTGCCAATATAGATCAGACTTCATCAATATAGGTAGGTGTACAAACTATTGTGACAAAGGATGTAATTTCTTGTTCAAGCAATAGAAAGACTGCCACCTACTGCATTGTTGCTGTATTGAAGGATGCAATCTGGACTGGCTTGTGCCATAGTCTCTCAGTCTCATGAACAGATCACACAAGTCTCCACCCTTGCCAAGTCCAGAATATTGATTTCTGAGGATTGAAGAAAGGGGAATGTATTTGAAATTGGAAGAAAAGCATCAAATGCATTTGCTTTGAAACCCCATATATTTGATCTGCTACATTTTGTCCATGGCTACTTGTAGAGCCAACAAACACGGAAAATGTATTTGAGTCTCTTTGATCTATTTTCATCCACCTCTGCCGTCCCCTCCCTCTCTGCGACACATTATCCTTCCCCCTACAGGCTGAATACTCTGTGTAGCAGTGTTCCCTTCATTTACATTGTCTGCTCAAAAATATAAGACTGGCATTTATATAGCACCTTGCACATTCTCGGGTGTCCCAAATAACTTTACAGCCAATGACATACTTCCAAACTGTCGTAATTCTTATAACGAAGGAGACGTGGCAGTCCACATTTTCACAGCAAGATCCCACAAGCACCAGTGTGCCCACTATTGGAGAAGTTGATTGAGGGCTAACTATTGATCAGGACACATGGGAGAGCTCCCCTGCTTTTCTTCGGAACAGTGTCTTAGGGTCATTTACATTCACTGCTTGGGAAGATGCGGTCTCAGTTTAATGTCTCAACAAAAAAAGCAGTCCTTCAGTATTACACTGGTATGCCAGCCTACACCGTGCGCTCAAGGTTTCAGAGTGAGAATTAAATCCATTACCTTCTGACTGTGAGCCAGATGTCCCACCATTGAGCTATGCATGATACTCAACTGTATGAGAGAGATTGAAGAAACAAAGATGTAAATAAGAGGCAGTGTGTGCATTAATTTTCCCCTTTATGTTTGACATTTCATTAGAAATGTACTTTCTTCAACCAATCCCAATGCAGTTACCAATCTAGGTGTTGGCAAAGCGGCAACATTGGGCCAAGATGTTAGTCACGGGGGGAGGGGAGAGGTATGAGAGTCAAAATGGCAGTGTCCATATAATTACATCCACACTCGGCCAAGCGTGACAATAAATCGAGATTTTGGAGTCTGCACTAGAATTGCAAGTTGACTTTAAGCCAAATGTTGGTGATCAACTCAGATGCCAAGAGACATTGGCCCCACACTCCCACCTTAAGTTTTAGGGGTGGGATTATCACCTCTTGGCCATGTTGCCCGTTGGCATTGGGCCAGTTAATTGATTCACGGAGAGACTTTTGCCCCATCGGGGAGGAGGGGTTGTGTGTGTGCATGTGTGTGTATTTGAGTGTGTGTGTGTGTATATATGTGTATGTGCATGTGCGTGTGTGTGTGTTTATATGTGTATGTGCATGTGCGTGTATGTGTGTGTGTATGCATGTGTGTGTGTGTATGTATATGTGTGTGTGTATGCGTGTGTATGTATATGTGTGTGTATGTATGCGTGTGTGGTGTGTGTGTGTATGCGTGTGTAGTATGTGTGTGTGTATGCGTGTGTATGCGTGTAGTGTGTGTGTGTATGCGTGTGTAGTATGTGTGTGTGTATGTGTGTGTATGCGTGTGTATGCGTGTAGTGTGTGTGTGTATGCGTGTGTAGTGTGTGTATGCGTGTGTTGTGTGTGTGTATGCGTGTGTAGTATGTGTGTATATGTGTGTGTGTGTGTAGTATGTGTGTA